>NC_080428.1:15324097-16023097 GCF_029873635.1 Malania oleifera
ATTTTTACCCCTAATTTGTTTTCAAAACCTTCTTAAAACCTTTGTATGAGTTTGGCAATTTATGAGAAAGGTTTTTCATGAAAGGTTAGGTGCCCTAAGGTTTGTCTATGGTCATGTTTGAGCTTAGCATCATATCATGCAGATCATGCACTATTACAAGTCGGTATAAACTAAATGCATTACAAATATAAAATATATGTCTTCATTCCTTTGCTCTTCTTTTCCATGGAATACGCCAAGTGTATATGCTCTTCAAGACTCTCATGGCTTCCATTTTCCCTTTTTCTTATGTGTGTGCCAAAATATAAAATTGTTCAAGCACTAAGTAGGCGCATAAGATATAAGTGCTTTGTCAACATCAAAATAGGAATTGGACTCAAAAAGTCAACACACACCTTTAATTTTAATTAGGATATTGATTCAGTGAACCTGTGAGGTTTATTTTAGCAAAAGGTTTTATAAAACCCAATTCACCCCCCCCCCCCCAATTGGGATCACATTGTTCCCCTCAATTGGTATCAAAGCTCAGTTGCCATAAGCTTAACCGCATTTGCATAAAGATTGCAATGGCTCTTTGGTGTATCTTTGTTTTGAGAGGGCCATTCTTTGGCACATCCTCCACTTTTTTATTGAGTAGATTTTACCAGTTGAAAATTGAAAATGAGTTTTTTTTTTTTTTTTTTAAATCAATTGATTGGAGGTTTTGGAAAGCATTTGTCATAGGAAATTTTAGCCCAACAAAAATGTTTTTAAAAATGTAGAAGTTTCCCAAACCTGAAAATGAAATGAATGAGCATGACATGAGTTTATTGCATATCACTTTTAATTCCATGCATATGTTTATATTGTTCCTTAGCTACTGATGTTTTGAAAAGATCATATCTTATAGTAGTGTTAAGGAAAAATGGGAATAATGATCGGTATAGAGAAACCGAGAGAGAGGGGAACACCACTCCAATGATTTCGAGCTTAAGCGACTTAGAAGGAGTATAATGTGCTTTATTGGTTGATAATGTCATAATTTATATGGTATATTTTGTATCAAATTTTTTATGAATCATGTGATGAAACTGATAATTATAGCATACCATCTCATGAGAAACATTTCATAGAAAATTTAGTAATACTTATAAGACATATTTTATTGAAAACCAAAAATGAAAAGTTGGAGATAGGACTAGAAGTCTTAAGATCATAAACTTTCATTGAAATTTCCTAATATCTTAGATCTTATGATTAGTTAATTGATTAAAAAGGGGTAATGTTATCTAAATGCTTAGATTGTGAATAATGCTTAAAATGTCAAATCTTAGTATATTCTGTTATTATACTAAGAATCATAAAGAAGCAATCCAATATGAAAATTTTAGTGATAATATCCAATCTAGCAGTTTAACATATACATTATTATGATTGGTTAAATTTTGAAAATATTGGCCATAGCATACTTGTGAATCCCCTGCAAATGGACAAAGTTATTTTAAATTCTTAATGCTATATATGCTTAAATTTGAATATATTAAGTATAGCATATTTTGTCCATCACACATAATTGAGCATTAGGTAATTAATCGTATACTATGTATCACATAACCCGAAACTTATAATGGAGCTTAAAATATTAATCATATTCAAATGCATTCAAAAGCTCATCCTCTGGTTAGATTATTTTAGTTAAGTCTAAGTTTTAAAAGCCAAATGTGTCTTATTGAAAATTTAATTCTTTTGGCTTGAAGAACTTGGTTATGCCCTTCACCTAATGGAAATTGATGTATTTAAAATTGAAGGGATATCATTTGAAGAAAGATATTTTAAATTTTTTGTTCAACTTAGGCTAAGCATAAAATGCCAAATATTGCTTACTGAAAATATAACTCTTTTGTTAAATGAATAAGATGCAAAATGAGGTGAAAATGGGGCTTAAAATTCAAAATTTATTAATCTCAGTTGACCGGACCCTCTACGCCAATACAATCTAGAGCCCCAGTCGACCTGTACATCAAGACCAATCGATTGACCTTCCTTTTTTTTGCCCAGTTAAACCATCTGGCAGCTTCTTAGCCTACCAGACCATTGATTGAGACACTCTGTTTGCACCACCAGTCGACTGGACCTATGTCCCCAGTCAACCGGCCTATATAAAATGGTCGAATAAACCTAAATTTCAAAGTCAAAGTTAATTAAAATGTTAGAACTTTTGGCTAATCATAAAATGATGAAAATCAAGATCATAAAAATTTAATGCTTGGACTGAATAACTGAGGGGGAGCAACATTCATCTAATAGACTCATTATTGTATTGTGCTTATTTTAGATTTTTTTTTTCTTAATGCTTTGTGAGAGTTGAATGCCACTATCCATAAATTGCTATATGTTTAAATTCATTTGATGGATAGTTTATATAGAGTTAAAATGGATTGCGTGCCAGTCTAAATTGAACGCCTACTGTCCATTCTTCGCTTAAAGGTTGATTTCATATTGATGGACAAATAGGTTCTTTTTTATATATTTTCTGGATATACAGAATTGCATGCTTGAACTGGAATGTCATCAACGTGGCTGATGCAGATTTGTGAAATGCATGCTGGTAGTTGACTAGGGATTCGCATGTTGATATTGATTGATCATATACAAACGCACATGCTGTCTAGTTGACCAAAGTCATAACTCCATAAGACTCATTTTAAATTATAGATACTTTTACGAGTCTTGTGTGGTATCAAAATAGTGACCTTGTTGAAAATAGTGTTTTAACCTTAAAGTGGTCACTTGGACTATTTCATGTACATTGCCATTATTGAATATTCATAATTGTTGCATGATAAAAAGATCATTTGCATGTTTTTTTAAATAATTAATATAAACCTTTGCATGCTAAATGAAAATAGTTGAGTTTAGTGCATGCTGGTTGAACTTTATGAATATATTCATAATGCATGCTAAATAATTGTGTAAGTAGTTATTGCATATTGAATCCTAAATGCTATATGCTAGATTGAAACCATGCACACCTACCAACACACACAGCACTACATAAGCTTTCTAGAACATAAATGAACATCCTTAGAAGTTTTATGCATAATCATTATAGTGCCAAAATTCTTTGAATTTTTCGTAGAATGCTCTAAATTAGGCAAATTCTATGGCCTAGGAAAATCAAGTTCATGGACACCATTTGGGGTAATCCTTAGGTTTTGAGCTTCATTTAGGACCTAAGTGGTTAATCATGTTGTTTTTTAAATTCAATATCACATGCCATGATTAAAGTCCATGTAACTGGGAAAATGCATGACTTTGGGAAATTTTTATTTGTCACACACTCATTGAGTTTTTGAGTTGTGCTATTTTCTTTTGAACCCCAGCTGCATTGCTATTGCATGATTCTTTGAGTATAGCCCTGATGGCTATCATATGCTAAATGAAATGCAATATGTCATGCTTGTGTGTTGAATGTTTTATATTTGTTGCATGCTAAAATCCTTTAATGGATGATTGTATGATAAATGATTTTAAATGAACATCAACCTTGAATTGAAAAAGTTTTCATATGTACATGCAAATATGCAGAGGAGCTTAAGCCCCATCCTCAAGGAAAAGGGATTATAATCACCTGCCCTATGGACTCATTTGTATCGCATGTTGATTATTTTATTTTTTTTAGTCTGAAGGCTTTTCTGAATACCATGAATATCATATCCTGCCTTCATGATGAATTTTGATATAGATTGTTATTGGTATGTATGAACACTTTGTATGTCTTAAATGTTAAATTTCTTATGTTTGAGTGTTCAATAAGAATGATTTTACTGGATGGATAAAAATAGTCTTAATCAATATCCAGTAAAATTTTTTTAACTGATACTTATACTGGTTTAACTTAGTGATTTTTTTTAATTATTATTAGTATAAATAATTGATCTCATCTAAGCTAGCTTTGAAATCAAAGGGGAGATTTTGTAAAATTCCATTTCTTATGTTCTCCCTACTCTAAGCTTTGGTCATAAGGTTACTATGGCCTGTACGTTTAGTACAGTGAATTTCTACCCACAATAAACCTTAAATTCATTGCATCCAAGCACGTATTCAAATCTAAAAGGGGGGGGGGGGTTTAAATTAAAATCTCTATCTTTTGTGCTCACCCACATGTTTTGGCTTAGATGTCTAATTAGAAGTTTTGAGTGGCTAGTGTGTTTAAATATGATGATTTTATTGAAAGTCTTAAGTGAAAATATATTACTTAGCCACGATCATTTTAGGGTTAGCCATGTGATCTTGGATTAAATTGTCTAAATTACTTTTCAACTATATGGCTAATTTTTCTGGTTATTTGTTGTTCTGTGCTTAAATGACTACTAGAAAAATTGAACTTGCTTGAACTTTCATGTTAAAGTTTCTTTTTCAGCAAGTATAATCCCCAATACTTATTAATGAAATTAAGGGGGAATTTTTTAAAATGAAATTTTTATGGCAAGAAACAATTTTATATGGGGTATATTTTTTGTTTCTTGCTTGTGTGCTTAAAGCATTCATGACATGCTCTACTTAGTATCTAAAATTAAATTTCTGTCATGAACATCTTAAAATTGAAGGGCTTTGCTATTTTAAATGATCTTCTTATTAAAGAAGTAACTTTTAGCCCTTTTTCTGATGACAAAAGGGGAATAATGATAATGAGAAAAATTTCTAAATTCTCTTCCTTTAAATTTGGTATTCTCCTCGCCTTTTGTCATTCACAAATTGGAAAATGATGAACATGATACTAGTTTGCATGCATGAAATAATTATTTATGTATCATGTGACCTTGTGCTTAATTGAATATTTTTTAAAGACAACTTCAACCATAAACTGCACAATAAACCAAACTGGACTTAAATGCTACACTTGAAAATTCTGAAGTCTTCAAGTCTGAATATGAATTATACTGAATATTTTAGATTTATGCATATTCTTAGAGGGAGCCTTTTTAGGATGAACCCAATTTTTCTTTTGTGTTTGTCAACATCAAAAAGGGAGAGATTGTTGACTTTTTGAGTCCTTTCCCTATTTTGATTATGACAAACCATAGCATCTCATCTATATGCCAAGTATGTACAAGCTTATCTTTTTGAAAAAGCACAGATGATAGGCAATATGGAAGTTTTGAAAAGCTCCTACACGATCATATTCCAATGCTATTCCGTGGAGTTTTGAAGAACAAAGCATGAAGACTTTACTATTTCAAGTTGTAATAGTAAATAGGTTTTGATTGTGCATGCCTGCTCACATGGTTTAATTTAAAGCTCAAACAAAACCCTAAATTGACCTTAAGAACCTCCGAGTTTCATGAAAAACCTTTTTCATAAAATGATTAACTTATACAAAGGTTTTGAAATGGGTTTGAACTTAAAAAGATAGCAAAACTTATTTTTAAAAAGGTCCCCGTCAACTAGCCTTACTAGCTTAGTCAACCGGAGTGTGCACATGGCCAAACATGCAAAGGTCAGGCCGGCCGATCTCTTAACCCCTTACAGGCCCAGTCGACTGGTGTGCGCGAATGGGCAATTATATTAAGGCCTAGTCGACCGGCGCTTTAAAAGCCTTTTGAGGCCAGTCGATTGGCATATTTAGAAGGCCAAAAATGTAATTTTATAAGGCCCAGTCGACCGACCATTCAAGGTTTTTTATGCCTAGCCGACCGGAGCATGCATAATGAGCAGAATTAGAAGGCCCAGCCAACCAGCACCAGTTTGAACTTTTAGTGCTCAGTTGACTGGCCTTAAGCCCAGCCAACCGGATCATCAGGCCTGACAGACTATTTCTCGTGAGATGAAAATTTGCTTTAGCACTAGTCGACCGGACCTCGAGCTAGTCAACCAAACATCTTGGGATTTTGAATTTCAGGGCATATAATGGTCAGTTTTTTGAAATAAAATAATATTCAAAATTCCCAATGGTCACATAATGGTCAGAACTCATTTTTGCCTATAAATATAAACCCAAAATACTTGGAGAAGGCTACAAAAAATATTGGGAGCATACTTGCATATATTTTGGAATCCCATTATTTTTCAAAACCCTTTTTTTTTATTTATTAAATTCTCATTTTCTCCTACTCTTCTACAAAAATTTTTTAAAGAAAATCCTTTTGGGAGGTTTATTTGAAAAGACTCGAGCTTATATTATCATTCATATGTATATTGCTTGATGGCCTATTTCTTTCATATTTTCAAAGATCAAAATTTCTCCCATACTCTTTTATTTGGAAAAATATTTTTGGAGAAATTTTTTTGAATTTGTCTTAAAGGCGTGAGCTTATATTATTGCTCATATATATTGCTTGAGATCCTTCTTGCATTTTTTATAAGGTTAATCATTTTAAGAACCCTAGTTTCTCCTATTCTTACCTTTGAATATATTTTTGGGAGAAAATCTTTTAGGGGTTATTGAAGGGAGCTTTGAGCATATATTTCACTTACATATACTTGCTTGAAATGCCCCTTATTCAAGAACAATTTGAGCATATATTCACGATATACATTTGACTTGAAAAGCTTCATGAGAAAAGGATAGAGCATATTGAAACACAATGTGTAGTCCTAAGAGGGGGGGGTGAATTGGGTTTAAAAATTTTCTTTTAAATCTTTTTATGAATTCTTAAACTCTTTTAATTCTTTCAATGAATTCTTAATTTTTTGTTGATTTAGCAATCACATAAAAACTTAGTTCTTTTTATTCAATCCACAACCACACAATTAAAAAAAAAAAAACTTAATTAACCAATGAATCAACCAAACCAATCAACCACAATATATTCAACCAAGAAATGAGATTCAGCTCTTATGCAAGTTTCAGCTTTTACAGCCCTATGTATTTTTGTAAGCCCTGTAAATAATGAAATTTGATTCAAAGCAAACCACAACTAAAATTCCCAATTAATTCAGAAATTAAATAAACTTCTAGTTAATTTGTCTTTGGGTGTTAACCAATCATCGTACTCCCTTTGAGGTTTCCTCAATTATATTGAACAACCAACATACTCCCATTTGATTTCCGCAATCCTAAAACCAAATTAATATTTAGCTTATTTAATTTCCAAACTACATAGTATATATGATCAAGAATTTAAATCATCCACGCAGTTTATAGGTATGCTGAAAAATAAATAAAGTAAGGGAAAGAGAAGGAGACAGATTTCTTCGAGGTTTAGCTTATCCCTAGCCTACATCCTCACCTTAGGCAAACCACCTAAGGATTCCACTATACCTGTTCCTTTCTGGGGGGCGAAAAAACCTTTACAAGCGATACCCCACACTTAAACACTCCTTCACTAGGCTAAAGCAACACCTCTCCAAGCGATACCCCACGCTTGGACACTCCTTCAATAGGCTAGAGTAATCACCTCTCCAAGCAATACCGCACGCTTGTTCAATGATCCAACAACCTAGAATCATCCAAGAACACTACAAGAATACAAAATAATCGTTGCGTACAATAACACTCTCCCAAAGAGCAAATTAGTACAAATTCAGCACTATATACTTCAATATTTAAATATCAATATGAAATACAATTGAAGCTCAAGTATAGATTTCACCAATATCCTTCTTAGATGAAGATCGGTGTATAGAAATCAGATTTTGAGATGATCGGCACTTCAGTTTCTCAGCAAAAGAGTATTGCAAGATAGAGAGCAAGTGAGAGCTTTGTTTGCAAGAAAGCTTTTAGCATATTTTCAATTATTTTTTTATTCTTAGTTGTATTTGATTTGCAAAACCATGTATTTATAGGCTTAGAAAAGTGTTTTCGTGATGCCCAAGTTTACTTGGAGTATTTCCCAAGTTTTCATTAATTTTGGGGCACAAGAAACCTTTAATTGCAATTTAAAATATTTAAAATTTCTAGTCGTTAACAATGCTCAGACGACTGAACTTTTAGGTTCAGTATTTTGATGTTCCTTAATGTTTTGAAAAATTTGAACTGGACACAGGGTCAGGCGACTGAACTGAAGGTTCAGTCTTCTAAGGTTGTTATGTTTATTCTGTGTTTCAACAGATAAATCTTCAAACAACTGAACTAAATCTTCAGTCTTCTAAGGAAATTCTTCTGATATATGAAGTAAAACTTCAGGCTTTTAAAGCATACCTTCAGTCTTCTGAGGGTACACCTCAGACAACTGGGTAGACTAAAATCCAGTTTCCACTTTAGTTTTCAAAAGTTTCTTTGCTCTCTTGCTTTGTGTATTTATAAAACATTTTCTAATATTTTGAAATAAGGTCTCTAAGCCCATAATTAACACTAGAAGAGCTTCAAAAATATTTCCAAAAGATATTTAAATACGAAGTACTTACAGAAAGACTTCTTAGGACATTTGACATTCTAAGCTCTTACGTCTTCATGCTTGTCTTTCTTTGAGCTCTCTTGCTTTTTCTTTCTTTGGCTCTAGCTTGACTTCAGGTTTTAATATTCTTTGAGCTTTTTGGCAAGTCCTCTTTAACATCCATGTTCTTTGAATCCTCGCTTTGACTCGTTAAGCTTCATTTGATCATCGTTCTTTGAAATAAGCTTTGAATCATCCTTATAAGCATTTTACCATCCTTGAGTCCTAAAATATCATCACTTAACCAAATATGTTAAGTTCATATTATTTTTTATCATCAAAACAAGATTTTAAGCCTTGTAAGGCCAACAATATCTCCCTTTTTGATGATGACAAATAAGAAGCAAAAAATTGAGTAAGCCTTAAAAAGGCCCCCCCTTAGAATAAACATTATCTTAACAATATTTGTAATCACATCATTCACATTATTCAAGATCAAACACCAATATAACAACTTAAGTATGTAGGATCATGCTCAATTTTTGCCCCAAATTTCTCCCCCTTTTGACATCAATCAAAAAGAGTAAGATATCAAGAAAAATATAAATATTAAGGCATTGAGCAGCTGTAATCAAAAGTTTACATTCATCATGCATGAAAAGATAGACAAAAAGATCCAAAGTAGCATAAGAAAATACAAAAGATTGTTATATCATAATTTTCCATGATTTCCAATAATCATAGATCATTATTATTTATCAAGTCTAACTCCCCCTAAATTAAATGTTTCTTATATTCAATAAATTCATATACCAATTGAAAACTATGTATTCATGAAGATACCAATTGTGCTTTTAAAATTATCAAGCCATTCTTCAAATATTAATTTATTTCATGCAAACGCTTTTGGATACTAATATTAAGAATAATACCAATATCATATCAAGATTCATGCTTTACGATCAATAATCTCATGCTCAATTTTGCAATGTATAGTGAGTCATAAATGATCGATATAAGTCAAGTCATGATCATGTCTTTGGCAATATCAAGATATCATGCAAGTCAGCATTTTAGCATGTAAGCATGTAGCATATCAGCATATCATATAAACATGGAGCTTTTTATCATTGTACTACAATTCTGCTCAAGTTGTTCTCATTCTTAATTATCTTTTCTTAATCAAAATACTCATGTAATAAGCTCAATATGCTTCATATTTTCTTTTCTTTTGATATCATATGAACACCCAAAATCCATATTTCTTTCCAAATCTTAATTCTTTCTAAGTTAAGCCTTATATGAATCATTATATGATTTTGGCCAACAATGTCATTTTTTATGTTTTAGTTGCTTCAATGATATAATTGTCTCTCATACCAATTGAAAGTTAAGGAGTTTCAATAAGCTCTTAAATTCTTCTTTGAGATTTTCCATTACAACTAGCTCAATATGCTTGTATTATAGGATTAGGAGCTTTCTTAATTTCTAATAGGGAATAACTAATCCTAATATCTTTGGAGTCCTTAGTTTGTGAACAAGTCTTTCATCTTGGTACCCATACTTTCTTGGGTCCGAATGGTTTAACAAAAGATGTTTCTTTTACTCTCCAAACTTGTTTAGTTTTCACACCCTTTCTCTTTAATTGACATTCAAACTTTATATGTCCCTTCTTCTTACATAGGAAGCATGTGGTGTGAGTGTAAACATTTGAAGAGGTGCTAGCATAATTTTTAGATGCTTTTGTAAAGTATCCCATGTAAAGATTCTTTTTCCTTTTTTTTTCAATTCCATTGAATCCTATGCCTTCTAAATCTTTCTTGCCATTAACATTTACTTGTGATTTCACTAATTCTTGAGATATGTTACTGATTTTACTTTCTAATTTAGAAATGTTTATGTCTTTTTCATTATCCATGGAGGTCTTGGACTTTAGATCTTCTATTTTTTTTCATCATCTTTTCATTCTTACTTTCTTATCTCTTGATTTTTAGATCCTTTTCTCTTTCAGCAAGATTTTTAGATTCTAATTCCTTCATGATAGCTTCATTCTTATTTTTCAATGAGATATATTGTTTAGTTACTTTAACTAATATTTTATAATCTTTGAATAATTCATTTTGTAGTTCATCATAAGATGGCATACTCTTATCATTAGATTCATCGGATGAGCAAGATTCATTGTATGAGTTATTTGATGACTTTGATGTGGAACTTTGTTCTTCATCGTCATCCCATGCCATATAGCAAGCAACCTCTTGGTCACAACATTCATTCTCTGAACTACTAGAACTTAGATTGTCCTATGTAGTGGCCTTCATTGCCTTTTTCTTTTCTTTTTAGAATCCTTCATGAGCAGTGGACATTCCGGTTTTATGCGTCCATCTTTCTTGCAATTATAACAAGTGTGGATTTTATTCTTTGATTTCTTTGTATATGTTTCTTCTTCATTTGATTCTGATTTTGAATTCCAGATTTTTCTTGTAAGTTTATTCTTCTTTCTAAGGATTTTTGCAAGCTTCTTGGATATTAAAGCTATCTCACTTACATCCATCTCTTCTTCATCACTCAAACTTTCATGTGAGATTTTAAATGCAACAAATTTTTGGGCTTTAGATTTTCCACTTCTTTCATCTATTGCCATCTCATATGTGAGGAGAGAACCTATTAATTCATCTAAGGATGTATTTTTAAGATTTCTTCCTTCCATTATAGCTGTGGCTTTTGATTCCCAAACGGGTGGAAGACCTCTAGGTATTTTGCGAATCATCTCATAGGTGGAATATGTTTTCCCTAAAGCATTTAGTGAGTTTATGATATGTGTGAACTGAGTGTACATGCTTGTGATGGATTCATCTGGGTTCATCCTAACGGCTTCATATTCACTAGTCAACATATCAATCCTATTGTCTCTAACACCTACAGTGCCTTCGTAGGTTACTTCTAGTTTATCCCAAATTTTCTTTGCTATTTTACATGTCATAACTCTATTAAATTCATTAATATCAAGTACACAATATAGGGCGTTTATTGCACTAGAGTTAACTTGCAGCATTTTGTGATCTATTTCGGTCATCTCTTTTTCTTCCTTAGGTACCTCTTTTCCATCCACTAGTTTGGTAGGGATTAAGGCACCATGTGTGACAACCTTCCAAGCTTTCAAATCCATGGTTTGAATATAAATTCTCATCTTTTGTTTCCAAAATGTGTAATTTAAACCACAAAATATGGGAGGCCTAGTTGAGGATTGACCCTCTCCAAAGGGAGCAACACCTATGTGTGCCATCTAGATATTTATACAACTACTTGTTAGGATTTGTTATAACTTGGCTCTGATACCAATTGAAAATCAAGGTGTAATCCCAAGAGTGGGGTGAATTGGGTTTAAAATTTTTCTTTTAAATCTTTTTATGAATTCTTAAACTCTTTTAACTCTTTCAATGAATTCTTAAATTTTTCTTGATTTAGCAATCACACAAAAACTTAGTTCTTTTTATTCAATCCACAACCACACAATTAAGAAAAATTTAATTAACCAATGAATCAACTAAACCAATCAACCACAATATATTCAACCAAGATATAAGATTCAACTTTTATACAAGTTTCGGCTTTTACAGGTCTGTGTATGTTTGTAAGCTCTGTAAATAATGAAATTTGATTCAAAGAAAACCACAACTCAAATTCCCAATTAATTCAGAAATTAAATAAACTTCTAGTTAATTTGTCTTTGGGTGTTAACCAATCAATGTACTCCTTTTGAGGTTTTCGCAAAGATATTGATCAACCAACGTACTCCCTTTTGATTTTTTGCAATCCCAAAACCAAATTAATATTTAGCTTATTTAATTTCCAAACTACGTAGTATATATGATCAAGAATTTAAATTATCCACGCAATTTATAGGTATGCTAAAAAATAAAGAGAGTAAGGGAAAGAGAAGGAGACCAAGGTTTTTATGAGGTTCAGCTTACCCTAGCCTATGTCCTCACCTTAGGCAAACCACCTAAGGATTCCACTATACATGTTCCTTTCCGAGGGGAACAAATCATTACAAGCGATACGCCATGCTCAAACACTCCTTCACTAGGCTAGAGCAACGCCTCTCCAAGCGATACCCCATGCTTGGGTACTCCTTCAATAGGCTAGAGTCATCTCCTCTCCAAGCAATACCCCATGCTTGCTCAACAATCCAACACACTACAAGAATACAAGATAATCAATGCGTATAATAACACTCTCTCAAAGAGTAGATTAGTACAAATTCAACATTATATATTTCAATATTTAAATATCAATATGAAAGACAATTGAAGCTCAAGTATACATTTCACCAATATCCTTCTTAGATGAAGATCAGTAGTAGAAATCAGATTTTGAGATGATCAGCACATCAGTTTCTCAGCAAAAGAGTATTGTAAGATTGAGAGCAAGAGAGAGCCTTGTTTGTAAGAAAGCTTTCAATAGATTTTCAATTCTTTCTTTCTTCTTAGTTGTATTTGATTTGAAAAACACGTATTTATAGGTTTAGAAAAGTGTTTTCGTGATGCCCAAGTTTACTTGGAGTATTTCCCAAGTTTTCATTAATTTTGGGGCACAAGAAACCCATAATCAGAATTTAAAACATTTAAAATTTCTAGCCATTAATAGTGTTCAGACTACTGAACTTTCAAGTTCAGTCTTCTAATGTTCCTTAATGCTTTGAAAAATTTGAACTAGACACAGGGTCAGATGACTGAACTAAGGTTCAGACTTCTGAAGTCCTAGCTCAGACGACTGAACTAAAGGTTCAGTCTTCTAGGGGTGTTCTGCCTGTTCTATGTTTCAACAGATAAACCTTTAGATGAACTAAATATTCAGTCTTCTAAGGAAATTCTTTAGACATCTGAAGTAAAACTTCAGGCTTCTAAAGTACACCTTCAATCTTCTGAGGGTACACCTCAAACGACTGGGCAAACTAAAATCCAATTTTCCACTTTAGTTTTCAAAAGTTTCTTTACTCTTTTGCTTTGAGTATTTATAAAACATTTTTTGGGGTTTTGAAATAAGGCCTCTAAGTCCATAATTAACCCTAGAAAACTTTCAAAAATTTTTCCAAAAGATATTTAGATACGAAGTACTTACATAAAGACTTCTTATGATATTTGACATTCTAAGCTCTTAAGTCTTCAAGCTTGTCTTTCTTTGAGCTCCCTTCCTTTGTCTTTCTTTGGCTCTATCTTGACTTCGAGCTTTAATATTCTTTAAGCTTTTTGGCGAGTCATATTTAACATCGATGTTCTTTGAATCATCTTTGAATCCTCGCTTTACCTCTTTAAGCTTCATTTGATCATCATTCTTGAAATAAGCTTTGAATCATCCTTATGAGCATTTTACCATCCTTGAGTCCTGAAATATCATCACTTAATCAAATATGTTAAGGTCATCTTATTTTTGATCATCAAAACAAGATTTTAAACCTTGTAAGGCCAAAACATATATTCACATTCATATATTTTTCTTGGAAGCCTTTTGGTATTTGAATTTGAAAAGGTCAAATATTTTAGAAAAGAAAATCATTTTTCATACTCTTACTGTTTAATTGAAAAATATTTTGAAAGGAAAACACATACTCTAATGAGCTTCAATTCAAAAATTATATGAGAGTGCATTTAGGTTTTAAATACGTGCAAATCTACTTATTTTAAGATGCATCTTATATTGTACAAAATGTTTTTATAAACAAGCTCTTCGCAGTTCAGGGTTTGAACCATGGCCAAGTGAGGGTACATCACTAGGAAAGGGTGGCTTTACCCTATTGAAGGAGTGAACTAGGCATGGGGTATCGTCTGGAAAGGAGGGCTCCATCCTACTAAAAGAGTGTGTAACGGTTTGGCTTCACCCGATTAAGGGAGCTAGGGGGCTCCACCCTGTAAAGAGTGTGTAACAATTTAGTTCCGGCCGATTAAGGGAGCTAGGGGGCTCCACCCTATATGGAGTGTGTAATGGTTTGGCTCCACTCGGTTAAGGGAGCTAAGGGGCTCCACCCTGTGAGGAGTGTAAATGGTTTCTACTCCACCCATTTAAGTGAGCAAGTTTAGTGAAATCCTTGGAGGATTTGCCCAGGGCGAGGATGTAGGCAAGATTGGCCAAACCTCATTAAATTCTTCTCTCTCTCTCTCTCTCTCAACTTGTTTACATTTTTCGTACTTTACTTTCCATTACATACACACCGATAATTTTAATTAGGATATTGATTCGGTAAATCGGTGAGGTTTATTTTAGAAAAAAATTTTTAAAACCCAATTCATCCCCACTCTTAGGATCACACCGTTCCCCTCACCTTAACTACATATAAATGAACTCTTAAACTCAATTTCTAATTTTTATATTTTTAGAGCTTTTCTTTATTTTCCCTTTATTTTTTTAAAAATAAGGTAGCAACTTTGTGTCTTTGGAATTTTATGTTTTCTTCGACTATTTTGCCCCCTTTTCTTCAAGCTCTTCTTGTTTGGGGATCTTCATTCCCTTTATCCACCCCTTGAATAAAACCCAACATCAACATTTTAATGACTCTGCTTGGGAAAACGAGAGTCAAACAACTTGTATGTGTCACCTTCTTTTGTTTTTGCTTGTTGTGAACAATGGTGTGGCCTTCTTTATAGATAGCTTTTTTTAGCTTAATATCAATGGAACCTTTGGTCACCTTATGGTTTTTCTTGATTTATAATGAAAAATTTTCATTGCTTTGCATTTCAACATGTGATTCTCTTTTCTTGATTGGTTATTCTCTAACTTTACAAAGTAACCTTCTCATTTTTGCATCATTTATTTGCATTTATACATTTGCTTCCTACACACACTATACAAAATAGCACAAGTTCCATACCCAAACGCTCACCCATTATAATTAGGAGAAGAGAGAAGTAATGAGACCTCTGTGCAACATTGTCCTTATCATCCCTCAGATAGGCCTCATAAACCTTTTCCATTTGAAGTATGTAATGGGTGAAATTTGGGGGCTTGCTGCTATGTTGGCAATAGTGAGGACAATCAGGGAACCTTTAGAACTTCCAATAAAGCTAGAACTCTGCACTAGTGACCTTATGCTCCTAATATCCATAAGTTAAGGATGTATTTGATAATCCACCCTTTTACATAATCATATACTATTAGGACACTACGAAGCTTCCTTATTTAGAATAAAGAGGTTGAGGTCATTATATCCTAGTATTGTGTGACATCTTAAAGTATCAAAATCTCAAAGGATATCCCAATCCTTCTTGTACTCACGAAACAAAGAAGAGTGTCCCCCATGGGGTGAAAGCTCTTGTATGGGATATGAAGTCAAAAACTTGGGATGTCATGCATTCCAAGTGAACGTAAGGACCCCAAAATCTTATTCATTTTGCATAAACTATATATGGATGCTTGCTTATTTACTTTTGCTGCTAATTCCTTCCCACTCTAAACACTTTTTCTTAATTTAGGCTTTTTTAGGCTTCTCTATGTCTAGGAAACCTCATCTATCATCACCTTTCTTTTCTCCAAGTTTGAGTCCCAGTTATTGGTCTACCAAAATCATAATAGAGCAAGGAGTCTTATGTCAATGATAAATTGTTTGGAACATTGGGGACAAAAATGGAAAACTTAAATTTATTGCGCAAACATAACACACTAATAAACTATACACAATTAGAGACACTTGCTTCCCTAGTTCTCCTAACAGAATTTTTCAACCAAATTACACAAGATATCTCGATGGAACAACAACAACCTAATAAAGAGGGTAAGTAGTGGACCAATAACAAGGGTCTTATAGATTTCATTGAAGAACAATTAAGATCAATTGGGAGCATACAAGATTCAAAAACAATAGATTTTGAGGATCTATGCCAATTCACTTACTTAAAGAACCTTACCAAATTTAGAATGCTTGATTTTGACAAATTTGATAGAATCAAGTGCCTAAAGACTCACTTGAAAATGCACACATGGAAAATGGTAATTTAATCTAAGGATGAGAAACTACTCATACATGTTTTTCATGAAAGTCTTATATGTCCAACGCTCAAGTGGTATGCCTCTTTGGATGAAATGGCTATGAAAATGGAAAGATTCAACCAAAAATTTTGTAAAACAATACAAATTCAATATGGATGTTGCTCCTAATCGCTCAGACCTACAAAACAAGGAGAAAAGAGCAACAGATACATTTAGTGAATGTATACATCAGTGGAAAAGATTAGAAGCTCAAGTTGACCCTCCAGTGTCAGAAGGAGACTTGGTGGACATCTTTGTGGCAATGTTGGAAGGGATCTATTATAAAAGGTTGTTAGGCCACAATGGTACCAATTTTGAAAATTTTATGCAAAAAAAAATTGAAAGGGGACTAAATTTTGGGGAAATTGTGGATTATGCAGTGTTACAATCATCTAAAATTCAACAATCAACACAAAAGGGACCAATATATAAAAATAAAATTGAAGAAGTTAGTGTTATTAATCTTAGGAGCTACAGAAGTGAGGGAAAAATACAAAAAAAAAAAAAAAACCCATTTATCCATTCCATTCCATGCCTAGCCCACCACTCATCCTTAATTCCTATGTTACCCTCAACTATACATTTCCTTCATGCAATTCTTGACACCTAAACCTACATTCCAATCTATCCTAGTAGTCTGGAAGTCCAATACCTTCCAAGGAGCACATTCCAATCTAGTAATTGTCACACTAAAGCTCCGCTTAACACCATCCAACAAAGCCCTCAAACAAAGAAGAGAGTTCAATTGACTGCCTTTGCAATTGATAAAGCTTTATCATCAAATAGCCACCCATGGCAAGATTTCTTAAGTGCCTTTAACTACATAACCATCTTTGAAGTGGCATTATCCCAAGATATCCAGTGAATCTTATATGAATGCTCCTAGCCACTCCATAGAGAAGTGCAAAGCATGAAGACAGCGAATACAAGATTTGATAGATGTCATGGTCTCACAATTCTAGAACAACAAAAAAGGCACAAGTATAAAGATTAATCCATCACAAGAACTTGAAGTCCCCTCAGTGAATATAATTTAGCATATAAAGTAAGAAGCCCTAGGGAGCAAGAACAAGAAATCACTTGATAGAGAAAAACAAACATTGATTCAATTATTGATCAAAGTTAGAAGGATAAACCTTGGTAATGCTTGTGAGGATTCTCTTATAATGCTATTGCAACACTTTAAGCAAGCTAAAATTGCAAATCTTGTGAAAAGGATTGGCATTATTGAGAATAATTTGAGAAAACCTCTAATGGCTATTAAGGGAAAGAATCCTATTGCCGATAATACTAGCCCTTTGATCATTCACTTCTCCCCGCTCCACCCACCCTTACCAAATCATTAGAACTTACAAGTACACCAATCAAATCTCCCTTGTTCCTAGACTGTTATGGACCAGGTTCCCTCAACCTTATCTGCAAATACCACAGTGCTTAAAGGAAAAGATTTTTAAAAAATCATGTTTTTATGACAAACCAACTAGTATTCCTAAAGTGCAAAATTTTGATCAATAATTCACATCATTGCCTATCACTCTAACAAAACTCTTTAGAAAACTAGTTGCTCAAGTAAAAATAGGTACCTATTCCATTGAAGCCTTAAGGTACAATGTGATATTTCAACCCAAAAACCTTTTATGGGTACCATATAGGAGCTCTAGGCCATAGCATAAAAAATTGTTTCCAGTTGAAGCACCAAGTTTAGGACCTAACCAATATCAGTCTACTTATTTTTAAAGCTAAGCATCCATGTGAGAACAAATGCCAATGCATATCACCCTACAAACTTTAGGAGCCAAACACTCTTTAGTTGGGCTAAGTGGCGTTTGACATTCTCCTCCTACAAGATCATGCTAGTGGGAAGATAGTAGCATTGACTATGATCTTTTGTCTTTGAATCATGACTTTTATTTTCTAAACATCGATTAGCACTGTACCTCTTTCCTGCACTGGCAAAGAGATTGTTGTTGACATATGTATTTTCTTGAATGATCATATAAACTCACTTTTATGCATATTTAATTTTCTAATAACTTATTGCATCACCATATCACCTCAATTCACCCAACTTTATTCCACATGAAAAAAAAAACCAATAATGAAAAGAATCCTTATTTCATAGACAATATAATAATGGATTTGTTTATAAATTTGAGCCTTAACTAATGGTTTTGGAAGGGATAAGTGGAATAATTAAGAAAAAATAAAAAATCACAAGAGGAACACTAGTTGTACAAATATGAGAATATTCAATATGAGAAAGTGTTACATATGTTAGCTGGAATACAAGCTAAAGATTCCTTAAAACCCTGAGGTTTGTACACTTCAATATCTTGACCAAGCTCGAGAGTACCATGCTAAGATTGTGCATAAGTAATAGGTGTAATAACCCCATTGCCCTCTATAGCATCACTAGTTGTGAACCCATTGAGCCTTTTATGAGCCTTTGTTTTATTTTCCCTAATCTATATAATGAGATTGGATAGGCCCCTAGTACCTCTCTTTTCCAAGGAAATCATGGAAATCAAGATGAAGAAAGGTCATCATTTAGTTATCTTTTTTAGTAGATCTCATCGATTGACACCCCATTTTAAGCTTCAAATATATTCTTTCAATCCCACTCAGAGGATCGGCCCCCATACTAGGGCAAGCTATAAGTGATCTACCCTTAAAATAAGGCAATTTTTCTTGTTTTGGTAGACAAAAGAAAATGAAGATTAAAAAAAGAAGAGAAGGAAGTTGAAAATGAGAAAAAAAAAAAAAAAATGAAGGAAAATAAATAAAAAAAATAGAGAGAAAAATAAAAGAATTAGAGAAAAGGAAAAGAAATAAAAGTGAAATTAGTAAAGAAGGGAAAGAAGATCAGAAAAGAAAGGAAAGAAAGAAAACTAAAGAGGTTATTAGGAAAAGGAAAGAAAATAAATAAAAGGTGAAAACTAAAAGCTGATCCTAGACAACTTTTGACCCAAAACACAATGAATTGAAGTCTTATAATCCCTTATTTTCTTAACCCCAATACCCAACCTTATTACAACCAATGATAGCCCTTTCCAGTTGATACATTTATCTAATCTTTAGTAAGGTGACATTGGTAAACCCAAACTACACAAGGACTTGATCTCACACCAAGTACATAGGCAGCCTATTACAATAAGTAAGTTCAGCTCAACTTTTTGTCAATAAATCATTTTCATGAGCACTACGGAGGCTTGGGATTAACATTGGATTTTTTTAGCCTAGTTTTACATCATTTATTGAACCCTTAATCTGGTCTACAATTTGTCCCATGTCTTTAAGTCTACTATGATATTAGGGTTTAGCTTGGTACTCTAGAGTGCTTGCTCAAAGATCATAATTCAAGGCCAAACAAGGACAACCAAGGTGGAATTTCACAATCTTTACAAAGGGAAAGTTCACATGTGATCCTTGAGTTTGACAAATCCTTAAGAAAGTTAAAATAATCAAACATCTAGATGCATGATGAAAACCTAGAAAGGTAGTATGCATGCAGAGACAACCCTTGGCGAAAATCGAAAATGGTGTCAAAATGAGGAACATGGACACAAAAGAAGAAGAAAAATAATGAAAAAAGAAAATAAAGAAAAATGGAAAAAGAGAAGGAAATAAAATATAGAGAAAAAAAAAAGAGCAAGACAAAAAAAAAATAGGAGAAATCTAAAATAAGAAAATGCAATGTCCTAGAATATATTGAAAGTGACATTCCATCCAAAACTGAGGCAGCTTGTTTAAGAGAATCAAACGTGAAGTCAAGGATGCATTTTACTCCCCAATTTTGATACTAAGGCAAATTTATTTTAGGGTTGATATGAAAATGGTTACAAATCAGGGTAGTTTTATTTCCATTCCCCAATCTTTGAGACTGGGGTAGATTTTTGGGTCAAATGTGGAGACGTTCCTCGATACTTGGGTAGGTTTAGTTCAAAGAGTGTCTACCATTAAAGCACATAAAAGGCAATCAATGATAGCTCTGATATTCCCCAGTTATAATCTTAAATTACAACCATGTCAATGTTATAGTATATGAAACAACCCAAGGATTGATTACCACCTCTTCATCATAAATAACCCATTTTTGTCCCCAATTTCTTGCTAATAATTCCCAAAGCCTTGACCAATTCCAACTATGTTTTGAAGCTTATATTCTTGTTCCTTTTGCAGGACAATTTCAAAATGAATGCTTAATTTTGAGCTCATCTTCATTTCAAGATTTGAATTTACACAAGTTAGTGCTAATGGTTGTTTGTCTTAAAGGAAAAGAAGTGATTCAACTCAAGCTTATCATGCAACTCCTCTCAAAATGGAGAATAAGTTACAAGAGGTATTCTTAGCCTCAAAATGTGAATCCATTAAGTATAAGGAGGCAAGTCAAGTCTAGAAATTCAAGTGTTCAAAGTTGTTAAAGTAAAATGACTAGCTTGATCAAAGGCATAAAGAAAATTGCCACTAAAAATGGAGATCGAGAAAAGGACTCGTGGACCTCCTATACCCCTCAAAAATTGAAAGTTTGTGGCATCATCATCATAAGAGAAAAAAATAGTCTTCCTTCAATAATTTTAGGGTGTGCAAGATACATATAATGCAAGTCTTTTATTAATCATCTCAGGGTGTACAAGATGCATATAAGTCTTATCTTCTTTAATTTAATCCATAGTGTGTGTGCAAGATACAGATAATGCATGTCTTTTATTAATCATCTCAGGGTGTACAAGATGCATATAAGTCTTATCTTCTTTAATTTAATCCATAGTGTGCTAGATGAACGTAAGTCCTACTTATTTTCTAAAACATTCGTCACACTTAGGGTACTAGTCCTTACAACCAATTCTCTTATAACTTGATTGTTGGGAGTGTGCAACTCCCCAAGTCAAGCATTTTTCTCTTCCTTTACAAACTAATATGAGATAGGTAGGGTTCCCATGGATAGTTTTCCTTACTCAAGGTATTGATCCTTACAACCAATTCTCCTATGACTTGAAAGTTAGGGGTATGTAGCTCCCCAAGTTAAGCATTTTTCTCCTTATTTCCAAACTAGTCTAACATGGATAGACTCCCTATGGATAGTTTTCCTCACTTAGGGTAATAAATCCTGCAACCAATTCTCTTATGGCTTGATAGTTAGTGGTATGCAACTCTCCCAGTCAAGCACTTTTCTTTTTCTTTCCAAACTAATCTGAGATGGGTAAGGTCCCCATGGATAGTTTTCCTCACTCACTATACCAATCCCTACAACCAATTCTCTTATGACTTGATAGTTAGGGGCATGCAACTCCCTAGGTCAAAAACTTTTCTCCTTCTTTCCAAACTCGTCTGAGATGGGTAGGGTCCCCATGGACTATTTTGATCACTTAAGGTACTAAGCTCAACAAAAAACTTTCTTGTGACTTGATCTTTAGGGATATGAAACTCCTAAAGTCAAACACTTCTTCTTTCCAAAAATGAGGTGACATGAACAAGGTCCCCATGGACATTTTTCCTCACTCAGGGTACTAACCCCTGCAAACAATTCTTCCATGACTTGATAGTTTGGGACCTGCAGCTCCATAGATTAAGCATTTCTTTCCTTTCCAAAACTAGTTTGTGATGAGTAGGATCCCCATGGATAGTTTTCCTCACTCAGGGTACTAATCCCTGCATACAATTTTCATATAACTTAACAGTTATGTTGTATGCAACCCCCCAAGTTAAGCACTTTTCTCCTTCTTTCCAAACTAGTTCAAGATGGGTAGTGTCCCTGTGGATAATTTTCATCACTTTGGGTGTTAATCCCTGCAAAATTTTTCCTGTGGCTTGACAGCTATGGACATGTAACTCCCAAGTCAAGTATTTTACTCCTTTCCAAACTGATTAGAGATGGGTAGGTCCCTATGGATAGTTTTCCTTACTTAAGGTACTAACCCCTACAAACAATTTTCGTGTGACTTGATAATTTAGGAATGACAACTCTTGAGGTCAATAACTTTACCTGTCCTTTCAAAAACATTAGCCACATCCCTCTCCCTTTATTTTCCTCAACTTAACCTTCATTTTATATTTGGTCAAAATGGACATCTCTATCTTTTTTTAACCCTTTTTTTAAGGTGTCAAACAAAAATTCAGCAACTATCGATGGTCATTTTAACCAAATGACCGAAACGAAGATTGGAAAGTCTTAATTACCCCTCTTTGGATTTTATTATTTATTTCATACTTTTCTACTTCTTCTTCTTTTTTTTTTCTTTTTTTTTTGTCATTTTTTACTATGCCAAGTGATTGAAGACAATCAAAAATAGTAAGTTGGCATTCGATAGTAATTTTGGCCTCGTACTCAAAAAATGAGGCAAAACCCTTGTTGCTCCAAGCTTTTCTGCTCTCTTTCTAACAATTCTAACTACATTAAGTGATCCAAGGCAGTCCCAGGTGGTAAAAAAAAAAAGGTCTAATAGTGATTTAGACCTCATGCAAAAACTTCGAGGCAAATATCCTATCATCTCTAATTTTTTTTATTCTCCTTTTTCTATTTTTTATTGCACCATGTGATCGAGGGCAGTTCAAAATGGTAAGAAAATGTTTTACAATGAGGCAAAACCTCTGTTATTTCTAGTTTATCAACTTTTTTTTTTTTTTGCCAATTTTGACTATGATGGGTGATCCAAGATAACCCAAATGATGAGGAGAGTTTTGATAGTGATTTTAGCCTCTTGCACAAAAATTGAGGCAAAAACTTATCTTTCATGTAATGTTTTGCAAATTTTGGATAATTCTAGAATTTTAAGCCATTTGTTGTGGACCCCATGTGTCATTTCCTTTATTTTAATAAAATGGAAATTTTTTAAAAAAATATAATGTAATATTATAATATTAATTATTAAAAAAATAAATATATAATATTAATATTTGAAAATTAGAAAATTAAAAAAAAAATATAGGCGTGCTTGTGGCCACATATTTTGATGTTGTTTTGATTTTCAAACAAAAAAAATATTTAAAATAGTAGGCACGTATTTTGATGTTGTTTTGATTTTCAAACAAAATAAATATTTAAAATAGCAGGCACGTGCATGCATGCACTCGTGCATGAGGACCATACACAGGCATGCGCTTGCCTTTAGTGGAATGACACCGTTTTGGATTGTTTTAAAATGGAAAAAAAAATATATGTATAGGGAATTTTAGGGCCTCCCTCTTTTCTTCTTCCTTCCTCGCTTTTTTGGTGGACCTTTGGCAGCCGAATCCTCCAATTTCATAGCCGGCTGCCCCTTTATCTCCTTTTTTTCTCGCTGAAACCCTCCTTTTGACACTCCCAACTCCCTTCCTATCACTCTCCAACCTCCCTCGAGCCACTTAACCCCTCAGAACCTATACCTACTCGATACCTATCAATCCTTGCCAACCTAATCTAGTTATGCCTCCCTACAACATCTTTATTTTAGTTTTATTTTTTAAGCCTATTTAAAACTAAAAAAACACAAGAAAGGGAGGGACTCTCAGCTATGGCACTCTCTTTCACTCTTGTTCCCTCCACTCTTTCTCTCTCCCTTTCCTAAACAACCTCTTTCTCCTTTCTTCTACTTTTTCTCCCTCTCTCTCTCTCTCTCTCTATCTCTCCTCTCTCTCTCTCTCTCTCTCTCTCTCTCTCTCTCTCTCTCTCTCTCTTTATACACCAAAAAAAAAAGGATTCCCCTCACTCGGTAAGGCTTTCTCTCTCTGACTCTCTCTCTTATTCTATTTTGTGTGAGTTTATGCTTCTGTGTGTGCGTGCATGTTGTGTGGGTGGGTGTACAAGTTTAAGTGTGTGTGTGTGTGTGTGTGTGTGTGTGTGTTGAGTGTTTTCATGTTTGCATGCTTGCATACATGTTTAAAGGTACATGGTTGTATGTGCAATGTGTTGCATACATGGATTTGTGGGTGAGTTTTAGTGTATGAAAAATCCATATATAATATAACGTACATGCATACATAGATGTGTGTGCATGAGTGTGTGAAAGCTACATACATGAATAAGTGTGTGTGTGTGTGTGTGTGTGTGTGTGTAGCTACATGTGTGTGGGAGTGTTTTCCCTAAATGCATAAATGCATGATGCCTATGTATGTATGCATATAGGCATGCATGGATGGATATGTATGAATATATATACATGGATGCATGAATGATGTAGGTCATATGCATACAGGCATGCATGGATGGATATATGAATGGGTATGCACGGATATGTATACATAAATGCATGAGTGAATATGCATGGTTCATGCATGTACATGAGTGTGGTTAGATATATGTCTGGATGCATAAATACATGGATGATTCATTTGTGTGTATGCATGCAAGATACGTGGATGGATATATGTATATGCATGAAATCCATGAACGATGTAAAATTCACTCATTCAAAACATACATCACAAGTATTCCAGTTAACTAAACTTAAATTTTTAAAAGGAAACAAAGAAGATTAACATAACCTTTTAACCAAGTTCTACTCTACCTTCTTAACTCTAGCTATTCCTTACTACTAAATTTACCTATACACTGGTTCATAATTCTCATCTTTGGTTCCCCCTTCCTCAATTTCTCTTTCCTTGTCTACTATAATTTTTGTAATTCAATTGCCTCCCCAAATTCTCAAATTTTAGTCCCCTTTTTCTTCTAACTTTGACCTTTAGCTCTTTTTGAATTCTAGGTTTCTCCCTCACATTCGCACACTCTTACCCTACTTCCCTATTCTCTAGCTCTTGTTCTTAGAACTCTCTAATTTTTTTAATTTTAGCCCCCTTGAATAGTGCCAGATATCCCCTCTAAAAAGGCAAACTACATGTGTCACTTGACACCAAATAACTCTTATTGACATCCGTCTTTTGTACACATTATCACCCGACATCAAAATGCACACAATCACTCCCTCTACTAACCAAATGTATATTCACTCACAACATTCATGCACACACCCACATGTAAATTCCATTTGTTGACCCCATGGGTCATTCCCAGTTTTGATAATGACAAATACTCTTGGTATTTAATGTTTTCCAAGTTTGTTTGCAGGTTCATATTAGCAAATCAATTGATGGCACACAAAGTAAAGCCTGAAGACCCTGAAGATTATTTATTGTTGTAATTTATATTATTTGGGTCTATAATAATTTATATCAGTCTATAATAATCTCTGCATGTCATGCATGTAGGTTTTGTAAGCTCAAAATGACTATAGAATGACCATAGAGACCGAATGACCTTAGGGCACCCTTCAGTCGACCGACGCCGGATTTTTGGGACTATCTCAAAACGGCCCTTGAAAAGACCCTAATGAGACTCAAGGTCCCAACACTCATGCACATACATCATACAAAATTGAGGAGTGTTAAAAAATGCATTAAAATTGAATATTTCTAAGCATTTTAGGAGAGCTCGGGCGACCGAACCCAAGGAGTTCAAAACTCCTCGGGCGCCCAAATTGTTGAAAAGTCAACCGTTGACTAAGGCTCTCGAGCAACCGAACTATTTTGTGCGTACTGTCCACGGGCGCCCGAACCCTTTGAAAATGACATTTCACTAACTCAGATGACCAAACTATTTAGTTCAAATTGAGCCCCGAGCGACCAAACACACGAGTTCGGGCTACCGAACCTATAACCGAGCACCTGAATTTACGAACAGAGGCTACTGACTTTTGTTTGGGTTTCCAAAGCATGACACGGGCGACCGAACTGTTTTAAAAGTCTTTTATTACTGTGTCTGTTCGGGCGACCGAACCACGATTCAGCCACCTAAACCTCGCTGAGTTAAAATTATTTAAACTGAGGTAAATACGGGTTAATGAGGGTTAATTGTGTTTAAACAATTTGAAACTTTTCTAAGAATACCCAATAGGTCCCAAACGATTATATTTTTGACGTTGTCTATAAATATGGGTTCATTTGTGAGGATTAGTATGAGATAAGCCAAATATAATTAGCAAAAAATTCTCTCTATTTCAAAATACCACTTTGCTCAAATACCCTCAAATACTCATTCCTTTGATAAATCTTGGTATTGTGAGAGCTTAGTGAGTGTGCTTGTGATTGCTAGTGAGGGCTAAAACTCCCATTTACTTGTGTGATTGTTGATATTATTTTTGGGGAGTTTGGCTTAGTTTGTCCCATAGATTTCTATATTATAAATCTTGTGTTGGGATAAACTAACAAGCTTAGGGTTCTTTGCATTGTCATTACAAGATTCCCTCAACTTCGATTTTGTTGTACAAAAACATTTTCTACAAGCTATCATATATTTCAAACTACTCTTGAGCTCATTACATTAAAGGAAAATATTTTGAGTTTGTTTGATTATCTGATTAACATCTTTGAAACCCTGATTTGCTATTGAGATTTCATTTAGTTTTTTTCAAAGATACAGCTTGTTTAGAACACTCTTGAACATTCTGGTGATAATATCTTGTTAAGTGTTGTTTGCACATATATTCACATCACTGAGCTTACATTTCCTACATTGTTGATGTGTATGTGATTAAATGAGTATATTGTGCATATTGGGGTATATATCTGCTTTACTTGAGAAGCATAATCACTGTACCAGTTATATTATGAAAAATACTGTTGTATTTCTAGGCGTGGTCTGAGGAGGTTTGATCTATCCCGAAAGGATCAGGTTAGGTCAGCTTTGTGAATTTGACCTAGGGCCTTCTCCGCCCCACAAGGAGAATTTGTAAAGGTTGAGGTCAGCCCTATACTAATTGACCTTGTTGTATTGGGTGCTGCTCCACCCATTAAGTGAGCTTTAGTGGAATCCTCGAGCTTACGAGCTAGAGATGGGGACGTAGGTACAGTTGGCCGAACCCCGATAACATATCGTGCGAGTGCTTTACATTTTCAAAATTTATTTACTGCACATATATGTTTTATTGTGAATGATTGGGTTTATTATTGCATAGAAAGACCTTAGGATTGTGTAATACTATTGATCTAGTTTAACCAAGGAAATAATTTTTAAATACCCAATTCACCCCCCCCCCCCCCTCTCCGGAATACACCAAAGCTAACACCATTATTACTCCTAAAAGAATGAGCTCACAAGCAAGTTGTGTGTATTGCTTATGCAAAACTACCATTTTACCCCTTAGTCGTTGGTTCACATGTATGTTGTGTACTTTATTTCAATCTTTGCCCTCTCATGGCATGCATTAACTTATGCCCTTTTGGACTTTTTTTTACTTACTAATGTGCTCATATTATTATTTTTTTCTAATTTATTATCATTTTTTAGGAAAAAGGAAGACCTAGCACCTTGACTAAGTTCAAAAAAGAATGGGGAATCTAGACTCTTATTGTAGTAGCTTCTTTTTGTTTTGTATTTTTGTATTTTCTATATAATTTTTGTTCAATTTAATAGTCAATTATAATAAGTGGACTATATAGACTATGAATTGTAATAAGTTTTGAACGTATGCTTTTATTTACTATACCTAACTATATGAAATTGCATTTCAATGCCCGAAGGAGGTGGGAGGTGAGAGACTAAAAGACAATGCACAAAAAAGAGAGAGATCAACTCTTAAATACTTAAATAGGGTTAAAATTAATTACTAAATCTTTGAAAACAAAAAGGGAAATAAAAAATGATTTATTTTTTTTTTGTACTTTTGACACTTAAAAGCTAAAATGACCTATTGAGGCAAAACCTAAAGAGATCAAATTGACACATTTTTGGAGTTTTTTTGTGAAAATTGTTTTAAAATGGAAAATAAAGGGACTTTTGGAAATATTTTCTCCAATTGAAATAAAATTGACCAAAAATAGCTATGTAAATCAAAGAGAGAGAAACTAAATGAAAGCTAAGAAAAGACTATAGAGAATGAACTAGAAATGGAAAAAATGCCTTATTGAGAGAAATTGGCCTCACAAAACATTGAAAAGGAAAGGAAAACCTAGATGCGGTCCTTAAGGGCTCAAACTTGGCTCGAAAAAAAATTGAGTGCGTATAATGGATGTCATGACATAATTCTTTAACTTTCTACACTCTGACTTTAAATCATACATCATTGAAGCCTCTAGCTTTTTAAAGTCTTTTCTTCTATAGCATTTTGATTTGGGCTTGCACTTGGTCAAGATCATAAGAGATGTTAACACAAGCAATTCCAAGCGAAGCTAAAGTAACAATGAAGGATGATAAGCTAAATGTAAGTTTATTATGTTGGTCTTGCATATCATGAATAAGGCATCTCAACTTATATAATGAAAATTCAAAACATATATAAATACTAGCATGAAAAATATCTTTTTTTTAATTGATCAATCCTAGCAAATAGCCTCTATCTAACTAATAAGCCATTCCCTTCTAAACTTTATGAATTAGGTGAGGACCTTCCAATTATAAGTACATTTTTCAAAAGTAGGATTGTTTTGAAGCATATATAGCAAGGCTTATCTTCTAAACTAATTTTCTTAATGAAAAGGATATGTACTTAAATAAGCATTTTTATGTTCATTCCATTCGCTTCTTCTAGACAACAACATGATCCAAGGATAGAAATTTTATTACATTATATTCCAAATTGACCAATAAATAGCATGTTTATAGTACTCCTATCTTACCAACTATGCACTTCTCTCCTTGTTGACTAAACCATTACCTCCATATGGGATTCTCAGTAATGGTATAATGTCAATAGAAACCAATATGTGTGTGGTACTAGATCCCTTGGATGTCCTATATGCTTACAACACCAACTAAAGTAGCCAATGCATGTTTCCCTTAAGGTCTTCTTTGTATTAACCCATAGAATTAAATAGGATCTCATTGATAAACATAAGGGATTCGTCAACGAGAACTTATGAGGCACTCGTCGATGAGGACACGTCTCGTCGATGAGAAGATACCGAAAGAGGGTTTGTGGTAGTCTGAAATTCATCAACGAGGGGTGCAGGTTCATCGACGAACTTCTTCAGGGTCTCATTAGCGAGATGACGTGTCCCATCGACAAACCCAATGCTATAAATAGCTAAAACGCAGATTAATCCACAGCATTTGGCGCAAGAAACACTCTTTCTCTCTCTAAAACATCCCTCTCCCCTTCTCTCTTTGACCCCGGCTCTGTTTATTGCCGGATCGACGATCTGACGCAACCACGATGCTCTTGGGGAAGTTCTCTACAAGTCTACCTAGAACTCAACAATAATTCATGGTGGGCTTGGATTTTTCTTCTCATTAGTGAAATTTGTTAATCGAAGATAGATTCTTGTAATCTTGGTAATTGACATTGTATGTAGAAATATTTCATTATCATCAATCCTATTAAGTTTGGAAAAAATCATCATAAACAATGGTTTGCTAAGAAGAAATCGTGAAGTGACTACAACTTGACCTAATGTCTACACGAAAAAGAATAAGTCGTCCAAGCCCACATGGATCACAATAATTATAGGTAATGTTCTAACCACACCTATGGAGGACTGTGGATAAGCTACAACAAAAGCTTTCTTGGGTGCTTCTATTATTAGTCATGAATTAGGCAACATGTCTATTCATATGTAATCTATTCAGGATCTCATCTCACCCCATAAATTATCAACAATCATCCCCATTGTGGTTACTACCTTGTGAGAGATGTAAGAGACCACACCAAGATTTGCTTTTGTAATTTGTTGTTGAATCGTTGTCAAAATAGACATTGATGGTTCTAGTTGGCATCGCCGACATAATGTCTCTATTGATAATTTGTCATGCACCTATAGTAAGTCCCACTATGCAGAAAAAATGATTTAAAAAAAAAAATGTGTGCAAACATCTTTTAACGTGGAGTACTATGGGGTCGATTGGTAAGATTAGGTGTGACATTAAGATTGCTATGCCTACTCTTGTCAGAGATGTGAAAAAAGTTGTTCTATTATGCAAGGAAATACCTCATGAAATGGGGGATTAGAATTATAGAAATCATATAAAGAAGGGAAAGTAAAAGAGGTGAAAAGACTCAGATTAGAGAAACAAAGAGAGGTAAAGAGATTTTAGAAAGAGTGAGAGAAATTGAGAGTGAGATAGAGACATATATAGATAGACAATCAAATAGAAAGATAGAGAATGATAAAATGACATTGAGTTGAAAATCATCAATAGAATCCTTATATGGGCTACTTATGCTCCTTATAGGTCAACTCTAAATCAATTCTATGGTTACAAATAACTCAAATATTTGTTAAAAGTTAATAATTATGATAAAAAATCTAGGAAATTTCTAATCATTTCAGGGCCTATTTATTATAGTTGACTTAGTTAATCTCTCTTTCTTATGTTTTTCTTACAATGTGATCATAATCTACTCTTCCTTTTTATTTGTGATTAATTCTTCAAACATCCCGTCTCCTTGTTAATAAATGATATGTTTGATTGCTTTTCTTGGGCCTATAAGCAATGTGTGACATAGGTTGATGGCCCAATTCTATGTCACTTGCATGCTCTTTCGATTTTCACTATTTGAGGGTCTATGTTGCTTTTGCCCTTCATTTGTCCTCCAAGTGTACTTTGTTAGCCTCTAATTTCTAGCTGAGTGATTACAAATTTTCTAAATAATTAATGTGTTTTTGGATGAGATCTAACTTGACATGTAGCTTGCCACGCTGGAGCAATCTTACACGTTCAAGTTGTGATTAAACTCTAAGCATCCCTCAGGAGTTGGTTGGACAACATCCTAACCTTGATACATAGGCATTCAAGCCATTCTCAATGCCATGTATGTAATTGATTATCAGATTTTCACATTGCATATTTTAGGATGCATAAAGATTGTCCAAATACGTTTAAAAGCATTAATTGCAATTATTACTTAATGTACAGTTAGAAACTATAAACAACGGTATGGCATCTAATTTTTTTGCTAGTATTTTCTATTTTATAAATTTGAAAATAACTAAAGAAACTAACACAAGATATAGAAAAAAAATATAGAAGATTTTGCATTGATTGGGAATTAATAATTTTTCCTCCTTATTTCTAGCCATATAAAAAAGTAATAACAAAATTTGTAACCCGATTCCTAGTTAGGCCATAACATCCTTCAAATCAGCAATGTGTGACATGAATGCATCCTAAATTCATAATATCTCAAAATATAAGAAAAACTCTTGATCTTTTTGGGTATTACATTTTGTTTTAATCTACACAAAATTCAAATTCAAGGCATGAAGTCTATCTCTAATAACGCGAGAAAAAAATTAATTAATTAAAATTATTAATCAATTAATTAGTTAAACATTATTAAATTAATGTATTAAATAAAAAAATAAAAGGAATTGTAAAAAAACTAAATTAAATAAAAAATATTTATTAGTAATTAATTAATTAAACATTATTAAATTGAAATAATTAAGTTAAGTAAATTGGTGGTTATATATATATATAAGTATATAATATAATATGATATTATGTTAACAAATAAAGTAAAAACAAAAAGGGGGGAAGGAAGCTAGAAGCTTCCTGGGCGGATTTCAATTGAAATCCACATTTTCAATTTGAAACAGACAGAGGCCCCAAACGCCTCTCCCATTCTCTGTCACTCTCCTCATATCTCTTCTCCCTCTCACTTTATTTTCTCATTCAATATTCGGCTGATCGTAAAACGAAAGGTACAATTGGATTTCTAATTCCGCAACCGATATTTTTACTAGAGCAGATTTATCGTAGAAGTAGCGTAGGCACCACTCTTGGGGAAAAGTATATTCCCTCTATTTCCTTAATTTCTCCTTCAATATGCTGCTAGATCAACAATTGGGCACTACCATGGGGTTCTGGTCTCGATCGTCGTCATTTTGATCAAAGTAAATTTTCAATTTGGGTTTCTTAGGCACCACTCCAAAGCGATAGTGGGATTTGGGGAATTAAGTAAATTGGTTATATTTGAGGGTATAATTATTTATTTGGAATTTATGGGCCTAAGAAATATTAAAACAATATTTTATTTAGGGTTGATTTAATGGAACTCGGATCTGTGATTCAAGGCTCGAGTGAGCGTCACAGCTATCTTTTCAGGGTCCTTATTGGCGTAGTTCAAGAAACCAGGTAAGGGGGAATATATATTAAATCATATTTTTATGAATTAATTGAAAAATGAAATATGTTATGTATATACATGTATATATTTTTATATGAGTTTAAAAATGTCAACCGTTTAAATTATGTTTTCTGAGCATAGGGCTATTTATTAGATACGTATATGCGAAAATGAGCTTATGAAAGTGAAAGATATTTACAGGATAATTATGTAAGATAACAAAGGTATATTTTCAGTATTTGAATGTTAAATGTAGGTTAGCTTATTTTATAGGGAATATATATATATATATATATATATATATATATATATATATATATATATATATATGAATTTTAAAACTAAATAGTGTGGCATGAGTAAAATAGAACTTTGTGTGGAACTATGCTATATGTATAAGATGCATGCTATACGAAATGCGTTGCAACAAAATGTTATATGGAATATGCTACATGTGAGTGTTAATGCAACTATGGAAACAATCACAACTGAAAAGATGCCGAGACAAAACAACCACGACTGAAAAAATGCCGAGACTAAACAACCACGACTGAAAAGATGCCGAGACTAAACAACCACGGCTAAAAAGATGTCGAGACTAAACAACCACGACTGAAAAGATGTCGAAACTAAACAACCACGGCTGAAAAGCTGCCAAGACTAAATAACCATGGCTGAAAGAGGCTAAGACTAAATAATCACGGTTGAAAAGATGCTGAGACTAAACAACCACGGCTGAAAAGATTTCAAGACTAAAAGACCTTACATGTGTTTTGTAGACACCCTATTTTTGCCCTAGCTGAATAGAACAAAGGAGCCCCTTCTCATTATATTATTATTATTATTACCTTATTTTTATTATTATTATTTTATTATTATTAGTACTTTACTATTATTTTGCTAGTATTTTTATTATTATCATTATTATTATTATTATTATTTTTATTTTTATTTTTATTATTATTACTAGTACTCTTATTATCTTTATTTTATTTTTACTTTACTATAATTATTTTTGTTTTCCATTTATTTTATTGTTATTATTTTTGATATATTATTATTATTATTATTATCATTATTATTATTATTATTACTTTTTGTATTATTACTTTATTTTTATTAGTATTGTTATTATTATTATTATTATTATTTTACTAATAATATCTTTATTATTTTTATTTTTACCATAATTATTTGTTATTATTTAATATTAATAGTATTATTATTATTATTATTATTATTATTATTATTATTATTATTATTATTATTATTATTATTTGTATTATTTTGTTATTGTTCATTACTAGTATTATAATTAGTGTTGCTTTACTATTATTTTGGGTATATTTTCTTCATTTATTATTATTATTATTATTGCTATTATTATTGTTATTTATTTATTTTTTTTTGTTATTATTATTATTATTATTATTATTATTATTATTATTATTATTACTATTATTATTTTTGTTTTCCTATTTTATTATTTATACCTTATTATCACTATTATTTTGCTATTATCATTATTATTATTATTATTATTATTATTAGTAATACTATTATTATTATTATTATTATTGTAATTAGTATTATCATTATAAAAAGAAGAAAAGAAAAAGGAAAGTTCATTAGGGTTTTTGGGGGAATGCCTATTTAAAGGCATGTTCACGGGGTGAAGTGAGGGGGGCGCACAAGACAGCTGGGCACGGCCAAGGAAACCAAAAGAAAAAAAAAACTTAGCCGGCCACCCTCCCACTCGACGGCCATCCAACCTCCCTCTCTCAAAATCTCCGGCAACCTCCAGTACAGACCCAAGCACCACCTTCAGCTTTGCATCGCCGCCAAACCACCCTCTGCAGCCAGCCGAGACCCGAGCACCATACCACGGGCCGAGCCGCCGGGGACCTCCAACTCTGCAATCCACCACTGCTCCGACGACCACTTTCACTCCTAGTCACCATCGCCGCCCTCCAGGAACTCCGGCCACCCTCCGCGGCCAGCAAAGACCCGAGCACCATACCACGAGCCCGAGCAACCGGGGACCTCCAACTCTGCAATACACCACTGCTCCGGCAACCACTTTCACTCCTAGCCACAGACTCCTCTGTCTCTCGGCCGCACCTCCAGCAAACCTCAGCCCAGACAGCTCCTGCTCAGCCTCCAGCAGACCACCCACGCAGCATTGCTGCTGCCTTCCCGAACACAGCCCCTCTGGTAAGCCTCCCTGCTCTCACACACACACACGCACTCACTTACACACACTCACACACACACACACACACACGAATATATATAGGTTCAGTTTGCATTTTACAAAGTTGAAATTCTTATTTTTATTTATTTTTATTTTTTTTATGCATGCTGTATATGCACACACTGACCTTTATTTATTATTATTTAGTTAAGTTTTTTTTTTTTTTTTTTCTTATAATGGTAAATATTAATCAATTTACTTTTCTTGGGTGCAGGATTTTGGTTCATATTTAAGTTTTTATTATTCTTGTTTAGGCATATTAAATACTAATTGGTTTATATTTCTTTGGTGTAGGATTTTTGTTCATATTGGATGTTTGCTTAATGTTTAAAGATTATTATTGAATTTGTATTATTTAAGTCATAGCTCTTAATGGTATTTTGCAATATTGTTGTTTATTGGTATTTTTGTCATGTATGTACTTAGGTAATGTGGTAATATATTATTTCATATTATTTTTATTATTATGGTTTATTAGGTTATAAGGTTGTTATGCACATATAATTTAGGTATATTAAGGTTTATTATATTGTTTCTATTATCATGTATATGATATAATTCATTATTTTGTATGGTATGTAATGTAAATTATCATGTTAACTATGTAGGATTGTATATTGGATTTGATTTGATTTATTACTATAAGTCTAGAAGTTACCATACTCATTGTTTATATATTGGTAAGGGCTTGAATAGGTTTCCATAAGTTCATTGTTTGTTTGTCTTTAATTTGATTTGTTTCATTAATTAATTGCCAATATACGTGTGTATTGAATCTTTAACCGGGTGTCAATATTAAAGAAAATAAAATATCTATATTATTATTACCATAAATATTGTTATTATTCCTATCATTATTTATTATTATCCTTATCATTTATTACTTACTATTATTATCATATTTATTAGTTACTATAGTTATTTATTCGTTGTTAGTACTATTATATTTACTATGTATATTAGTATGGTATTATTATGATACTATATACTACTATTATAGTGTAGCGTCGCAATATTAATATGATATTATTAGTATAGGACTATTATTATAGTAATATTATTGTCAATATTGTCATCACTTTTAATTATTACTAATATTAAATATTTTTAGTATTTTTGATTCTTGGGTATATTCATATTTTGTATTATGTATTATGATATTTATTTTTATTATTTTATGGCATTATTTATTTTCGTGTCTATGTTATCCCTATGATTTTATTGCGGGGGTATGAGCCTTCGGGCTTTACGTACCTTAAGCTCTGAGAGAATATATATATATATATATATATATATATATTTATTTATTTATTTTTCATATGTATTTATAAATTCATAAAAAAAAAGGAGTAATTTAAAGAATTATTAGATTAACTTAGGGATAATTTTAAATTAATTAGGTACCGTTCGTAAGAACGGGCGCGTAGGGGGTGCTCGTACCTTCCCCTCGCGTAACCGAACTCCCGAGCCTAACTCTGGTAATGTAGACCGATTCTACCCCTAATGGGGTAGTAATCATGTGTTCTAACCGCACTAAAGGTTAGTGGCGACTCCTACACCATATTTTTCCATGAAAATATTTTAAAATGATTTTAATTTCGCCGCCCGGGACACACGCGCTCCCGGGACGTCGCAACATGTTTGATTAGGAACAAAATAATGTTGGCCTTTCAAAGCTTAACATCCTATTTTGATGCTAACAAATAAGAAAAACTTAACATATTTAGTTGAGAAATGATATTTCAGGTCTCATAAAGATCAAGCATGTAAATGCAAGGTCAAGGATCCATTGCAAGCTTATACTTCAAAGAAGGATGATCACATGAAGTTTAAAGCATGGATTTCAAGATGAGATTTTAAAAGCTTGAAGAATATAAGAGAAATCTTAAAAGTATATTAAAGCTTGAAGAAAAGTAAGAGAGGCAAAAGAAACCTCAAAGAAAAGACAAGCATGAAGACTCAAACGCCAAGAATGTTCAAAGTCTTAGAAGTACTTCATATTTTAAATATCTTTTGAAATATTGTTGAAACTCTTTTAGGGTTGAATATGAACCTAGAGACCAGATTTCTAAAACCCTGGAAAATGTGTTTGACAAAATTACATTCAAGTCTTTCAAATAACAAAAGGGTTTAAAAATGAAAAATGAAATATTTTCAGAAAAGGGACCGGTTAGCCGACTGACCAGAAAACACTAAGATTGACTAGCCAACTAACAAAACACCAGAATGAATAAACTACCCAGCCAACTTGTTGACCCTATGGGTCATGCTCAGTTTTGATAATGACAAATACTCTAGTATTTTATAGCTTTCAAGTTTGTGTGCAGGTTTATATTATCAAATCATATGCTGGCACATGAGGAGACTTGAAGACTAAAGACCCTAAAGACTTATTGTTGTAATTTATACTGTTTGGGTCTGTAATAATTTACATCGGTCTATAATAATCTCTACATATCGTGCATGTAGGATTTGTAAGCTCAAAAATTCCATAGAAAAACCATAGAGACTGAACGACCTTAGGGCACCTTTTGGTCGACCGACGTCAGGTTTTTGGGCATACTTGAAAAGACCCTAGGTCCCTACACTTAGTGCACATTGTCCCCATAATCACATATTTTATCTAGGGAATTAATTGAAGTAAAATTGGGCAAAATTGTAAAAATATATGAGAGATCGGGCGACCGAACCCTAAGAGTTCAAAACTCCTCGAGCACCCGAACTGCTGGAAAGTTAGCAGTTTGACCATGCTTCAGGTGACTGAACCCAAAATGATCATATTGCCTTCGGGTGCCCGAACCCTTAGAAGGTTACATTTCACCAACTTGAGCTGCCGAACCTTCATGTTCAAATCAGACCTTGGGCGACCAAACACACGAGTTCCGGCTACCGAACCTATGACCGGGCACCCGAACCTACGAACAAATGTTTTTGACTTTTGTTCGAGCTACCAAACCTACACTCAGGCTACCAAATCAATTTAAAGGATATTTATAACTATGTCTGTTTGGGAGACCGAACCATGGTTTAGCAACCCGAATCTTGGCTGGTTAAAATTAATTTAACCATGGTAAATTAGGGTTAAGTTGGGTTAATGGTGTTTTAACTATTTGAAATTTTTTTAATAATTCCCAACAAGTCCCTAACGGTTATAATTTTACCCCTGCCTATAAATATGGATTCATTTTTTAGAATTAAAAGAGATTAGTCAAAAACAATTAGCAAAAACTCCTCTCTATTTGAAAATCTCACTTTGCTCAAATACCCTCAAATACTCATTCTTTTGATAAATCTTGGTATTGTAAGAGCTTAGTGAGTGTGCTTGTGATTGCTAGTATTGCTAATACTCCCAGTATGCTTGTGTGATTAAGATAATGGTTTTTAGGAATTTAGCTTAGGTTTATCCCACAGATTTTCATACTTTAAATCTTGTGTTGGGATACCCTAGTGAGCTTAGGATATTTGCATCATTATTGCAAGTGTCCAAATAACTTGGATTTTGGTTGTGCAAAGATTTCTTTTAAACAAGCAAAACATTTTCAAACTAGTATTGTGCTTAGTTCATTGAGGAAAATTCTTTTGAACTAGTTTGATTATCTAACTCATATCTTTGGAATATTGATTTTCTATTGAATTGTTTTGCTTAGATTCCAAGATACTACTTGTTTAGAACACTCTTGAGCATATTAGCGATCATATCTTATTGAGTGTGGCTTGCACAAAAATACACATCACTGAGCTTACATTTACCTATATTGTTGATGTGTGATTGATTGAGTATACTGTGCGTATTAGGTACATATCTGTTTTACATGAAAGCATAAGCATTGTACCAGTTGATTGTGATAAATACTGTTGTATTTCCAAGTGTGGCCTGAGGGGGTTTGATCTAACCCGAACGGATCAAGTTGGGGTCAGCCCTGTGAATTTGACCTAGGGCCTTCTCTGCCCCGCAAGGAGAGTTTATAAAGGTTGAGGTCAGCCCTATGCTAATTGACCTGGTTGTATTAGGTGTCGCTCCACCCGTTAAGTGAGCCATTAGTGGAATCCTCAGGCTTGTGAGCTAGAGGTAGGGACATAGGCATAGTTGGCTGAACCCCGATAACATATCTTGTGTGTACTATTTATTTTTCTGCAATTTACATTCCTGTACATGTATATTATAGTTGGTGAATGCTGCGCATGATTTTAATTTCCGCATGTTGTATTTATCTGCACATTTGGAACTGCACAGATAGACCCTAGGTTGTGAATGTACTATAATTGAACTAGCTAAACCTAGAGATAAGTTTAAAACTCCAATTCATCCCCCCCCCCCTTCTTGAGAATACACCAAAGCTAACACGACTGACAGTTTCAACTAAGATTAGTCGATCGACTGACACGCCCAACCGACTGACCATTTTTTAACTATGTCCAATCAGCCGACTGACATTTATTTGGGTTAAATTTTAAGCAAACAGAAAGGTGTCAGCCGCCTATCCAGCGGACTGACCCTGTGAAATACATTACCCAATTGCCTGTCCAGTCGACTAACTCCACGTGAATTTGAATTTTTAAACCTTAACGGGAAAATTTTAAAAATCAGTTTTTCAAATATGAATGTTATAAAAACTTAGTGGACACTTTAAGCAATGTGGGGAACAAGGAAACTCTTCCTAAAACCTCTATAAATACATGATTTTACAAATCAAACTATACCAAGAGAGCCAAGGACTTAAAAAATCTGTTGAAAGCTATCTTGCAAACTGGTTGTTCTCTCTTGCTCAAATCTTTGCCAAGTTGATATTGCTAAATTTCTGAAAGAGCTGATCTTCCTAATTTATTCCTACTTCTAATCCTCATTTAAGAAGAATATTGGTGAATTCTACACTTGAGGTTCAATTCTATTTCATCTTGACATTTAAATTCTTGAAGTACATAGTGCTGAATTTGTACTAATATACTTCGTTTGAGAGTGTTCTTGTACGCAGCTACTCTTTTGTATTCTTGCAATATTTTTTATGATTCCAAGGTGTTTGGATCGTTGGCTAAGTGCGGGTATCGCTTAGAGAGGTGTAGCTCTAACCTAATTGAAGGAGTGACCGAGTGAGGGGTATCACCTGGAGAGGCGCGCCCTAACCTATTAAAGGAATGTGTAACGGTGTTGCTCTACCCAAAAAGGAACTTGTATAGTGGAATCCTTTGGTGATTTTCCAGAGGTGAGGACACAGGCTAGGGATAAGCTGAACCTCATAAAAATCTGGTGTCACTCTCTTTCCCTTAATCTCTTTACTTTCAGCATATATAAATTGTGTGGATGTTTTAAATTCTTCAATCATATATACTACGTGGATTAGATATTTAAATAAACTTAATCTTAATTTGTTTTTGGAATTGCGGAAACAGAAAGAGAGTACATTGGTTGATCCATACTTTGCGGAAATCTTAAGGGAGTACGTTGATTGGTGAAACACCCAAAGACTCTTTAACTGAAAGTTTATTTAACGTCTAAGTTTTTGGAAAAGAGTTGGATTTTATATTGCAAGAAAATTCATTATCACAAGGCTTGCATCAACCATAGGGCTTGAATCAAACTTTCATATATACAGGACTGCAAACAAACAAAAAGCTTAATCTTATATCTTAGTTTGGATATTATGGTTGATTAGAAAATTGATTGATTGGTTGCTTGATTGTTTAAGTACTTGTGTTGTGGTTGTGGATTGAATTTTGTTTTAAGTATTTATTGTGTATTTGATAAATCAACAAGAAGCCAAGAATTCATTAAAAGAAGTAGAGGAGGTTAAGGATTCTTAAAAAAGAATTAAAAGAAAAATTTTAAATCCAATTCACCCCACTCTTGGGACTACGCCTTAATTTTTCAATTGGTATGAGAGCGGGGTTATAATAAATTCTAACAAGTAGTTATATAAAGATCTTAATGGCTCACATAGGTGTAGCTCCCTTTGGAGAGGGCCAATCCTCAACTAGGCCTCCCATCTTTTGTGGTTTAAATTATACATTTTAGAAACAAAGGATGAGAATATATCTACAAATCATGGATTGGAAAGCTTGGAAGGTTGTCACACACGGTGACTTAATTCCTATTAAAATAGTAGATGGCAAGAAAATACCCAAAAAAATAAAAAGAATGGACTGACAACGACCATAGGATGTTACAAGAAAATTCTAGTGCTATGAATGCTTTATATTGTGTTCTAGATATGAATGAATTCAATAGGGTCATGGCTTGCAAATCAGCCAAAGAGATTTGGGATAAATTAGAAGTTACCTATGAAGGTACTATTGATGTAAAGGACAATCGAATTGATTTGCTCACTAGCGAGTATGAAGCTATTAAGATGAAAATGGATGAATCAATCACTAACATGTATACTAGGTTCACCCACATAATAAACTCCCTAAATCCATTAGGAAAAACATACACCACTTATGAAATGATTAGAAAAATACTTAGAGGGTTGACACCTATATGGGAACCAAAAGCCACTACAATAACCGAAGAAAGAAATTTGAAAAATACTTCCTTAAATGAACTTATAGGTTCTTTCCTCACATATGAAATGTCAATGAATAAAAGGAATGGAAAAGCTAAAGCCTAAGAATTTATAGCCTTTAAAACTTCAAACAAAAACTCTAATGATGAGGATAAATATGAAATGGATGAAGATGAATTAGCCTATATATCCAAGAAGTTAGCAAGAATTCTTAGAAGAAAGAACAAATTCAAAAGAAGAATCTCAAACTCGGAATCAGATGAAGAATAAACCAATACAAAGAAATCAAAGAATAAAATCACCACATGTTATAATTGGAAAAAGGATGGACACATAAAACCGAAATGTCCACTACTTAAGAAAGATTCTAAAAAGAAAATAAAAAAGGCAATGAAAGCCACTACTTGGGACAATTTGAGTACAAGTAGTTCCGATAATGAATCAAGCGACCAAGAGGTTGCTTATACTTGCTACATGGCTTAGGACGACGAGGAAAGCTCATCTTCCAAATCTTTAAATACTTTTTGTAGTGATTCATCAAATGAATCCAATGATAAGTGTATGCCATCTTATGAAGTATGAAGAGTTACAAAATGATTTATTCAAAGTACATAAGATGTTAGTCAAAGTAACTAAACAATACACATCATTGAACAACAAGAATGAAGGAGTGATGAAAAAGTTAGAATCGCTCAAACTTGTTGAAAAAGAAAAAGATTCAAAAATCAAGAAAATAGAAAATAAGAATGAAGTTGTGATAAAAGAGTTAGAAGCTAAAAATCTTACTAAAAAAGAAAAGAATTGAAAATCAAGAAATTAGAAAGCAAGAATGAAAATTTGATGAAGGAAGTAGAAAACTTGAGATCCCAATCCTCTATGGAAAATGAGAAAGACTTATATATTTTTGAATTAAATGATAAAATTACTAAGATGTCTAAAAACCAAGAAAAGGGTAAAAATATAGAAAATTCTAAAATTTATAATCTTAAGAAAGAAATTGAGGATCAAACCAAAATCATTACAATTTCACTAAAGGAAAAGAAAATTTTGACAAAATGATTGGCTCACAAAGAATGTCTTTAAATAAAGAAGACATATGATTTAATGGAATTGAAAATAAAAGGAAAAGAGTCTTTACATGGGATACTTTATAAAAGAATATAAAGATTATGCTAGCACCTGCCTAATTGCCTACACATATCACATGTTTTCTATGTAAGAAAAAGGGGAATGTTAAATTTGAATGTCCATTAAAGAGGAAAGGTGTGAAAAAAAAAATAAAACAAGTATGGAAACTTAAAGAAGCATCACTCGTTAAACCATCCAGACCCAAGAAAGTATGGGTACCAAGATAAAAGACTAAATCCTTCAACTACAATTGATATCAAATCTATAAAAATCATACAAGGATATTGAACAAATTGAAAAAGAGTATAAGGACAAAATTATTCAAGCTTATTAATGCTTATCTTATTGAAACTCATGAAAATTGTTGGCCCCAATCAAAGAATAAATCATACAAAGCTTAAATTATAAAGCATTAAGATACATGAAGTTTGGATGTTTATGAAATCAAAAGAAAAAAGAATATCTGAAGCAAATAGAACTTGTTGCATAAGTATTTTGATAAAGAAGAAAGCTTGGAAGAAAATATTATGAAGGTCAGCCGACTGACCATAAGATCAGCTGACTGAATGAACAACACCTTTAAGGAGAAATGATAGGTCAGCCGACTGGACATAAGCTCAACCGACTGACTGAAGGTAAAATTTTTTAAACAAGCTTGAATGAAACTTAAAATGAAATAGAAGATACCTGAGCAACATTAGAACAATATAATCAAAAATGTAGTACAATATAATGATATATTCCATGCTTATATGATAAGCTCTATGCTACATGTGTCTATCTTGAAATTGGTATCTTGAAATCTCTAAAGATAATGAAAATATTAATGATTTATGGCTCACTATATCTAAGCATGAAGTTATTCGGTTTGATTTTGAAGCATGAATTGTGATATGATATTGATATATGAATATGAAATTAATTCTTGACCATGCATGCTAATGATGAATCACATGGATAAATTGAAAATTTTGCATCTAATTAAATTAGTATCTATGAATGGTGAATAATATGACATTAGCATTGGTATTTATAGAGTATATTGGTATCCATGAATATATAAATTAGTATTTGAGCATGTCAAGCATAATTATATTCATGAGCACATACATGATATGAATCAATGAAGCATGGGATGATAAACTTAAAAGCATAATTGATATAAAATCTAAATGTATTAAATTCAGGGGGAGTATTATGACTCATTGCTTGTATTATGATTTTTCCCTAAAATTGGTATCATGAATTATTTTTTAATTGGCATCATAAATTTTCAATCAGTATTATTCTTTAATGTTTAAATTGGTATCACAAATTCAAAAGTTCAAATGGTATTAGAATTAATTAAAATCTCAATTGGTATCGTATGCTTGATATGTATGTTTGATAGTCATATGCTCAAAAAAAGATTTATTTTTTATATCCTCCTCTTTTTGATTGATGTCAAAAGGGGGAGAAGTTTTTGAAAAAGGGGGAGAAGTATTTGACATTGAATTATCTTAATCTTAACATGATGTAATGAGCATGATATTGTATGATATTAAAATTAGTGTTGATATTGATCTTGAAATTACAAATTGTTGGCTTTATGGGAAGTCAGCAGTCAACCCTATTGCGAGGGATCGTAGCAATGGGCCCCAGCTTAACAGCTTGGCGTGCCAGCCTATTGGCACCCCTGCTTGGAATTGGTGTAACCCCTCATGTCCACATGACACTTAGTGCGGAGCTGTGCACTACTATTTAAAGGAAAAAGCTGCGCCCCTTCTATCACCAATTGGTTTTAGAAGAACCGGTAGCGCTTGATCCTAACAAGTGGTATCAGAGCGAGGTCATGGGTTCAAGTGCTCCCAGGGTAGCTGCTGAGGGGGTGATTGTTGGCTTTATGGGAAGTCAGCAGTCAACCTAGTTGCAAGGGGTCATAGCAGTAGGCCCCAGATCGATAGTTCCCGTCGACACCCCTGCTTGGAATTGGTGCAGCCCCTCATGTCCACCCGATGCTTAGTGCGGGGCTCTGCGCAACCATTTAAAGGAAAAAGTTGTGCCCCTTATATCACCAATTGGTTTTACAAGAACCAGTAGCGCTTGATCCTAACACAAATATTGTTAAGATGATGCTTATTATAAGGGGAAGTCTTTTTAAGGCTTACTCAAATATCTTCTCAAATTTTTGCTCCTTGTTTGTTATCATAAAAAATGGGGAGATTGTTGGTCTTACAAGGCTTAACATCCTATTTTGATGCTAACAAACAAGAAAAACTTAACATATTTGGTTGAGAAATGATATTTCAAGACTCACAAGGATCAAGCATCTAAATGCAAGGTCAAGGATTCATTGCAAACTTATACTTCAAAGAAGGATAATAATATGAAGCTTAAAGCATGAATTTCAAGATGAGATTTTAAAAGCTTGAAGAATATAAGAGAAAGCTTAAAAGTATATCGAAACTTGAAGAAAAGTAAGAGAGGAAAAAGAAAGTAAAGCAAAATAAAGCTCAAAGAAAAGACAAGCATGAAGACTTAAGCGCCAAGAATGTTCAAAATCTTAGAAGTCTTTATGTGAGTGTTTCATATTTTAGATATCTTTTGAAATATTATTGAAACTATTTTAGGGTTGAATATGGACTTAGAGACCATATTTCTAAAACCCTGGATAATGTGTTTGAAAAAATTATATATAAGTCTTTCAAATAACAAAAGGGTTTAAAAATGAAAAATGAAAGATTTTCATAAAAGGGAATGGTCAGCTAATTGACAAGAAAACACTAAGATTGGTCAACCGGCTAACAAAACACTAGAATGAATAAACTGTCCATCCAACTCACAGTTTGAACTAAGATCAGTCAGCAGACAGAAACGCCCAGCCGACTAACCATTTTTGAACTATGTCCAGTCAGCCGACTGACATTTATTTGGGTTAAATTCTAAATAGACAGAAAGGTGTCAGCCGCCTGTCCAGTGGACTGACCCTGTGAAATACACTACCCAGTTTCCTGTCCAGCTGACTGACTCTAATGAATTTTAAATTTTTAAACCGTAATAGGAAAATTCTAAAAATTAGTTTTTCAAATATGAACGTTATAAAAACTTGGTGGATACTCCAAGCAATGTGGGGAACAAGGAAACTCTTCCTAAAACCTCTATAAATAAATGATTTTACAAATCAAACTATACCAAGAGAGCCAAGGAATTGAAAATTTTGCTAAAAGCTATCTTGCAAACTGGCTGTTCTCTCTTACTCAAGTCTTTGCCTAACTAATATTACAAATTTTTGAAAGATCTGATCTTCCTAATCTATTCCTATTCCTAATCCTCGTTTAAAAGGAATATTGGTGAATTCTATACTTGAGCTTCAATTCTAATTTAAATTCTTGAAGTACATAATGTGTGATGACCCAAAAATCTATATACTATTAAAGTATAATAATAATAATAATAATAATAATAATAATAATAATAATAATAATAATAATAATAATAATAAAATAATAATAATAAAAATGGTTATTAAGTTAATATCAATATAGAAGTGTTTTTTTGTAGGATCCTTGATTCCATGTTTGATGCCTAAGAAAGACCTTATCTTAACGAGTGCTTAGAGACCATTGTAGCTCAGTCGCTCCCCAGAGGTCGGCCTAACCAAAATGAAATTTCATAGGATAAATAGGATAGACACTATTTGTACACGTAAATAAGTACATCCACATGAGTTTTTGAAATTCGAACTTAATTTTTTTTCTAAAAAAAAAATCTCCCAAATTCGTTTTTACGCATGTTTAATTATACTAGTTTTATCTTTAATATACTTGTGTTTATTTTTTAGTCAATAAATGTTCTAAACCCCTTGGGTATTTTAAAGTATTAATTTTTTTCAAGAAAATATTTTTAACACGAAAATTATGTGGCATGAGTTTATTTTAACGTTACATATTTCACAAAAATATGAGTAAAAATGACATGAGTTGATATTTACGTTGCGTATTTCACGAAAATATGAGTAAAAATGAGATTTTCATTATATTATTATAATTTTAAAAATTCTATAATAAGATATTTTCAAAACCCCTTATGGCATAGACGATATAGAAAACTATGAATGTTCAATACCGTAACTTAAAATTTAAACAGATCAGAGTGCACACACAATGTTTGTAGAGTGGTATTATATAGTAGTGGATTTCTCCTGAGTGCACACCTATGACGGACTAGGGTTTAATAGGGAAAATCTCACTTAATGATAATGTACGTTGATTTAGTTTGGCGGTCAGCCAACTAAGTCCAGCCTTCGGACTGCACAACCCAGTCATGGGGGTAAACATGACTTACGATTAATAGGTCTAAGAGTTGTTTTTACAGTACATGTATATACATATTTAATTACATATACAGAGCTATTGATGAATTGAAGGAAAAGTATATGTTTATGTGAACAGGGACACTTTTGTGCCTGGATAATGATTTAATAAGGGAAAGTATATATATACATAATTGAGTATTATAGTTATAATTTTAAAGTTAAAAAGTTCAGTTTAACAGTTATAGTATATGATTATAAAATTTTATTTTACTGTTATAGATGATAGTAAAAATTTTATATAGAAATTTTTAAATTTATATTTATTTTTAAATTAGTTTTGAAGTTATAGTATTAAATATTATTTTACGAAATTAAAATATTATGAAAACTCATTTTGGCCACACACTAATAATAATCTTATTTACTCATTGAGTGTCACCTCACCTCAATCATTATTTTAAATTTCAGATCATTTTGAAGAGTGTACCAGAAATCTGGCATAACAAGTACATGGGTAGGAATAGAAAGAGTAAAGTAGAATAAAAATTTAGCATAATACAATTTAGAATATGTTGGTGTATTTTAGAATTTTAGAAATTTGCATTTTAATAGTTGAGACATATAGTTGTAATAAAACTAATTAGTGCTTCGGTAATAAAAATAATTTAAATTTATTTGAGTCCGTTGAAAAATTTATATTTAGGAACCCACTCGGGTTCGGATCCTTACAATTGGTATCAGAGCATAGGATATAGGTTCTGCATACTTTAGTATGTAGATTTTACCAGAGTTTAGGCATAAAACAGGATGGATATGATTGGGTAGTTTAGAATATTTCTTTTAATTTGTTATATTATTATACATTAATGATAGATTTATGATTTTAAAATAACATTTGATCATTATTTAAGAATGAATCCTAAAGATCATAATATTAGAAGAAATGAGATTAACGTGAACGCTCCCAAGGGCAGGTATCAATCCTATATTCTCTAAGAAAAATGGTAATATTATTAAAGACACGTTAATTAATTTAAATATGTTATTTATGTTTGTAGAAACACGTACCCATATTAATGACTTATAATTAATTGCTAAATTACATGCATTAATAATTTAAAATTTTCATAAATATAAATATAATAATATAATAATATCCAATATTTATTATTTTCGTTGTTATTATTTTCACTAAATATATAAGAAGTAACACATTAGACCCTACTAGGTTTGGAAGTGCTACACATACAAATAGATATGAATAAACGGTTTATTCTGAAATCTAGATTTATCCAAAATTCTTTTGCATGTGCAAGTTGGATATGAATATCTATATTTTTACATTGCATATTTAGTTTTCATCAAAACATTTAAGCTTAATTTAGGAATATATATTTTGATGAAATCTTTAATTTTAATTTTGTATTAGTTTATATGGAATTAAATTCAATTTAAATATTACTATATTATATTTAAATTCAAAAAAAATCCCTTAGTATGTGCAAGTTAAATATGAATATATATATTGCATATTCAATTCCCATTGAGTATCCAAGTTTGATTTAGGAGTACAAATTTAGACCGAATTTTTAATTTTTATTTTGTATAAATTTATAAAAGTTAATAAAACTTAAATTTTACTATATTATATATATATATATATATATATATATATATATGTATATAAATTTTATGTAGTATAAAAAAAAAATAGCCTCATAGGTGGAAATCATCAGCTATAACTCACTTACCCCTGAAACAAGGCTAGGGCATAAGACCACTTGGGCATAGGGGGGACTCAAAGCTGTGATCACATGGATGCACGACTGGTTCCTTACCACTAGGCCACCCACCCAAGTGGTGACTTGAGTATAAAATTAATTATAGTTAAAGTATTAATAAAGATGAAGAAACATGAATAGAACCTTGAGTCCGCAAATTTTGCAATACGCATTGCTCACTCGATTTTCGCAGCATGCGTCACTCTCTCTCGATTTCCATGACACATATCGCTCTCCCTCGATTTTTGAATAATGCATCACTCAAGGCAAGCATTGCTCTTGCTCGATTTTCGCGAGACACATTGTTCTCGCTCAATTTTTGCAAAATGCATCACTCAATATCGATGACACGCGTCACTGTCTCTCGATTCTCACAACACGCATCACTTTCCCTCGATTTTTTAAAAAAAAGTCACTCGATATCCATGACACACGTCGCTCTTTCTCGATTCTCACGGAACACATTGCTCTCTCTTGATTTCCACAACACATGGCCATTCCCCTATAAAAATGGTCTTCCCTCCTCAAACTCTAAGCATCACAGCTTTCTACCATCTTGAACAACCATATTTCAATTTGCAGAGATTAGTTCTTCCCAACTTTTCTCTTGGTTGTCTCATTACTCAAAAATGTTGCCAAATCACCCAACTCTCCAAATTGCTGAGAGCAGCATTAGATCGCCAATCCAAAGATGGAAACCCAGCAAGACACAACTAGAAATTTAAAAGGAGGCCTTCCGCAGTAGTCAAGGGAAACTCACTTCTGTGGAGCGGGCTATCTTACTTGCACCACAACTCCGAGGGTATGGTCTAATCGAGCCAAGAAATGAACGCTTTTGGTTTGAGAACCGTAAACGTAAGCGGGGATCAGGTGAAGAAGCCACTATTTCAACTACTGCCCTACCAATTATCCATCTTACCTCCTCCGCCACTACCGCCCCGAGTAGTGCCCCTACGATTTTCCCAACCACTTGTACCCTCATCCCTATCGACAATATTCCTTCTATGAAACTTACAACTAATATCACACCAATGAACCATAACCCTTACAATGGCAGCATCACAGTCACCACACTAAGGGTTTCGAATAATGCTAGCCTACTCCACCATTGCCAAGAGATCCAATACTCGTTGAGACTCATGTAAGGACCACCGATGGCTCGTTATGAGCATCTCCACCAAAGGTCACAAGAGGAAGAGGGTAGTTTTTCCTCCCTTTCCGAACAAACGGCATTCTCTCCCTTTTTTCGACCCAAGCCGGCGATATTATAAGAGGTCAACTCCGCCAAGAAAGAACCCAGGTAGTTAGTAGTGACACCGCTAGTACTTCGATAGATGTTAACGTTGAGCTAAGACTCTAAAGGCCAGATTCTATTTCATTTTGTTTTATATATATATATATTTTTTAATTTATAGGATATGTATAATATATATATATATATACATATATGTAAAATTATCCTTTTCCATATCTTCTGAATTTCTTTTCCATTTCAACCCCTATTAGGCCAACGATTCACACTTCAATTTCCAAAATAAAATATTTCACCAAATTAACCCTCAATCTATTCTAAAACTTAGTCAAATCGTTCATTAATTTACTCTTTCAAATAATGTAACCAATTATATAGTACTTAATTTAAATTAGCAAATTTCGAGAACGAAATTTTTATAAAGAAGGGAGAATGTAATGACTCAAAAATATATATACGATTAAAGCATAATAATAATAATAATAATAATAATAATAATAATAATAATAATAATAATAATGAATATGGTCGTTAAATTAATATCAATATATATAAGTATTTTTCTGTAGGATCCTTAATTCTATGTTTGATGCCTAAGAAAGACCTTATCTTAGCGAGTGCTTAGAGACCATTGCAGTTCAAAGACCATTGCAGCTCAGTCGCTCCTTGGAGGTCCACCTAGTTAAAATCGAATTTCATAGGATAAACAAGATAGACACTATTTGTACATGTAAATAAATATATATACATAAAATAATATTTTCACAAACATAATTTGTAGAAATACATGGTAAAATAATAATAATAATAATAATAATAATAATAATAATAATAATAATAATAATAATAATAATAATATAGGTATCCTATGTGGGGCCCACAAGACTATGTGGGGCCCACATGAGTCTCGAAGCTGTGTAGGGCTCATAAAATTGTGTGAGGACAATTGAAGTTACATAGGACCCACTTAGGTCTCGAAGTTGTGTGAGGTCCACAAGACTATGTGCCCATATGATTTTTCAAAATTTGAATTTAATTCTTTTAAAAAAAAAAACTAAAATATAGCTTAGAAATAATAACAATGATAATAATAATGATTTTAAAAATAAAATAAAAAATTAATTAATTAAGTAAATTAATTAAAAATTAATCAAATGGGAGTGTAGGCAAGTACTCCCATATCTCTCACATGATCCTCATCCCCATCTCATACCTAACACATTAATGTTCATTCCTTAATTTTAAAAAATTATAATTTCACCCCTCTCACCACACATTTACAAATTTATTTTTTTTTCCCCAAAATTTCCCTATAAATAGGTAGCTCTTAACATTCATTTTTTACAAAAAAAAATTTCAAAGGAAGAGAAGGATTAGTAAGTGAAAGAATTAGTGATGGAGGGAGAATTTTTGTTATAATTAAAATTCTCACTCACCCACTTTTTCTGATCTCATTTTTTAAAAGATATTTGTTGTGATCGTAGCACAAGGTTAAGTAAGAAGTAATTAAATTTTGATTATGTTATATTTTTATTAAAATTTATACCCGAACTTATTGGTAAGTAAATTTGACTATGTTAGACTTTTATTAAAATTCATACCTGAATTTATTTGTAAGTAAATTTGATTGTGTTAGATTTTTATTTAAAATTTACACCCAAATTTATTTGTAAGTAAATTTGAGTATGTTAGTTATTTTCTAAAAATTCTCCCAAATTTATTTTTACGCATGTTTAATTATACTAGTTTTATCTTTAATATACTTGCGTTTATTTTTTAAAGAAATATTCTAAACCCGTCAGATATTTTACAGCATTAATTTTTATTCAGGAAAATATTTTTAATACAAAAAATGTGTGGTACGAGTTTATTTTTACGTTACATACTTCACGAAAATATGAGTAAAAATGACATGAGTTGATTTTTACGTTACGTATTTCACAAAAATATGAGTAAAAATGATATTTTCATGATATTATGATAATTTTATCAATTCTATAATAAGATGTTTTGAAAACCCCTTATGGCATAGATGTTATAAAAAATTACGAATGTTCGGTACCACAGTTTAAAGTTTAAACAGATCAGAGTGCACCCACACTGTTTACGGAGTGTTATTATATGGTAGTTGATTTCTTCTGAGCACACACCTGGGTCGGACCATGGTTTAATAGGGAAAATCTCACTTAATGATTATGTACGTTGATTTAGTTTTGCCGGCTAGCCAACTAAGTCCAGTTTTCGGACCACACAACCCATTCATGGGGGTAAACATGACTTACGATTAACGGGCCTAAAGGTTGTTTTTACAGTACGTGTATATACATATTTAATTACGTATACAGAGCTATTGATGAATTGAAGGAAAAGTATATGTTTATGTGAACGTGGGCATTTTTGTGCCTAGATAATGATTTAATAAGGGAAAATATATATATATATATATATATATATATGATTGAATATTATAGTTATAGTTTTAAAAGTTAAAAATTTCAGTTTAACAGTTATAATATATAATTATAAAATTTTACTGTTATAGATGATAGTAAAAGTTTTATACAGAAATTTTTAAATTTACATTTATTTGTAAAGCATTTTTGAAGTTATAGTATTAAATATTATTTTACGAAATTAAAATATTATGAAAGCTCTTTTTGGCCACACACTAATAATAATCTTATTTATTTACTGAGTGTCATCTCACCCCCAATCATCAATTTACATTTCAGATCATTTTAAAGAGTGTACTAGAAATCTGGCATAGCAAATATATGGGCGGGAATAGAAAGAGTAAAGTAGAATAAAAATTTAGTATAATACAATTTAGAATATGTTGGTGTATTTTAGAATTTTAGAAATTTGCATTTTAATAGTTGAACCCCCTTAGGTTTGTGTCCTTACATAGTGCTGAATTTGTACTAATCTACTCTGTTTGAAAGTGTTCTTGTACGCAACTACTCTTGTGTATTCTAGCAGTATCTTAGACAATTCCAAGCTGTTTGGATCGTTGGCTAAGCATGAGGTATCGCTTAGAGAGGTGTAGCTTTAACCTAACTGAAAGAGTGACCGAGTGAAGGGTATACATGAAAAGGTGGGCTCTAGCCTACTGAAGGAGTGTGTAACGGTCTTATTCCGCTCGAAAAGGAACTAGTATAGTGGAATCCTTTGGTGACTTGCCAAAGGCAAGGACGTAGGCTAGCAATAAGCCGAATCTCGTAAAAATCCGGTGCCACTCTCTTTCCCTTACTTTCTTTACTTTCAGCATATATAAATTGCGTGGATGTTTTAAATTTTTCAATCATATATATTATGTGGATTAGATATTTAAATAAACTTAAGAAGCTTAATTTGTTTTCAGGATTGCGGAAACCAAAATGGAGTTTGTTGGTTGATCCATACTTTACGAAAACCATAAGGGAGCACGTTGATTGGTGAAGCACCCAAAGACTCTTTAATTGAAAGTTTATTTAACATCTAAGCTTTTGGAAAGAGTATTGGATTTTATATTGCACTTCATTTTGAGAAGAAAAATTCATTATCACAGGGCTTGCATCAACCACATGGCTTGAATCAAACTTTCATATATACAGGGCTACACACAAACAAACAGCTTAATCTTATATCTTAGTTTGGATATTGTGGTTGATTGGAAAATTGATTGATTGGTTACTTGATTGTTTAAGTACTTGTGTTGTGGTTGTGGATTGAATTTTGTTTTAAGTATTTATTGTGTATTTGATAAATCAACAAGAAGTCAAGAATTCATTAAAAGAAGTAAAGGAGGTTAAAGATTCTTAAAAAGAATTAAAAGAAAATTTTTAAATCCAATTCACCCCCCTCTTGGGACTACACCTTAGTTTTTCAAATAATGATTTCGAAATTATGGTTAAATGCAAGTGATTACTTTATATGTTTTTTACAAACCTCATGTCAGCCACACGCTAATTTAATATATTGTTTCTTCCTTTACTAAGATGTGTCTCACCCGAATATAAATGTATCTTTTTTAGGACCTCCACGTGATCGAGCTTAAAGAGCTCGAGGCGATTATAGTATTTTTGAGATAGAAAGAGAGGGTATAAGCTTGATGATATTTTTAAGCTGTATTAAGTTTTTATGTTTTATGTTTTAAGTTTTCTGAATTATGGATGATTGTGAATACTGGATGTTAGAGATATGTGTATATATGTAAATGCAAGTTGATGGATGGATTATTTGGGATATTCTAGTTAAAAACTCTGATATTTTATTGTTGGAGGATTCTATTTATGTTTTTCTGCTGCATGATTGAATTGAGTATCAGGTTCAAATGAATTAATGACATGGCACCTAGATCACACAAGGCAAGTTTGGGGCGCCACGGAGCATGTTTATTCAGAATAAAGCATCGAGTCCTGTTTTCGAGTTCGGGGCATTACACTATCCTTCCCAATAGTATCTATTCTATTTTAAATTCATCATTATGCTAAATTGTAGGAGAAACTCCTCTCTTTTTGACAAACCGAAAGGATGGTAAAGTTTTAGAATATTTTATAGAAACATATGTATTTTCTTTTTAAACAACCCGCAAAAGAAATCTATCCAAATCTTTCATTTATTTTTATTTTTAAAACCCAAATTAAAAAATAATTGATTTCGCCCAGTCAAGCTAGCTCAAATAGTAAGGACAAACTTGTGACTTTGGTGACCCAAAGGTCACGGTTCGATTCCCCCATAAGGCATTATGCTGGTGAATTACCAATGGTGCGTCAATGGATGGGCGATAACATTTCTCCTTCCTGGGTTTGGTGCCTGTAGAGACCTGAAGAATTTTAGTAATTAAATAATTAAAGGAAGGAGATAAAGGGAATTTCAAAAAGAATTTTTAGTAGGGTCTCGTCGACGAGCATAGTGTGTTCGTCAACGAGTAGGCTTTTGGGCTCGTCGACGTGGACGCGTGTTTTGTTGACAAGACATTACCAAGAGGATTGATTTCAGGGCCTGAAGTTCATCGATGAGGGGTAAGTATTCGTCGATGAACCCCCTTCAAGGACTCGTCGACGAGGTGACGTGTCTCATCGACGAATCTGTACTTTATAAATATGCCAAATCTAGGCTTCAGCGAGAACCTGCATGCAAAAATCCTCTCTCTCTCTCTCTCTCTCTCTCTCTCTCTCTCTCTCTCTCTCTCTCTCTCTCTCTAAGTTTCATCTCCCCCTCCTTCTCTCTACGATTTCTGCTTCGTTCTTCGCTGGTTTGATGATCAGAAGCCTCTACGTTACTCTTGGAAAGATTCTCTTCAAGTCTATTAGAGTAGATTGTTGGTTAAGCCAACTTGGGAACCATCCCAAAATCAGGGTAAGTAGATTGTTTAGGTATTTACAATATTATCAAACTTATTTGAGTTCAGATTTTGTATTGTATGAGAATATACTGGAGTTCTATGGAGTAAAATTAGAATGTTTTGAATTTAGGGTTTGGGGGGCTTTTACTACAGGCACGTTGGGGAATCTAGAGGATGTTTCCAAGAACCCAAGTAAATAATAAATAATTTATAATTCAAGAAATATGAGTTTGAGAACTATTTTGTAAATTTAGTTGATTGACATGAAAGTGTGTATGTGTAATATCAGGATTTTTGGTATTATAGACGTTTGTGCGTGAGTTAGAATTTTGCAGATGACCCTAATTGTCAGGTAAGGGTAATAAATTATGTCAGGTATTTTCAGAAGTTCAACTAATTTAAACAGAGTATATGATTATGGAAATATTAAATATGATTTTTTTTAACTAAAGGAGGGAGGCACCTCCAATTATTTAGTGATGTACCCTCACTCTTGGCAGATGAATATCGTGGTTACATGACAAGTATTGGGAGAAAATAGATAAAAAAAGACATTAAAGGCCTCCCAAAAACAACACCAACAACCAACCAAAACATGACTACAAATCCAAACAAAGCTAAATAAGAAACAAAACTAAACATGCCTAGCAAAAACAAAAATAATAAAATAAACTAAAATCAGAAAATCTAAACCAACTAAACAAAAATCTAGAGGATGAACTACTGACAAAAGGAAGTGAGACCCAACCTATCCATCCAAAAGATACCTTTCAGGAAAACATAGTAAAAGATGTTGTTCTTCGTAGATGACATTGTTTCCCAACTCTCGTTCTCTAGCGAGAAAATTAGCCGCACTATTGTCTTCCCTATATTGATGAATAACCATGAAGTTCACTCCTTCTATTTAAATATGATTATTTTAAATAGAGCATGTGATTATGGATATATTAAATATGATTATTTCCAGCAGAAGTTTATAGGTATTCTAGGCAGATCATTATACCTGAATTATCATTCAAGTTGTGTGGTATGAGTAAATAAATATGATATAGCATTTATTTTCAAAAATTACATAAATTATAGTACAGTGTTTGGGAATACTGCTGTTGAACAAAAAAAATAGATTTAATATGTATTGTTAAAGAATATGATATTAGGGCAGGTTTTATGTTTAGAATATTGCTTATACTTGTGTGGCATGAATATGATTTTCTATGAAAATTATGTTATATCGAAATACTACAATTTCCCTGAATAAACATGTTATAATAAGTTTTTAGGAAAACCGTAGAACAATACAGGAACTATGGTTTAAAAATATTAGGTTAATAGAACAGAAATTTTATATTCAGTAAGTTATGAAATGACCGACTTTATGTCGTGATCAGTATGAAAGACGATTGTATATAGAGTTATCTACATAAGTATACCATAGTCCCTCCTCGTATATAGGCCAGTATGAGGTTATCCTCCTTGTATACAGGTCAGCATGAGGATGTGTATAGTAGTGTCCCTCCTCGCATATAGGTCAATATGAGATTATTCTCCTCGTATACGGGTGAACATGAGGATGAGTATAGAGTATAGCAGAGTCCCTCCTCGTATACGGGCTAGTATGAGATTATCCTCATCGTATATAGGTCAACATGAGGATGAATATGTCAAAATCCCTCTTTGCATACGGGCTAGCATGAGGTTGTATCCTCCTCATATACAGGTCTACATGAGGATGTGTATGCCAAATTATTACAGAATTATGTTACGACAATTTTATGCAGTAATACGGTTCAGCAGTGTCGTATAGAGTTATGAATATTTATATGAAAATGTGAATCTATATTAGGTTATGTATACATACATCAATATGAATTTATACCAAGTTACAGTTAAACAGACATGTATATAGATTTATGAGAATAAAGTATTTGGTGAACTAAAATACGTTTTGAAATGGAAATATGTATTTTCAGATATATGTATATAAGTGTGAGAACAGTATAAATGATATTACAGTAAAAATGCATTAATAAATCGTTATATCCTGCTTACTTGATAACTCACCTGCCACACACTGATAATAATTTATCCCCACTTACTAATAAGTGTCTCACCTCATGAAAACTCTAACATTTTATAAATTCACATGGAAGATAGGAGTAATCAGAGTAGCACAGTAGAAGCGTGGGTGAGATAAAAGGTCTTATCTAGAATTGTATTATTTTATTATGTATTATTAATTTATGAGCAGTAGGGATGTATTTTGTGATGTCATAGTTGATATTATTAGTATATTGAGATGATTTAGTACTCTTGTAATTGGTTATTAAGCTCTTCCGTTGTACGAAATGTTCATGTCAGTACAAGTGGTATCAGAGAAATTGAGCGAAAATTTGTGGGTCGCTATAGTGCCGCATTATAGTGTCTAATCTGGCGCGGTAATGGCTGGAGTCCCCAAGTTATAAAAAAAATAAATCTCTTTTAACCTAAAATTATGCAGGTAAATTTGGCCACAATGAATCGGGTCATTTAATTCATTTGCGTTCTTCTATACGAAACATCTGATAAATTCATTCTTACGTGCTGTGCTGCGCTTTGAGAAGGAGCGTCATTTGCGTTCTTCTATACGAAACATCTGATAAATTCATTCTTATGCCGCTGTGCTGCGCTTTCAGAATGAGCGTCATTTGCGTTCTCCCATACGAAACATCTGATAAATTCATTCTCATGCTTTCAAAATGAGCGGAATCTGAAAATCGCGAGACATTCTTGCTGCCAACCAGCGTACATCTGGAACAGAATTGACAAATATGAAATACACAAGAAGTAAATTGTACGTAGCAGGTGAAGGATTATGTTTATTTCAACTTGGGTCGCTGACGAGGTTGAGGAGTCGTGGGAGATTATGTTAATTATCTTTCAAGTATGTCTAAGCGACGGGATCAACTTCGATACTGGATACAGCTCAGCTGGGCCGGGCTGGCGGTGTGCCCATGCGGTGGGTTATCACATGGAAATTTGACCTTCTCTCCCCGCATTCCATGGAAGTGCATGATCCCCCATCATGTGTTGTGTTGTGTTGTGTTGGGTCATTTTTCAAATCACCTTTTTTTCTTCTTCGCCATAGAAAAATTGTCCACATAATGTTTGATTCAAGTATTCAACACCATATTTTAAGGATATGACTATTCATGTTCTTTATTTGTTTTCCTAATCTGGTTTTTAACATTCTTAAAATGTCCATATAACTTTCATAAATGCTTTAAAAGAAATTCCTATAATTACCCATAAATATTTTTGAAAGACCTGCAACTAGCGTGAATGATACTTATACTTTCAGCACAAAAACCTACTAATAATGTGCAGTTAATTAAATCCATGTTCTGAAAGTTTCAACAACCAAAATAATTTTAAAAGTTTAACGCTGAAATAATCAATTAATTGAAAATTTGAGGGCGATATGGTGTTTGAATAATTAACTATTATTATACTAAATTATTGTAACGCAACATGATGATATTATATTTTAAAGACATTATTATCCAACTCAAATTAATGTAGCAATTTGGTCCAAAATGTTCGAGTCCAACAGGAATTGGATTCCAACTCACCAATAAGTTTCATGAGAATTCTTTCATTCCCAATAATCTGAACGTTCTCGACACATCAGATTCTCACGCATCAAACAAAGGTGAAAATGAGATGTCATGGACGACATACTGCAGGGGTTATAGAGAATTTTGAAAGATACACTGAACCAAATCCCGTAATCCTAAGCTTGGAGAGACCTTGAATTTAAAATTATATTGGACAACTTCTCCCATCACATCCCTTTCAAGGTTGGGAAGAAAGGCTCTTCCAGTTTTAATTACTAGATTGTTTTCTGGGAGATAGTTTTTAACATTGTTGATGGTGATTAAATTGACCCAACAGCATGTGATTGCGCGAATCATGGGAAAGTTTTATTTCAACAACTAGTTGCCATTACTTCTTCATCAGACTTGGTCAAAAGTGTTCCTCTTAGTTACATATATTTTTCCAAAGGGATGGCTTGTGAGATTTTAATTGTAAGGGTATTAATAGGGTATGCCTGTGGGACTTTTGGTGTTATATTAAAAATGTGATGAACTTATTGTCAAATAAAAGTTATTAATTCTTATGACCGTCTTCATTTCTGGTCAGATAGAAAATACATATAATGAAATATGAATAAAAAATTATTACACCTATCAAGTATAGTTAGTTGATGAGAATAATAATTTTAAAAAATTAATATCGAATGTCATCAAAGAGAGTATGTTATTGATTTTTAAAATATATTGTACGCTGAAAAGTTTCATTATGGTATTATTTAAACCTAATTTTGATGATGGACAAAACATATGCTGAAATACGATCTTCATGATGGACAAAAGCATACGTTGAAATATAATCTTAATGATTAAAAAAATATGTGCCAACATGTGATTTTGATAAGTGTCAAAACATAAGTATTCTTTATTAAAAATTTTTAAAGAATGTGAAGTTTAATAAAAAGCATTGATAGCAGCTTCATAAGAAGCATTGATAGAAGTTTCATCAGAAGTATCGATAGAGGCTTCATATTAGAAGTTTCATAAACTGACGAATTTCTATGATAGTAATCTTTTGATTGTTAATGTTCATTAGTAGAAGATTATTCATGAAGTTTTAATCATTCCTAATCAAGATTATCTTATAGATTAAATTCTTTATGATTTGAGCTTTCTAATTTGTTTGCTTGATTTGAATTTTTGAAATGAAAAAGAAATACAACTCGAGGGAAAATGTTGACCATTGAACATATCTTGGGAGTTAAGTTTATTCTTGAAAACTTAGGGCATGCTTGGTATCCTTACCGTTTTCTTTTCTATTCACTTTTCAATCTTTTATGTCCGTTAAGCATTATTTAAAGCACAAGCTGAGCATTTGAAAAAGGTGGTGCTAATGATATAAACTTGAGACCAAGCTTGCATGAAAGTGAGCTCAAAATATGTACTATGAGAAAGTCATTTTTTAATACTTCGCGTGTTGTCGTGAGCTTTATTTTGTATTGTAGTTTATTGCACTTACTGTAATATCATTTTGATTGGCTGAGACTATCACAAGTCTTTCTAACTTTACCCATCCTAGTAAATATCAGTGTAGACGCCCTAATTTTTACCAGGTCTCCCTATTTGGTGAAGTGCATGAGGTCAAGGAATTTTAGGGCACCCTAATCTTAAGTCAGAAAACAAGATCCTGTCCACGTGAAAGTCCTAGTCATGTGGATCCAATCCATGGACCAAGTGCGCGGTTGTTCGATTAGATTAAGTCTATAATTCTTTACACCACATCCTGAGTTGGTAGTCATATTGCTGGGTCCTTAAATCATCTTATTATTTTCCAAATTAAGTCCATAGGTCTTTTGCTATAATTGAGTACTTAGTTTACTTGGCAGTTTTGGAGTCAAATTCATATGTCCCAGTAAGCATAGTGGAGTCTGTGTTATTAATTCCTTAACCGAGTAATTCAGACCACATTGTTGGAATTTGGTTGGTAATTACGGGGTTTATGTAAAGTTCTCATAAAATCTTGGTTAATTGAAAACTGTTTTATTAGGTGAACTTTTTGTTTACAAAATCAATCCCTATTCTTTTTATAATTACCATTGATTTTTATTTTGAGTCCAGTGTTTAAATAAAAATCCATGTGATCGTCAAACGAAAGTCAACATTTGTTTCAAGGGGCATGTGCCCAATAAGATGAAGTACAGGGTCAAGAGATACAGGAAATACAAGGAAAATACACTGCAAAATACAAGGGAACTATAGGAAAAATACATTGCAAAATAAAAATAAATATACAAAAAAGAAATCTACAAAGAGGCCAAGGCGCGCTCATGTGCCAGGGAATAATCCAAAGCATCTCCAATATACCTGCTTACCAAAAAAGAAACTAAGTCAGTGCAAGGGAGAGGGAAATTCAAACAAGTCAAAGCATTTAAACATAATCCGTAGAAATTGAAAAGCATGCGCGTGAATACCTTGATTATGAATCTATTTAGAAACAATCCTAAAAAAATATTGCACAAATCAATTGAAATTGGATTGTATCCCCTCAAATTCTCAGCCAGACTCTCCATTGAATGGATATTCGATCATATCGAAAGAAAAGGGGGTTGCATTGTTGTAGGAAGGAAAACCAACGATAGAATTGCTACTTAGAAGGAAAGAAGGAAGAAAGGAAAGATTAGACCTTGCCTACGTTGACCTAGAACTATCGTTATAAATCAAGGAGCCTCACACAAACCAAGACACACAATAGAGAGCGGATAGATAGATGGAAGGATGTAGACAGACAAAAGGAGAACACCTAGAGAGTTCAGAGCTAGAATTCAAAAGCAGTACAAGGAGATTCTGAAAAAGGTTCAAAGTAGCAGCAACCCCAAAGACCCCAGAAGGTTGGAGTCATCTTTATAGAAGGCACACCTACCGGTGCCTGACTACCAACACTCAGAAGAATATACATGTCAATGCATCCGTCCACTACACAGAAGCAGACTCCCTTGAAGGCTACCCGAGACTAACACTAAGAGCTTTTACAAAATATACTCAAAAAGAAGGAAAAGAAGACCATAGGAGTTAGAGATTATAGGTAAGATTGGCTTCCCTTCCTTATTCTAATTTATCTTAATAAACTATTGGTACATATTTTGATAGCAAGGACTTGAATCCTAATATGAACCTAAACCTTCATGAACCTAAACCTGAACTAAACTTACAACCAAACCCCCTGTGAATCAAAACATGAACCTGAACCGCACCTACCACCAAACCCCCATGAACCAGAGCCAGACAGAAACCATGGGCCTGAACCCATTCTTAAACAAACCTTGGGCCTAAACCTTTTTTTTTTTTTTTAAACAAGCCAAGCCCCCTCCCACTCATTTTAAAACAAGCCCAACTCATTCCTAAATAAACCCGGGTCTGAACCCATTTTAAAACAAACCCAAGACCAATCTCATTTTTAATACCCTAGGGGCGCAATCTTATTTTAAAACCTGGGCCCAATCTCATTTTTAAAACCCTAGGTCCAATCTAATTTTCAAAACCTCAGAGCCCAATCTTATTTTATGAAACCACACCCAACTCATTTTTAAATCCCAGGGCCCAATCTTATTTTTAAAACCGCAAGGCCCAATCTTATTTTAAAACCTCGGGCTCAATCTCATTTTTTTAAACCCCATGCCCAATCTAATTTTCAAAACCCCAGGGCCCAATCTTATTTTACAAACCCAGGCCCAACTCATTTTTAAAACAAACCCAAGCCCAAATCATTTTAAAATAAACCTGGGCCTAAAGCCATTTTCAAACAAACCCAGGCTCAATCTCATTTTTAAAACCCCAGGCCTATCTAATTTTCAAAACCCTAGGGCCCAATCTCATTTTTAAACCTCAGGGCCCAATATTATTTTAAAACCCCATGGCCCAATCATATTTTAAAACCCCAAGCCCAATCTAATTTTCAAAACCCTAGGGCCCAATCTCATTTTTAAACCCCAGGGCCCAATATTATTTTAAAACCCCATGGCCCAATCATATTTTAAAACCCCATGCCCAATCTTATTTTTTAAACCCCAGACCCAATCTAATTTTCAAAACCCCAAAGCCCAATCTTATTTTTGTGATTTTTGGCATAATCCCAAGAGGGGGGTGAATTGAATATTTTAAAATTTTCTAGATCAAATTACCAGCAAGTAGTATTTCACAAACTAGAATCTTTCTAATCAATTACAGATTCAGCAAATATATGAACGCTTAAATACTATGCGCAGATATCACAGTTCCAGTATATCCCAATCAGACACAGATTAATAATTAAAATGCACTAGCAATAGTATCAACAATTAAATATTAGTATGCAAAACTTGAATGTCAATAGAATAGGGAAAGAGTGACACGAGGTTTGTTATCGAGGTTCGGCCACAGTGCCTACGTCCCCGCCTTAAGCTAACCAACAAGAGGATTCCACTAAATGCTCAACTAATGGGGCGGAGCGATGCCGTTACAACCTCTCCTTACAAGACGGAGACTCCCTAACTCAAATTTCGAGACTAAGCCACAACCTACAACCACACTTTACAAGATGGTGCTCCAAACTCTCTTAACTGGGCCTGAGCCAATCCAATGCACTTTACAAGATAGTGTAATCCTCTTCTGACCACATGTTGGGAATACAACAATAATCAAAGTTTTGTGTACAAATAGAATGCTTCTAAAATAAGCTAATGATGTACACCAATAAGCACAACACACTCTAAAATGATGGGAGATTAAGCTTAATAGAGATTTTGTAGATTATATGTCAACTCTCAAAGTATGTGTATATATATGTGTGTGTGTGTGTGTGTGTGTGTGTGTGTGTGAGTGTGTGAGTGTGTGTGTGTGTGTGTGTGTGTGTGAGAGAGAGAGAGAGAGAGAGAGAGAGAGAGAGTAAGATCTTTGATTCAAGATAAAATGTTCACTGAATATATTATCAAAAGATCTTTAAGAACTTAAGCTAATATCTCAAAAGATGTTCTTAAAAATGAAGTAAAGGAGATATTAGGGCTTTAGCTTGCCAAAAAATATTTATCAAAAGCACAATACAAGCCTTTGAATCTTGCAATGAGAATGCAAAGATTCACAGGCAATAGAGAGTTTTCCCAATAAATATTTATGAATCAAATACAATGGGAAGAACTCAAGCTTACTCTCTAAAAATCGATTTGGAAAAACAATGTGTGATGGAGTCGCCACTAACCTTTTGGAGTGTGGTTAGAACACTTGATTGTTACCTCGTTAGGGGTAGAATCGGTCTGCGTTGCCAGAGTAGGGCTCGAGAGTACGGTTGCGCGAGAGGAAGATATTAGCACCCTCTAAGTGCCCGTTCTTACAAATGGTACCAAATTAATCAAAAATTATCTCAAAATAAATCTAATAAGCCTTTGAAAATTACTCCCTTTCAAAAATTGAGGAAAATGCACAAAATAAAATACTATATAAGTATTCCCTCATAACCGGGGCAATCCAATACTCTGAAGAGTTCATGCCCTTTGTTGCAATCATCAGGAAAGGAAAATCGATAAAATAAGGTACAAAATACTCTCCCAGATTTTGAAATCTCATAGGATTTTTCTAAGTAGGAAAAATAATATTCTGGGAGGTTTTTTGGAATTTGTTCGGAATGGAAATGATTTTCTAGGCTTAAAAAAAATATTTTTGTGATTTTTTCTAAGTGTGAAAATATTTTTTGTGATTTTGGTGATTTTTTCAATATTTTTCCCGAACTTCAAAATAGCGCAAATAAAATTAAGACAAAAACCATAGAAGTCAAAGTCTGAAAATATTTTTGGAGTTTTTCTAAATTTTTTTGAATTTTTTTGAATTTTCTGTGAATTTTATGTATATCTAAATAATAATAAACAAGTGAAATAGAGAAAATCGGCATGAACCGGTTCGGGGGAGGATGAACCGGTCAATCGTTGACCGATTCTAAGGAAAAAACAGTTTAAGATCTTGGCCAAGACCATTAGTCAACACGCGTTGCTTTCCGCATGGGTTGTGTGTGTGTTCAGGTGTATGCTAGAATGTGCAAATGATGTATGAAGTATGTACGTGTGAGCATGAATGCATGACCACGTGTATGCATAGATGTGTGTGCATGAATGTGCGTGCGTGCATGAATGAGCACGTGCATGAATGTGTGTGCATCGGGTACGTGCATGAATGTGTGTGCATGCATAGATGTGTACGTGCATGAATGTGTGTGCATGCATGGATGAGAATGAGCATGCATGCACGGTGTGTGTAAGTGCACACATAAATACACATGGATGTACGTGCACGGACTAGAATACTCATGCGTGCATGCATGCATGGACAATGACCTAAATGGTGATGTTATGGTTGATATCGGGATGCATGAGGTGGGCTGCATGCATGTATGTGTATGAGTATGTGATTATGTGCATTGCATGCATGTACATGCATGAGCACGTGAATGTGTGTGATCGAGTGTGAGTGCATGCATGCATGTGCATGGATGTGAATGTTTTTGTTCAAGTTTGAGTGCATGCATGCATGTGCATGGATGTGAATGTGTATGTTCAAGTGTGAGTGCATGCATGCACTCGGAACAGGTGATAGAGTCATGGTAGTTAGTGATGCCAGTGGTGGCGGCTCACGATGTCTAGGGAGTGCCTGGGGTGATGGGTAAGCTGTGAACAGGAGGCCTTGGTGCTGTACTTGAACAAATGAGGGAGCTGTTGTGCTGCATTCGGCCTCCAGCTCCCCAGTAAACGAACCAAGCCGAGAGAGTGCGGAGAGGTAGAGATGAAACTGCTGCTGGGGGGCACCAGCTAGTAGATCTGGAGCAGAGAATGTTGGTCGCGAGTGAGTCTGAGGGTGCTCCAACGGTTGCTAAGTGTAAAGACCCAAAAATTTAAAATGATTAAAATAATTTGGAAAAAAAATAATAAATAAAATAACAGATAAATAAATAAAAGGAATGGTGTGGGAAAAAGAAGAAAAAAAATTAAAAATAAAGAAATTAAATTAAATTAAGATAAATTAAATAATTAAATAATTAGTTATTAATTTAAATATTTTTACATTGGGTTTAAAAAAAAAACTAATTGAATAAAGATATGTATATATATAAGTTAAAGTATAATATATGTATATATATATATATATAAATATATAATATAAGTTTAATATATATATTAGAAAGCTTCTTGAGGAAGCTGCAGAGATTTAGATTGAAATTTGAATTTCAATTGCAGAGGCACCCCCTAGCGCTCCGTCACCTCTCCGTCTCCATCTCTCTCTCTTCCCTTATTTCTCGACGAGTTTATGATGGATTGAAAAACGGAAGGTGCCGTTGGATTCCTAACTCCATCACTGACATTTCTATTAGGGCATATTTATTGTGAGAATGGTTTAGGCCCTATTCCTGGGGAAAGGTATATATTCCTTAATTTCTCAATTTTTGGTTAAATCTACTGTTGAATCGACGATCAGGCGCCACCACGGGGTCCTAATCGTCATCGTCGTCATTTTGACATAGGTAACTTCTCAATTGGGATTTTCTAGACCCCACTCCAAAGCGAAAGTGAGATTTGAGAAATTTGGTAATTTGGCTATATTTAAGGGCATATTTATTTATTGGGTATTTAAGAGCCTAGGAAGTATTAAAATAATATTTTATTTAGGATTAATTTAATGAAATTAGGATTTTTGATTCAAGGTCCGAGTGAGCGCCGCAGGTATTTTTCGGGATCCCTGTTGGCGTAGTTCAAGAAATCAGGTAAGGGGGAAATTTATATATTAAATCAGGTTTTTCATGAATTAAAAATGAATATGTGTTATTTATGTATATATGTTTTTATGTGGGTTTAAAATGCCAGCCATGAAATTTATGTTTTCTGAGCTTAGGATTGTCAATATAGTTATGTATATGTGAAAGTGAACGAATAAGTGAAAAGAATTTTTTGATGAATTAAATAAGAAATGAAATGTATTTTGAACATATAAATGTTAAATGTGAGTGGTTTTTACTTTATGAGAAATATGTATGAATTTTACTACTAAATTGTGTGGCATGAGAATCTGTGCAAATTATATGTTAAATGTATGAGATACAGGCTAAGTAAGTAAAGCAATGAGAATAAAATATGATATAGACAATGTTGTCTGTGTATGTTAATACAACCATGTAAACAGCTGAAAGATGTTGGGTAAAACAACTAAAGGATGCTGGGTAAATGTACGACAGCTGAAAGCCGGGTTAGCAGATTCTAGCGCATTTCTATGTAAACTAACTGTAGCAGATTCTAGCGCATTTCTATATGGACTAACAAATGACGGCTAAAGAGTGGCTGTAATACAAAGGAATGAAATGAAAATGTTATGAAATGAAATGACAAGGAATGACAATACAATGAAATGTGAAATGTGAATGATACAAATGGGAAAGAGTCACTTAAAGTGAAATGCAAGGAAATGTCAAGTTATGAACATGAAAGAATGTGAATGATTGAATAACGATGGAAAGAATGATGTATTATGATATTAGAAGTATCTATGCATGTAAAACATGTTACGATTGGGCGAGGCATACCTTTTGCCTGAGGGCTTGCTGAGTAAGGCGAGTGCACTAGTAACTTCAGATGTAGCAGTAACTACATAACGCACTAGGGTAGAGGGAACCTAATTGTATGGACGGGTAGAATTCCCTATCCTTAGGGCCTTGCCGGTAAACTATTGTTGAACTGTGTGAGTACGAGATTAATCTTACACTTGAGGGCTTACTGAGTAAAGTGAGTGCTCTGGTATGTTTTAATTGTGACCTTAGGGTTACCTAAGTATCAGAGCAGAGGGGTGCTACTTGTATCGGCGAGTAATCACCACTATCCTTGGGTAATCTCGTGGGCAAACCTTTGCATGTGATTGTTTAGGTTTAGAAAATGACTTTCAATATCATGTTAATGATTTGCCAATATTATAAAATGATATGTATAATCACATGATGGCCACACGCTGAGTTTAATATATTGTTTCTTCCTTTACTGAGATGTGTCTCACCCAAATATGAAATTATCTTTTTCAAGATTTCTTCGAGATCGAGCTTAGAGAGCTCGAGACTTTATAGCATTTTTGGTAAATAGAAAGAGAAAATGGTATATTTTTTATATGTATGTTTTATGTTTTATGATTTATGTTTTAAGTTTTATAAGATATGGATGGTTGTGAAACATACTGGTATTTGTGGATAATGTTTTGGAGACATGTATATATTTGAATACTGGTGGATGATTAATTTATTATGGTTGGTAGTTAGAATTAGTAAACTCTGGTATTATGTTATATAGAGATTATGATGTATGTTTTCCGCTGCGTATGTTATAGATTATGATCTATCAAGATAATATCAGGTATAACGCGCTAGACCCGGGTTTAAGGGTTTGGGGCGTTACACTAAGAGTCGTTGTGGTTGCAGGTGGTCACGGGTGGCTCTAGTCTAGATAGAGGTTGCGGGGTGTGCTGCAGGAGGCGTGGCAGAGGGAAAATGAGGGAGAGTCCGGATGGAGGTGACGGTGGGGTAGAGACCAAGAGGGAGGTTGGTGGCAGCTCGTGAAAGTGGGAGAGTTTTCTGATGATAGAGATGGATCTGGTGATGGTCGTGGAGGCTTGCGGGTGGTCACGAGGTTCACTGGGTGTGGCCGCGGCGGCGATGGTGGTGAAGGAGGACTTGAGAGATGGTGATGGTGGAGGGTTAGAGGTGGTTCTATGAGGGGGATAGTGGCCGAAGGTGATGGTGGTTGCGAAGAGTTATGGAGAATGGAGGAGCTACTGGACTACTGTGTTGGGTGAGTGGAGGTCGAAGGTGACAGACGGTGGAGGTGGTGGAGGCGGTGGAGGACTGAGGTGGCTAGCTCCGGTTAAGGAGATGATTGTGAAGATGATGGTCGTGAACAGAGAACTAGCGAGAGAGAGAGAGAGAGAGAGAGAGAGAGAGAGAGAGAGAGAGATGATGGAGAGAGAGGAGAGAATGAAGAAGATGAACAGTGAAAAATGGTGACCCCCCCCTGCGTGTGTGCGTGACCCATAGCCTTTATATGCTTTTTTTTTCTTCTTTTTTATATTTTTTTGTTTGTTTTGTTTCTTTTTTTTTTTTGTGTTTTTGTTTTGCTAATAATAATAATAATAATAATAATAGTAAGGTACTACTTATAATAATAATACTAGTACTAATAATAATAATAATAATAATAATAATAATAATAATAATAATAATAATAATAATAATAATAATAATAATAATAGTGTACTAAAATTATAATAGTAACAATACACTAGTAATAATAGTAACAATAATAATAATATTACACTAATAATTATAGCCCCCCCCCCCCTTTTCCCCCTTTTGTATTATTATTTTTACTATTTTGTATTTTTTTTATCGACCCTTATTTTTCCAAAAAGAAAGACTTGACCGAAAGTTGAAACTTGATTTCCCAAAAATGGAAGGACCTGGATTACATTTTTCCAAAATGCCCAAAGCTCAGTGAAAACGTACTAGGACTCGATAGACACCAGGACTCGGTAAAAATAATCGGACTCACTAAAAATGAACCGAAACTCGGTACAAACACCGAGACTCAGTAAAAACAAGCTAGAACTTGGTAAAAAAATTAGGACTCAATTGAAACCTCGAGACTCATTGAAGACAAAACGAGACTCGGCAAAAACACTGGGACTCAATTGAAAACAAACCGGAACTCGATATCGACACCGGGACTTGGTAAAAACAAGTTGGGACTCAGTAAAAATACCAAGACTCATTGAAAACAAACCAAGACTCATTGAATACAAAATGGGACTTAGTAAACAAACCTGGACTCAACTGAAAATCCGAGACTTCTGGAAGACAACACGGGACTTGGTAGACACACCGGGACTCAATTGAAACTCTGAAACTCATGGAAGACAAACCGGGACTTGGTAAAAACAAAGAGACTTAATGAAAACAAAACAGGACTCGGCAAAAACATAGGAACTCGTTGAAAACAAATTGAGACTCGATTGGGTATCTCAGAAGGGTCCTCTAATTTCCGGGGCATGAAGACAACTTTATGTGTCAGGTCTTCTCGGGGTAGCCTGGTTAAAATTGGGGTGGCGACACTAGCTTCCTATCTTTGCCTCTGGCACCTCTAAACAAGCAAGTGTAACGAATGTGCCCTTTTCTTTCACAATATAAACATGTTTTGTTTGAGGGTTTGTGTTTGTTAATCCTATTTTTATTATTATTATTATTATTATTATTATTATTATTATTATTATATATATATATATATATATATATGACTATAGGATTTTGAAGAGGAACCCGAATCCTTTTTGAAAAAAAAAATATTTCTTTTAACTCCTAAGGATTTATTTGAGTTATTCTTTTCATTTCTAAATTTGGAGATTATTCTAGAATAGTATTTCACCTTTCCCTCTAAACTAGTTATTTTCAAATCGTTTTCTTTTTCTAAGGTAGCATGGAAGTCTTTTAAATCTTCTAATTGTTTTGACAAACTTTTATTTTCATTTTTCAAAGTTATGTTTTTTTTTTTTTACATCTTTATTAGAATCTTATGAGCCTTAAATAAGTCCTTTTGTAATTCCTCATAAGACGACATGCCTTCATCACTAGATTCATCACATCATTCGTTACAAGATTTTTCATATAATTCATCACAAGAATCATTACATGAAGTACCTCTTCATCGACCAATGCTATTAAGCAATAATTTTTCCATTTCTTGATCACTTGAGTTCAAATCATCCATTTCATCTTCTAGTTTAGGAATTTCTTTATTACCAACAATTTTAGTAGGTATATAGTTGCCTTCAACAATTGTTTGAATACAAATTTTCATTCTTTGTTTCCAAAAGGTGTAATTTACACCACAAAACATAGGAGGCCTTATAGAGGATTGACCCTCAAAAAATGGGGATACACCAATATGTTCCATGTGGTCTTTATACAAAAACGGTTAAGCTTATTGTAACCGAGCTCCAATACCAATTTTTAGAAATGATGTAGTCCTAAGAAGGTGGGGTGAACTGGGTATTTGAAAAAATTAATACAAATGCTTAACAATTTTAACCATAGTTTGAGCAAGTGATTTAAATACGCAAATGCAATCAATATTCAAAACAAATAAGAACAAATATTAAAAAAAAATGCTCAAATTAAAGAGATTATGGAAAAGGGAATCAAACCCGAATTTTACAAGGTTCGACTATACCCGCCTATGTCCTTACCTCAAGAAAACAACTTGAGGATTTCCACTGTCTGCTCTTTTCAACAAGGCAAAGATGCCTCTACATTCCCTCCTTCACTCAGACAGAGGTACCCTTACAATCCTGTTGGCCTGACTATGCTTGTCAATCAGTTTTGGTGATAACAAACAAAGGGCATTTTAACTTGGAATGTTTAAGTTTTGATGTTTCAGGAAAACAAGGATCAAGTGTGGACCATCAAGATAGATAAACTTACAAGTGATCCAAAGAGAAGCTTAAAATAGCTCATTACTGATCAAAGCATTGGAAGATAAGGCTAGCGCAAGCAAAAATCCAAGGGACTTCAAAAGCAAAAAGAATGAAGATGATCTCAAGCTTAGCTTATAAAGTTTTAGGAAATCCAATGTGAGTACTTCAAAGTTTAAATATCTATTGACATATATTTTGAAGCTCTTTAGGGGGTCATATGGACTTACAGACCTATTTAAGAAACCCCGGAATAAGTTTTATAAAGAATAAGAGAAAGAGAGCAAACCATTTTTTATTACTAAAAAAGAAAATTCAGAAAGCAATCTGTTCAAATGACTGAAGTTCTGATTAGATGCCTGAAGTAATAACCTCATATGACTGAACTTCATGCTCAGATGACTGAAGAATTACTTCAGACGTCTGAAGAATAAGCTCAGATGCCTGAAGATTTTCTAGTGAGAAACAGAAACTGGCAGAAGCAGTTTAGATGACTGAACTTGGACCTCAGTCGTCTGAATCCAACTCTTCGATCATCTGAACCCCATCTTTGGTCGTCTGACCCTATGTCTAGTTCATATTTTTAAACAGCTCAGGAACTTCAAATGACTACTCGAGTGTTCAACCATTTGAACACTGTTAACGGGCAAAAATTTTCAAAATATTATTTTTTAAATATCCGTTGCTTGGGCTCCAAATTTTTTAAAATCTTGGGAAACACTCTAAGGAAACTTTAGCAACAAGGAAACAAGTCTAATTGTCTATAAATACACGGTTTTCTAATGCAAAACACACCAAGTTCTAAAAATTGTTCATAAGCTCTCTTGCTCTCAAAGTCTCATCTTGTTCATCTCTTGCAAACTGAAAGTGCTGTGATTCTGAGATTGTTGTTCATCAATCCCTAAAGTTATACTATTGATTTCTCATTTGGAGAAAAGGGAAATTGGTGAAATCCATTCCTAAGCCTTAAAAGTGTATTTCATTCTTGATATTTATCTTTTAAAGTACATGGTTTTGATTTGTACTAACTTGCTCTTTATGTGGGCATTCTTTGTACACAATCTTCTTATTGCTTTTCTTGTAGATTTTGGACGATTCCAGGTTGTTGGATCGTTGACCAAACGAGGGTATATTTTTTGGAGAAGGCGAGCTCTAGCCTTAACAAAGGAGTGATTGTAATTGGTGTTGTTCCACTCGGTAAAGGAACTGCTATAGTGGAACCCTTCGATATTTTGCCAAGGGCGAGGACGTAGGCCGTGTTGAAGCCGAATCTTATAAAATCTTTGTGTCTTTCTTTCTTCATTACTTATTATTTTCTTTACAATCTCTCTTTGTGTGTACTAAAGTGCAGATTGCAGGGCTTGAAATTAAAATCAAAGGAAGATCCTTGCTATTTAGAAAGTACATTTTGATTAACCATTTGCGGAAACTCAAAAGGGAGTACGTTGGTTAATCTGCGAAAATCTTGATCAAGAGAAGTGCAAACAAAGATTTCGTTCAAAGAAGGTTGCAAACTTCTACACAGCAGCTGATAAAAGTTCTAAAACTCTTGCATATTTGTTTAAACTTTTTACTTTAATTTGTTGGATTGTTTAATTAAATATCAGTATTGTTAGCTTTGGTGCAATCCCAAGAGGGGGGGTGAATTGGGTATTTAAAAATTATCACCTAGGTTAAACCAGATAAGCAGTATTACTTAACCTAGGGTCTGTCTATGCAAATGTAAATCTAATCATTTACAATATAACATACACGTGCAGTAAATAAATTGCGGAAATGTAAAGAACACGCACGATATGTTATCGGGGTTCGGCCAACTGTGCCTACGTCCCCGCCTCTAGCTCGCAAGCAGGAGGATTCCACTAACAGCTCACTTAAGGGTGGAGCGGCACCGTTTACAACCAGGTCAAATTAACACAGGGCTGACCTCAACCTTAACCAGGTCAATTAGCGGGGCTGACCTCAACCTACACGCCTTAACAGGACGACGCACCTAGCTTTCCTAACCGGGTCTAAGCCAATCCGGGACTATTCCAGGGCTAGTCTCCCTCTTCAGGCCCGTGCCTGGAAATACAACCAATGTGTATTGTATTGAAATGGTACAGTGATAATGCTTTCAAGTAAAGAAGATATGTACCCAAATTCACGCAATAATATACACCACAAATATGAAATAATTTGTAAGCTCAGTGTGGTCTAAGATGTCAACTCTCAAATAGATTTACTATCAGTGTAATGCATACGTGAGGGTGCAAACCTAAATGATCTTTGTATCACAGGATATTCAATCTAAGTGCTCAAACAAAGATATCATCCAGACTTCATATATTTCAATCAATAAGTTTTCTCAATACACATATGTATATGAAGCTCTAGCAACGTATAAGTTTGGTTTGCAAAAGGATATTCAATCTTTGTACTCAGCAAGAGATATATGAGTTAATGAGTATTGCAACAAAGATTTTATCACACTAGCAAATATCTCATCAAACATTTTCAAGATTAATAACACAGTAGATATTTGAAAATGTTTTGCAACCAAAATACAAATACAATCTTCTTAAGATGTTGCAATGGAGGTGCAAATCTTAGAAGATCTATCAAAGTTTTCTTAGGATAGACTTATTAATAAAGTCCCCTAAGAATACTCAAGGTTTAGCTCTCAAAGATAATAAAACAATCAAATATGATTGGGAGAGCAAACCTACTTAGACTAGCACTCAATCAACTTACAAAAGGTTTAATTTGTATGAGAAGGTAAGTATGAGTGTAGGAGGCTTAAGAATGAGTAGTATGGCCTTTTGGATTTTCAGAGAATTTTTACTTAATCAAAGTGGCTAATCCCTTACTTAATCTTTGCAAATGAAGACATATATATAGGCAAGGGAGAAAATATGACCGTTGGGGACCTATAGGGTATTATTTAGAAAAGTTTAATGAAGTTTAATGCATTTTAACCCTGTTTAGAAAAATATTAACCACGGTAAAAATGGGAACAACCCGAGAGGTCCGGTCGACCAAAAGTGGTTCGGTCGACCAGGACTCAAGTAGCTCAGTCGACCGGGAGTATTTTGAACTGAGTGGTCGGTCGACCGGGTAAAGGCGATTTTTCAAAGCTCCGAGGTTCAGTCAACCGAGGCCTTTTTGAACTATGTGGCTCAGTCGACCAGACCGTTGCGAATCCTCCCAAAACCCTTCGGTCGACCAAGTAGTTGCAGTACAATTTTGGTCGGTCGACCGGGGGGTCAAAATATTGACTCCCAGGGGGTTCGGTCGACCGAGGTCAAATGACCTGTAAGGGGTCGGTCGACCGGGCCTGGGTCAAACTGTTGACTTGGACCGGTTTCGGTCGACCAGGCCAAATTGAACTAAGAGTGCTGGTCGACCGAAAGTGCACCAAGTGTGCATTTCGGTCCTGAATTGACCCAAATAAGTCAATTTCAAGTGCCTAATAAACATATGTGCATATGTGTGTGTCCTAAGGCCACTTGGGGTCCAATTTTGGAAACACCGAAAAAGTCCGGGTGTGACCGAGGGTTCACCCTAAGGTCTTTCTATGGTTCGGTTTGAGCTTACAGATTAAATCATGCATGTGATGTGTGTGAACTTATTACAAACCGAAAAACCTAATTACTATTACAGACAACTTCACTGAAAAATATTACAATTAAGAGTATGAAATTGTCTTCAAGCTTTTCTTGCTTTGTGCACAACTTGATCTTATCATTCTTGATTCCTGCACAAAAACTCAACCACTCATTAGATACAATGAGTATTTGTCATAATCAAAACCGGGTGTGACCAATAAGGTCAACAAGTATATTGTAGTGTGTTTATTAGTTGATTACTTTATTTTCTTATTGTCATACTAATACAAGTAAGTATTAAAAAGGGAGTAAAAATTTTTAAAAGAACCCAATTCACCCCCCTCTTGGGAAGCTATTCCTAATTTCAATTGGTATCAGAGCCTAGTTATAGTAATTCCTAACAAGAAATTATAAAAAGATCATATGGCAAATATAGGAATAGCGCCCTTTGGTGAAGGCTAATCATCAACCCATCCACCAATCTTTTGTGGACACAATTATACTTTTTGGAAAAATAGAATGCAAATATATCTCCAACACATGGATTGGAAAGCATGGGAAGTAGTTATGGATGGAGACCTTATTCCCACTAAGATAGTTGATGGAAAACAGATTCCAAAAGAAAAGAAGGACATGACCGATTCAAATTATAAAATGCTTCAAATCAACTCAAGCGCTATAAATGCGTTATATTGTGCATTAGATGCTAATGAATTTAATAGGATCATGGCCTGCAAAACGGCAAAGGAAATTTGGGACAAATTAGAAGTAACATATGAAGGAACAATTGATGTTAGAGACAATAGGATAGACATATTAACAAGAGAATATGAAGCATTCAAGATGAATTCTAATGAAACAATATCAAGTATGTACACCAGATTTACCCACATAATAAATTCCTTAAGTGCCTTAGGGAAAACTTATACTACCTACGAAATGATTAGAAAAATTCTAAGAGGCCTTCCCTCCATATGGGAACCGAAGCCTATAGCTATCACTAAAGGTAGAAACCTTAAGACCACCTCCTTAGATGAACTCATAGGTTCACTTATTACCTATGAAATGGCCTTAAAAGAAAGGAATCCTGAACCAAAGTATAAAAGATCCATTACACTAAAAGCATCTAACCACAGCTCTAGTGAAGAGGAAAGTGAAACAAGTGACTTAGATCAAGATGAATTAGCATTCATCATTAAGAGACTAGGTAAGTTCTATAGAAGGAATAAAAGATTTCCTAGAAAGTTCAATAAAAAGAAACCTGAAAAAGAAGAGACAAGTAAGAAAGAAAATAAAAGTAAGAATGAACCTCCAATATGCTATCACTGCAAGAAACCAGGGCATATCAAACCGGATTGTCCGTTGCTCAAGAAAGACAAGAAGAAAAGGAAGGAAGCTATGAAGGCCACTTGGGATGACTCAAGCTCCAGCGAGACCAAAAATGAATCAAACGGACAAGAGATGGCAAATATATGCTTCATGGCGAATGAATGAGAGGTAAATTCCTACTACTTTTCAATAGAATCTTACAATGAGTCTTGTGATGAGTCATATGATAGTATGCCTTCCTACAAGGAATTACAAGCTAAGTTGTTTTCTCTGCATAAAAGATTCATAAAAATTTCCAAGAGAAATATAACTTTGAAAGATCAAAATAAAGAACTATTGAAGCAACTTGAATCATTCAAAACCACTGAAAAAGAAAAAGACTCTTATATTAAAAAGTTAGAAGAGGAAATAAATAAAGTAACTCAAAAGTTAGGTAAAACTTATGAAGATGATTTAAATAAAAAGGATTTAGAAGTAAATCAACTTAAGAAATCAGTAGAGGATAAAGAGAAGATTATATATAACTTTACCAAAAGTAAAGAAAATTTTAAAAAGATGATTGGACAGCAAAGGCTACATGGAAATGAAGAAGGGATAACTTATAATGGTAAAACTAATAAAAATAATAAAAAATTATACATGGGATACTTCGTCAAGGAAGTCAAGCACTATGCAAGCACCTCTTCAAATAACAAACATGAACACACCACTTGCTATATGTGTAAAACTAAAGGTCACATAATGTTCGATTGCCCACTAAAAAGAAAGTATGTTAAAGTGCAAGGAGAATGGAAAGTCAATAATGGAACTAACAACAAAAAAAAGAAAGTTAAAAGAATTTGGATTTCAAAGACTAACACAATGAATCCTCCATTGTAGGTATGTTTTAGGACAACACCATCAAGGGATAAGTGGTACTTGATCAGCAGGTGTTCAAGGCACATAACCAGCGATAAGACCAAGTTTACCTCTCTAAGACAAAAGGATGGAGGATATGTCACCTTCGGCGACAATGTCAAAGGTAAAATTATCGGCATTGGAAAAATAGGTAAAGAACCTTCTCTCACCATTGACAATGTGCTATTAGTAGAAGGATTGAAACACAACCTTTTAAGCATTAGCCAATTAAGTGACAAAGGGTTTGAAATAAACTTTAAGAAAGAAAAATGCATTATCCAAAATCCTAAGAACAATGAAACTTTGTTTATAACTCATAGGATAAATAATGTTTATTGTATAAATCTTGAGAACTTAGTAAATCAGAACGTAACTTGTTTGGCAGCAATGAATGAAATAAGTTGGCTATGGCATAGGAAACTAGGACGTGCTAGCATGGACCTATTATCCAAATTATCAAAGAAAAATCTTGTCAAAGGATTACCAAATACCAAATTCATAAAAGACAAGATGTGTGATGCATGCCAAAAGGTAAATCAAGTCAAAACAAGCTTCAAAAAGAAAAAATACATATCTACTAAAAGACCCCTAGAACTATTACACCTAGACTTATTTGGTCCAACTAGAACCTTAAGCTTAGGAGGAAAACAGTACGCTTTTGTAATAGTAGATGACTATTCAAGATTTACTTGGGTATTATTCCTAACAAACAAAGATGAAGCCTATGACATGCTAATCACCTTATACAAGAAATTACAAAATGAAAAGGGCTATAATGTAACAAGCTTTAGAAGTGATCCAGGTAGGGAGTTTAGAAACAAAGAGGTTGAAAAATTCTGTAATGAATATGGAATAAATTATAATTTCTCAACACCTAGAACTCCACAACAAAATGGCATTGTGGAAAGAAAGAATAGAACCTTACAAGAAATGGCAAGAACAATGATAAACGAAAATAACCTACCTAAATACTTTTGGGCAGAAGCTGTGAATACAACTTGTTATATTGTAAATAAGGTATCTATAAGATCAAGTATAGATAAAACACTATATGAACTATGGAAAGGTAGAAAACCTAATATCTCCTACTTTCATGTATTCAAATGTAAATGTTTTATCCTTAACACTAAAGATGATTTAGGAAAGTTTGATACAAAATCTGATCAAGGTATCTTCTTAGGCTACTCTACAAATAGCAAATCTTATAGGGTTTATAATATAAGAACTCTTACTGTTATTGAATCAATACACATATCATTTGATGAATCAAACAATTATGACAATAAAGCTAAGATTGATGAGAAAGAATAGATTTCACAAAGAGAAGAACAGCTTGAAATAAAAGAAGAAAATAATAATGAAGCTTCAAATGAAAACATCATAGAAAATCTAGAACTTTCTAAAGAATGGAGATATGCTAAAAGTCCCCCAAAAGAACAAATTCTTGGTGAAACATAAAAAAGAATAACCACTAGAGCCTCATTGAAAAATATTTGCAATCATTATGCATTCTTGTCTCAAGATGAACCCAAGAACATTGAAAAAGCCTTAAAAGATGATTCTTGGATTATAGCTATGCAAGAGGAACTAAATCAATTTGAAAGAAGTCAAGTGTGGGAACTTATACCTAAACCCAAAGATAAATCAATCATAGGAACTAAATGGGTGTTTAGAAATAAAAAGGACGAAAATGAGGTAGTTATAAGAAACAAAGCTAGACTAGCAGTACAAGGATATAATCAAGAAGAAGGAATTGATTATGATGAAACCTTTGCTCTCATGGCTAGAATGGAAGCAACTAGGATGCTTCTAGCTTATGCAGCCTATAAGGATTTTAAATTATACCAAATGGATGTAAAGAGTGCATTCTTAAAAGGATATATAAATGAAGAAGTGTATGTTAAGCAACCTCAAGGTTTTGAAAATTCAAAAAATCCAGAACATGAATTTAAGTTAACAAAAGCCTTATATGATTTGAAAGTGGTATGAGAGGCTAAGTAAATTTTTGCTCAAGAATGAATTGTCAAGAGGAATGGTAGATGTTGGCCTTACAAGGCTTAAAATCTTGTTATCTTGTTTTGATGCTAACAAACAAGTGGAATTTAACATATTTGTGTGATTAATGTTATTTCAGGGCTCATATATGAAAAAGTAAGGTGAAAGTGCTCACAAGGATCAAATAAAGCTTAAATGAGTCAAAGCATGGATTTAAAGATGATATATGAAACCTTGAAGAATATGAGGACATGAATGAGTTGTTGAAAGCCAAGGCCTATTAAAGTCCAAAGAGCCAAAGAAAGGCAAAGTGAGAAAGCTCAAAGAATATGGAAGCTTGAAGAAAAGATGGACTCAATCCAAGGACAAAGCATGAAGACTCAAGAACTTAGATTGTTAATATCTTAGAAGTCTCATGTAAATGCTTTAATGTTTAAAATATCGTTTGAAATATTTTGAAACTCTTAGGTTAACTTCTTAGACCTATATACTTTTTAAAATACTTGGAAAAAAATTTTTATGAGGTCAAAAATTATTTTAAAAAGGTTAGAATCATTTTTGGAATGAAAAGCACCAAAAAGAGTTTTCCCAAATGCTGTCAATTTTTATACATCCACATTGAGGTGAATGTTTCTCTATCAAAATCTCATTATTTTAAAATGTGTTCAATATAAAAGTTGTATAATTTTTTCTTAGCTTTATTTTGAAACCAAAAACACCTAATTTGAAGTTAAACAAAAAAAGTTATGGCCAAAACACTGAAATAGGGTCACTACTATCAGACATCTGAACACTGTTCATGGGAGGGACTTCAGTTGACTGAACAGCACATAGAACGACCTCAGATGTCTAAACTTGACACTTTAGATGTTTGAAGATTTTATAGACAGAATTAAAAGAGGCAGTAGCTATTCAGACGTCTGAACCCGGCACTTCAGACATCTGAACCCTACACCTCAGACGTCTGAACCCTCTCTTCAAACATCTAACCCTATGTCCAGTACATTTTTAAAGGAATTTCAGGAACTTCAGATGACTGAACTCAAACCTTCAGAAATCTGAACACTGTTCAATGGGAAAATTTTTTAAAATCTAATATTTTAAAAAATAGTCATTTGAGCTCCAAACTTTCCAAAATTTTGGGAAACACTTAAAGGAAACTTTTACAACATGGAAACAAGTTTGAAAGCCTATAAATACATGGTTTTAAAAATCAAAATATATCCAAGAATTGAAAATTCTATTTTGAGAAGCTGAAAGCACTCTTGTTCTTCCAAAGTTCTCTTGCTCACTCATTGAAAAATTCTTTTGCTGAGATATTCTTAAGTGCTATTCCTTTCTCTTCTAAATTCCTACTGTTAATCCTCATCTAAGAAGGATATTGGTGAATTCTACACTTAAGCTTCATTCTATTTCCTATTGATATTTTACATTGAAGTATATAGTGCTAAAATTGTACTAACTTGTTCTTTGAAAGAGTATACTTGTACGTAGATTTTATCTTGTGTTTCTTGTAATTCATTGACGTTCCAAGGTGTTTGGATCGTTGGCTAAGCAAGGGGATATTGCTTAGAGAGGTGGACTCTAGCCTATGTAAAGAGTGACCGAACGAGGGAATATCATTTGGAGAAGGCGGGCTCTAGCCTTAACCAAGGAGTGTTGTAAAGGTTTGTTCCACCCGTCAACGGAACAGGTTTAGTGAATCCTTTGATGGTTTTTCCAAAGGCGAGAACGTTGGCTATGTTGAAGTCGAACCTCGTAAAAATCTCTGTCTCACTCTCTCTTTCCCTATTCTTTATTTTCAGTGCATATTTAAATTGCATGGATGGTTTAAATTTGAAAATCATATAAACTACGTATATTTGGAAATCAAGTAAACTTTAAGTTTGATTTTGATTTGGGTTGCGGAAACCGAAAGGGATTACGTTGGTTGAACAATTCTTTGCAGAAACCATACGGGAGTACATTACTTGGCTAAACACCCAAAGATAGATTAACAGAAAGTTTATTTGAATTCTAAGTATTTGGGAAGAGTGTGAATGTGTTGTTGAAAAACATATTGAAGAAGCAAATCTATATCAGTGAAGTATAAATTATAATTCGACTACAGGGCTTACAATTTCATATCCAGGGCTAACAACAAAAGATATATTGTGATTGAATGGTATAAAGCTTGAGATTGATTGGATAGTGTTTGTATTCCAAGAGTGCTAAATCTTGAATGATTTCATCAATATAATAATGATGCAGTGAACTTATATTTGATAAATAAATTGTGGTTGTGTTGGTTTGGAGATTGTGATTTATTGTTTGAATGTTTTATTAGCTGTGTGGTTGATTAAAAAGGTTAAGTTGTTGTATGATTGGTGAAATTAAACAAAAAAGTTAAAGAATTGGTTAAGTGTTTAAAGAAGTTAAGGATTCTTAAAAGAAGTTAAAAGAAAGTTTTAAAAGCCAATTCACCCGCCCCCCCCCCCCCCTCTTGGGAAGCTATTCCTAATTTCAGTAGATAGCACCTTATTTATCAAAGCCAAAAACAAAGAAATGCTGATTGCTCAAATATATGTGGATGATATTATATTCGGAGCTACAAATGAAGAACTATGCAAAGATTTCGTCATATGTATGCAAAAATAATTTGAAATGAGTATGATGGGGGAATTAAATTACTTTCTAAATACAATAAAGATATGCTTAAAAAGTAAGATATGCTTAAAATTTTTTATATGGAACAAAGCAAACCCATAGGAACTCCTATGAGTACATCAACAAGCCTTGATAAAGATGAAAAAGGAAAACAAGTGGACATGAAACATTATAGAGGAATAATTGGGAGTTTATTATATCTAACTGCTAGTAGACCCAATATTATGTTTAGTGTATGTATGTGTGCAAGGTTTCAGTCAGCACCTAAAGAATCACATCTAACAGTCGTTAAGAGGATACTTAGGTACCTACTAGGAACACTTGATCTAGGTTTATGGTATCTAAAGGATACTGATTTTGACATGATAAGCTATTCCTATGCTGATTATACCGGATGCAAGGTTGATAGAAAAAGTACAAGTGGCACATGTCACTTCCTAGGATAATCCTTAGTATCATGGTTCTCAAAGAAACAAAACTCAATAGCCTTATCAACCGCCGAAGTTGAGTATGTAGCAGCCGGAAGTTGTTGCGCACAAATTCTGTATATGAAACAACAATTAAAAGACTTCAATCTAGAGTATAAAACAATTCCAATAAAGTGTGATAACACAAGTGCTATAAATATATTCAAAAATACAATTTCACACTCAAGAACCAAACACATAGACATAAGACATCATTTTTTGAGAGATCATGTTCAAAAAGAGAATATAACTCTTGAATTCATTAATACAAGTGACCAATGGGCAGACATTTTTACAAAACCCCTAAGTGAAGAAAGATTTATACATATTAGAAGAGAACTTGGGTTAATACACAACAGAGAAGTGTGTTAGAAAAGTAATTTCAAATTTTTCTGATCTTCGGTCGTTTGAACTAAGAACTTCAGACGACTTAACACTGTAGCAAACAGGTTTAGATGACTGAACCTGGAACTTCAGACGTCTGGGTGGCTACTGACTCTTCAAATTCCGGATCTAAAAATCTTCAGACAACTGAAGATAATCCTCAGTCATCTGAAGTCGCGAGATTTAAATATAACTATCAGCTTAAAACCCTAATTTCAACCTTCTAAAGTTCGTTGCTCAACTCGTCTGAACCCTTCCTCTCCATTTCCTCTCATCCTCACCCAGAAATCACTCAATCCAAAGCTTGCTCCTCTCTTCTAAGGATCATTCCACGAAATCTAGAGCTTCTGCAATCAAGTATCTTCATCAAACATGCCTCAAATCAAGCACACTGCCAACCGAGGTTCTTCATCTGGGAGAGATGCACAAAATCTTGACAAATGGCTTGTTGCTCCCCAAGCTAAGCTTAGTTATCGTACTTCCATCGGCACCACAGATCCTATTCATGGAAAGGTATTGGATATTTCATTCCTAAACACTGAATTTCCAGAAATCCTTCCTTTGTTCAGAAATATAGGATGGTTTGATTTTGTTACCCAACAACCCAAAGGCATTTTCCCTCATCTTATCAAAATATGTTATGCCAATATGACTAATGAAAATGGAATTATCTCCTTTGAGGTGAAAGAAAGAAAATTTTGTTAAATTTTGAAATTTTGTCTCCCATTTTCAAAATTACTCCAGGCGATTTTAATTGTCCACTGTGTGCTCAATCCTGGATTCTAGAACAAGGGTTTACCCCTGAAACCTTCCTCCCATTGATCATGGAAAATGAACCTAGTTATTTTGGGCATCCTCCTTTGTACTAGCAACTAAGTCTAAAAGCCCAAATTTTACACAAAATAGTTGCAAATAACATCCTACCCAAGAAAGGCTCTTTTGATTGTCTTTCCTACATTTAGTGCTTTGTTCTTTGGTGTCTTCTCAAAGGGAAGAAACTAGACTTGGCCAGCTTAATTATCAGATGGATGTGGGCCAAACTAGAATCCTCCCGAGTTTTCCTTCCCTATGGAGGTGTCCTTACTCTCCTTTTCTCTCATCTCCAAGTCTCAAATAGCTTTGAATTCTTTATAAAAAGAACCCGCTATGATACTTTTAATGAGACCTCTCTGAAGCAAATGGGATATGACAAAGGTAGCTCGAGTTGGTATTTGAAATCAAGTAGGATTCAGCGCATCCCTACAGCATCAACCTCAGCATCAGCCTCAGCCTCAGCCTCAGCAGCAGCTCACTCATCTCCCACACAGGATCTAGGGTCCTCTCATGATGCACCTTCATGGTTCTTATCATTCCAAAGGGACTTCTCAAGTTTCTCATCTGAAGTGCACACTGGGCTTCAAAATATTAAAGAAAAAGTTACATCCCTTAATCAGCACGTCACTCACATAGAAAAGTATCATGCTAGATCTTCTAGGGGAAGTATCCCATGGATATTAGCTATGCTCCTCCTAGTGAAGATAATGGTTCTAATGAAGAAACTGAGGAAAATGAAGAAGGTTTTGCCAGTGAAGGCAACCAGGGAGAAGAAGAAGGTTCTAAAGAAGAAGGAAGCCAAGAAGAAGAAGAAGACGACTAAGATCTTTAGGAAATACCTAGTATAGCTTACTAGTTATTATGTAACTTTTTGAATGTATCTCAGATGTTTGAGTATTAGTACTTTGCCTCTTTTTGTTGTAATATCTCTTGATGAAATGTTTGGTTGTAATATTCTTGTTCTGCAAACACTTCATTGTTAGTTATAAAAATACATTTCCTATTACTTATTTGTTCTTTTTGAATAATGACAAAGGGGGAGAAAGTGCTGTGTTGTTAGAAAAGATAAAAAAAATACATAAACATGTCAAAAAGTAGAATGAAATATGAGAAATGAAAATTAACAAAGAACATATGGACTATGAACTTACTTGGATAAAATGCCATTATGAACTTACTTGGATAAAATGCCATGGTTCCTGTTCTATTAATCTGTATTGGATGCTTATACTAAGGGGGAGTATTTTTTTTTTAAGGAAACCTCTATCTTTCCTCCTTGTTTGTCATCATAAAAAAGGGAGAGATTGTTGGCCTGATTAGGCATGTCAATCAGTTTTTGTGATAACAAACAAAGGACATTTTAACTTGGAATGTTTAGGTTTTGATTTTCAGGAAAACAAGGATCAAGTGTGGACCATCAAGATAGATAAACTAACAAGTGATCCAAAGAGAAGCTTAAAATAGCTCATTACTAATCAAAGAATTGGAAGATAAAGCTAGCTCAAACAAACATCCAAGAGACTTCAAAAGCAAAAAGAATGAAGATGATCTCAAGCTTAGCTCATAAAGTTTTAGGAAATCCAATGTGAGTACTTCAAAGTTTAAATATCTATTGAAATATATTTTGAAGCTCTTTAGGGGGTCATATGGACTTAGAGATCTATTTAAGAAACCCCGGAATAAGTTTTATAAAGAATAAAAGAGAGAGAGCAAACCATTTTTTATTATTAAAAAAGAAAATTCAAAAAGCAATATGTTCAGATGACTGAAGTTCTGATCAGATGCCTGAAGTAATAACTTCAGATGACTGAACTTCATGCTCAGACGACTGAAGAATTACTTCAGATGTCTAAAGAATAAGCTCAGACATCTAAAGATTTTCTGGTGAGAAACAAAAATTGGCAGAAGCAATTCAGATGATTGAACTTGGACCGCGGTCGTCTGAACCCGACTCTTCGATCATCTAAACCCCATCTTCGGTCGTCTGACCCTGTATCTAGTTCATATTTTTAAACAGTTTAGGAACTTCATATGACTAAACTCGCGTGTTCAGCCATCTGAACATTGTTAACGGGCAAAAATTTTCAAAATATTATTTTTTAAATATTCGTTGCTTGGGCTTCAAATTTTTTAAAATCTTGGGAAACACTCCAAGGAAACTTTAGCAACAAGGAAACAAGTTTGATTGTCTATAAATACATGGTTTTCTAATGCAAAACACACCAAGTTCTGAAAATTGTTCATAAGCTCTCTTGCTCTCAAAGTCTCATCTTGTTCATTCTTGCAAACTAAAATTGTTGTGATTCTAAGATTGTTGTTCATCAATCTTTGAAGTTATACTGCTGATTTCTCAACTGGAGAAAAGGAAGTTTGGTGAAATCCATTCCTAAGCTTCAAAAGTGTATTTCATTCTTGATATTTATCTTTTGAATTGATTTGTACTAACTTGCTCTTTGTGTGAGCGTTGGTATATTGTTTAGAGAAGGCAGGTTCTAGCCTTAACAAAGGAGTGATTGTAATTGGTGTTGTTCCACCCGGTAAAGAAACTGCTATAGTGGAACCCTTCGGTATTTTGCCAAAAGCGAGGACGCAGGTTGTGTTGAAACCGAACCTCATAAAATCTTTGTGTCTTTCTTTCTTCTTTACTTATTACTTTTGGTACAATCTATTTTTGTGTGTACTAAACTGCAGATTGCAGGGCTTGAAATTAAAATCAAAGGAAGATCCTTGATATTTAGAAAGTACGTTTTGATTAACCATTTACGGAAAACCAAAAGGGAGTACGTTGGTTAATCTGCGGAAACCTTGATCAAGAGAAGTGCAAACAAAGATTTCGTTCAAAAAAGGTTGCAAACTTCTACAGGGCAACTGATAAAAGTTCTAAAACACTTTGCATATTTGTTTAAATTGTTTACTTTAATTGGTTGGATTGTTTAATTAAATATCAGTATCTTGTAGTGTGTTTATTAGTTGATTACTTTATTTTCTTGTTGTCATACTAATACAAGTAAGTATTAAAAAGGGAATAAAAGTTTTTAAAAGAACCCAATTCACCCCCCTCTTGGGAAGCTATTCCTAATTTCAAATCCCTCCTTCACTCTGGTAGAGATACTTATACAATCCCTCCTTGTAGGCGGAGATACCTCTCCAAGCAATATCCCCTTGCTTTGCGCGATTCAAACTCGAACAGCGAAAGTAGAATGAAGAAATAAAGGTTGTACAATAGATGCTCCTCAATAGGGCTAATGAGTACACTTCAAATACAACTCTAATACTCTCCCAATAAATGTGAATGAAGCTCAAAGGAGAAACAAGAAGATGAGCACTTGAAAGGTAAACAAGGAATTTGCAAAATGCTTGAGAAAAATTTTCAACAAGAGATCAAAAAATTGGATTTTTATGATGGATGAGTATTTCTCTTTTTCTTCTTGTTAAAACAAGTTAAAAACCTTGTATTTATAGCCAAAATGGCCTACTAACCATTTTATGACCATTGGGGGTTGAAAATAATTGTTTATTTTGAAAACTAGCCATTTTTGGGCCATTAGGTTGCTTTTTTCGAGAGGTCCAATCGACCAGGCCAAGGGTTCGGTCGACTGGATTATGGGTTTTTTATTACACACATCTTTCAGTATTCCGTGCATAAAGTTTTCTAGATAACTCCAAATGGGACATTCTTGGTATCAAAAGAAAGTTAAGAGAAAATCCCACAACTTTTATGTTAAACTTATCTTAAGATGAGAACATATTGATTGGGAAAATGGCTCATCAATGCAGCTACAGAAACATGAAGAGAATTTTGAAAAACTTGTTTTGGGGTTGTTGACTTTGGTGCAATCCCAAGAGGGGGGCGAATTAGAGATTTAAAAATTTCTTCCTAGGTCAACCAGTCTAGTAATAGTATTACGCAACCTAGGGGCAGTCTAAATGTATATGAAATTGCAGATATGATATATATTAAACAATTTCAGTACATACAACGCAATTCCAGTATTTCCCAATGAAATGCAATACCGTGCCAATCAGATATACAGTATATTCAATAAGGAAATTTAATTCAATAACAACGCAAAATATAATGTAGGAAATGTAAACTTGACACTAAATATGATATCGGGGTTCAGTCAATCTTGCCTATGTCCCCGCCTTGACTCACAAGCACGAGGATTCCACTAAAGGCTCACTTCACAGGTGGAGCGGCACTGTTTACAACACCTTACCAGGATGGTACACCTAACTTTCCTAACCAGGTCAAAGCCAATCTGGAACTTTTACCAGGGCAAGTCTCCCTCTTCAGGCCCACGCATGGAATACAATAATCAATAAAAATTTTTGCATACAAATAAAGTGCTTCTACACAAATAGAGATGTACCACAATAAACTCCAGATAATTATGCACGCACAGATGATAATAAATATGCTCAGTGCCAATAACATATGCTAAACACTCAATCTGATGTAAATGTATAATCAAGACCTAGAGTGTATTTCTAAGCAATCTTTAAAACTAAGTATTAATGTAAATCAATCACAGCAAGTTTCAGAGAGTTCCAATAAGTGTATTCAAAACATCTCAGAAATGATTTTCTCAAAATAATAGCTCAAGAAAAATTTGAAAAATAAATAAGCTTGTGAAAATATTTTGCAAATAAAAAATCACAAACTTGATGAGTCTCACAACAATGATGCAAAGACTCGCTAGATTGTTGCAAGACTCACTAGCCACGAGGGTTTTTCCACACAAAGTTTATTAGTTAAATCGGAGGGAAAACCCTAACTAAGACTCTTAATCAAAAACAATATTGCAATCAATAACAAGGAGAGTTTAAGCACTAGAAACACTTAAGAACACTCTTTAGAGACTTGATCTATCAAGGGAATAGCAAAGAGTGAGTATATGGGCTTGGTGTAGAAAAAATATGCTCTAGGAAATTCAGAGGATTTTTTGCTAATTGAAAATGCTAACCACCCTTAATTTTTGCAGATGAACACATATATATAGAGAAGACCAAGCATATAATTGTTTAGGACATACAGGGAATTATTAAAAATATTTTAAATAAGTTTAAAAAATTAACCCTGTTTTACCCTAATTAACTGTGGTAAAAATTTGGTCAACCCGAGAGTTTCGATCGGTCGAAACATAGGTTCAGTTGCTCGAGCAGACACAACAGGATAAGGTGAATTTGAGTTTCGGGTGCCTGAATATGGGTTCAGTTTGCTGACAAATGCGATTTTCCATTTTGTCCGAGGTTCGGTCACCTGAACCAAAGTTCAGTCAACCAAACTGCCAAGTTTAGTCGCCCAAGGTGAAAATAAACTATAAGTTCAGGCGCTCGGGGACGATGGAAAAGTAAGGGTGCGAGTTTGATTGACCGAGGACGGTGAAGTCCTTTTTTGTTCGGTCGTCCGAAGTCAGATCAACTATTTGACCAGTCCACGGTTTGGTCGACCGAGGCAATTTGACTTGCCAAGTTCGATCGCCTGAAGTCCATATGAATTTAGCCTAAGATTCATTACTTGATTTTAATTTTACCCCTGATTACATGTGAACTATAGTAGGGTCTTGTGCACTAAGTGTTGGAACCTAAGGTCCATCCAAGGTCAATCTAAGCATACAGTCCTATCATGCATGATGCAGTTATTACAGACCATATAGCATTGCAGTTTGGAAAGAAGAATATAAAAATAAAAATAAAAATACAAATAAAGTACAATATTCTTCAATCTTCCTTAAGATCACCATACATCATCATGATAGTGTTCTTTTCAATTCCATGCGTAGAGTGAACTTGCATGCAAGCTCAAGGCAAACATTAGTACCAAGTGTATTTGTCATTATCAAAACAGGATATAACCAATTAGGTCAACAAGGGTTTTCATTCCAAAAGTGATTTTAATACTTTGAAATAATTTTTGCACATTTGTAAAATAATTTTCAACACTTTGAAACAATTTTCGCACATCTTAAAAATGATTTTCAATGGAATATAGAGTGTCTAGGGTCCAACTAAAGTCACCTATGTGTTTCGTCACATAATCAATGAAAGTGTACTTACATAGGTACTATTTGCAAAATACATGAAATAACTTCTTTAAATTCTTCAAGTTTGGACTTCATGAATTCCATAAATATCTTCATAGTCTTCAAGCATGGTCTTAATATGCTCCATGTTCATAGCCAATTATCATCATCTTGTATGCTTCATGGCTTTCCAATTTGCATTTGTTATTGCGTTTAGTACCTTAATACCTGTGTACACACTGATTAGAACAATTAGATACCTGGGTTTGTCATTATCAAAACAGGATGAAACTTAGAAAAGCCAACAGCTGATTGGCTCTAGGGAGAGTAACTGGGATTGCTGACGTGGCATGATCTAGACCGTCAAAAGAAAAACAGATCGGGTGGATCAGAAGTGGCCACGTCGCTCACTAAAAGCATGGACCAAAACCCACCACGTGTCATTATGCGAAGGAGACACGTGGCCACCAACCCCCATATAAAAGCCTATCTTTTTCTCTTTCCTCTCTCATTTCTTCAATTTTCCTTGTCTCTCTCTCTCTCTCTCTCTCTCTTATTCTTTTTTTTTTTCTTACTTATTTCTCTATTTCTCTTTTGTTTCTTCTTCTTACCTATTACTCTCTATTCTTTTTTTCTTTTTTTTACTGATTTTGTTTCTTTTTTTTACTGATTTTGTTTCTTTTTTTTTTTGGAGGTAGAATCTTCAAGGACCCAAAGGTCCTTCAACCAAACATTACCCCCAAGATACGTTCCCCTTCCCTCTTTGATTTTCCGTTTTATTCTGTTTATTTTTGTGAGATTTAATTTGGTTTCATGGATCTGAGTTTGGATATAAATTTTTGTGTGGCCTTAAGTCTGATCTGGGTTTTGGATGAGTTGACTCGCCAAGTATGGGCCTAGGTTGACTCGATGGTGAGTCAACCCACTAAGGGGGTTTGGTTTTTTTGTACGGGCTTTGGCCACTATTTGTGCTTTTTAAAAAATTGGGTCCAGGGCCGTTGGGTTTTAAAATTAATGGGTTTAAAAAAATAAATTGAAAAAATTGGACCCTCGCCCTGTTTTAAAGGATTAATGAATTTAAAAAAAAAAAAAATAGGCCTCAGACCCTATTAAAAACTAATGGATTGAAAAAATGGGTTTGGTTTTTGGGTTTTTAAAAGTTGGGCTGTGTTTTAAAAAAATTGGGCCCAAGGTTCTGTATTTTTTTTTTTAAAAAAATTCAATAGGCCTCAAAAAAAAAATTTTGGGCCCTAAGCCTGTAATTTAAAATCTATGAGTTAAAAATTTTGGGCCCTAGGCCCTACCATTTAAAAAAAATTAGTTTTGTTTTGAAAATGAGCCCAAGGCCCCTCATTTTAAAATATAGGTTTTAAAAAAGTTTTGGGCCTTGGGACTTGTTTTAAAAAACGTTGGTTTTTAAAAAAAATTTTGGGCCTTGGGCCTGGTTTTTAAAAACGTAGGTTTTAAAAAAAGTTACAGGCCTTAGGCACTGTTTAAAAAAAAAAAAAAAAAAAGTGGGTTTGTTTTTAAAAATGGGCCATGGGCTCAAGGGTTTTTAAAAATGGAGCTGGGGTATTTGAAAATTGGGCACGGCCTTTTATTTTTAAAAATAGGCCTGAGTTTTTTAAAAGTGGATCAACGGAGAGTCCAGGCTAATGGATCAGGGCCAAGGGTTGGGTTAACCCACGGGTTAGGTCAATGGATAGGTCAACAGGTCTAATCCAACTAATTTCAAGCTGCCTTTATTTCTCCTTTTTTTTTTTTTTTTTTTTTCTTTTTTTGATGAATTATGAAATTAAAAACAACAAATATTTGAGAATAAGGGACACAACACCTACATGTTGTCTTGCACTCCTCTAATCTTTAAATTGACTGAATTATGATGCCCTCTTGATTGTATGTTTTCTGAATATCAAAATCTTTATGCTCTTGAATTGTTTTGCACTGCGGATTGCTTTGTATCGCCACTAAAAATTGCTCTTCTCTGCAATGGAATTTCTCTTTGATTTTATCTCCGATTTCTCCCCGATCTGATCTTTTTTCCTTCTTTTTATTTTTTTTCTCACTGTCCCATTTACTTTCCTTGAATCTCAATTTATAGGCTTGGGGAGACATTTAATTTAAAATCTCCAACCAATATATTAACTGCTAAATTCCCATACTTATGTCTGTTCTTATATCTGTGAGGTATAACAATATCTCATGTTTATGTTTGTTTTTATAATTTTAAACAAATAATTTTTTTTATAAGCATTCATGTTTTAATAATTATAACTTAAATTATGATAACAAACTATTATTTTTAAAAATATTTTTTATTTAAAAATAAAAAAATTATGCAATATTATTGACGCAACATGCACAAAACACATTTATTGATATGTCTTAAAGTACGAGAAAAGTATACAATAATTTTTTAAAAGTATGAGGTGTTTAGTAATTATTTTAAAAATAAACATTATAAAATAATTATATCTAAATTATATGATATATTAAAAATTGAATTTTTGTCAACTTCAAATGAGATACTTACTTTAAGAACACATTCTAACATCATATGATAAGTTTAATTAAGTTAACAAAGAAAGTAATGTTAACTTATTATGTTTTTTGTTATACTATTTCTTAATTAAAACAAGAACTTTTTTTTTTTTTTTTTTTTTTTATATCCTTTTTTTAAAAAAATCATGTATATTCCATCATACAATGTAAATTCTTTTATATCTCAAATTGGGCTTGTAGATTAAAACAAAAACTTATCTTTGAAGTTCTTGGTAAACATGATCCGACAAAATTAGTCTCCATTAAAATGGAGAACAATCATACCATGTCTCCAAAACAATGGGGGATGATAATCCAATATGACAAAGAAATTCTCTCAACTATTCTCATGTTTGGTTCAGCACAGAATCGAAATAGAAATTGTATTGTAATGTTTGGTCTATACAAACATAGGAATCAAAAATGAGTCTATTTTATCAATTATATCATTATCATATAAAAAATTTATTCAATTAATTTAATATGGAATAATAATATTTTATAACTATACAAATATTATATAATATTATTTTATTTAGCTATATGATAAATATTTTTGCAATAAAATCATTTTGATAATTATGTACTTGATTATACTTTGTATATTATATTTTATTATATTTATTATTGTTTTGTTTTAACTATATTTTTAATATTACATTTTATAATTATTATATTTTAATATGTAATTTCGTAAATGTAAATAAAAATCTCATATATTATAACACTAAAACATAATTTATTATTCAATATAAAATAATAATATAATAAAACAACATTATATTTTGTTACACAATAATATTTTATTCTTTATTTTTATATTATATCATTATTAAAATTTACTATTATATATTTTTATTAATGATATTAATAAGTATTATTTATTTTATTTTAAGGTTATATGTAATAATCTAATAAATAAATAATCATGTCGCAATTATATCGCAGTCTTCTAAAATTTAATAATATTATATTACTTTTTATATGTTATAATATTATTAAATATAAAAAACTATTAATAATAGTGATTAAAATATTTTATATTAAAAATATTATTATATAATTATACTTAATGATATCATAGTATTAAAATTATTTTTAAAATTTATTTAATATTATATATAGTATTATATTAATACTATTTTTTATAATTATGTAATATATATTTTATTACATTATATATAATATTACATTTTAAAATATATGTGCCTACGTATATTTAATATACAATAGTACTATATTTTTTCTATACTATATCATTATTAAATTTTGTTATTGTATATTTATAACTGATGACAATAAATACTTTTTTTTATTTTATTATATATTTATAATTGATGATAAAATAAATAATTTATTTTTTTATTTTATTTTTAATATTACAAAAAAATTATATAATAAATCTATAATCATACGACAACTATATCATAATATTTAACATTTAATATTATTCTATTAATTTTTATATGTTATAATATTACTACATATAATAAAAATATTAATGATGATGATTTAATATTTATGCTGAAACATGTCTAATAATATTTTAAATATTAATAAATATATATAAAATTATTATTATTGTTTAACTTTGTGTAATATATATTATATTATATAAATTTAAATTATCATATTATAATAAATATTGTGTTTCCAAAATTAGGATTTGATTCCAAAAAAAGAGTTAAAAATCAAAATGTAAGCGAAAAGAAAATTTTCATTCCTTGATGGAATGGAAATCGGAATGAGACTACCCTAAAACAAACATTAGGAATGGATATTAACCATTCCGAATTCGTAAAGTTGATTCCTAATTACCAAACACCACCTAAGAATATATATTTTTATATCAATATCTATATTTACATCTATACTGTAAATTAATATATGTACAAATATAATAAAAAATATTTTTTTTATAAACATTTATATTTTAATAATTATAACTTAAATTATGATAATAAAATATTATTTTTAAAAAAATATTTATAAATTTTAATTAAAAATAAAAAATAATTTATACAATATTTTTGAGGTGACATGCACATAACACATTTACTCATGTCTTAAAGTAGGAGAAAAGTGGACAATAAATTTCTGAAAAATGAATTAAAAGTATGAGGTGCTTAGCATTAAAAAAGCACTTTTAAATAGTAAAAAGAAAAAAAAAATTTATTACACTAGCTTTACACCCTGTTATGCAACTACTTGTACTGAAAATGATTTTAAATTATGGTTGTATAAATTGAATTAAATTCACAAACATTTAAATTTACTTTGTTTCTAAAGAAACAATAGACTTCAGAAGTATTTAAACAAAATTTAAAATTTTTCATGTTATAAAAATCTACAAAATTTTCTATATGAACAAATCAGACCACTAACTTTAACTTAGTATACAAACATTTACTAATTTTTTCCATATTATAACTTACTCATACTATATTTTACTTGATTAAAAAAAGTCTCCTAAGCATATCTGAAGTTATTGAGTTAACCTATAAATATATCTGATTAATAGTTATTATTTTCAAAAATAAACATTTCAAAATAATTGTATCTAAATTATATGATATATTAAAATCTGAATTTTTATCAACTTCAAATGAAATACTTATTTTAAGAACACATTCTAACATTCTATGATAAGTTTATTAAATTAACAAAGAAATTAATTGATAATTTATGATGTTTTGCATTATACTATTTCTTAATTAAAAAAAGACCTTATTTCTTTGTTGATATATTTTCTTTTTTCGAAAAATCATGTATATTTCATCATACAATGTAAATTCTTTTATATCACAAATTGGGTTTGTAAATTAAAACAAAAACTTATCTTTGAAGTTCTTCCCAAACATGATCCGATAAAATTAGTCTCCATAAAAATGAAGATCAATCGGGGGGACAAACCCAATATGACAAAGAAATTCTCTCAACTATTCTCCTTAGTAGAATTTAACTACTAGGAATACAGGGATTCCTAGAAAAAAAAAACTATTTATTGACAAAATGAGGGATACTCCATTTCTTGGTTTATTTATTTTGACAAAAATATGACAATTGAAGTCCCCCACTAGTTCCATGAATGGTGACATAAATTCGGGTCATTTGTAACTTTCTTTCCTCAATAACTACAAGAAAATTACAAATTTTGGAGTGATAATATTAATCTCCCTGACCATTGACTTGAATCTCCCTTGTTATTTACATTTACAAATCATTTGGTTTAACCTGGATAGTCATGCCTGAATATGATATGAAAGACAAAATAATTGGCTAACTCAAAGTTCCATATTTCAGATGACAAGTTAAACTCAAATGGTGCAATGAAATGAATTAAAGTAATTTGACAAAATCAGCCATGACAAAGTGATTTTAGCAAAACCCCTAGTCAAATAAATCTAACAACCAATCAGAGTTTTTAATGACAAAAGCCTAGATGCAAGTGAGACTAGCTACTACCAAGATTAAGGAAGAGTTACCCCAGATCCTAAATGAGAAAATGTCTATAGACACCAATGAGGACAATGCCTCTCAAACAAATTATCTGCAAGACAATGAAGATGATTGTTATGGAATCAATTTCTGTTATAAATAATTTCATTAGAAGAAGAAGACAGTCTGCCAGTCGTAAAGTTAAGTTATTATTGCTTGAAAACTATTAAAGTTGAAGATGCCCCGACAAGATTTAAAGTTAAAGCAAATTTTCCTGACAAAAGATAAAGTAAATAAAAGTGTTAAAGAACGGCTAAGATGAAAAGTTGTAAAGTTGAGATCAATAGTGAAAATTGGTTCAAGGGCAAGAGAATCATTTATAAATTGGAATGTTCGTGACCATTTGTGGTAGAGCGATTTTGGAACACCTCAGTGCACTTCATAAGCCTCACAAGCCTCCCAATTCCCAACCTCTTAAACTCCCTTTTTTCCTTCTCTTAGTTGTAATATTACTTCCGCCATTATTGTAATTCTGTCAAGACCAATATTCAAGTTGCTTGTATTAGAATCTTGTACAGAGTTATTGTAAAGAAATAAAGTAAGACCAATTTTATTTTGCTGTCAATATTATTGTTATTGTATTATATTGTCATTATTATCTTATTCTGTTAATATATATATATATATATATATATATATTTCCTGATTATGTTCCAACTCTGTTTGTTGTCATCCTGTTGGATCATAGCTTTGTATTGCTAATCATGTTCTGATAATCATGGGTTCTTGATTGGTATCAAAGCCACATTATTAGAGGATAAAAGGATATTTCTCTAGAAATAGTAAGACTTCATCGGGCAGGTAGTGTGTGGCCATGGGAAGGCCTTTGTAAGTCCATAAGACCTTGACTAATCTGAAATTTCTATGATATTGTTGCGGAAGTGGCTCATATTTTGAGTGAAAAGTGTGCTAGGAAAAGCATCGTGAAGCGAGGAACAAGCGAGAGGTTTGCAGGGTGGCAGGTTTGAGGGAAAATTGTCCGTTGACTTTTTGAGTCTAATCCCTATTTTGATAATGAAAAAATAAAAGTATCTTATGTATGTGCCCAGTATGTGAATAGGCTTATAAATCAGCACGCACACAAGGGAAAGGAAAATTGGGAGCCTGAGGGACTCAAAAAACATATCGTCTAGCATACTCCATACAAAATTGAAGAGTAAAAGAAAAGAAGACATGTTTTCTTATGTGTAATGCATTTAGTTCTTTCAATTGTAAAATGCATGCTCTATATGATATGATGTCAAGCTCAATAGCATGACCATAGAAAAACCTTAGGGATTAAAACCTTTCATGAAAAACCGTGTTCTAAAACGATAAAATCTTACAAAGGTTTTTAAAATGTTTTTGAAGTCAAAAAGGGGCTAAAACCTAATTTCCTATAGTGCCCACCTGACCGGCCCCTTGCATGCCTTCATAGCCCAGTCGACCGACCCTGCTCTTGGGTCAATTTACAAAGGCCCAACTGACCGGTCATTTTACTCTTGAAACGTCTAGCCGAACGGCCTTAACATTCGGCCAAAATTATTCAAGCCTGGCCGACCGACCTTCACATTTGGCCAAGCTTTTAAAGCCTAGCTAACCGGCCATTTAGCACTAGAGAAGCCCAGTCGACCAGCTCTTCAAGCCCGGCATGTCGTTTCTTATGGTTTTGGAAATCACCTAAAGGCCAACCGATCGACGGTCTCCCCAGTCGACCGGACCTCTTTGAAACTTGAATTTAGCTTAAGGTCAGCAGACCGACACACTCCTAGTCGACCAGACCTCTTGGGTTTGACCATTTTTCAGCGCTAAAAAGTCATTAACTTTTAATTAAACAATTTTTAAAATGCCAAATAGGTACCTAACGGTCATATTTTGAGAGAATCTATAAATACCCCTTTCATAAATCATTTCTTAACTTTTTGATTATCTTGAAAATCCTCTCAAAATATTATGTGCTTTATTCATTTATACTCTCGTACTCTTATTATTTTGAAAATCTTTTTAGGAGAGCATTGGTTTTCTTTCACTTCTTCCATTTGCAAAATTGATTGCATTTGAGGGTTATTGAAAGAAGCAATTTATTTGGGCATTCATTTTTCATTTTAAAGCATTTATTTTCACTCATCTTCTTATTTTGAAAATCATTTTTTGAGAGTAAGTTTAGAGTTTCTCCCACTTATTTCTTTGATAAATATTTTTGGGGAAACTTGTTTTATAACTTGTGAATCTTTAAGCATCCCTTTGCAAGATTCAAAAGCTCACTAGTCTTTATTGCAAAAACCATTTTAAGCAAAAACCCTAACTTCCTTTGAACAAATTTTGGAATATCTTTTTGGAAGAAATCATTTAGGGTTGAATCTTTGAAATATCCATCATATACATTTTATTCAAAGATTCCAAAAGTTTCATTGAGAAAATTGTCATACTCTACTGAGCTTTATTTCATATCATTACAAAGTGCATATAGAGCTTTAATTTGTACATCTTTGCTTATTTCATAAGCATCTTATTTGTACGAAAATTTTTATATCTTTGTGCCATTTTGGCTCCGCCCAATAAGTGAGGTAGGGAGACTCCACCCAGTAAGGAGAAACAGTTTGGCTTCACTTGATGAGAGACTCCGCCCTGTAACGAGAAATGGTTTGGGTTCGCCCGGTAAGTGAGTTAGAGAGACTCCACCCTATAAGGGGAATTTGTAAACGACATTGCTTTGCCCAGTTAAGTGAGCAAAGTAGTGGAATCCTCAAGCTAGTTGACTTGAGGAAGGGACATAGGCACGATTGGCCAAACCTCAATAAAAATGTTGTGTTTGCTTTCCCTTTCCCTACGCTATTTATTTCTGCACTTGAATGCTATATTTAATTTGGTATGCATGAGTTAAATATTTGCATAGCTTATTATCTAAGAAATTGGTGATATTTTAGAAAAGCCCTAGGTTGTGTCATACTGGTTGAAATATTACATTAGGGGTTAAGAGACCTAGAATTTTTTAAATACCCAATCCACCCCCCCCCCCCCTCTTGGGATCACACCAATCACATCACTATTGATGATTTGGGTGTAACCGTCAACAGTTTCAGGCAGTGTTGCAGAGTGTTCTTCTCATCTTCAAATCGTCGATGGTTTGGAATAAACTGTCGACGATTATGCTCAAGGACATTACAGATTTTTGAATTGGAGATTAGTAAATTCAGAGTTTTTAGAGAATTTTGTCCGAGGGGATTGCTACATAAGTGTTTATAGTAGAAGTCTTTTGTATGCATAGGATTAGTATTTAATCATTATTATGTAACCCTAGTTTGACAAGCTTGGTGTAAGCTTCATTGAGATAGTGAAAAATAGTCTTTGCTTTCGTGGACGTAGGCAAATTGTCGAACCACTTAAATTCTTGTGTTTTTAATTGTTGCTTTTGTTTATTCTCATTGTTGAGTGATTACTTCTTAAGCATAGTTCATCATCGAGTGCTTTCCTTGCTTGTACCATTGATTATTTCGTGAGTTCATGTGAGGTCTTCCGTTGTGCACACTCAGCATCAACAATTGGTATCAAAGAGCCAATTGTGCACACTAATTGTGTTGACCACATAGGTCATACCTAATTTTGATAATGACAAATACTCAAGTATTTGATGGCTATCTAGTTTATGTGCAGTTTTAGATTCGCAGATACTTTGATGGCACATAAAGTAGAGCATGAAGACCCTGAAGATCATTTTATGTTGTAATTCATTATTATTCAATTTGTGTCTGTAATAGTAATTAGGGAAAAAAGTCTGTAATAAATCTATGCATATCATGGATATAGGCTAATTGTAAGCTTATAGACCTTAGAGAGACCTTACGTCCCTACACAAGTGCACAAAATAATCCTCATAATCACTTATAATATCAAGGGAAAAAATTGAAGTGTAAATGGACTTAATAAGAAAACATGAGAGAAGTCAGGCAATTGAACCCTTTGTGTTCAAAACACATCGGGAGCCCGAATCATGGACAAATCAACATGTTGACTTGGATTTGGGCAGCCGAACATATTTGATTGCACTGTCCACGAGTGACCGAACCACTGAGGTGACCATTCTCACCAACTCAGCCAACCGAACCTCACTTTCATTTTACCCTCGGGTGATCGAACACTTAAGTTCGGTCAACCGAAGTATAGTCGAGGCGACCGACATGCGGACAAAATGATTTTCGCCTTGGTTCAGCCAACCGAACCTAGACTCAGACACCCGAACATTCAAAAGCTGCTTTTTAACTGAGTCTATTTGGGCGACCGAACTAAGTTTTAGCCATCTAAAAACTCTCGGGTTGCTTATTTTTTTACCAAGATTAAAATGCTTAAACAGGTTTAAATTCTCTAAATTGTTTTAAAAAATTCTAATAATACCCTACATATCCTAAACGGTCATAATTTGCCCAACTTCTATATATAGGGCCTCATTTGTGTGGATTAGTAAGAAATTAAGAAAATCATTAGTACAAAATCCTCTCAAACTCAAAATCCTATTTTGCCTATAATACTTCCAAATACTCTCATACCTTCATTCTTTTGATCAATCTTAGCTTTATGAGAGATCATGTTTGTGCTATTACTTAGTATAAATTTCATGATACTCCCATCACTCTTGATTGATTTATTTATTTATTTTGGGGAGTTAAGAAAAGTTTATCCCATGGATTTAAGTTTAATAAATCTTGTGTTGGGATAAACACAGTAATTTGAGGATCTTTGCATTGTCATTTCAAGATTCCTATAGCTATCATTTTTGTGTGCAAAGTATTTTACAAGTTATATTTTTCAAACAACTTTTGTGCTTATTTCATTAAGGAAAATATTTTTGAGTTGGTTTGAATATTGTTGCTAGCATCTTTGAAACCCTAATCTATTATTGAGATTTTCTATATCTTGTTTCAAAGATTAGTTTGTTAGAACACTCTTGAGCATATTTGAGATTATACATTGCTGAGTGTTGCTTGCACAAAATCACACCACTGAGCTTACAATTTTCTATACTATTGATGTGTGGTTGATTGATTATACTGTACATATTGTAGTACATACCTGCTTAGTGTAAGAAGCATTTTCATGTATGCAGAGTTTTATATTTGTTGTATTCCAGGCGTGTGCCAGAAAAGGGAGACTAGCCTTGTGGAGTAGTCTCGGATTGACTTAGACCCGGTTAGAAAAGCTACGTGCACCATCCTAGTCAGGTGCGATTGTAGGTTGAGGTCAGTTCCGTGAATTGACCTGATTGTAACCGGTACCGCTCCATCCGTTAAGTGAGCATTAGTGGAATCCTCGGGCTTGCGAGTTAGAGGCGGGGACGTAGGCACAGTTTGCCAAACCCTGATAACATATCGTGTGTGAATTTTTTGTTGACCTTATTGGTCATATCCTATTTTGATTATGACAAATACTTTGGTATTTAATAGATGATGAGTTTGTGTGTAGGACCAATCAGAAGTATCATATGGTGCAAGCACATGAGCTTAAAGAAGACAAAGACTTAGAATGTTTATTCATTGTAATTTATATTTATCACTTTGGGTCTATAATAGTAACATAAGAACATGGTCTGTAATAATTAATGTCTTACATGCATGGTAGGATAGATAAGCTCAAGACCATAGATGGACCTTAGGGAACACCCTTCGGTCAACCAATGCCAAATTTTTTCAGTGTCCTAAAGAAGACCACAACTGACCTTAAGACCCACAAATCTGCATGAAAAAGTTTCCTATTACATTAAAAATAAACATCATCTGAATAGGGTCAAGGTATAATGGACTTATAACTAAAATACATTAAAAATGCATATTCGGTCGACCGAACCTTCACAGTATAAATCAATTGGTCAACCGAATCGGTCAAGCGGTCAACATTTTGACCATAGCTCGGTCGACCAAACTATTCCAAGTTCATATGACTTGATCGACCAAACTCCCACCGAGTCAACGTTTGACTCTTCGGTCGACCAACCAAATTTAAATGGGCAATGCCCTGGTCGACTAAACCAACACGTGGGAGAATCCAATGCCCTGGCCGATCGAACTTCATAGTTCAAATCACGTGGTCGATCGAACTGTGCGAAAGGAAAAATTGCTTTGGAACCCTATTGACTGGTCGATCGAACTTCCAGTTCAAATTTCTCCCGGTCGACCGAACTTGGTCACTTGGTCAACCGAACCTCACGTTCAGTCGACCGGTGCTCTCTAGTTGGAAAATTTTTTTACGGCAGTTAAATTTTTTAAATAGGGTTAATGGTGTTAAAATGTTTTTAAACAATCCTAATAATACCTTACATGTCCTGAACGGTTATATTTTTGTGAAACTCTATATATACCCCTTCATTTGCAAAAATTAGTATGAGATTAGCAAAATAATTAGCAAATATCTTCTGAATCTCAAAAAGCCTATTTTTCATATTCAAGCTATATACTCACATTCTTACTCATCCATATTGCAAATATCACTTAGTAGGAGTGCTCTTGTATTCATCTCACCAAGCTTAAACTCTCACTTGATCGTTTTGATTGAGATTAATTTTTCTTTGAGAGTAAGCTTCTAGTTTTTCTAGGGGGCTTCGCAAATAAACCTTCCACAGGAAAACTTCGTTGAACTTTTGAGTTTTGCATTTTCATTGCAATACTCAAGAGTTCATCTTGTATTTTGATTGCCAAAATAGTTTATACATCATTTTCAAAAATATCTCTTGTGTTTATCTTTGAGAAATTTATTTTGAGATATTTGCTTGAGTGATAAAAGATCTTTGTTGATATACCTTTTGATTGAGATTATCATTTTATTACAAAGATCAAATAAATACTTTACAAACCATTTTTGAATATCTCTTGTGATTTATATTGAGAAAAATTATTTGTTGAGATATTTTAAGTGTGCTTTTGATCTTTTTTTGTGCATTGTGATTGAAATCATTTTTTGATGCAAAGATCATATCATTTACACTCTCACGCACTAATTGCAATATTTGCATAATTATTTGAGAGTAGACACTTAGACTACACTGAGCTTATCATATCCTATCTTTTGGTAGTGTATTGATTATACTGTGCGTATTATAGTACATATCTACTTAGTTGAGAAGCACATTTGTTATACACAAATTTTATTGAGAAATTTGTTGTATTCTAGGCGTGGCCTGAGGGGGCGGTAATCCAACTTAGAAGGATTATGTAGGTTGAGATCAGCCCTGTGTCAATTGACCTGGTTGTAAAGGTTGATGTCAGCCCTGTGCTAATTGAACTGGCTATTTAGGTGCCGTTAAGTGAGCCTATAGTGGTAATCCTTGTGCTTGTTAGGCAAGGTGAGGATGTAGGCAATTTGGCTGAACCTTGATAACATATTGCATGTATTGCTTACTTTTCCGCACTTTACTTTTATTGCACGTGTATATTTATTTGTTGATTGCATAGACTGACCCTAGGTTGTGTAATAATGCTGTTAAACCGATTAACCTAGGTGATAATTTTTAAATTTCCAATTCACCCCCCTCTTGGGATTGCACCAAAGCTAACAATTGGTATCATAGCCTCATGACTTAGACTTAGACGTCATTTAGTTAAAAAATCATGATGGCTCGTGTTAGTGCATCCCCTTCATGTGAGGGAAGATTGGTCAGATACCCACCAGTATTCTGTGGTGAAAACTATGCTATATGGAAATTCAGAATGACTATGTATGTGAAAGCCTTAAATTGGAAATTTTGGAAAGTCATTGATCAGGATGATTGTGTTCCTATGAAATCTACTGGGTGTACAGATGTTCCTAAATCTGAGTGTGAAATGAATGATCATGATAGGAACTTAGTGCAGGTGAATTTGGATGCCATGAATACCTTACTGCATGCTTTAGATTCTAATGTTTTATGTGAGGTTATGGGGTGTAGTAATGCTAAGCAGATTTGGTGTGAACTTGAGAGGAGATATGGAGCATCCATGCAAAAGGAAGTCATCTCTCCGTGCGACTCAAGCTCCACTAATCTTGAGGGAGGTAACCGGTGTTTTGTTGCTTTAACTAATAATAAGGTTATCTCTATTCCTTCTGCTTCAGTAGATAAATCTGAAAATGATTCATATAATGATTTGAATGATGTGTCTGATTGTGAATCATTTGATAGTACTGATGATGAAAGCATGCCATCTATTAGGAATTGCAAGTTGAATATGTTAGAACTCATAAGTCTCTTGTTAAAACACTTAAACGCTACACTATTTTGAAAAACAAGAATGAGGCATCATTTAAAGAACTTGAATCACAAATTCTTGTTAATAAAGAAAAGGATTTGAAAATCACGAATTTGGAAAACAAAAATGCTATGCTGCAAAAAGAGCTTATAGACATAAGATCCCAACTTACAATTGAAAATGAAAAGGATCTTCATATCCTTGATCTTGAAAATAAAGCAAACAATATGACTAAAGAATTTATGAAACGTCAGAATGTTTGCAAAGGTCTAGAGAACTTAAAAATCCAAGATCTAGAAAAGAAAATTGAAGACCAGTCTAAGATCATCTACACGTTCACTAGAGGCAAGGACAACTTTAATAAGTTATTAGGTTCACAAAAGATGACCTTAGATAAGGAAGGTATAGGTTATAATGGGATTGAAAATAAGAAAAGAAAGAACCTATACATAGGGTACTTTGTAAAGGAATTGAAACATTATGCTAGTACCTTCTCCAGCCCTTATACTCACACCACATGTGTCTTGTGTAAAAGGAAAGGGCACATAAAATTTGATTGCTCGTTTAAAAGAAAAGGTGTGAAACCCAAACGAGTATGGAAAGTCAAAGAATCACCGAGTCCTAACCCATCGAGAATAAAAGATAGAAAAATGGTATGGGTTGTTAAGAAGGAAAACCCCTTGAAATTCAAGGAAAAATTTACTTACACGGAAATTACATGATCACATAATTCTTCCTTAGCATTTAGGATTAGCTATAGGGGGTAGTGTTGACTAAAGGCTTAGGAAGTGGTTTGGGCTAAAAATGTAAAATCTTAGTATATGTCCACTATTTAAAATTTTACATATTAAGTTTTAAAAAAAAAAAAATCAATCCAATCTGCAAATCCAAGTATATAACTAGTCTAAACTTAATGCATATATTCATTGGTTGAAATATGAAATTATTGGTTGCTTGAATAAAAATCCACTTCCAAATGGACAAGGCAATTGTGCCTAGCATATTATTCTTAATGCTTAATTCATACTTGAATATACAAATCTTAAGTCAAGCATATATTGTCCATTCCACATATTTGAGCTTTAGGGAATCCATCCTCTCATTGGTTTGTATCCTTGCTCCTCTATATGATCATACCTAAAGGATACTTTCTAATCACCAAAGAGCAGTGTTCCAAAATTCATACTCTTCTAGTTGCTCTTTATCTAAATTGTTTGGACATATCCTCTTCCATGCAAATATCTTGAATCATGTCCGTTCGTAATGAATACTCTTTGAACATAATATAAATTTTAATTTTTCAAGAGTATTAATCCAAAATTTCTTTCATAAGCTCTCAATCATTAAATCAAATCCTTTAGAGCTTCAGCTTTGTGAAGTAAGTTAAATGGCTAATATGATTGCTATTTCTTTCAACATATATGAAAATGCAATAACTGAGAAACCTATGCATGAACTATAAGAAAGACAAGTCATTTGAACTTAGGCCTCTCGCGTATTGTAAATCATAAGAAAAGAGGCAAACATAGGCTTAGAACTCTCAAAGAAATCATCATTGTGACTTTTTGGTCCGTTAAGCCTAAGAACTCATGCCAAGTCTAAATTCATTGAAAATCTTAATAACCTTGGTTAAAGAAAGTAGATAATTAAGAAAAGGCATAAATTGAATAAGTGCATAACTCAAGGGAGCATTCATCTTTCATATCTATATTCATTAAACTGCTCTCAATTTTTTATCTATGCTTATATGTCTATATGCTCTTGTGAGAACAACTCTGTACTAATCTCATAACTATCCATTGTTAGTTATTGTTCATATCATCTATTGGATAGTTCATTTCCTTTATGAGTAGTTGATTGAACTACTGGAAAGCATGCTTGTGTTGAAAGCCTCCTGCATGGTGGATGCAGTGATATAATTTGCACGCTAGTTATGGATATTAGGTTGTTGCTTACCTTATATAATTTATCTGTTGAAAACAACCCACTATCAAGTACAAGTTTTATGGGAAAATGTCCTATATATAAACGGCATGCTATCAAATTTCACCAGGATTTTCCTATATAAAACCTTGTATTAAAGATGATTGTGATAAAATTAACGTTAAAATATTTTTGAAAGGATGAGTGAAAACAAATTGAAAATTAAGTTTCATCCTTGCATAATCATCAGGTAGTTAGGAAACCTGAGAACCTTTCCTATAGAAAGAAATTATAGGACTCACATGCATCACTATTGTTTATTGAAATATTAAGGCTCTTCTGATATCCCTGAACATTATATCTTGCACTTAAAGTTCTATGATTTGATATAAAATGTTCTTGGGTCATGAATTGCATAGAATGTCTTAATATCTATTTCTGATGTACTTGTTGTCTATAGGGATGACTACACTAATTAGAGATAAATAATGTTAATAAATATCCAGTATAGTTGCTGAAGAATGGTTTGTGTGCTCACTTATACTTTGGCATATTCAATGAAATCAATCCCTTGCAAAGTATAAGTAAGTTGTAGTATCTAAGCAATAATTCAAATTGATAGGGGGAGCATCTAAAATTAAAATGTCTATCATATTATACTCACAAACTTTTGAGGCTTAGATATGTTTTAAATATAGTGTGGCATGTGCTTAAATGAAATGATCTTTGTGAAAATCTTAAGTTGATATTTATTGCTTTGCCACAAGTTGTTTGTATTTGCCATATGGTCTTGCATGTGATTATTAAATCTTTAGGATCATCATGGTTGTGGTTTTCTAGTTATATTTTTGTATGTGCTTAATTGACAAACCAGAAAATTTGTATTTGATAGTTTTAAATTAACGCTTCTTTTTCAGCAAGCAACCCCCCAGTACTTCTTGCAAATATCAAGGGGGATATATATATATATATATATATATATATATATATATATATATATATATACACATATATATTTATTGTAATACTTTATGGCGAGAATTATTTTCAAAACTCAAACTTTTTCTCTTGCCTCTTTATTATTATTATATACCATATGTTTTAAATTGCATAACTGGTTCGGTAACGTCACATGAAAATGCATGCGAACTAGTTAGATTGCTTTTATGCTCAAATCTTCTATTTGGTATCATATGTCATGTGCCTTTAACTCAAATCTTCCACGGGTCTTATGATATGTTTCAATTGTGATGGTTTGTGTATATTTATGGTCTAATTCTGTTTTTCATGTCATTTAAATCATTTAAATGACTAGTTGTATTATTTGTATGCTAAATTACTGAGGTTATCTTTGTCATTCATTTTGCATTGTAATGCTATTCTATCTCTTGAATGACTAAAAGTTATACTTCTATTTCATGCTTTGAGAATACTGGACTGTTTGAGTAAGTTGCTGTGGATATATTGTCAATATATTACTCAATCAGGTCACTTATATAAAGGTATTTTTGGGAAAAATGTTCTATTTTCAAATGGCATGCTGCCGAATTTTCTAAAAACCTTTTCCCAAACATATCTTATATTCAGATGATTATTTGCCTATGTACTTAAATGTTTATTTTCATCATCAAAAAGGGAGAGATTGTTGACCTTATTGGTCATTTCCTGTTTTGATTATGACAAATACTTTGGTATTTAATGGTTGATGAGTTTGTGTGCAGGACCAATCGGAAGTATCATATGGTGCAAGCACATGAGCTTAAAGAAGATGAAGACTCCGAATATTTATTCATTGTAATTTATATTTATCATTTTGGGTCTGTAATAGTAACATAGGAACATGGTCTGTAATAATTCATGTCTTACCTGCATGGTAGGATGGATAAGCTCAAGACCATAGATGGACCTTAGGGAACACCATTCGGTCGACCAACGCCAAATTTTTTTGGTGTCCTAAAGAAGACCTAAACTAACCTTAGGACCCACAAATCAGCATGAAAAAGTTCCTATTGCATTAAAAACAAACATCATGTGAATAGGATTAAGGTATAAGGGACTTAGAACCGAAATGCATTAAAAATGCATGTTCGGTCAACCGAACCTTCACAATGTAAACCATTCAATCTACCAAACCGATCAAGCGGTCAATATTTTGACCATAGCTCGGTCGACCATACTATAGCAAGTTCATATGACTTGGTCGACCGAACTCCCACTGAGTTAACGTTTGACACTTCGGTCAACTGACCAAATTTAAATGGGCAACGCCTTGGTCGACCGAACCCACACGTGGGAGAATCCAATGCCCTGGTCGACCAAACTGCGCGAAAAGGAAAAATCGCCTTGGAACCCTGTTGTCCGGTTGACCGAACTTCTAGTTCAAATTTCTCTCGGTCGATCGAACTTGGTCACTTGGTCAACCGAACCTCATGTCTGGTTGACCGGTGCTCTTAGGTTGGAAATTTTTTTTACCGCAGTTAAATTTTTTAAACAGGGTTAATGGTGTTAAAATGTTTTTAAACAATCCTAATAATACCCTACATGTCCTGAACGGTTATATTTTTGGGAAACTCTATATATACCCCTTCATTTGCAAAAATTAGTATGAGATTAGCAAAATAATTAGCAAATATCCTCTGAATCTCAAAAAGCCTATTTTTCATATTTAAGCTATATATTCCCATTCTTACTCATCCAATTGCAAATACCACTTACTAAGAGTGCTTTTGTGTTCATCTCACCAAACTTAAACTCTCACTTGCTCGTATAGATTGAGATTAATTTTTCTTTGAGAGTAAGCTTCTAGTTTTTCTAGGGGGCTTCGTAAATAAGCCTTCCACAGGAAAACTTCTTAGAGCTTCTCAGTTTTGCATTTTTATTGCAATACTCAAGAGTTCATCTTGTATTTTGATTGCTAAAATATTTTATACATCATTTTCAAAAATATCTCTTGTGCTTATCTTTGAAAATTTTATTTTGAGATATTTGCTTTAGTGCTAAAAGATCTTTGTTGCTATACCTTTTGATTGAGATTATCATTTTATTACAAAGATCAAATAAATACCTTACAAACCATTTTTGAATATCTCTTGTGGTTTATATTAAGAAAAATTATTTGTTGAGATATTTGAAGTGTGCTTGTGATCTTTGTTTGTGCATTGTGATTGAAATCATTTTTGGACACAAAGAACATATCATTTACACCCTCACACACTGATTGCAATATTTGCATAATTATTTGAGAGTAGAAACTTAAACTATACCGAGCTTATCATATCCTATCTTTTGGTAGTGTATTGATTATATTGTGCGTATTGTAGTACATATCTGCTTAGTTGAGAAGCACATTTGTTGTACACAAATTTTATTGAGAAATTTGGTGTATTCCAAGCATGGCCTGAGGGGGCGGTAATCTAACCCAAAAGGATTGTGTAGGTTGAGGTCAGCCCTGTGTTAATTGACCTGGTTGTAAAGGTTGAGGTCAGCCCTGTGCTAATTGACCTAATTGTTTAGGTACTGCTCCACCCGTTAAGTGAGCCTATTGTAGTAATCCTTATGCTTGTTAGCCAAGGTGGGGATGTAGGCAATTTGGCCAAACCTCGATAACATATTGCATGTATTACTTACTTTTTCGCGCTTCACTTTTATTGCACGTGTATATTTATTTGTTGATTGCATAGACTGACCCTAGGCTGTGTAATATTGATGTTAAATCGATTAACTTAGGTGATAATTTTTAAATTCTCAATTCACCCCCGCTCTTGGGGTTGCACCAAAGCTAACATTGTTTATATTTTCGCAATTTATATTCCTACACATGTATATTATATTATGAATGTTGCGCATCATTTAATTTCCGCAGCTTACATTTATTTGCACATTTGGGTTTACAAGTATATAGACAGACCCTAGGTTGAGTATTACTACTGTTGATTCTGACAAACCTAGAAATAAATTTTAAATACCCAATTCACCCTCCCCCCCCCCCTCTTGGGAATACACCAAAGCTAAAAATTGGTATCAAAGTCTCGTGGCATTGACTTAAATGTTTTTGTTAAAGATCGAGATGGCTCAAATTGGTGTATCCCCATTCGGAGAGGGACGGTCACCTTCCAGCCCTCCATTATTTTGTGGTGTTGATTACACCAACTGGAAGATTAGAATGAGCACATTTATAAAATAAATGGACTAGAGGGCCTAGCAGGTGATTGTTAAGGGAATTTATATGCCAATAGAAAATGATATTAATTTCATTCATAAAAATTCACATGTCATGAATTTATTGTACTGTGCTTTAGATACTGATATTCTTCATGAGATTATGGCATGTAGTAGTGCAAAGAAGATCTAGGGTGAGCTTGAAAAGAAGTATGGAGAGACCCAGAAAAAGGAGACCACCACTTTAGTGGTGTCATGCTCAGATGTTCAGGGAATGGTAAATGATAGGGAAATGATAATAATAGAACAAGAGGTATATGATTCTCTCTATAACTCGATGGATGATTCTTGTGTTGAATGTTGTGTTGCTTCATGTGCTGAATCATCTATTGAATATTGCGAAAATTCTGATATTGGTGCACTTTATGATTTTCATGTAGAATACAAGAATATATTATGCTTTGAATCATCTGTTGAAAATTATGATTATACCGTTGATATTGCATGCAATGATTCATGTGAAAATTATTGTGTTAATTCTTTTGATAAATCATGTGCTGAATTGAATAATAAAAGCATGTTGTCATATGAAAAACTAGAAAAGACTTTATTGAAAATGCATAAGTTTCTAGTTAGAGCATCTAAGCATCAAATATTTTTGAATAATAAGAACAAAAGAATAGCAAAACAATTAAAGGGGTTAGAAAATTTTCATTCTACTCGTGAAAAGAAAACGATTGAGAAAATATTGAAAATTATATGCTTTGGAATCAAAAAGAAAATTCTTTTCAAAAAGGGTTCAGGCTTGATTCATAAATCTCATAGTCATTCATCTGCCTCCGTTTGTAAAAATACAACAAATAAGCAAAACCCTTCACGCTTATACAAAATTTTCTTATTTAGTAAAATGAATGGGCACGTCGTTTTTAATTGTCTATTTAGAAGTGCCCGAGGCCTAGACAAAGAAATGATATGGGTTATCATGAAAGCAAACCCCGTAGGTCCTAAGGAAAAATGGATTTAAATTAATATTAATTAATTATTTAATGCTTCCTTAAATCCTAGGCTTAGGTTTAGGGGGTTTTGATGACTGTAGGTTTGGGAAGTGTTTGTTGCTAAAAATGAAAATCTTAGTGTATGCACTCACTTATCTTGTTATACTAAGAATCTTTATCCACTTTTAAATGGACATGGCATCTATGCGTGGTATTTAATTCAAAATGCTTAACCCATGCTAACATGAAAATCACAAGTTTAAGCATACTTTTGTCCATTGCACAGAATTGAGCTTTAGGAAATTTGCCTTGCCTTATATCATTTTACCCTAATCTCACTAGTTAAAACCTGGTCATCACTCTAGGTATAAGCATTGATAATAAGTTCTTATTCTATGGGTGCTTATTTAAAGACATGCTTCATAATCAAATTAGAGGAATCCACTAAGGGATTGTTTCCTTTGAGTTTAAATTGTAACTCCTCTAATTTTGGTTCACCATCCCTTCCATAGGACTCCTTACCAAACCACGATCATATTCGGTAAGGTTTCACCCATTCCTTGGTTCGTATCCTTGCTCCTCTGTGTGATCATATTCAAAGGGTACTTGCCACTCTCCAAAGAGCATGGTCCTAAGAATTCATACTCCTAAATGCTCTTTGCTAAAATCGTCAGGACACAATCTTTTACTTGTGTATCATAAATAGCGTCTTGCTTCCTCAAATACTCTTCTAAACATAATAGATATTCAATCCTTAAGAGTATTTAATTTATAATTCTCTCACATGGCTCTCAACTTTTAAATCAAATCTTTTAGAGCTTCATATCCTTCATGATGAGTTGAATGGCTAAGTTGGTTGCAGTAGGTCTCAATCTAGATGAGTGCATAAAATTCAAGTAGACCTATGCACACACAGTTTAAATTGAAAGCCATTAACTTGTGCCTCTCACGCATTGAAATTCATAGGGAAGTCCATTGGTCTTTAAAGAAATATGTTAAGTTTGGGTAAAATGATATCCACATAGGATGTGTCCAAATAGGAATTAAACCTTTTACAAAAACAAGACTGAACAATGTCTTGTTAATCTACCTTAGTGATGCTAGAATTACCAACTATAAGGAATCAATCTTAGGAATGGTAGAGACTTCCCTGACCAATGGACCAATTTATTTTAAATGTTTAGCAAACTTTACCATAGGTATAAGCGCTGAAAAACATAAAGGAAAATTTCTAGTATTGGATATACAGACATATAATTAAAATTTCCTTTAAAAAACAAGCCACACAAATTACTTTACAAAGTCCATTATAAACTATTAAGTTCAGGAATCATCATCCTCTACAATCCACCAAGCATACCTCGTAGTACGGCAATTTGTTATAAAGCTTTACCCTATTGCCAATGTTATGGTTACAGAAACTCTTAGATGGGATTAAATCAATATACCACCAATGAATAAAACCAAGGGTCCTACCTCCACAAGCCCAACCTCCAAATAGAACATTTGGAGGATTCATCACATATAAATCAGGAGATGTAGGAATTAGGTTCCAAAGGGATAGATCTAATGAATAATCATTTATTTACCCTAGACCTGCCATATCTAGACAAAGATCCTTTTATGTTCCCAAACACATAATTACAAATTTTGAAAAATCTAGGCCATCAACATCCAAGGAAGATCTCTTTATGAATATGAAAGGAATACAAATTGAGGAACAAATTGTACAATCAATCTATGAAGAATCCAAACAAAACCTCCCTCCAACACAATCCCAAATTTATGAGTGCAATTTTTTAGACAAAGAATTCTTCATAAATAAGAAAAAGTTAAGCAAAGGATTTATAGAAAGAAATAAAAAGTTAAAGGAAAAATTCTTCAAAAGATTTACCGAAGAGAAAATTGAAAATTACAAATAGGGATGGTGTAAAGATATGAATAGAATGAAAAAGAATATTCCATTCTTCGAATGGTAGAAAGATAAGTGTTGACTCTATGAGTCCAATCCTATTTTGATAATGACAAATCACTTGGTATTTGACCTGTGCAATTGAGTTTGTGAACAAGATCATGATTTAGAATGCACGAACGGTAAGCTTGATATGGAAGCCACGAGGAACCTAAAGTACATATCACTTGACTCAATCCATGGAAGTAGAAGAGGAAAAAGATGTAGAAGCAAGCTTCAAGTTCAAGATCTTCAATGGGAATGAGTATTTAGAATTGAATGTATTTACATGCCATATGATAAAATTCGAAGCTCAAATATTACCTAGACTGACCTTAGGACTCATGCATTTCATGGAAGTTTCATTTACATTAGTTCTAAGTTGATTGAATTTTTATAGGCAATTTTTAAAAGCCTCATCGACGAACCACATGGTCTTGTCGACGAACTCATGAAGGCCATTCGGTGATAAACAGTTTTGTCTCATCAACGAAAAAATATCGAGAGCCCAAAAAGTTCAAATAGTGCTCTCGTCAATGAACTCATGGCCTCGTCGATGAATAAGTGTTGTACACTCATCAACGAACAAACCCATTCATTGAAGAAGGTTGTAGCGCAGAATGATGTTTCAGCGCAGACACGGACGTAAAACCTTTATTTTTAAATGATCCAATGGCTAGGATTTGATCAACTGCCAAGAACATTTATAAACCTAATCTCTAAACCCTAGAGCATCACTTTTTGCATATTATTGAGAGCCTTGAACTTGTTGCACACCTTTTTGAGAAGCCTTGAACATATTGAAAGACTCTTGCCTGCACTCCAAAGCATACACATCAAGTTTGGGCATTTGTTACGTTGATTAAAAGGCATTCATGCTTATATTTTGCAATCATCGTTGGTATCTGTGTGTTTTATATTCATTGATTGAATAAAATACTCCAGAAAAGTTTTTCTAAAACAGAAATCTTTAAGATATTCAAATCTATATTTTCATTCAAAGATTTTATATTTGGTTATTGCAAAAACTATCTGATTGCAAATTCTAAGCGCTCCTATAGACAAATTCTTGAGGAATATTGTTTTAAAATATTGTTTAAATCTTTGCAATGTTTAAAGTCATATTTTTTAGTCAAAGATTTAATCTTACAAGTTATTTGATAGTAAGAACTTAGATCTGCATATTATTCAAGACTATTCTTTTAAAGTTCTTATTTGGTATACTTGCATAAAGTGATTCGAAATCAAACCCTAAGTTCTATAAAGCATTTATTTATAAAAATTATTTTTTTGTCAGATATTGATTAAAGGGCAGATTTGTGAAGCATTTCATTCTTCATATAAAGAACATATATTTACATAAATTCATTGAGCTTCAAGTGTTATCATATGAGCATGTACTAGAATTTCTATAGTACTCACTGGCTTGGTTAGAAGCATTTTAAGTTTTGTAGAAATTGTAATTTTTATATTGTATTCACAGTTCGGGCTGTGAACCGGAGTTGAGGAGGAAGCTACACCTCCTGTAAGCAGTAGATTATAAGGGAAGCTCTGTCCCAGTTAAAGGAGCAGATTTTTAGTGGAATCCTTGAGTGAGTTGCTCAAGGCGAGGACGCACGCTGGGGTAGGCCGAACCTTGTAAAAATCGTGTTTGCCTTCTCTCTTCCCTTAATTTCTTTTAATTTCTACTTGTATTTAAATTATCTACTTATTGTATATGAATTGAGCATTTGATAAGGTTGTGAGAAATTGGGTAAAATTGTATGCTTGATAAAGACACACATTAAATTGATTAATTGTGAAACATTAAGCTAGTTTGTAAGTAACTTGCAAGTTTGTAATTAATTGTTTTCAAAATTAGAACTTGTAGGACTTAATTTTTTAAAATACCCAATTCACCCCCCTCTTGGGAAAATTCCAGAATTCACATTTGGTATCAGAGCGGGTTTACATAGAATTAATCGTTATTTTTGTAAAAGATCATAATGACACAAATCAGTGTAACCCCATTCGGTGAGGGACACTCGTCCACTAGACCACCAATCGTTTGCGGTGTAAATTACACCTACTAGAAACAAAGGATGAGTATATACCTTTTAAATGTTGATTGGAAAGTGTGGAGAATAGTTTCCAAAGGAAATCATGTTCCTATGAAAGTAGTTGATAAAGTAAATGTACCTAAGACAGAAGATTAGTATACTGATGATGATTGGAAATCTGCTCAAATAAATGCAACTGCTATAAACCTTCTATACCGTGCACTAGACGTTAATGAGTTTAATAGGGTAATGACTTGTAAAACTGCTAAAGAGATATGGGAAAAATTGGAAGTAACATATGAAGGCACTAAGTAAAAGATAGTAAGATAGATATGCTTACTAGTGAATATGAGACATTTAAAATAATTTTTGATGAGTCTATTCAATCTATGTACACTAGATTCACACACATCACGAATTCATTAAATGCTCTTGGTAAATCTTACCTAACTTATAAGTTGATCAAGAAAATCCTTAGGGGGCTACTGCCATTTTGGGAAGCTAAAGCTATTTCTATAACCGAAGGAAGGAATCTAAAAGAGATGTCGGTTGATGAACTGATCGAATCGCTCATCACTTATGAGCTAACAATAAATGAGAGGAAAAATGAACAGAATAAAGCAAAGAGAGTTATAGCTCTTAAGGCATCGTCCAGCAGCTCTAGTGAAGGAAGTGACTTAGAATCATAAGATGGCATGACCTTGCGAACAAAGAAGTTCGGAAAGTTCCTCAAGAAGAATAAGAAGTTTAACAGAAAATTTCGGAACTCAAAATCTGAAAGAGGAGAGTCTAGCAAGAGGAAACAGAAGGAAGATCCACCAACTTGCTACAATTCCAGAGAGGTTTGACACATCAAGCCTAAAGTACATATCACTTGGCTCAATCCATGGAACTAGAAGAATAAAAGGATGAAGAAGCAAGCTTCAAATTTAAGATCTTCAATGGGAATGAGTATTTAGAATTGAATGTATTTACATGTCATATGATAAAATTTGAAGCTCAAATATTACCTAGACTGGGACTCATGCATTTCATGGAAGTTTCATTTACATTAGTTCTAGGTTGATTGAATTTTTAGAGGAAAATTTTAAAAGCCTCATCGATGAACCACATGGCCTCATTGACAAACTCATGAAGGCCATTCAACGATGAACAATGTTGTCTCGTCGATGAAAAAATACCGAGGGCCCAAAAAGTTCAAACAGTGCTCTCGCCGATGAACTCATGGCCTCATCGACGAATGAGTGTTGTACACTCGTCGATGAACGTACCCATTCATCGACGAAGGTCGTGACGTAGAATGACGCTTTAGTGTGGACATGGACGTAAAATCTTTATTTTCAAATGATCCAATGGCTAGGATTTGATGAACTGCCGAGAACATTTATAAACCTAATCTCTGAACCCTAGAGCATAACGTTTTGCATATTATTGAGAGCCTTGCACTTGTTGCACAACTTTTTGCGAAGGCTTGAACATATTGAAATACTCTTGCCTGCACTCCAAAGCATACACATCAAGTTTGGGCATTTGTTACCTTGATCAAAAGGCATTCACGCTCATATTTTGCAATCATCGTTGGTATTGAGATTTGGGTATTTTGAGAATTCAAATCTTTTTTTACCCACACTTATTATATTTAATGTATTTCTTGGGAGAAAAAATCATAATCTGTGTATTTTATATTCATTGATTGAATAAAATACTTGAGAAAAGTTTTTCTAAAACTAAAATCTTTGAGATATTCAAATCTATATTTTCATTCAAAGACTTGATATTTGGTTATTGCAAAAACTATCTAATTGCAAATTCTAAGAGCTTCTAGAGACATATTGTACAGACCCTAGAAAATGAAATAATAAAAATAATTGGAAAAAAATGAATTTTTGGCTTGGGAAAGAGAAAACTGGCGACGGTTTTCTGGAAAGGAAGAAAACCGGCGACGGTTTGGAATTACCGTGGGTCAGTAACTAGGTAAATGGTAAAATAGGGCCGGTTAAAGAGAAAATCAATGACGTTTTTCTAAAGGCTAGAGAAAATCGGCGACGGTTTTTTGTGCAAAGGGAATATTAAGGAGATCCTGCGAGCATTTTTTCAAAAAATAAAAATTTCTTTTTCTCCTCTATGAAACCCTACGGTTTCTCCCCCCATTTCTTTGATTCTCACTTTGTTTAGTCTCATTTCAACGATTAGGAACCACCACAGCGTTCCTGGGAAGATTCTCTGCAACCTACACAGAGCAGATTTTCAGTTTAAGATTCCAGGGCACCATCCCAAAATCAAGGTAAGTAGGGTATTTTTTAAGTCTTATTCTTAATATGAGGTATATCGGGTCTAGGGAATGATAAAATATCATTTTATCGAATTTTGGGTTGATAAACTCGGGTTTCTGAATTAAGATTTGGGTGAGTGTCGCAGGCAACGTTTTAGGGTTTCTGCAGGCGAAATTTAAAAAAGTAAGGGGAATTAATTATAGTTTGTTTTTATTAAATTTTAAATAGGTTAATTTGGATAGACAAAATATATATATTTAGGTATGATTTATTTCAACAATTGGGCATTTTGGAAATATTGACTTTTGATAAATAAAGTATATATGGAAAAGAAATTGTGTGGAAGGAATACAACTTTTACAATTTAATTGGCTGATGTGAGTATAGATTGATGAAATATACTATTGGATTGTGAACATTGGTTAGCTGTGAGTACAGTTTATTGGTGAATAATGATTTTTTGTGAATATTGGTTGCTTGAGGTTGCTGCGTGACAAATAATGCGACGCGTGTACAAGGGTCACTTTGTGTGATTATTCGTGTGTTTCACAATATAACATTGGCAGGCCTGAGGAGTTCGTTATATTGCCTAGATGTAATCATGATATAAGTTTGCGGGCCTAAGGAGTTCGTATATTGTCATTACATATTGGGGTAGAGCATTGGAAAGCCCGAGGAGGTTGTTCTACTGATATACTACGGGTAGGTCATGGGGATTGGTACTGGTGGTTAGTGGTGCCTGTGTCGGCCACGATATATTTCTGTGTGAAGTTAGTCCTGTGTCGACCAGTCCTATGTGGACCAGTCCTGTGTGGACCAGTCCTATGTGGACCATGTTTCAATGTGATGTTAGTCCTGCATGGACCATGTATTTCTGTGAAGATTTTAGTCTTGTGTGGACCAGTCCTATGTTGATCATGTATTTCTGTGAAGATGTTAGTCCTATGTGGACCATGTTTCTGTGTGATGTTAGTCTTGTGTGGACCAGGCCTGTGTGGACCATGTATTTCTATGAAGATGTTAGTCCTATATGGACCATGTATTTCTGTGTGAAGTTAGTCCTGTGAGGACCATGTATTCTATGATAAATGAGAGTCCTACGTGGACGGGGTTCTCTTGTGTGGAATGTTTATGTGGAGTGTGAACTGATAAGATGAATGGTATATTAAGTTAATAATATGTATATTGATGGCAAGGTAGAACCTTCTGCCAAGAGCTTGTTGAGAAAGGCGAGTGCCCTAGTATTTTCAGTTTAGTACCAGAGTAGAGGGAAACTACTTGTATGGGCGGCAAACCTTCCCTATTCTTGGAGACTTTGCCTATATACATAGCCCGAGGGCTTACTGAGTAAGGTGAGTGCCCTGATATTAGTATTGGAGTAGAGGGAAGCTACTTGTATGGGTGGGTAATCTTCCCTATTCTCGGGGTATTATTATCATTAAAAGTATTTATGAATGTGAGTATGATATCAGATGATGGTTTTGTTGTTAACGATGCATTTTCTCAACTGCTATTAATAGTGAAATACAAACGAATATATGTTATGTATTATTTAAAACTCTCTGCCACACTTTACTATGATTTGTTCTTCCTTACTTAGATGTGTCTCACCCTAGTGGATGCTCATATTTTCAGGTCCATTAGGAGATCGAGCTTAGGGCTTCGGTAGGGCAGCGTTTTGGTAATTTTGGGGAGTTTGTAAAAACAGCTTATGTATAGTTTATGTTTTGAAATACTAGTATGTAATATAAACAAATGGTGGTAGTTGTTGATGGGATATATATATATATATATATATATATATATATATATATATATATATATATATATGTATATAGATAGACTCTGGTATTTAATTTGAGGTTGTTTATCTTATTTCCGTTGCTTGATTATGGTGTTTGGTATCAGAAACAGGTAATTGAAACATGTAATCTTCGGGCCCTACTTGGCGGGTTTGGGGTCGTTACACATATTCTTGAGGAATATTATTTTAAAATATTGTTTAAATCTTTACAATAATCAAAGTCATATTTTTTATTCAAAGATTTAATCTTACATGTTATTTGATAGCAAGAACTTAGATTTGCACATTATTCAAGACTATTCTTTTAAATTTCTTATTTGGTATACTTGCATAAAGTGATTTGAAATCAAACCCTAAGTTCTCTAAAGCTTTTATTTATAAAAATTATTATTTTGGGAGATATTGATTAAAGGGTAGATTTGTGAAGCATTTCATTCCTCATATAAAGATCATATCTTTACATAAACTCATTGAGCTTCAAGTGTTATCATATGAGTATGTACTAGAATTTCTGTTGTACTCACTAGCTTGGTTAGAAGTATTTTGAGTTTTGCAGAAATTGTAATTTTTATATTGTATTCACGATTCAGGCTGTGAATCAGAGTTGAGGAGGAAGCTCGCCTTGTGTAAGCAGCGGATTGTAAAGGAAGCTCTGTCCCAGTTAAAGGAGTAGATTTTTAGTGGAATCCTTAAGTGGGTTGCTCAAGGCGAGGACGTAGGCTGGGGTAGGTCAAATCTCATAAAAATCATGTTTGCCTTCTCTCTTTCCTTAATTAGTTTTAATTTCCACTTGCATTTAAATTATCTGCTTATTGTGTATGAATTGAGCATTTGATAAGGTTGTGAGTAATTGGGTAAAATTGTATGCTTGATAAAGACACACATTAAATTGATTAATTGTGAAACATTAAGCTAGTTTGTAAGTGCCCTGCAAGTTTGTAATTATTATTTTTTTTTTCAAAATTAGAAATTGTAGGACTTAATTTTTTAAAATACCCAATTCACCCGACCTCTTGGGATAACACCGGAATTCACAATAAGGAAAAATACAAAAAAAGAGTGTTCTACTATTAACAAAACTGGTAGAGTCTACAAAAAAAAATAGTGATCATATTATAGGAAGCCACTCTCCAAAAGAAAGAATTTATCTACAACACAAAGACAATGAAATACAAGGACTTCCATTTGCATTGGACTATAACTTGGACTCGAATCAACCTGCAATGCAACAACATATTCAAACTATGGTAAGATAATGTAACTATACCAATGAATATTTGCAAACTTAGACAAACAATTAGACAGAATAAAAAGTTATGGGATAGAAAAAATGGAAAATTAGATAGAAAAATAGAAAAATTAAGAAAAAGTAGACAAAACAAAGAAGAACAATACAATCACCTACCTTAATTTGATAACCATTTGCCTAAAATGTTTCCATTTAACAAAAAAGGAAAAGAAAAGAAAAAGGAACCAAATATTGGATTAAGATTCCCTAATCCAATATACATAAAAGGATGTTTTGAAAAAGAAGAAATCTTAGAACAAATAAACAAAAATATTTTAGAAATCCCTTCAACTTCCAAGAACATACAAGCCCTAGATGAAAATATCAGTATGAGTTCAAACCAAGAAAATCACCAAGAAGATTACCAAAGTGATATTTCAAAAATCAAAGAAATCATCAATAAACAAACCTTGAATCCTGTAGGTTGGACAAACAAAGCCACAGATAATTACACAGTACCAATATCTAAAAAAAAAAAACTATTATTTTAGACCAATCACCCCAGATCGACAATTCTAAGATGCTCTGTCATCCAAGCTTATTCCAAAAATACTTGTCATCAATGGAATCTCGATGGAATCTCTGAATACCAAATTCTTAACTTAGCCAAACAAATGTTCACAGTAGGACAAATTTATATTACCAAGAAAAAACAAACTATCCTAGATGCCACCAAAGCTTTAGTGATGGGATTTTAAGGATCCCTTTCTACTTGATGGAATAATTTCCTAATACTAGACCAAAGAGACACCATGATCTTCTCTATCAAAGTAAAAGAAGATGGTGAACCAATTAAGACAAAAACAGGAAATATCATTCATGAAGGGATAAACACCCTATGTACGACCATTACATTACACTTCGTAGGAAACCTACCTTCAATGAAGAAAAACAATCTAAAATATCACAAAACTTGAAATGGTGAAAACTAGACAACTTTAAATGGTACAAGGACACATTTTTTACAAGATTTATGCAAAGAAGTGGCTATAAAGCTTCATATTGGGAAGATGAGTTTATCCCAAGATTACCAACTCTTTTTGCAACCAAAGTAAGAAATAAAATGAGAGATTGCAAAGGAATTGGTGGAGACCAATACGTAAAATTAAATCTAGAAGAATGTGAAACTAAAGATGTAATACTAAGAGGGGGGTGAATTGGGTATTTAAAAAATTATTAAGAGAAATTTTAGTTTATTTTAAACCTTTTAAATTAAACCAACCACGACCTCACACCAATATCAAACACAATCAACTAATGAGTGACCGTACTATACCAACCGACAATCCTAGATATATATAAACTAAAAATACAATCCAAATTTTTACCTTCAGCAATTTCAGTAATCAGCCAGTTCAATATTCAAAACTGAATTTCAGCAACAACCAAATATTCTTATTAAGACAAAAATTCAGTAATCTAAATCAGTTAAGTTAGATGATTATGCTTTGAACAATTTAAAAACCAAAATAGCTTTTACCTCAGCCAACCACAAACAGATTCAAGTATCGGTACTTGTCTGAATTTTCAGCAAGAAATATAAACTATACAAATTACCAACAATCACACTTTAATTACTTGATGCAAATCTAATCAATATCTCAGCATTGAGCAAGTTTTCCCAGCAAATTTAGAACATACACACAGATTATAAAGTGCTGAATTTAAAGAGATAGGGAAAGAAGAGCGAACACTGTATTTTTTACAAGGTTCGGCTTACCGCCTACGTCCTTGCCTCAGACAACTTGCTGTGAGAATTTTCTTTACCACTTCGTTCAATAGGTGATGTATCTCTCTCTCTCCGTTGGCAAGTGGAGACCCCTCTCTAATGAGAACACCCTCTTGCTAGGCAACGATTCAAAACCCTAAACCGTCAAAGTTGCAAAAACAACAATACAAGATTTTTGTACAAGATAAACACTCTCAGTAGAGCAGAAATTGTACATGTTAAAGCACTATATACCTCAAATAATAAATATAGAATTGAAGCTCACAAAGACTTCTAAGGTGTTATGATTGTAGGATGGAGAATTGAGAAAATCAAATCAAAAATTCATTTAGGGCTTTCAACAAAAACTCTCAACAATTTTTTAGAGAGTATATCAAAAGTAGAATAAGAATTTGAATTGTTTGTGTGAGTATTAGGTTGCCCTAATTTCGTAAAACTCGTTCTTACATCGAGTAGGAAGTAATCTTACTATTTTCCCCAAGTTTGGAAACCAAATCATTCGAATTGGGAAAGAAAATCAACGATTTTAGAAGTTTAAAACATAAACTTCAATTGCCTGAACCATAAGGTTAGTCACCTGAACTAATTCAAAATAGTGCACCAAAACAGGCAATAGCAGTTCAATCACCTGACCCCTAGAGTTTAGTCACTTGATGCAATTTTGTTTTCTTATTAACGCTGGTAGTAGCATATCAGTCGCCTGAGTGTTAATCCTCAGTTGCTTGATTACTACGCAACTTAGTGTTTTTCCCATTTTGATTCCAAAACTTGTTTATATTAACTTTGAAAAGAATTTTTGACCTTTATGAAAATATTTTCCATGTTCTAAATCAGGTCTCTAAGTCAAAGTTAAATCCTAAGAGCTTCAAATACAATAATGAAATTTGAAGTACTTACATGAGACTCTAAAAAGATAAATACAATTAAATTCCTAAGTCTTCATGTCATATAGTTTCAATAATTGTCTGAGCTTTGATCAACTCTCCAATACACTTCATATTCCTCACGACTTGTAGCTTTAAGTTTAAGTTTCATTCAATCTTTTCAAGTAGAATCATTGTACTTTGTAAAACACTTGATTCCTGAAACTTAACTTGAAAACATAATTAGTAACCTTATTTTGTTATCATCAAAACGAGATTAAGCTTTGTTAGGCCAACAATCTCTCCCTTTTTGATGAATGCAAATGAGGTGCAGAATGAGGTAGCCTTGATAAGGCTCCCCCTCATAATAAGATTGCCCTCAACAATTCATTACATGAATATTAGTATTTACAAAGCTCATGTCAGAATTTCAATATGACACATATCAAGCTAACATGTATTACTCCCCCTGAATGTAATGGTTAGTTAAATAACATTCAATGTTCAGTACATTTATAAGAGAAATACATTCCGTAAAATATATCTGCATTCAACATTAACTCAATAGAATGAACACAATATTTAGCATGTATAACACATTTAACATGAACTCATGAACTCATATTCAGCATACATTCAATTCAGTATTAACTCAATATTCAGTAAGTAGATATCTTATAACCCTACTCATTTTCATTTTGTTTCATTTTTCCTAAAACTTCTCATTTTCATTTTGCCTACAACTTATCCCCCTTTTGACATAAAAAAAAAGGAATAAATCAAAAAAATTATCATACAAATCCTCATAGGACCAGTAATCAACATTTAGTTCACAGATACAAGGTCTAATATTCAGCACGCAATTCTCAAATATCCAGCAAGATGTCCAACAAGATATTCAATAACCAGCATGCAAATAATGCACAATAAGATCCATATTCAGCATGCATTGCTCAATATCCAAAATAACAAAAGTAGGAAAAAGTAGCAACAAAGATAAGAAAATGACAAGAGTTTTAAACATCAAAGAAAAATAACAAGTATCAAAATATTACAACCCAATTTTTTTTAGTGAAAGAGATTAAAAATAAGCATCTAGGCCGCATCTTCATCACCACCATCAGAAGAAGTACCCTCCTTCTTATCATCATCATCATCATCTGAGCTCGCCTCCATGGGTGCCTTCCCTTTCGAATTGGAAGAAATGCCCATATAACTTTCAATGCACCCGAGCCGCTGATCAAATGAAGTTAAGTTAGACTGGAGTGTGTCATACTTCGTATTCATATCATCACGAAATCACCCATCTTAGAGTCCATATGATGACGATAGACAATAAACCGCAAAGGAGCATCAATGTTGGGTATTGCGGGTGCAGGTGGTGCATCCTACTATGGTTCCTAATGTGTTGCTGCTCTGCTTGAAGTCTGGAATCACCTCTAAGACATCTACTAGGCTTAGGGATCCATCCAAGGTCCCAATACTTTTCATATCCCATAAGTTTAACTGTAGTAGATGAAAAGTAGTCATATTGTGTGTGTTTGATGAACAACGTAGATGGGGTGGTAACTCCAAGATGATCAAAGAATAGGTTTCGAATTCCTCCATAAGAAAGAATTGCCCATTGTGCTTATTCTTTGGATATCATCCATCTTAGAATTGGACTTGGTATATCTAGGCACTTCCCTTTTTATAAACACCACATTACAAAATAATCCAAATAGGATAGATGGTCATGAGACCCCACCCTAGGTAAAATGTTACAAGTAATGAGGATATGTATAATCCTAGCTTCGAGGTTAAGTTTTCGATATAATGGAGGGTGACCAAAATAAACAAGTTCTTCACTCATTATCAAAGGTAATAACTCTTCTTGGTTGAAGTCTTGTGTCATAATCCAAGATTGTCCTAGTTGTGGACATTCAAAATCACCAGCTTGGATCCTAAATCTAGTGACAAGTGTTTGTGAAGTAAATGCAAAAACCTTATCCATTACAATGGTGGTATATAAATTTTCACCATTTTCCATATTGGCACAAAATAATTTAACTAAGTTAGGATAAACACCCCTAGGTTGATACATAATGAATCTCTCCCATCCTAAGATATTAAACATTTGTAGGATGTTGGGAAAGCTTTCTTACATGAAAGTAATGGCCAAGACCTTACCGAGGATAGGATCTGTGGATCTGATGTGTTCTCTGTACATTCTCCTAGCTATGGGAGAGACCAACCACTTTTGAATATCCTCAATGTCATCCTTTTCAGAGGTGTTGCTTCAGTTTCAGTTTGCCCTATGCTTAGTTCTTGGGATGGTTTGAGAGAAATATGTTCGGTTCAATAAGCTAAAATTAGTGAAGGAAGCAAGATTAGGAGGCTTTATGACAATTAATCGGCTAAATCTTTGTGGAAGACAACTTAGAAGTGGAAGAAGAGCCTTTGGGAGGGGAGATAACAGTGTTCAATAGTTTGAGGGTTCGTAAAGTTAGGGTTTTCGGGAATAAAACCTATTTATATCTGCGTGATTCAGGCGCCTAACCTAAAGTAGTCAGTTGCCTAACCTATTTGTATTTTTAAAACTCACAAGTCAGTAGTGAGTCAGTCGATTGATCTCAAATGTTTTATCACCTGAAGTGCCTAAACTCTAAAAAATACGCAAGTCAGTATCATTTCAGTCGACTGATGGTAAAGGGTCAGCCACCTGTCCTTTTGAAATTTTGACTAACTTGCTCTTTTGACTCAAACACTCATTTTAATGAATTTCTCCCTCTCAAATCACTTCTTTGCTTAATCCATTAAAAAGTCCTTAATTACCATTAAAAGAGTACTAAATAAAGTTGAAAATGATTATAACAATGTCGTCACTAAGCTTGGAAATTAATCTTCCAGATTGTTATAATCCTTTTCAACTTTATTCAGTACCCTTTTAATGGTGATTAAGGACTTTTTAATAGATTAAGCAAAGAATACTTTTATACTTGGAATTTGTGAATTCTCTGAATTTCTTAGTAGCTGCTTCTAATATGATCATGGAATGAATTGCACTTGAACTTAATGGTTGAGTATGGGTTTCTTAGATAAGCAAGATTGTTCATTTTGAAAACCCATTTTTTGACCTGATAGGTCACATCCAGTTTTGATCATGACAAATACTCTTGGTACTGATGGTTGTACTAAGGCTTGCATGCAAGTTCACCCTACTCGTGTACTCGAATTAAAAGAAATATCATGATGGTGTGCGGTGTTCAAGGAGAAGAATGAATAAATATGTGTTGTAATTTGTATTTTCTATTCATCTTCTTCATTCTGGGATGTAAATTTAATAATGGATTGTACACCTATGACTTGTAATAATTTGCATCATGTATGATAGGTAGGTATGCTCAAGACCTTAGAGAGACCTTAAGGATCGAAGGTCGACCGACATCGGATTTTTTCGGTAGGATAGAAAGACCTTAGGTCCCTAAAAACATGCACAAACAGTCCCCATATCACTTACATAATCTGGGGAATCATTTGGTTCAAAATTGGACTTAAAATGAAAATCAATTAGAGAGGTCGGGCGACCGAACCCCAAGTGTTCAAATCACCTTGAGTGCCCTAAACAATGGGAAGTCAATGGTTTGACCAGATCTCAGGCAACCGAACCTAAAATGACCCTATCGCCCTCGGGCAACTGAATCCTTTGAAAGTGACTTTTCACCAACTCGGGCTGCCAAACTTTTCAGTTCAAAACAGGCCTTGGGCGATCGAATCCCTCAGTTTGGTTAACCAAACGTATTTTCGGGCACCTGAACCTTGCACTAAATATTTTTGACTTTTGTTCAGCCAACCGAGTTTGAACTCAGGCACTCGAACCATTTAAAAGGCCTTTTATGCTAAGCCTATTCGGGCGACCGAACTAAAGTTCAGCCACTTGAATCTCTTAGGTTAAATTATTTTTTACTAAAATTAAAAGGGGTAAACTGGGTTAATTTTTCTAAACTTGTTTTAAACTTTTCTAATTATCCCCATTGAGTCCCCAGCGGTCAAATTTTGACCTTACCTACATATATGTGTTCATTTGCAATAATTAGCAAGGATTAGCAAATTGATTAGGGTCAAAATTCTCTCAAATTAAAAAATCCCTTTTAAGCTTATACTACTCCCAAATACTCCAGAACTTTATTTTCCTTGATCTTTTAAGCGTTGTGAGTATTTCAAAAGTGATTGTACTTAATATTCCTAGCTAGTACTCTCATTTGCTATATTGTTTGGTTGATTTTATTTGAGAGTATAGCATTAAGTTCTTCCACCGATTTTATTTGATAAATTTTGAGTGGGAAGACTTAGAAGGTTGTGGTTCTTGCATTGTCATTGCAAGACACCTAAGCCTATATTTTTGTGTGCAAAAATCATTTTCAAAGCTTGTATTCAAACTCCCTGTGCTTAGTATATTGAGAACATCTTGATGAGTTTGTTTGAATCAACTTGCAAGTATATTTGAAACCTTGATCTGATATTGTGATATTCAAATATTGTATTTCAAATCTTGCTTAAGTTCACACTCTAGATCTTGATTGATTATCATACTTGATTGAGTGTTTAGCACACATTAGAGCACTAAGCATATTTACATATCATACATGTTTGCATTATTGTTTGAGCTATACTAGTGTACATATCTACTTGTGAAGAAGAATATTTCTATGTACAAAATCTTATATCATTGGTTGTATTTGAGGTGTGGACCTGAAGAGGGAGACTAGCCCTGTTGAATAATCCCAGATTAGCTTAGACCCAGTTAGGAAAGTTAGGTGCACCATCTTGGTAAGATGTAGGTTGAGGTCAACCCCGTTAATTGACCTGGTTGTATACGATGTCGCTCCACCCATTAAGTGAGCTTATAGTGTAATCCTTGTGTGGGTGTGCCAAGGTGGGGACGTAGGTATTTTGTGATATGAACCCACAAGCTCCGATTGCACACGATAATCTGCACATGCCAAGCGGACCCATCACAAGAGCTAGAGCCAAGAAGGTCAAGGAGGCTATGCAAGGACTAATCAAGAAGTTGTTTGAGTAAGAGTCAATGAAGGCCATGGACACTAAAGAAAAAGACTTTCTTGAAGAGCCTAAGATGCTAAATTGTCCAAAGGCGTGTGAAGCTGGAACCTTAAGTCAATAAGGGCTGTTTGGGAAATTTTTATGGATTAAATAGTGGCCCAATTGTGTCGATTAAGCATGACATGTGACTCGCACATGTTTCATTAAATGACATGACACATGGCATGTGACTTGCACATGTTTCATTAAAAAACATAGCATGCTTAAGGTTATGGGGGATTATTTTTTTGGCCAGATTGATGTCATAACTTATTTCTATTTGCCGAACTGATGTCATGGGTTTCTTTTATTCTCTATAAGTAGTCAACTCTCTATTGTATTAAAGGATGATTATTTTTGGCTGAATACAATTCCAGTGAGGTTTATTTCTTTTCAAGTTCTTCATTGAACTTTCACCGAACTTATCAAAGGTGCTACCTTTGTGGCGTTCATCCATTAATTTGATATTCTTGGTTTGTGCTTCACGTCAAGCAATAGGTCAAGGATCCTATACCATGTCGAATCTTATTTTGGGTTTGGGGTTTTGATAAATCTGATTTGGGGTCTTCGGACGTTTATTCTTGGGGTTCCGTATCATTTTGGCTAAACCTCGATAACATTTCACGTGTATTATTTACTTTTCCACTCTTTATTTTACTGCACGTGTATGTTTATTTATTGATTGCATAGACTAACCCTAGGTTGTGTAATACTGTTGTTAAACTGATTGACCTAGGTGATAATTTTTTAATACCCAATTCACCCCCACCCCCCCTCTTGGGGTTGCACCAAAGCTAACACCATTTATGTCTTAAGATAATTTGAAGATGAGTACTCTTGTTTATTCAATATTTAACCAGCTGAATTACTGATTTTTCATTTTAAATTTCTTTAATGTTTGATCAGTCATCAAGGTCTCAAAATGAATTTAGGATTTGATGGGAAACATTACTAAGGCTATTTTATCTCTTGAGCTATAGCCATTATTTTAATCAATTAATCATGATATACTCAGTTAAAATAGGCTTTAGATTGATTCTTTGAATTCCTTGTTTTTACTTAGCTTCTCAAGGTCTCTACTATAGTAGACATGTCGATTAGTATTTTATACTTTAAGTATTATCTACTATCAAAGCACACTTATAGTTATTACTAAACCTCTTCTTATATTAGGATTAACTAACTTAACTCTATAGGTTGTTGAGGCATCACTAACCCTTTTTATTTTGGTAAAATTAAACCTTCTTAATTCCTAAAAGGGGATGACTAATCCTAAGATCTATGGAAGTATTAGTTCAAGGATTTCGTTATCATTTTTGGTACGCATTCTTTCTTGGGTCTTAATGGTTTAGCATGAGATGATTTTTTGACTCTCCAAATTTGTTTGGTTTTCACACCCTTTCTCTTAAATGGACATTCAAAATTTATGTGTCCCTTCTCTTTACATAAGAAACATGTGGTGTGTGCGTAAGCATTTGAGGATGTACTAGCATAGTATTTGGAAGCTTTTACAAAGTACCCCATGTAGAGGTTCTTTTTATTCTTATTTTCAACTCCATTGAATCCTATGCCTTCTTCATCCAAAGACATTCTTTGCGATCCAACTAGTTTATCAAAGTTTTTCCTCTTATAAAATTGTAAATGATGTTAGATTGGTCCTCTATTTTACTTTCAAGACTAAGTATTTCTGAATCTTTTATATCATTACAATTTTCTTGTAACCTTACTAGTCCTTTGCCCAACTTGTTAATTTTACTTTCGAGTTCAAAAATATACAGATCCTTCTCATTTTCAATAGAAGTTTGGGATCTTAGATCTTCTAGTTCTTTCATCATCTTTTCAGTCTTATTTTATAACCTCTTAATTTTTTAAGTCCTTTTCTTTTTCAACAAGACTTTGAGATTATAATTCTTTCATTAAAGCTTCATTCTTATTTTTCAACGAAGTGTATCATTTAGTTACTTTGATCAAAATCTTATGAGCCTTGAATAATTCTCTTTGTAGTTCTTCATAAGATAGCATACTCTCATCATTGGATTCATCAAATGAATCGTCACAGGATTCATTGCATGAATCATTAAATGATTTGGATGAGGAACTTTGTGCTTCATCATCGTCGTATGCCATAAAACAAACATAGCAACCTCCTGGACGCTTGATTCACTTTCTGAACTATTGGAACTTATATTGTCCCAAGTAGTGGCCTTCATTGCCTCTATCTTCTTCTTCTTAGACTTCTTCTTGAGCTGGGGACAATTGGGTTTTATATGGCCTACATTTTTATAGTTATAACACATTGGAGGTTCAGCCTTTGTTTCCTTCTTACTAGTTTCTCCTTTATCCATTTTGGAGTACCAGAATTTTCATGTAAGTTTATTTTTCTTCCTATGGAACTTTGAAAATTTTTTGGTTATGAAGGCTATATCATTAACATCCATAATCTCTTCATCTCCATTGCTAGAGCTTTCATTTAAAGCTTTAAAAACTATGGATTTCTTGGTTTTAGGGTTTTCACTAGCTATTTCGTTTATTGCCACCTCATACGTGAGAAGTGACCCTATAAGTTCATCTAGGGAAGTGTTCTTCAAGTTTCTACCTTTAGCTATGGCAGTGGCCTTAGGTTCCCAAATAGGAGGAAGTCCTCCAAGGATTTTCCTAATAATTTCATATGTAGAGTAGTTCTTCCCTAGCATTCAGAGAGTTAATTATGTGAGTGAACCGTATACATACTAGTTATGGACTCCTCTGGGTTCATCCTAAAAGCCTCATACTCACTAGTGAGCATGTCAATTCTACTACCCCTAACATCTACATTTCCCTCATAGGTTACTTCTAATTTTTCCAAAATTTCCTTTGCAAATTTACATCCCATTATCATGTTAAACTCATTAGCATCTAGCGCACATTATAAAGCATTCATTGCACTTGAGTTTTTTTTTAGTTGTTTCATATCAGTTTCACTTAGCTTGATTTCATCTTTGGGAACTTCGTTGTTATCTACAGTCTTAGAAGGCACATACTCACCTTGGGTTACTACTTTCTTGACTTTCCAATCCAAAGTTTGCAAACATATTCATATACGTTGTTTCCAAAAGGTGTAGTTCGTACCGTAAAAAATAGGAGGTCTAGATGGGGATTGCCCTTCACCAAAAGGGGATACACCTATGTTTTCCATTTAGATCTTTGTGTAACTACTTATTAAGATTTGCTACAACCTAGGCTCTGATACCAATTGAAACTAAAGATGTAATTCCAAGAGCCGGGTGAATTGGGTACTTCAAAATAATTAAGCAGAATTTCAGTTTATTTTAAACCTTTTAAATTAAACCAATCACAACCTCACACCAATATCAAACACAATCAACTAATTAGCGACCGTACTATACCAATTGATAATCCTAGATATTGTAAGAAACTGAAAATACAATCCAAATTTTTACCTTCAACAATTTCAGTAATGTTGTTCAATATTTAAAATTGAATTTCTGCAATAAGCAAATCTTCTTCTTATGAAAAAAAAATCAATAATCTAAATCAGATAAGTTGGATGATTATGCTTTGAACAATTTAAACAACCAAATTAGCTTTTACCTCAGCCAACCACAAACAGATTCAAGTATTGGTACTTCTCTGAATTTTCAGTAAGAAATATAAACCGTACAAATTACCAACAATCTCACTTTAATTGCTTGATGCAAACTCAATTATTTTCTCAACATTAAGTAAGATTTCTCAGCAAATTCAGGACACATACACACAGATTATAAAGTGCTGAATTTAAAAAGAGAGGGAAAGAAGAGCGAACACTTTATTTTTTAGAAGGTTCGGCTTACCGCCTACGTCCTTGCCTCAAGCAACTTTCTGTGAGGATTCCCTTTACCACTTTGGTTAATAGGTGAAGTATCCCTATCTCCGTTCGCAGGTGGAGACCCCTCTCTAACGAGAAAACCCCCTTGCTAGGCAACGATTAAAAACCCTGAATCGTCAAAGTTGCAAAAATAGCAATACAAGATGTTTGTACATGATAAACACTCTTAGCAGAGCAGAAATTGTACAAGTCAAAGCACTATATACTTCAAATAATCAACATAGAATTGAAGCTCACAAAGACTTCTAAGGTATTCTATTTGTAGGATGGAGAATTGAGAAAATAAAATCAAAAATTCGTCTAGGGCTTTCAGCAAAAACTCACATCAATTTTTCAAAGAGAATATCAAGAGTAGAACAAGAATTTGAATTGTATGTGTGAGTATTAGGTTGCCCTAATTTCGTAAAACTCGTCCTTATATAGAGTAGGAAGTAATCTTACCATTTTCTCCAAGTTTGGAAACCAAATCATTCAAATTTGGAAAGAAAATAAGCGTCGTTAGAAGTTTAAAACATAGATTTCAGTCACCAAAACCATAAGGTTAGTCGCCTGAACTAATTCAAAATAGCGCACCAGAACAAGGAGTAGCAACTCAGTCGCCTAACCCTGAGAGTTTAGTCACCTGACCCTATTATGTTTTCTTATTAACACTGGCAGTAGCATATCAGTCGCTGAGTCTTAATCCTCAATCGCTTGATACTATGCAACTTAGTATTTTTCCCATTTTGATTCCAAAACTTATTTATATTAACTCTGAAAAGAATTTGGGATCTTTATGAAAATATTTTTCATGTTCTAAATCAGGCCTCTAAGTCAAAGTTAAATCCTAAGAGCTTCAAACACAATATTGAAATTTGAAGTACTTACATGAGACTTTAAAAAGATAAATATAATTAAATTCCTAAGTCTTCATGTTATATAACTTCAATAATTGTCCGAGCCTTGATCAACTCTCCAATATGCTTCATATTCCTCACGACTTGTAGCTTTAAGTTTAAGTTTCATTCAATCTTTTCAAGTAGAATCATTATACTTTCTAAAACACTTGATTCCTAAAACTTAACTTGAAAACATAATTAGTAACCTTAATTTGTTATCATCAAAAAGAGATTATTTCTTGTTAGGCCAATAGAATGGATTTATGTAGAAATCATACATGTCATAAACATGACTACATTAGGACAATGCAATGGTTTAAGACTTAATAAATAACTACGAAAAGAAAGAATGACAACTAGGAAAGAATTAGGAAGTTGGTGCGAACGATTTGGTTTTGAAAACTTAGGATACCAAAAACAACGGAAAATAAAATGACCAAAAAATACAAATTTCCTGAAAGAAATACAATAAAAAAAACATAAAAGATATAGAACAAAGAAAAAAAATTACAATTAAACTACAAAATACTAGTAGCAAGAGTTTGTAACGAAGGAGTATGTTTCAAGACAAGTTTCATTTTAGTTGAGACAATCTTGCATCCAGCATTTTTAGGACTACCATTTCTATATCTTCTACCATCGTCCCAAATTGCACAAAAAGAAATTAAAAGAAAATTTGGAAACAAAGATATTTTTTTAAAATTTTCTCATTCACCAATACATAAAAAAATTAATACTCTCAAATACCATTCTATTATAATTAAAGACGAAGAAAATCAAGTCATTTTTTTAAAGGAAGAAGTAGCCTATAAAAAGATTAAACAAAGACTTGCATACAAAAACTTCCAAAACAAAGTTGAAACAATTAAGTCCCAGATCAATAAAGAAATATGTTTTGATCGCCCTAATGCATTTTGGGAGAGAAAGAAACATGTAATAAATTTACCTTGTGAAAAATATTTTTCAGAAAAGAATATTCCAACCAAAGCTAGACTAATACAAATATCTAAAGAAGTTCTAGACTATCGTAAAAAAGAAATTCAAGATCTTCTTGACAAAAATTTCATTAGAAAGTCAAATTCTCCATGGAATTGTTTGGATTTTTATGTCCAAAAGGCTCTAGAACTTGAGAGAAGAGCCCCTAGGTCAGTAATCAACTACAAACCCTTGAACAAAGTGTTAAGGTGGATAAGATAACCAATTCCAAACAAATCAAACATATTAAAAAGAGTCTATAATGCCAAAGTATTTTCTAAATTTATTATGAAATTGGGCTTCTTGCAAACCCAGACTGCCAAAGAAAACAAATACAAGATTGCTTTTACTATTTTATAAATGGAATGTTATGCCATTCAGCCTGAAAAATGCACCAAGTGAACTCCAAAATATTATGCATGAAATATTTTATCCATATGCAGACTTCATAATCATTTATTTTGATGATGTCATAATCTTTTCTAAAAATTTAGACAAACATTTTAAACATCTAAATACTTTCTTAAAAATAGTCAAGACAAATGGACTAGTAGTTTCTCAAAAGAAAGTTGTACTATTCCAAACTTGAATTAGATTTCTCAACCACATAATAGAGAATGGGACAATAATTCCTATTAGTAGGAGTATTGATTTACTGACAAATTTCAAAGGAAATCAAAGACAAAAAAACAACTTCAAAGGTTCTTAGGGTGTTTGAGTTATGTCTTAGATTTTTACAAAGACTTGAGAAAACCTGCAAACCCCTTTATAACAGATTAAAAAAAGATCCTCCAATCCTTGAGCCACACAAAAATAGTCAAAGAAATAAATGTTAAAAATCTTTCTCTTATGACAATATATTATGCACAAACTTTCAAAATAGTAGAAACATACACCTCTAACATAGGATATGGAGGAATCTTAAAACAAGTCTTTGAAAACAAAGAAAAATTGGTAAGATATCATTTCGTAGTATGGAGTGAAACCAAGCAAAAATAGTCCATCGTCAAAAAATAATTATTGGCAATAGTTATATGTATTACCAAATTCTAGGGCGACTTACTAAATAAAAATTTTCTGTTTAGAGTAGATTGTAAATCAGCTAAATACATCTTGACAAAAATGTTAAAAACTTAGCGTCAAACAAATATTGCTAGGTGGCAAGCTCTACTATCCATATTTGAATTTGATATCAAAAACAGAAAAAGTGACACAAGTTCTTTGCCTGATTTCCCCATGAATTGTTGCTGGGAAAAGGATAATGGAATAACCAAAGCCAAAGGCAATTTCAAAAGACAAATATGCAATGATAAGCCTTCAAGGACCAAATTCTTCTCAACCAATTTAGCCTAAAGGCTTACCCCTCGCCCCAACTTTCTTCCTTCTCTCTTCTGCCTCTCCATCAAGACTAACTATCCAACTGACTAATAAATTCTTGAACCTAGAGAAGTCAGACCAGTCCTTTCCTCCTCTAAAATCTAAAATAAGCACTTACATAAACAAAGTTATAGAACCTCCAACAAAAGACACAACAACCTCTTCTACCTCTCCTATTGTTTCTTCTAATCGTGATCATTCCCTTTATTTCATAAACCCATATTTTGATAGATTCTTCACTAAGTTCCTTAACAATCCAAAAAAAAATTGCAGACAAAATTATTAACAAAGAATTATCAGCAAGTGCAAGTACTAAAAATTAATTTTAAAGATGATTTTCTTAATTATGCATTGTGTGTGGAATAATGAAATTTAAAGAAAACCTACAAAGTTTGTTATAAGAAAAGAAAAGAACATCTTATGACTTTCTAAGTAATAGCTTTTACAAAGCACCACATTATAATAATCTATTTAATTTCATGATAAGTTATTGAGGGGGGCGGTATGATCCCAAAAGGGAGGTGAATTGGGTTTTAAAAACTTTTGACTAATTAATCTCACAAATTCACCACATCATATCCTATTCATATTTAAAGCATGTATGCAAAAATAATAACAATAAATGAACAAGCATACATGTGCAGAAAAATAAGTGCAAAAATATAAATGAGATGAGAGAGAGAGAGAGAGAGAGAGAGAGAGAGAGAGAATGACACAAGAATTTTAACGAGGTTCGGCCAATTTTGTCTACTTCCTCGCCTTGGGCAAACCACCCCCCCCCCCCCAAAAAAAGGATTTCACTAACCCTGCTAACTTAGCCAGGAGGAGCAAAAACTATTTACACTCCTTACAAGGTGGAGCTCCCTAGAACACTTAACCGGGTGGAACCAAACCGTTACACGCTCCTTACAAGGGGAAGCCTCCCTAACTCACTTAATCGAGCGGATCCAAACTGTTACGTACTCCTTACAAGGTGGAGCCCCCTAGCTCACTTAAACGGGTGGAGCCAAACCATTAACACTCCATATAGGGTGGAGTCCCCCTAGCTCCCTTTACCGGATGAAGCCAAACCTTCTCCAAGTGATGTACCCACACTTGGCCCACAATTCACAACCTAAACCGCGAAGGGCTAGTTTATTAAAAAATATTTTCATACAATTTTAAAATGCTTCTTAAAATAAGCATATTTGTACACATTTTAAATCTAAATGCACTTTCATATGATTTGTAAATTGAAGCTTAGTAGAGTATGGTTTTCCTCTTAAAATATTTTTCAAGTAAAATAGTGAGAGAATGGAAAATGATTTTTCTTTTCAAAATGACCTTTTACAATTTAAATGTTAATAGACTTTCGAGCAAGATATATGAAAATGAATATATGCTCAAGCCATTATCAAGAATCTTTTCAAGCACAATATAGATATCAATGAATATATATGCTCAAATCATTCTTGAACTAACCCCAATGTTTATCTCAAGAAAAATATTTTCAAATAAAAAAGTGTGAGAAACTAGGGTTTTTCATAAAGTGATTGACCTTTGAAATTTTGAACAATAGAAGCTTTTCAAGTAAAAATATATTGTTAATATGTAGCTCAAAGCTTTCCAAGGCTACTCAAAAATTTTCTCCAAAAATATTTTCAAAATAAGAGAGTAGGAGAAAATTTGATCTTTGTAATCAACAATAAAAGAGAAAGCTTTCAAGCAATATATATATATCAACTTAAGTATATGCTCAAGCCTTCTCAAGTAAAAACCCAAAATGGTTTTTCCCAAAAATATTTTCAAGAAGGGTAGGAGAAAGTAAGAATTTTAAGCTCAAATGGGTTAAAAAAGGAAGGAAGAATTAAAGAATGATTAATAAATTTTCAAAGGGATTCTCCAACCATCTCCAAGTGTTTAGGGCATGTATTTATAGGCAAAAAAAAAAAAAAAAGAAACCAAATGTAGCCATTATTAGACCATTAGGGCTTTTAATATTATTTTATTTTAAAAAATATGACCGTTTGAAGCTTAAAAATGCCCGGAACCAAGAGGTCCGGTCGACAAGCCCTAAGGTGATTTTCCATTTCGCGAGAAATGGCATGCCGGGCTCAAAATCCGATTGGCCAGAACATATGGCTAGTCGACTAGGCCAATTTTAGAAGTAAAAAATTGGCCATTAAACACATGTCGATCGATTGGCCCAAAAAGCCTTATGGGAGGTTGGTCGACTGGGCTCTATGTAAATTGCCCATGTGATCAGTTCAGTCGATTGGGGTTTAACAGCCGGCCAACCGGGGCTATTGAAAAAATAAAGTTTTGCCTTTATTTAGGTTCAAAACCTCTTTCAAACTTTTTGTATGATTGTCATTTTAAATAAAAAGGTTTCTATGAAAGACTTGGAGTCCTATGGTCAATCTAAGGTCATTGTGAGCTTCAAATTGAATCATATGAAATGCATGCACATTCAAATCTAATTACTTTTACAACCCAAAAATAAACAAAATCTTCATGCTTTTGCTCCTTTGCAATCCCATGGAATTCGCCGAGATATGATAGTCCAAGTGCTTTTATGGCTTCCATTTTTGCATCCGCCACGTGTGCTTACAGAATTATAAACCTATTCAAATACTAAGTACATAAGTGAGATGTTGTGGTTTGTCATAATCAAAACAGGGATCAGACTCAAAAAGTCAACAATCTCCCTCATTTTGATGATGACAAACACGGGAGCAAAATTGGGTTCAACTTGATAAAGCTCCCATAACAATATGCATAATGTAAAAATTGATATTCAATAAAGTTTAGATACAAACATGAAGACTTCAGAATTTTTCAAGTTATGAATTTAAGTACAGATGGGTTCAAAGTGCATTATGTATTGAAGCTATTTTTAAAAGATATTCCATTTAAAACATAATCTCATGATACATGAAGTATCATGTCTTATCATTTTCTAACTTGTGGAAAACAATAGGCAACCACTCATTAATTTCAAGAACTGCTACCTGCTCTGCCCTTATGATTATTTTATGTTTTGCTTCTCAATATTGAGGCAAAGAGACAGGTTACTCTTGCAATAAAAAAATGAAAAGGAGAAAGGAATATTAATTTTGCTCATATGACATCTTCCTCTTTTATCATCAGCAAAAAGGCCAAAAAAAATTTCTCCTTGGATAAGAAGAGTATTTAAAAGTAAAAGCACTTTAAAAAAAAAAAAATTCATGACACATGAATTTTAGATAATAAGTAGTGCATGTCATGAATGCATTTAAGCACACAAGCAAGTGATAAGATATATCTTTGATTAAATAATTTCTTGCTATAGAAATTAAAAAAGACTTGAGGCAAGAGAAAATAATTTCAGTTTAAAATCATTTCTTGCCAAAGAGAAAAATTCCCCCTTTGATATTGCTAATAAGTACTGGGGACTATACTTGTTGAAAAAGAAACTTTAATATAAAGGTTTAAGCAAGCTATGTTTTTCTGGTATACATTTAAGTACAGATCAAAACATAACCAGAAAAATCAACCATATCGATCCTAAAGATTTAAAGAATTTTAATGCAAGATCATATGGCAAAGATTGGAGCAATGGTTCCACCTAATATTTCTGTGGGGAAAATATGTTTAAACATATGTATAAACAAAAAGAGTAAAAAACTTGGTGGGAACTTGCAGGAAGGATGGGCTTAAAGAAGTGAGGATTGGTTTAAGGGATTTTTGAACATTCCAATTCTAAAAGCTTTTAAAAGAGGTCTAAGTTAATTGTGTGGTTGAGCACAAAAGATAGAATTGTCAGTTTGAAAGCTCCCCCTTTCTATTTGAATACGTTCTTAGGTGCAATAAATTTAAGATTTACGATGGGCAGAAAGAAGTTCATTATTCTAAACATACAAACCATAGTAACCTTCTAACCTAAGGCTAAAGTAGGGAGAACATAAGAAATGGAATTTTACAAAATCTCCTCTTTTGATTTTAAAAGCTAGCTTAGATGCATTTAAGTGCTGAAGTGTGTCAACTAGTATGAATAACAGTTTTTGAATTTTTAACCTAATTTCTACTGGATATATGTTAAATTATTTGTGTTCAACTAGTTAGTTATTTCCATAGAACATACATGCGTCAAAAATCTAACATTAAGTTATGCATGGTGTTCATATGTCCTAAGAACAGTCCATATCAGAATATGATTCTATAAGAAATAGGATATGATGTTCATGGTACTTAGAAAAGCTTCAGGACTCAAAAACAATAACAATAACAAATACGATACATCCATAGGGCATGTGATTTTACACCTTTTTCCTTAAGGATGGGGCTTAAGCTCTCCTGTATATTTGCAAGCACACATACTTGTATTTTCAATTCAAGGATGACATTCATTTACAACCATTTATCATATAATCATTTATCAAAGAATTTCAGCATGCAGCAAATATAAACATTCAACACATAAGCATGGCATACTGCATTTCAATTCGCATACGATAGCCAATCAAGGTTATACTTCCAATAATCATGCAATAGCTATACATTTAGGGTTCATAATGATGATAACACAACTCAAAAGACAGTGAGTGTGTGACAAGTAAAGGCATCCCCATTGTCATGCAATTTTTCAAAGTTACATGGACTTTAATCATGGCATGAGATATTGATTTTAAATACAACATGATTAACCACTTAGGTCCTACATGAGGTTCATAATCCAAAGATTTGGACCAAATGATGTCCATGAACTAGAATTTCCTAAACAAAAAATGAGTGTATGATGAAGAGCATCCTAGGAAAATTCAAGGAATATAAAAATTGTACATGTTTTTCAATTAAACGCAAAGCATATATGATTTAACACATACCAACCTATTAAATTATTTTGCATGCATAATGATGTTTATAAAACCAATCAGCATGCAATAGATTCAAATTATTTTCATTTAACATGCAAAGGCTTATATTAACCATTTAAAATAGTATGCAAATGATCTTTTTATCATGCAACAGTTATAAATATTCAATAATGACAATGTGCATGAAACAGTCTAAGTGACCACTTAGGATAAAAACACTAAGTTGAGCATGGTCACTACTATGTTACTACATAAGCGTTGTGAAAGTATTTAGAATTAAAAAAATGTCTTATGGAGTCATGATTCTAGTCAACTAGCTAGTATGTATGTTTAAAAATAGATCATTGAATTCAATATACAAGATCCTAGTTAACTACCAGCATGCAATTCACAAATCTACATTAGCTATGCAGACGGCGTTCCAGTTTTAAGCATGTAGTTCAATCAAATCATGCCAAAACATAAATCATCCATCAAGTATAATTGAACTTTAAGTGAAGGATGGATTGTAAGCATTTAGTGCAATGATTATAATTAACTATCCATCAAACGAATTCAAACAATTAGCAAGTAATCGATAGTGGCATTCAGCTAAACAACATCCAATATAAATGAAAAATAAGATGTATCTAAAATAAGTGCAATTTAATATTGGATGAAATTTAAACTGCTGCTCCCCCTCAATATATGCAACCACTTCATTAAGATTTTAGCTAAAAAGTGTTAAGTTTTCAATAAAACCGACTTTGGCTTTTAATGCTAGGGCTTATTGGACCATTTTCAACAGGCTGGTCGACTGGGGACATAAGTCTGGTCGATTGTTGATACTAACAGAGTGTCTTGGCCAATGGTCTGGTTGGCCTGAGAGCTGCCGCGTGGAATATATGGGCAAATAGAGAAGGCCGGTTGACTAGTCCTAATATATCGGTTGACTGGGGCTCTATTTTAAATTGGCCCAAAGGGGTCCAGTCGACAGGGCTTGCCAAATTATTAATTTTAAGCTGATTTTCCACCCCTTTTTCATTTAACTTCTTAAACCAAGAGAATTTAATTTTCAAAAAGACATAATTGGCTTTTAATTCATAGACTATTTTAAAAAATATTTTAAACAATATTTTTCAATTATGTGCAATAGACAAAGTGTGTTATACTTTAGATATTCACAAAAAATCTTTGTCCATTTGATGTGGATAGTGATTACGCGCCTAAATTGCGTAATTAGGTATTTTAATTCATGCATTGAGGCTTATATCTTTAATTAAATACCTAATTATTCTCAATATCTTAACATTGTGTTCTATTTATAATATTTTGATTTTATTAAGTAATTTATGAATTTTTGGTATTTTTTTATTGCAGAGCAACTATTGGAAGCTAAAAACTGATACTACTCTGTATCTGTGCATAACTCTCTTATACGACCTTCGATTCAGATGATTCAAGATGTTGTATAAAGCTAAGAAAACACTCTACAATGTTTATGTTTTACATTTTGAGAAATACTAGCTGCATCAAGGTCACAATTAGACGTGAAGTTACCATACGATGTTTTTATGGACTATTTCGACATTACTCCGTAATCTGAGTAACTTTCTCATATGAGCTCCGATTGAGACGATTAAAAATTCTAGGGAAAGCTAAGGAAATTATATACAATTTTAATGTTTTAAGTTTTGAGAGATACAGGTTGTAGGAAGGTCAAAATTAGGCTTCAAAGTAAGGACATACTGTGTGCTATGGAATTAAAAGGAAAAGCCCATTGTGAGACCCATGACGTGACCCGTCCATGCAAGAGGCGTTGGGTCTCTTGAGGGCTGCGAGAACACCAAATTTTGGAAGGCTTTAATAGCATAAAAAAAGGGGGACATTGAAAAAAATGAAGAAGGTTGAAAAAGTCAATAAAGGAGGCCAGGGTTTAGGGGATTATTAGGTGTTCTTTTGATAGCTTTTTTGGGGGGAGGTTTTTTTTTTGGGGCCTTGTAGGCCGTGTGCAACAAAGGAGGAGTCTCTCACATGGCTTGCTCTCTCTCTCTCTCTCTCTCTCTCTCTCTCTCTCTCTCTCTTCTCTCTTCTTCCTTATTCTCTCATCTCTCTCTTTCTTTGAACTCAATTTTGTTAAAATTAATTTTATTGTTAAGTCTTTCATTTATTCAAAGTTTGGATTAATTTTTTTAAAAAATAGTTTGTTTAATTTAAGAACTTTCTTTTTATTAGATAAATTTCTATTTAAATTTCTCTCTCTTGCATTTAAATTCTTGTTTCAGCATTATTTATTGTTAATTTCAATTTGTATTCTTATTTAAAGTTTTTATGGGGATTTAATTATTTTCTTGGGTGTTTTTATTATTAAAATTGGTGTTTTTATTTAAAGTGTATTCTTGCTTGGGTTTACATTTAAAGTTAATATTTTCATTCAGTTGGATGATTGCAGGGTTTACTTACTTCGTTATTCCGATATTTAAATATAGTATTTAAACAGTTATTTTGCGCGTGTTTAATTTTTAGTTAGGGTTTAAATTTCATTACAAAATCTCAAAAATCCCAAGAAATCAAATATGAACTGTATTCAGTAAATTTTTCTTTTCTTAATTTCTTTTGAAATTGTACTAGTTTGGAATTAAAATGCATTCCTTGAGTAGATGATCTGGCTCTTGGGCTAATTATTACACGACTGAACTCCTATACTTGGGATAGTCTTCGCGCTACTCATTTTTAGAGTGAGTCAAGTTTTTGGTGCCGTTGCCGCAGAATGTCACTTTTAGTTTAAAATTAATATTTTTCCTGTCATTTTAATTTTTCTCATGAAAAAAAAAAAGAAAAAAAAAATAGTTGCACCTACACCACACATGCTTATGGATTTTTTGCAGCTCACACGAACCACACAGCCATCTTGCATCATATTGCTTGAGAATGCACAGAACTTTAACATTAAGCCTAGAATGATATCTGTGATACCTCAATTTCATGAGATGGAGTGTGAAAATCCGTATCAACATTTAACTGATTTTGAACTTGCATGTGTTACATTCATAGATGGGGCTGCTACTAATCAGGCAATTAAATTGCGTCTATTTCCTTTTTCATTGAAAGACAAGGTTAAGACGTGGTTTAATTATCTTAGGCCTAATTCTATCTCTAGTTGGGCTTATATGCAAAACAAATTTCTGCATAATTTTTTTCCCTTGTAGAGAACTCAATTTTTGCAAGAACATATCAGTCGAATCATGCAAAGAGTTGATGAGACATTTCATGAAAGCTGGGAGAGATTTAGAGATCTAGTTAACGTATGTCTCCACCATGGATTTGAATCATGGCGTCTAGTCAACTATTTCTACACTGCGTTGACTCCTGAATCGAAACAGTTCGTTCATACTATGTGTTCAGGATATTTCTTCGACAAAGAGCCTGATGAGGCATGATATTTTCTAGAGCATTTAGCTGACTATGCTCAGCAATGGAACATTATGATTGACAAAAGACCAATAGCAGCTCAACCACTAAGAGCAATACATGGTGGAGAGTGGTATGAACTGAAAGATGATTTTATGTTGAGGCACGTCTGGCTGAACTCACTAGAAGAGTGGATGCTATGGAAATGGGAAAGGAGAATAGTATGGAGCAACTTTGGAATCAACCTTCCCAGTCCTATGCACCCCCTTATCAGTCGTCATATCATCAGGCTGCTTTGCAGCATCAGTACCAGCCATAACAGATCTCTCAGAGCTATGCACCTTCAGGATTCCAATCTTATGTAGCACCTACTCCACCAAAGAAGTATCTTGAAGATGCTCTTTAGTAGTTCATGTAGATTCAAGTCATAACTAACAATCGGTACACTCAGGCCATAAATAAATTGCGGGACACCATTAATAAGATGAGCATGCAATTGTATATCTTAGAAAAAGGGGAATTTTCGGTAGAACCTTGGCCTAATCCTCAAGAATACCAACACCAACAGTAACAAATACATAATGTTTCTCTTGAGATAACGGAGGGCTTTATTACTTCGAGAAGTGGAAAAGAAGTTTCCTAACCTGAGATACTCATCGACATACCAACAATTGTCCCAACACCTGAAGTTACAACTGAAATAGATGAGATCAAATAAAAATCAGAGGAAGTAAGCCTAGAATTGAATAAGTTAGTTAACGTGAAGACCGAGACCAGTAAGGAGTACCAACCTCTGGTACCTTACCCTCAGAGATTGACAGCTGTGGAACCATCATTCCCTACTGGATTAAATATCAAAAGTGCAATGCTTAAGCAAATCCCTTGAGTGGTAAGGTGATGGGTACACCCGATAAAAAGAGTGAGCAGACTAGTGAAAATTTAACTTTCAAGTAACCTGGTAAAATTTTTAATGTTGATGCTTCTAAAGAACCAAAGGTAACTGCTCTGACAATTTTGCCTCAAAGACCGGTTCTTAAAGAAGTGACTTTCCTAGAAAATATACTGAATAAAAATCCTTTCTTGTTAAAACAAGGAAGGCGGTATGCACATGTTTTGTCTGGTACCTTAGAACGTATTGATTTATTTGAGGCTAACTTTTGTGCAGGTAACAAGACTGATTCATTGTGGTGACTCAAATTTGGAAACTCGCCGGTTCAATTTATAGACCTGCACCCACTAGATGAAATTCCTCCAGAGCCTCCGCCAGACAGACTGTGATATTTTTCTTTCCTTTATTTTCATTTTTTTTTACCTTGTTTTATTTTTAGTTAATTTTCAGGTACATTTTTCCTTAGTTTTAGTTTTTCTTTCCCCTTACTTCTCCACCCAGATACGCTCCACTTCGTCGGTGCACATATTGTTGACCTTATAGGTCACACCCTGGTTTTGATAATGACAAATACAATTGTATTTAATAAATATCTAGTTCATGTGCAGGTTCATATTAGCATATCTTCAGTGGCACGTGAAAAGCTCAAAGACTTGAAGACAATTTCATACTCTTAATTGTAATAGTTTTTAAATAAAATTTGTCTGTAATAGTAATTAGGGTTTTCGGTTTGTAATAAGCACACACATCACATGCATGATTTAATTTGTAAGCTCAAACCGAACCATGAATGAGATAGGACCTTAGGGTGCACCTTCGGTCGACCGACACCGGACTTTCTCGGTGTTTCCAAATTGGACCCCAAGTGACCTTAGAACACACACATATGTCACATATGTTTATTAGGCACTTGAAATAGACTTATTCGGGTCAATTCGGGACTGAAATGCACACTTGGTGCACTTTCAGTCGACCGGCCAACTCAGTTCAATCTGGCCTAATCAACCGAAACCGGTCCGGGTCAACTGTTTGACCCAGGCCCGATCGACCGAGCCCTTATAGGTCATTTGACCTCGGTCGACCGAACCTCCTCGGAGTCAACTTTTTGACCTCCCGGTCGACCGACCAGATTTGTACTCCAACTACCTGGTCGACCGAGGGGTCTTGGGAGAATTCCCAACGGTCTGGTCGACCGAGCCACTCAGTTCAAAATGGGGCCGGTCGATCGAACCTCGAAAATTTGGCAAATCGCCTTCTCCGGTCGACCGAGCCACTTAGTTCAAAATACCCCTGATCGACCGAGCTACTTGAGTCCTGGTCGACCGAACCACTTTTGGTCGACCGGACCTCTCGGGTTGGTCCTATTTTTATCGCGGTTAATAATTTTTTTAACAAGGCTAAATTATCTTAAGTGTCATTAAACTTTTCCAATAGTCCCTAATAAGTCCCCAACGGTCAAAATTTTCAGCATGTCTATATATACTCCTTCATTTGGTGGATTAAGCACCGATTAACAAAAAGATTAAGAAATCCTCTCTCAAGCAAAAAAAATATTCTATCTTGCCTCTCAGTGCTCAAATCTTTTTGAAACCTACTCAAGCTTACCTTCTTCTTCCATCCATATTTATTGTAAGTGTATTGAGTATTGTTATCTATAGGTTTGCTCTCCATATTGTTGCATATTTGAATCGATCTTTTGAGAGCATAACCTAAGTTTTCTTAGGAGGCTTTGCCAATAAGCCTACCCTAAGAAAAACTTGTGGTGACTTCCCAAGTATTGCATTCTCATTGCAATATCTTAGGAAGTTTGTATTTTGTTTGGGGCTCACAAAAATACTTTCAAACATATTTGAATATCTTGTGGTGTTCATATTGATATATTTGTAAAAAGGTATTTGTGTGTGTGATATATTAATCTTTGTAGTAATATCCATTCAAATCTATATCATTTGCTTAAGTACAAGGATTACTTATATCTTGCAGTCCAAGCATATATATATATATATATATATATATATATATATATATATTCATGGGATTGGCACATTCTATTGAGTTATATTATTGAGGCCTGTTTAATACTCTGTGTGAACACGTTTGTTTGAACACTTTAAAATACACAGATTATCATTGACATTCTCACGTACTTGCTACACTAATAGAAAACATTGTTGAGAGTTGAAATACTTAGACCACACAGAGCTTACATTATTAAATCATCTATGGTGTTTGTGTGTGTGCACATTTGTGGTACAAATCTGCTTTACGTGAAAGCACTCTTGTATTGTACCTTTGATTGTAAATCTGAGAGATTCCAGGCGTGGCCTGAGGGGGCGGTAATCCAGCCCGGTAAGGATTGTTGTAAAGGTTGAGGTCAGCCCTGTGGTAATTTGACCTGGTTTGTATAGGTGCCGCTCCACCCGTTTAAGTGAGCAAGGTATTGTGATAATCCTTGTGCTGGTTAGCCAAGGCGGGGACGTAGGCAGTTGGCCGAACCTCGATAACATATCTGCGTGTCATCTTCTCTTTACTGCTTTCTGGTGCTTGAATGATTATTTAAACTGCTTTATTTAATTTCTGGTATATTTACATTATTTGCACTAGATTGACCCTAGGCTTGTGAACATACTGCTGCTAGGAGGAATACCTAGAAGATAAAATTTAAAAATACCAATTCACCCCCCCCCCCTCTTGGGTTCACGGTAAAGCTAACACATATTTTCTATTTCCTCTATGCTTTTACATTGAGGACAATGTTCCACTTTAATTGGAGAGGATGATAAATTACATTGAAAAAAAAAATTTTGAATATGGATGATTTGGCCATGATTAACACTGACTTATACCCTTTACATACTTGCATATAAGTAGGAGTTACACACTTAAGTTGTATAGTGGGTAATTTATAAGTAGTTTCTCTTTATATGGCTAATCTAGGAATTGTAACTCTATGTATGTTGACTAGTAGATCATTCGTGTTAATATGGCTATATAAACTCTTGTATTTACATGGTATCTCATGAGGCTAAAAATACACGTTCACGTGACTTGTAGCACTTAGGGTTCCTTGTGAGCATTGAGAGAGCACCCGTGATGACTATGACACCTTGTGAGGTATTGTTAAGCCATTTATCATTCTTTTGAGATTTTGACATCAGCTCAAAGTTCATAAAAATCAACTTTCCTTTTTTTTTTTTTATCCTGGATATTCTTTGTACACTAGTCTCGGTTTTTGACTTGCTAGCCTAGAGGTGACATCTAGTGGGGAGAGAGAAACCTAAATCTTGTAACCTACTCAAGATGTGAAGCCTGAGTCACCCCTAGAAATAGACTTAGTTCATGGACTACTGTTCGAACTTAATTCACATGGATGGTATGAAGACAACAAAAGAAGTGTAATGATTGTCCTAATTGACCAAGAAAAGGAAGAAATTGAAAAATGAGCAAAAGAAATAAAAAGGAAAAAATAGAAATGCATATGAAGTGAAAGGTTAATACTTGCTCCACACAAATACCACAAAGAGTTAGGGACACGACACATATTCTCCACATATGAAAACTCTTCAACTGCTCAATGCTTCAGATTTATCCATGTCAGGCTTGTGAATAAGTTGATCTAGGGTGGTCTTGGTTGGACATGGCAAGTAGGCGAGAAGATGTTAGGGTGAAGGACCCGACACCTCACAGATAGGCTAAATCCTTTTCACACTAGTCCACTCCATACATTTAGTGTTTGTTCCTTGCAATATGTGGGATGTTTGATCATGACACTCCTCCTCACATACGACAAGTGAACCCATCCTTTTTTAGTGTTTTTTAGGATATACAAGTTAGTCTGAGTCAAAATGATCGTTCTATAGGTGTCCACTAGTATCCTAGGTGTACAAGTCATACACATTACATATACCTTGAGATTTCACCTGTTTATACTCAAATTTATATGACTACATTAACTTTGAATTGTAATTGCTGGTTAACTCTATGTGAGTATATTGTTCTTAATGGTTATCTAGTGATGAAACTTGCATGAGTGACTTACTTCGGAGTTGCGTAAATTGTGTATGAATAAGCTTGTGTGTAATCTGGTGATATTCTTATATGTGAAATGGTATATTCGTGTTGCATGTACATTCATTAATATTCATTGAAATTGGTGTTTGTGGATGTCGCCTTGGAAACCTTCACTAGGCTACAACTCGTCCACTAGGATCGACCTAGGGGTTTAAAGTCTTATTGCATTTGGTAAATGCAACCGTGTTTCCCACGAAAGAGGAGGTAGATACGATTTGACAGTTTTCTTAGTTTTTTTTTATTTTATTTTGTTAGGGACTAGCAAAACTTTAGTTTGAGGGTGTGATTACATGCCTAAATTACGTAATTAGGTGTTTTAATTCATGCATTGAGGCTTATATCTTTAATTAAATTCCTAATTATTCTCAATATTTTAACATTGTGTTTTATTTATAATATTTGGGTTTTATTGAGTAATTTGTGAATTTTTCGTATTTTTTTATTACAGGGCAATTATTGGAAGCTAAAAACTGACACTACTCTGTAATTTGTACGTAAATCTCTCATCCAACCTTTGATTTAGAAGATTCAAGATGCTATAGAAAGATAAGAAACAGCTAAAAATTTTTATGTTTTATATTTTGAGAAATACTAGCTGCATCAAGGTTGAAATCAGACGTGAAGTTACCATACGTTGTTATGGACTATTTCGACATTACTCTGTAATCTGAGCGTAATATTCTCGTCTAAGCTCTGATTGAGACGATTCAAAATTATGGAGAAAATTAAGGAAATTATCTACAATTTTAAGTTTTAAGTTTTGAGAGATACAGGTTGTAGGAAGGTCAAAATTATGCTTCAAAGTAAGGACAGACTATGTGCTATGGAATTAAAAGGAAAAGCCCATTGTGAGACCCATGACGTGACCCATCCATGCAAGAGGCGTTGGGTCTCTTGAGGGCTGCGGGAACACCAAATTTTGGAAAGTTTTAATAGCATAAAAAAAGGGCGGCATTGAAAAAAAGGAAGAAGGTTGAAAAAGTCAACAAAGGAGGCTAGGGTTTAGGGGATTATTAGGTGTTCTTTTGATAGCTTTTTTGGGAGGGGGGGCCTTGGAGGCCGTGGTCAGCAAAGGAGGAGTCTCTCACATGGCTTGTTCTCTCTCTCTCTCTCTCTCTCTCTCTTCTCTCTTCTCTCTTCCCCTTTACTCTCTCATCTCTCTCTTTCTTTGAACTCAAGTTTGTTAAAATTAATTTTATTGTTAAGTCTTTAATTTATTCAAAGTTTGGATTAATTTTTATTTAAAAATAGTTTGTTTAATTAAAGAAAATTTTTTTTTACTGGATAAATTTCTGTTTAAATCTCTCTCTCTTGCATTTAAATTCTTGTTTGAGCATTATTATTGTTAATTTCAATTTGTCTTCTTATTTAAAGTTTTTATAGGAATTTAATTATTTTATTGAGTGTTTTTATTATTAAATTTGGTGTTTTTATTTAGAGTGCATTCTTACTTGGGTTTACATTTAAAGTTAATATTTTTATTCAGTTGGATGATTGTAGGGTTTACTTATTTCGTTATTCCGATATTTAAATCTAGTATTTAAACAGTTATTTTGCGCTTGTTTAATTTTTAGTTAGGGTTTAAATTTCATTGCAAAATCTCAAAAATTCCAAGAAACCGAATCTGAACTATGTTCAGTAAATTTTTATTTTCTTAATTTCTTTTGAAATTACACGAGTTTGGAATTAAAATGCATTCTCTGAGGAGACGATATAGTGCTTTGGCTAATTATTACACGACTGAACTCTTATACTTGGAATAGCCTTCGCGCTGCTCATTTTTAGAGTGAGTTAGATAGCCCAAGCATGCTATGGCCAATATTTTTAAATTTTAACCAATCATAATGATATGTATGGTAAATGACTAAATTGGATATTTCCACTTGAAATCTCATATTGGCTTTTTTCTTTATAGTTATTAGTATAGCAATAGTGTATACTAGGATTTGATCATTTAAGTACAAACCACTATCTAAGCATTAAAGCATTTTAACCCTTTTTATTTAAATAACTAATCCTAAGAAGATTTCAATGGAAGTTTAAAATCTTAAGACTTCTAGTTTAATTTTAACTTTTTCATTTTCAACAAATTATATCATTTATTTTACTTATCAAAAATCTTATGAGTCCTAGTATATTTCTTTTGCAATTCTCATAAGATGGCATGCTATAAATATCAGATTATGATTTGCAGAAATTTAACACAAAATATACCATACAAATCATTACATGAAATATTCAATAAAGTAGAAAGAGGAAGATATACCAATTTACTTTACTCTTTAGTCGTTTAAGCTCGAATTCCTTGGAGTGGTGTTCTCCTCTCTCTCAGTCTCTCCATACCGATTATTATTCCCAGTTTTCTTTAGCACTACTAAATGACAATCTTTGTAAAACGCATTAGTAGCTTAGACACAACAAAAATTAAGCATGGCACTAAAAATACATATGCATTAAAACCATGTCATGCTCATTCATTTCGTTTTCAGGTTTGGGAAACCATACATTTTTAAAATATTTTCATTGGGACAGAATTTTATTTGACAAATGCTATCTAAAAATGCCAACCAATATATTTACAAAAATAGTCATTTTCAATTTTCAATTTTCAAATGGTAAAATCTACACAATAAAAGCAGCGGAGGATTTGCAAAGGATTGGACCACTCAAAGCAGGGATACATCGAAGAGCCATTGCAATCTTTATGCAAACACGATTAAGCTTATTGCAACCGGACTCTAATACCAATTGAGGGGAATAGCGTGATCCCAAGAAGGGGGGTGAATTGGGTTTTAAAAACTTTTTCCTAATTAATCTCACCGATTCACCACATCATATCCCATTCATATTTAAAGTGTGTATGCAAAATAATAACAATAAATGAACAAGCATACACATGCCGAAAAATAAAGTGCAGAAATATAAATGAGATAAGAGAGAGAAAGAGAGAGAATGACACAAGATTTTTAACGAGGTTCGGCCAATCCTGCCTACGTCCTCACCTTGGGAAAACCCTCCCTCCCAAAGATTTCACTAACCCTGCTCACTTAACTAGGCAGAGCAGAAACCGTTTACACTCCTTACAGGGTGGAGCCCCCTAGCTCACTTAAACAAGCGGAGCCAAACCCTTACACACTCCTTACAGGGTGGAGCCTCCCTAACTCACTTAGTCGGGCGAAGTCAAACTGTTACATACTCCTTACAGGGTGGAGCCCCCTAACTCACTTAACGGAGCGGTGGAGCCCCCCTAGCTCACTTAACTGGGTGGAGCCAAACCGTTAACACTCCTTATAAGGTGGAGTGCCCCTAGCTCCCTTGACTGGATGGAGCCAAACCATCTCCAAGTGATTCATCGACGAACTAATGGTTTTCGTCGACAAATGTCCCACTAGGTCTCATTGACGAAGTACACGTATCTCGTCGACGAGGAGATACTGAGAGCAGAGATATCTAGACTACTAAGGGTTCGTCGACGAACCCATTACCTTCATCGACAAACACCTTTCTGTGGTTTGTTGACAAGTACACATGTCTCATCGGTGAAGCCACGTGGCCAGCGGTCTATAAATTTGCAAAAATCAGAATTTCGGCACGAAATTTCATTTCTCTTTTTTCTCTCTCTAAGTTCGGCCAGCCCACCTTCTCTCATTATTTCTTGCTCTTTTTAAGCCCAATTTGATGATCAAAAGCCACCACGGGGTTCGTGGGGAGATTTTGTACAACTTAGCCAAAGCGGATTGTTGATTTCGAGTCCTTAGGCACCACTCCAAAATCAGGGTGAGTAAGGTATTTTAGGGTTTAAATTTTTTATTATTATTATTTTTTTTTTTTTGGAGTATATAGGGCCTAGGAAGTGTTAAATAAGAAATATTCTAGCAGATGAATTGATTGATTTGGGAAAAATGTGAATTTCAGAGTTTTGAGTTTTGAACGTCGCGAGTGTAGGATTTGGGTTTTAACAGACCTCTCAGTAAGTCAAGCAAGGGGAATAAATTATAATAGCTATTTTTTTGTGAAAATGAATTATTGATTTAAAGCATGTGAAAATGAAATATGATACTTTACCTGTGATTAATATGTTATAAATATTAGACAAAAATTGTGTGACATGAGAAATATGATATAACAGGTCTAGAAATGTGATTGAAACCGGGATATATGATTTGAGCTAAGGAAAAATGAGATTATGCAATATATATATATATATACTGAACTGTTTTATACAAAAATGAAGTTATGGAATTTAATTATGTTGTATATACATAATTGTGATGAAATGATATTCTTATAAGGAAATGATGAAAAATGGCATACCGATTGATTTTATTGAAAAACGAAAAAATGAGATGTGTATATAAATGTGCAATTTACTGAGGAATAATGAAATGTGGTATAGATATGTTTTACTGAGAAATATTGAAATACGTGAAATGATATATATATATATATATATATATATATATGAGGAGAATGAAACAGAAAAATGATGAGAATACTACTAATGTGATAAAATGATGAGAATACTACTGATGTGATGAGATAAATGTGAATACTGAATTAAGAATACTGAAATGAGAATATGCAAATGTGGAAATAAGAACCCCTGATGGACTGTTGTTGATAGAGAGCACCGTACTATTGCTAGTGAGGTGATAGTGCAACCACACGGTCTCGTGGAGAGTGTGGTGAGACGGTCGAATGGGCCTGTGAAGGGTTGTGATGCCCTCCTAGGGTCCAGACCAGGATTGGGTAGGCCAATCGTACTACAGACACGTTCCCCTTTGATCTATTTGAGTAGGCAAACCGCGGTTAAGTCCAGCCTTTGGGCCGCACAACCCAGTCATGGGGGGAAGCATGACGATGAGATGGGGTTATCCTCAGGGCAGCCATGAGTTACAGACACGTTGTGGATTTTATACTGGCGAAAACTCATATGCTAGATTGTGATTACTCATTATAGACATGAAAATAAACAGCCATAGGTTACAGACACGTAGAGATATTTATATGACGATACCTATGGGCTAGAATGTGAAAATGAGAATGAGAAAGAAAAGTGTATGAAAGCTATTGAAAGATGAATATGAGAAAGTACGTAAATGATTATGAAAATGATAAGAGAGCTTTGAAAATATGTTGTACGTACATATATGATTATGAGTACATATATATATATATATATATATTCTCCCAGCTGTTATATTTATTAAATTGGAATGTGATATGATGTAATTGAACTCATACCGCCACACACTGTGAATAATTTTTTCCGTATTACTAAGAGTTGTCTCGCTCAAATATTTAAATATTTTAGGGAACCATAACAGGCAGAGTGATAGAGCTCCGAGATAGAGGGGAGCTGGTACCCTAATAGATAAGGTAAGTATTTTGTGTTGGGGAATGTGTTTGTGTAAACTCCTAGGATATGTTATGGAATTTTGGGGATGTATATGGATGTTTAGAACTCTAGTTATTTGTATTATAGATGATATGTGAATATGGACTTCCGCTATTAGGTATGTTCTTATATGATGCCTGATTACCCTGTATCCCACTTCGGGTCGGGTTGTGTTTATATGGTATCAGAGTTGTGACGTGGCAGATGTTGGATTAATATTTATTATTTACTAGAAATAAAAAAATGGTATGAAAATCGGGCCATGATAATCAAAATAAGAGAGTAGGAGAAAATTTGATCTTTGAAATCAACAATAAAAGAGAAAGCTTTCAAGCAATATATATATCAACTTAAATATATGCTCAAGCCTTCTCAAGTAAAAACCCAAAAAGGTTTTCCCCAAAAATATTTTCAAGAAGAGTAGGAGAAAGTAAGAATTTTAAGCTCAGATGGGTTTAAAAAGGAAGGAAGAATCAAAGAATGATTAAATAAATTTTCAAAGGGATTCTCCAACCTTCTCCAAGTGTTTAGGGCATGTATTTATAGGCAAAAAAAGAAACCAAATGTAATCGTCATTAGACTGTTGGGCTTTTAATATTATTTTATTTTAAAAAATATGACCGTTTGAAGCTTAAAAATGCCCTGAACCGAGAGGTCTAGTCGACTAGCCCGAGGTCCGATCAACTGGCCCTAAGGTGATTTTCCATTTCGTGAGAAATGGCATACGGGGCTCAAGATTTGGTCAACCGAATCATATGGCCGGTCGACTGGGCCAATTAAGCCTTCAAAAGGCTAGTTGACTAGGGCAATTTTAGAATTAAAAAATTGGCCATTAAACACACGCTGGTTAGCTAGCCCAAAAAGCCTTATGGGAGGCCGGTTGACCAGGCTCTATGTAAATTGCCCATGTGGTCAGTCCGATCGACTAGGGCTTAACAACTGATTGACCAGGGCTATTAAAAAAATAAAGTTTTGCCTTTGTTTAGGTTCAAAACCCCTCTCAAACCTTTTGTATGATTATCATTTTAAATAAAAAGGTTTCTATGAAAGACTTGGAGTCCTATGGTCAATCTAAGGTCATTGTGAACTTCAAATTAAATCATAAGAAATGCATGCACATTAAAACCTTATTACTATTACAAGCCCAAAATAAACAAAATCTTCATGCTTTTACTCCTTTGCAATCCCATGGAATTCGCCGAGGTATGATCGTCTAAGTGCTTTTACGACTTCCATTTTGCATTTGTCACTTGTGCTCACAGAATTATAAACCTATTCAAACACTAAGTACACAAGTGAAATGTTGTGATTTGTCATAATCAAAATAGAGATCGGACTCAAAAAGTTAACAATTATATATTGTTAAATAATAATATTTAAATTTGAGATATATGTTGTTAAAAATATTATTTTAATTAAAGAAATAAGTTCTAAGAAATTTGTAAAGCTATAAAAGAATTTATTATCAAAAAAAATTAATACTATAAAAATTGACTTTTAATATTTAATAAAATTAATTTTGTGACAAATTAAGTTAACTCTTCGTTCAAAAAAAAATTAACTTGAATCAATATATTTACATATTTAGTGAATTTTTGTAATGAATTGAACTGAGTGCGGGTTAAAAAACAAATTATAATGGGTTTTATGATCTTAGCTCAAATATATAAAATATAAAAAAAAAACTATTTTTAAAGAACCATTAATGTCAATAAGATATTTATACTTTTGTTTGGTTTAATAGGTAGTAAATGCATTATTATAAAACAATATGTTATATGCATTGATTATTATATTTAAGTCCCAAAAATCTACCTTTTTAGTATTGGAGAATTAAATTTTCTACTTTTTTTATTTCCTTCATTGAAGTGGGAAGTGTAATTAAAATATACACATTTATGAAAGAAATATTTCTTAATGATGATATAAAGTTACTTTATATTTTTTCCACAAAATTATCTTTATTTCAACACAAAAGAATGGACAACAGTTCTCATTTGATTTCATATATCTTTTTTTATATTTATTGCTATCAATAGGAAAAAAAAAAAAGAATATTTTTTACTAATTAGGATTAATATAAACTTAAAAAGTCATTATTTGAGTCTTTAATAAAGAGTTCACCTTTAGTATGTCATGTATGTCCTAAACCCAATTCTCTGCTACTAGTGGGTCCGCTCCTCCAGTAAAAGATGGGGGTCGCATACGTGTGAACTACTCGATCGTGCAACTCCGCTCCCCCGAGCTCTTGGCCATCTCAGCCATCACCTGTTGAGTGACGCTACACAATACCGCGTCAGGGTCTGCACCACCCATACTAGAAGGTCTTGTTCCATCACCTCCCATATTCGTGTTACTATTCCTCGGATCCATCCGGCAAAGGAAACAGCTAGTATCAGCATACAATCACTATCACACAACCCATACACTACAATAACTCATAAATTATTCTTCTATCCACACCTTAATCCCCATTTAAGATTTAGTCCTACCACTCAGAAACAAGACCCAGCGGTAGTATCCATAATTTTCCTGAAATCGTCACCCCAGGAAAAACACAGAAACAACCCCGGTACCCCTGTCTCTAGGCCGCAAGATCGAACCCTAAATTCTCACCTCATCCTTAAACAACCACTAACTCACACTTCACTCTACTCATCACCTATTTTCCTCAAAATCTACTCCTATACTCTGGTACTGTATTCCGCTGTTTACTAAAGTCTACAGAACCTGGTAACCTAGGCTCTGATACCAAATTGTGACGCCCCGATTTTCAATTTTTTTTCCTTAATAATAAATAAATAATCACACATCATCCATAACATTCACAAATCTTCTACGTCAACAATCCTATTATCATTCATACAACCTGACCCGCATTGAGTACCGGGTAAAAAGTTATTTTATTTATTCAACCTAACAATGGAAGACAATATATTTATAACATCCAGAATACAATATCCAAAGTATTAACATACATATTTACACAATACTATCTCATACTCAAAAATAATACAACCCTAGGGAATCACACCTCCCGAGTCCAAACTCACCCTGTATATAAGGGTTCCAGCTCCCTACTATCACGAAGCTCTATCACCCGGTCGGTCTTTGTTCCTTGAAAAATTTAGATAAATTGGGTGAGACACATCTCAGTAAGAAGGAATAAATTATTTACAATGTGTGACCATATGAGTTCAATTATAATACACTTTACTTTTCAAATCAACGTTTCATCTGAGAAAATACACTGATATACACATTCTCATAATCATATAGATATACAACACAAGCTTTTATAAGCTTTAAAATCATTTCTCAAATTCAATAATTTCCAACACATATTTACCACGAAGTTCCTGAGAATAGGGAAGATTACCCACCCATATAGGTAGCTTTCCTCTGCTCTAACACATTATGCAACCACGTATGGCCACATCTGATACCTATCAGGGCACTCACCTTACTCAGCAAACCCTCAGGCGGAGAGTTTCACTTCGCCTCAAATATGTATATTATCAATTCACACGGTTCCATTTCTCAATTTTATCATTCTTTATTTCTCAATTTCCATTCTTTCTTTCATTTCTCATTTTAACCAATTTTATCATTCTTTCACTTTCTATTTTCATTTTACTTTCAGGCTCATGAGTATCCTTGGTATCAAATACCAACATCGCATATGTAACTCATGGCCACCTTGAGGATCTTTCTATCCACGCCATGCTTCCCCCCTGGTCAAGGTTGTGCCGCCCGAAGGCTGGATCTAACCGCGGTTGGCCGACCCGGTTAGATCAAATATCATATCACATATCGTGTTTGTAGTACGACTAGCCGGACTATAACCCTGATCCAGACTCAGGGGGCCCAACAACCCTACACAATGGCACAGTCGACTGTCACGCCACATGCTCCAAGAGTCCATGTGGTTGCACTAACACCACTAGCAACGGTACCATGCTCAATATCATAATCATCCAACAGGGTTTACTACCACATACCCGCAATCATTATGCGGTATTGGCATTTCATCAATTATATTTCAGTATATCACAATTCAATTCAATATAAATTTTCTCATCATTTTCTGTGCACATTTCATCATCTCATAATATCATATATCATATTTCACGTATTTTTCACATTTTTCCAAAATACTCATATCAACAATTTGTACAAACTCATTTGTCATACACATAATTTCCACTCACAAATAAATACCACATTTCATTATTTTCCAATATCTGTAATTCACAAAATCTCATTTTTCAGGCAAAACATTTCCACTCACATATATATATATATATATATATATATATATATCATATTTCATTATTTCTCACTAATCACATCAATAATTTTCATTTCAATATTTTCTTAGAAATTACACATCGTTATATTTTACACTCCAAAATATCACACTTTAAAATTACTCAAATGCCACACAATTTATCTGATATTATATCGTAATAATTTTCAGACAAAATATCATATGTTCATTTTCACATATTAATTCAAATAGAAATTATAAAAATATTGCTATAATTTATTCCCCTTACCTGACTTATTGAGAGTCTCATTAACACCCAAATTCTACGACCTTGGTGCCCGAAATTGAACTCCTGCAATTTGCATTTTTTTCAGATTAATTGACTAATTTCCCCCCAAACAATACTCAACTAACCTTCCCTAAGCTTCATATACCCCATTATCATTTAAACTATTATTTAACACCCCTACTTAATTTTCTGAATTTTGCCTATGGGTCCCAAAATTACACCCGCGGCGCTCACCCGAGCCCTAAATTCCAGAAATCCTACTTCAACTCCAGATGCTCAACATTTTAGCATTTCTAAATTAATCATAATTAATTAAAAATAAGCCCCTTAATAACCCTCGTACCTCAAATTTGGGGTTTTGCCCACGACGACCCCACGAGAATTCTGTCCTGCAAGACTTGTAGAGAATCATCCCTAGATTCTCGTGGTGGTGTCCGTTCATCAATCAGGCTTATAATTTGTAAGAAATTAAAGAAAAAATGGAAATTGGCTTACCACAGGAGATACGTCTACGCCGCTCCTACCACCGATCCGCTCTTGCAGAAATGACGGCAACGGAGAATGGAGTCCGGCTGTGTCTTCTGATTTTCGATCAGGCAAAAATCAGCCACGAAATCAAGGAGAGAGGGAGAGAGAATGAGAGGAGAGAGAGAGAGCGTCTCAGACAGCAAAAGAAAAGAAAAGAAGAAGAAGAAAAAGAAAAAGAAAAATCCTGAAGCTGAGAAGCTTTAGGATTATTAGTAATAATAATAATAATAATAATAATAATAATAAATTTAATGAATACTAATAATAATATATTTTATTAATAAAAATAAAACTAAAAATTAAATAAATTTTAGTTATTTTTTTTCTTTTTTGCTTTCTTTCTTTTCTTTAAAAAAAATCCGATTAATTAATTACTTAATTAATTATTTAATTAATTACTTAATTAATTATTTAATTAATTACTTAATTAATTATTTAATTAATTACTTAATTAATTATTTAATTAATTACTTAATTAATTAATTTTTTTATTATTATTATTTTTTGGAATCACTCTACTAATCTTGTATAGCCCTTTTTGGGGTTATTACAATGCAAGTTCGTCGACAAACTTTCTACAAGACTCGTCGACGAGGTGACGTGTCTTGTCGACAAATCCAGCCCTATAAATAGCTGAAACTCATATTTTTAATCAAATCTTTAGTGCAAAAACCTTCTCTCTCTCTCTCTCTCTCTCTCTCTCTCTCTCTCTCTCTCTCTCTCCTACGACCCCCTCCCCTTCTCTCTTCAATCCTGGCCCCATTTCTCGCCGGATTGAAAATCTAAGGCCACCACAATACTCCTAGCAAAGTTCTCTGCAAGTCTACCGAAACAGATCATGGCAAAAGTTGAATTGATATTCATCCCAAATCCAGGGTATGGTGTTTTACTCAAATTATGCCTTCCTTGTAATTATAAGAAATGTTGTAGGTAAGAAAATACTGATATTTTGTTCTGGGGAATATTGTTTTCAGGATGTTGAGTTAGGAACCCTATGGATATAGGGCCAGAATTTAGTAAGGGCTTTTCAGAGTTAAGGTAAGGGAAATATACTATGCTAGCAATTTTAATATGTATACAGAAGATTATGAAAGTATATTTATAAGCATGTATATCAAATTATTTTTTAGAGAATTATGAATATTATTTTTATAGTACAATTACTAAAATTGAGCATGAGACTACGTTTATTCAAATGTGTGGCATGAGTTTATTACAATGCAACATATATAGATTTTACAGTACTACAGATATTCAGATATTTTAGAATATTAGAAATGAATGAGACTTACAGTATTTTCAGAGAAAAACATGATTTCTAGACCATAACACTTAAACAGTTTGTTCAGACAGATTATACAGCGATAGCATCAAGATACGACAGTAGATATACAGAATACACAAATATTATATACAGAGCATACAAATATAATATATACAGAGCATACATATATTATATACAGAGTATACAGATATAATATACAGATATTTTATACAGATATTACAGATAGTACAGACAGAAAGCACATATGATATAGATAGATAATATATATATTTCAGTCAGATATCTCAGATAATATAGCTCATAAATATAGTGTTATGGTTGTTTTTGAAATCATGTTAAAAGTAGCAAAATGAGTATATATTTACATATATATATATATATATATATATATATATATAGTATTACACAATATCATATCCCTATGGAAATTACAGACAGATATATTTATAGCAGAGCACGGTATCGTTACTAGTTTCAGACACATGTAACCACATGACTCAGATAGCATGTGGATTCCGTCTAACCGTACTAGCAGAGATTGCAGTCTCCCCAGCATGCTGGGTTGAGGTAGCTGATTAGACGATGACAGAGGTTTGATATAGCCCGAAGAGATTGCAGTGGGCTAGGATCTTCATAGATCATTACAGATTGGCGGATGTACAGATATAGATTGACTTGCCTGGTAGGCCAACTAGAGTAAGTCCAGCCTACAAGTCGCACAATCCTATCATAAGGGGATATATCATGATATACATATCCCAGGGTATAGCAGAAGTTCCTATGTACAGATATATCACACAACAGCAATTTATATTATTAACTAGCAGTACCTTAAGATAGTAAACTCAAATACACTGTCCTATTTTAAAGATTACATGATAGATAGATATATTCTGTACAGTTTATTAGTTTTCTCAAATTACGGTATTATTTTAGTATTTTAAATACTTAACTCAGCCACCACACACTAGTAATAGCATATTTCCACTTACTAAGCATTGTCTCATCCCAGTGACTTATCATTTCTCAGGAGATCCAGGTAGGCAAGTAGATCAAGCTCGCGGGTAGAGGTTGACTTGAGCTGCCCTTGTGGGAAGGGTAGGTATTTTTTAGATAACAGTGTTTTGGGATAGTTTTCAAATTATAGTGACGTCACTGGGTATTTTGTATTGTGAATATATTTCAGAGTTCTATAGTTTTCTAGTATTGTATTGTATTTAGTAGTTCCCAATTTTATGTACTGCTGCTTAGATATGTATGACAGACAGAGTTTCCTCAGTGCCCTTTGGACCTGGGATGTTATTTTCAGTACTTCAGACAAATGACATTTATTATATTTAAAAAAAAAATTAAATAAATAGCAGGTCGTCACAGTTTGGTATCAGAGCCTAGGTTGCTAGGTTCTGTAGACTCTAGAATACAGCGGATACAATACCAGTATATAGGAAAAGGATTTGAGGATTTGTTCTGTGGTCTGAATACAGGATTATTGTGGTGATTTCTGTGTTTTTCCTAGGGTGACGATTTCAGGAAAATCATAGTAAGCTATCAACAAGTCGTGTGTTTAGGTCGCAGGATTGGATTTTGGGGTAGGAATAAGGGAAATAGTTGACAGTGAATTTGAGGTTTCCGTTGGATGAAGTAAAGTATATCTGCATAGGATTTTTAAAATAGCGTTTTGTGCATTTTCAAGATGGATTTAGGTAGCAGTGATACAGATGCTGGAAGTGACAAAGCAGGACCCTCCAATAAGGGAGGTGAGGATACAGATGATGTACTATGTAGCGTCACCCAGTAGGTGATGGCTGAGATGGCCAGGAGTGGAGGAGAGCGTGGCTACACGATCGAGCAGTTTACGCAGATAGGGCCTCCTTCTTTTGCTGGAGAACCTGACCCGATTGTGGCTGAGAATTGGGTTCAGGATGTCGAGGAGATTTTAGTAGTATTGGCATGTTCAAATGAGCAGAAAGTGGCATTTACGTCATTTAAGTTGACATGAGAGGCAAAGCGCTGGTGGAGGTCAGCACGATTGATTGAGGAGCAAAGGCCAGATCCAGTGCCAGTATCTTGGAGTCGGTTCAATGAGTTATTCTTCGAGCAATATTTCCCTGCTATCGTTCGAAGTGTGAAGGCAGCCGAGTTCCTGCATTTGGCTCAGGGGTAGATGACAGTATCCCAGTATGCTGCCAGATTTATTGAGTTATCACGTTTCACCCATATTTAGCACTAGATGAAGAAAAGAAAATCAGAAAGTTCGAAAAAGCCCTAAGACAAAATTTGTTTGAGCAAGTTATTGGCTTCCGAGCTCAAACGTTTGCTGAGGTGGTGGATAGAGCTGCTATCATTAATAGTGGTATGTAGAGAGCTGCTGCAGCTCAGGGTCAGAGGGAGAGGTTTGCACCTCAAAATTTACAGGCGAGCTCTAGCTGAGGGCTATGGAGAGGGGATTGATATAGAGGTGGTCAAGGATGGATGTCAGGCCATAGTGGTTTTCAAGGTGGACGGGCAGCTCCTACCTATCCTAGATACGGCCGCAGACATCCAAATGAATGCAGGATGGGTGAGGATGTCTGCTACAGATGTGGGAGACCCGGGCACCGATCGTGGTCGTGTCAGGGACTGCCAATTCAGGCACCAGCTCCCAAACCATACCGGGGTGGTTATCAGGCGCACCATGGAGGACAACAAAGGAATACAACACCGGTGAGAGTGTACGCACTGACACCGGGTGACGCCGATGTAGTTAGAGACATAGTTACAGGTACCCTTACTGCTTTCTCATTTATAGCTGTTGTTTTATTTAATACAGGTGCCACCCACTCTTTTGTTTTTGTGATATATGCTAAGTTAATGGGGTATGAAGCACAGTTACTAGATATTGGGTTAGTTGTAGACACGCCGAATGGGTCAATGGTGAGATATAGAAGAGTACTCAAGAGATTTCTAATAACTATTCAGGGAAAGATATTGTCAGCTGATTTGGTGATATTAGATATGCATGGGTTTGACATCATTTTGGGTATGGATTGGTTGGCAGATAATCATGCTAGTATTGACTGTCCTTTGAAAGAAATGATTTTCAAACCTCCAGGCGAGCTAGAATATAGATTTCTTAGTTTGCGGGTACGTTCTTCGCCACAGCTTGCGTCAGCTATTCAGGTGAAAAAATTAATCCAAGAAGGCTGCCAGGGATTTGTTGCTTACATTAAGGAATCGCTGAAAGAAGAACTGAAACAAGCTGATGTTCCTATAGTTAGAGAATTCTCAGATGTACTCTCAGAAGAATTACCTAGTTTGCCACCAAATCGTGAAGTTGAGTTTACAGTGGATCTTCTACCGGGGTCAGTGCCAGTGTCTAAAGCTCCTTATCGGATAGCCCCATCTAAGTTAAAAGAACTGAAGGATCAATTGCAAGAAATACTGGATAAAAGATTCATCAGGCCTAGTGTGTCGCCCTGGGGAGCACTAGTCTTATTTGTGAAAAAGAAATATGGGACCATGAGGATGTGTATCGATTACAGGGAAATAAATAAATTGACAATTAAGAATAAATATCCTCTTCCCAGAATCGACAATTTATTTGATCAGCTCCAAGGGACCCATGTTTATTCTAAAATTGACCTACGGTCAGGTTACCATCAGATAAAAGTGAGGGCAGAGGATGTCTCGAAAACGGCATTTCGTACAAGATATGGGCATTACAAATTCTTGGTGATGTCATTTGGGTTGACTAATGCACTAGCGATATTTATGGATTTAATGAACCGAGTGTTCCATCAGTACTTAGACCAGTTTATAATTGTATTTATTGATGATATAATGGTCTACTCTAGGAGTTTTGAAAAGCACGAGCATCATTTGAGGCTGGTATTGCAGACATTGAGAGAGAGAGAGAGAGAGAGAAAGTTATATGCGAAGTTCAAGACATGTGAATTATGGCTGAAACAGGTTTCTTTTCTTGGCCATACGGTCTCTGAGGCAGGTGTATCTGTCGATTTGAGTAAGATAGAGGCAGTGGTAAATTGGATGAGGCCTGGAAATGTTCAAGAAGTTTGGAATTTTCTGGGATTTGCAGGCTATTACCGACGCTTTGTAGATGGATTTTCCAATTTATCAGGTCCGTTGACACGACTTAAGAGGAAAAATGTAAAGTTTGAATGGACTGATGACTGTGAGTGGAGCTTCCAGGAGTTGAAGCAGAGGTTGGTTACAGCCCCAGTATTGGCTATTCCATCAGGAGAGGATGGGTTTGTAATATATAGTGATGCGTCCCTAAAGGGGCTTGGGTGCGTATTGATGCAGCATGGTAGGGTCATTACATATGCTTCCAAATAGCTTAAAGAATATGAGAAGAATTACCTTGTCCATGATTTGGAGCTAGCTACAGTGGTGTACGCTTTTAAAATCTGGAGGCATTATCTCTATGGTGGAAAATGCGAAATCTTTACGGATCATAAAAGTTTGAAATATTTCTTCACCTAGTGAGAATTGAACATAAGGCAAAGAAGGTGGTTAGAACTTATCAAAGATTATGACTATACTATTACCACCCAGGGAAAGCGAATGTAGTGGCAGATACTCTGAGCAGGAAGTCAGTAGAACCAATACTAGCAGTCATAGAGATTCAGCATCCGATCTTGATGGATTTGGAGAGACTCAGTATAGAGTTGGTAGAGGATAGTCCTCAGGTTTTTGTTGCCAACCTAGTTGTACAGCCTACATTATATGAGAGGAGAAAGGCCGCTCAGGGAGATGACACATAGTTAGCAGAGGTTATGACTAGAGTACAAGATGGTCAGGGAGAGGAGTTCAGTATATCAAATGATGGAGCCCTGCGGTTTCGTACTAGGCTTTATGTTCCTGCAGATATCGAAATCAGGAGAACTATATTAAAGGAGGCTCACAGATCCCTTTACACCGAACATCCAAGTAGTACTAAAATGTATAGGGATCTGTGAGAATACTTCTGGTGGAGTGGAATGAAGAGAGAGAGATAGTTGAGTTCATCTAGCAGTGCTTAACGTGCCAGCAGGTTAAGGCTGAGCACTAGAGACCAACAGGACAGTTGCAGCCGTTGTTTATTCCAGAATGGAAGTGGAACCACGTTTCTATGGATTTTGTTACAGGGTTACCACCAGTGTGGCAGGGATTGAATGCAATTTGGGTAGTTGTTGATTGTTTGACGAAGACTACCCATTTTATCCCTATTAAAGTCGGCTATTCCATGGACAGACTGGTAGAGATATATGTTTAGGAGATAGTTCACGTCCATGGTGTACAAGTATCCATAGTGTCAGACTGGGATCCTTGGTTTACTTCACGAATTTGGAAAAGCTTTCAGGAGGCTATGGGTACATAGTTAGCATTTAGTACAACTTTTCATCCCCAGACAGATGGTCAAACTGAGAGGACAATTCAGACCTTAGAAGATATGCTTGCTAGATTTTGGGGGTAGCTGGACTCAGTTTCTACCACTAGTTGAATTTGCCTATAATAATAGCTATCAGTCTAGTATTGGCATGGCTCCGTACGAGACACTAATTGGCAGGAGATGTCGTCCTCCTCTCTTCTGGGATGAGGTAGGTGAGAGGTGAGTTTTGGGTCTAGAGATCATTCAGCAGGCTTGTGACAATGTTCGAGTAATTAAAGAAAGAATCAGTACCGCACAGAGTCATCAAAAAAGTTATGCAGACACTTGCCACCGGGAGTTAGAATTTAAAGTGGGAGATCGGGTATTTTTGAAAGTAGCTCCTATTAGAGGGATTGTGAGATTTTGGAAGAAGGGCAAGTTGAGCCCTAGGTATATTGGCCCTTTTGAGATACTAGAGAGAATAGGACCAGTTGCCTACAAGCTAGCTTTACCACCAGCATTATCTAGAGTACACGACGTGTTTCATGTTGTTATGTTGAGGAAATACGTCCCAAACCCGTCCCACATCATTAGCTATGCAGAGATAGAACTTAAGGATTCATTAGCTTATGAAGAAGCACTCGTGCAAATATTAGACAAAAAGACACAAGAATTACGTACAAAAGAAATTCATTTAGTAAAAGTTTTGTGGAAGAATCACGCTATAGAAGAAGCTTCTTGGGAACTCGAGGAGCAGATCAGACAGAAATACCCGCAGTTGTACCAAGAGATATAAAGGTAATCCGGGAAAGTATAATAATTAGATAAGTTTTTTTTGCAGGTACATGTATGGATTTAGTTAGTAGATAGTTTTCGTTTTATATATGTAATCTCTCAGAACATAGTATGTAACCACGGTATTCCTCCGCCACAAGTGAGGGTAAGTAATAAAATAAGTAGACCATTTGCTTTTATGGATGATAGAAAGTAATATAGATAGTAAATTTCGAGGACAAAATTTTATAAGGATGAGAGAATGTAATAACCCAAGAAATTTCTACAGGACTCGTCGATGAACATAGGGGTTTCGTCGACGAGGGCTCTTCAGGATCTCGTCGATGAAGACCCATCTCGTCAACGAGAAGATACCGAGAGAGGATTCAAAGAGATTGAAACTCATCGACAAGGGTGCAGGTTCGTCGACGAACTTTCTACAGGACTCGTTGACGAGGTGATGTGTCTCGTCGACGAATCCAGCCCTATAAATAGTTGAAACTCAGATTTTTAATCAAATCTTCAGCGCAAAACCCTTCTCTCTCTCTCTCTCTCTCTCCTACGACCCCCTCCCCTTCTCTCTTCGATCCTGGCCCCATTTCTCATTGGATTGAAGATCTAAGGCCACCACGATGCTCTTGGCGAAGTTCTCTGCAAGTCTACTGGAGCAGATCGTGGGGAAAGTTGAATTGAAATTCATCCCAAATCCAGGGTAAGGTGTTTTATTCAAATTATTTCTTCCTTGTAGTTATAAGAAATATTGTAGGTAAGAAAATACTGATATTTTGTTCTAAGGAATATTGTTTTCAAGATGTTGAGTTAGGAACCCTACGGGTATAGTGCTAGAATTTAGTAAGGGTTTTTCAGAGTTAAGGTAAGGGAAATATGCTATGCTAGCAATTTTAATATGTATACAAAAGATTATGAAAGTATATTTACAAGCATGTATATCAGATTATTTTCCAAAGAATTATGAATATTATTTTTATACTAGAATTATAGAAATTAAGCATGAGACTACGTTTATTTAAATGTGTGGGATGAGTTTATTACAGTACAACATATATAGATTTTACAGTATTACGGATATACAGATATTCAGATATTTAGAATATTAGAAATGAATGACTTACAGTATTTTTAGAGAAAAACATGATTTCTAGACCATAACACTCAGACAGTTTGTTGAGACAGATTATACAATGATAGCATCAAGATGTTACAGCAGATATATAGAATACACAGATATTATATACAGAGCATACAGATATTATATACAGAGCATACAGATATTATATATAGAGTATGCAGATATAATATACAGATATTTTATACAGATATTACAGATAGTACAGATAGAAAGTGCAGATGATACAAATAGATAATATATATATATATATATATTTCAGTCAGATATCTCAGATAATATAGCTCATAAATATAGTGTTATGGTTGTTTTTGAAATCATGTTAAAAGCAGCAAGATGTGTATATATTTATATATGTATACAGTGTTACACGATATCAGATCCTGTGGAAATTACAGACAAATATATTTACAGCAGAGCACGGTACCATTGCTAGTTTCAGACACGTGCAACCACATGACTCAGATAGCATGTGGATTCCGTCTAACCATGCTAGGAGAGATTGCAGTCTCCCCAGCATGTTGGGTTAAGGTAGCCGGTTAGATTATGACAAAGGTTTGATACAGCCCGGAGAGATATCAGTGGGCTAGGATCTTCAAAGATCATTACAGATTGGCGAATGTACATATATAGATTGACTTGTCTGGTAGGCCAACTAGAGTAAGTCCAGCCTACGGGCCGCACAACCCTATCATGAGGAGATATATCATGATATACAGATCCCTCGATATAGCAGAAGTTCCTATGTACAGATACATCACACAGTAGCAATTTATATTATTATACTAGCAAGACCTTCAGATAGCAAACTTAGATACACAATCCTATTTTAAAGATTACATGATAGATAGATATATTCTGTACAGTTTATTAGTTTTCTCAAATAACAGTATTATTTCAGTATTTTAAATATTTAACTCAGCCGCCACACACTAGTAATAGCATATTTCCACTTACTGAGCGTTGTCTCATCCCAGTGACTTATCATTTTTCAGGATATCCAGTTAGGCGAGCAGATCAAGCTCATAAGTAGAGGTTGACTTGAGCTGCCCTTGTGGGAAGGGTAGGTATTTTTTAGATAACAGTGTTTTGGGATAGTTTTCAAATTATAGTGACGTCATTGGGTATTTTGTATTGTGAATATATTTCAGAGTTCTATAGTTTTCTAGTATTGTATTGTATTTAGTAGTTCCTAGTTTTATGTACCGCTGCTTAGATATGTATGACAAACAGAGTTTTCTTAGTGCCCTTTGGGCCTGGGATGTTATTTTCAGTACTTCAGACAGATGACATTTATTATATTTAGAAAAAAAATGTTGAATAAATAGCAGGTTGTCACATTTAGGGTCAAATTAGAGCTTACAAGGTCGACCGACGTTGGATTTTTTTGGGCAAAATATTAATTGTTAATGCCCTCGGTCGACCAAACCACTGTTTACCCCGAAGTCAAAATATTGACCATAGCTCGGTCGACCGACCTCTTGATGTGTTAAATACCTTGGTTGATCGTACCTTGGAAAAGTCAACAATTTGACTTGCCTTAGTCGACCGACCTGTTTTTTAACTAATCTTCCTTGGTCGACTGATCCATTAAAATTTGCTTTTCCAACTACTTGGTCGACTGACCTTATAGTTCAAAATTGCCTTGGTCGACCGAACCTCATTAATGGTTAATCGGCCTCTTGCCATGGTCGACCGAACCCACGAAGGGTTCAGAAACACCCTGATATAGTCGACCAAACCTATAGTTCAAATTTGCCTCGGTTGACTGAACTTATAAAAGTGGTCGACCGGCCCTTACCCTTGGTCAACCGAACCTCTCGAGTTGGGTTAATTTTCAGCGCCTAAACACGCTTAAATTTTAATTAAACAATTTCAAAAATACCAAGCGTGTTCCCAATGATCAAAATTTTCTGAAACTCTATATATACCCCCTCATAACCTCATATTAGAAACTTTGATTAGCTCAAATTTTCTCTTTAATGCATTGTTAATCAAAGTTCCCCCAAAATATTTTTCATTGTTGAAATCATTCTTTTGGGGAAAAATCTTTTATACAAATCTCTCAAACTCTCTTTTATGCTTTTATTTCAAAATCATTTTTTAGAAGAGTATTTTATTTAGGACATTTTATTTGCATATACTCTCACTTAGCACTTAATCTTTAAAAAACATTTTTGAGAGTATTGCTTAGGTTTTCTCCTGGTTATTTCTTTGATAAATATTTTTTGGAAGAAAATTATTTATAGTACAAATATTTTTTTTGAGCTTAAATTCCTAAATTCTCTAAATATTCTTTATTTGCAAAAATATTTATAGGAGAACATAATACTCATTTTTGTCATATATATTTTATTTGTGCGAATTTATTTGATAGCACTCTTTCTCTACTGAGCATAATGCATATCATAAGAGAGTGCATATATTTAGAGTTTAAATGTGTACATTTCTACTTGTATGTTTCAAAAGCATTTTTTATGTATAAAAATGATTTTTAATGTATCGGTTGGGTTCAGCTCGGAATTGAACTAGGGAGTCTCAATGTAACACCCCAAAAATAATTATTACGGGAGGGTGTAATGATTCCAAAAAAAAGTTAAAAATAAAAATAAATAAATAAATAATAAATTTATAAATATATTTATTATTAATTAATAATAATAAATTAGTTAGTTAATTGATTAATTAAATAAATTAATAAAATTGATTAATTAATAATAATAACAATTAAATAAATAAAATAATTATTTATATATATATAACTTATTATATTAACCTTATATATATATATATATATATATATATATTATATTATATTATTATGATAATTTTTAACTCCTTTAGGAAGTATCTGGAAGGAGATGCTCTGAAATCTAGAGAGAGCGCAACTCTCTCTTTCTCTTTCTCCTTCTCACTCTCATCTCTCCCTTATCTCTCTCTCCCACTCTCTTCAATTTCTTGACTAATTTTTTCGCCCGATCGAAAATCATAAAATACCGTCGGACTCCATTTTTTGCCACCGACATATTTACCGAAGCGAATTTGTTGTAAGAGCGACGTAGGCATATCTCCTTGGGTAAGGCCAATTCTCACTCTTACCTCAATTTTTCTTAAATCTTAAGTCAATTGAGGAATGGAAACTGCTAGGGGATTCGTGGGGAGATTCTCTACAATATAATCGGAGCGGGTTTTCGAGTTGGGGCTCTCGGGCACTAATACTAAATCAGGGTAAGTTTAATAATTTAGGCTTTTATAAGCTACTTAGGGTAATCAGAATCCAGGGGGATTTTAGTGAAAATTACTCTAGAAATTGTGATGAATAATGTGGTAAAGTTTGAATTTCATGGTTTTGGGGGTTTTGAACGTTGTGGGGCATAGGTCGGGGTTTTATCAGGTTTTTTTTCAGGAATCAGGTAAGGGGATTAAGTTAAGTCAATAATTTTATGGAAATTAAAACAATTTAATTGTTATGTTTAAATATATATATATATATATATATATATTCATTTATTTAAGAATTTAAAGGTTATTTTGAAAATTAACCATTCGAAATGAATTTTACAAACCTAAGATATATGGTATGGTATTTTTGAATAAATGAAAGGTGGAAAGCTTGTTTGTTTATATGGTTATGTTAAAATGTGAAAATCGTGTGGTAGATGATTTAATTGGTATGGATTATTGTATATCCGGATTTGGGATTTTGAAATACTGAACTGTTTGTGAAATACTGAAATTGTTTGTGAAATACTGGAAATGCTTGTGAATAATGCAGGGATTTGATATGATAGCCGAGGACCGAGGTTTTGTTTAAATGGCTATGAGCTGGATTATATTTTGTGGTTGGGGCCAGGTTTTTGGAATAATAGGAAATATATGTGAATTGATGTTTTAAATAGTGATTTCTATTATCTAAATTGCATAATATGTTTTAGGAACCCTAGGGACCAGTGTATTGTGAACACGGTACCGTTGCTAGGAATTTGTTATGTGGCCGTGTGCGCCCACACCTATGCTGAGAGGTGTAGGGTGGTCTTGTCCGATTTGCGCACATAAGGTGAATGTACCCCCTAGGTGAGGACAATTGGACCAGCAATTGGCGCTGCATATTCCCGCGGAGTATGTTACTGGAGAGTATAGATGACTACTGTCTAGGTGGATCCCTCAGGACAATAGTACGGCCTTTGGGCCGCACAACCCGTGCCATGGGGGAAGTAACTAGTGTGTTTGTCACAGGGAGTATCTTATATGCATATCTGTTAATTTATGTGAATACGATAATTAATAAGATAACTTCGAGAGCTTGCTGAGAAAGGTGAGTGCTTTAATAGCAGTAATGATATTATAGTAAAGGGAAGCTACTTGTTTGGGTGGGTAATCTTCCCTATCCTTGACAAATTGTATGCATGAGTGTAAAATAAGAATGATTTCATAAATGTGTTTATTTACTTAGTGAACTGGTTATTTTATGTACACTAAATGCATGCTGGCCACACACTGACATTAACTTAGTCTTTCCCTTATTGAGTTGTGTCTCACCCCTACTTTACAAATTATCTTTTCAAGAAATCCTAGGGATCGGGTCTAGCAGGCTAGAGGAGTCGGGTTATTGGTTTAAATTTATGTAGGTGGTGTGTATGGACAAAGATTTTATTTTTGTATAGTTTTGTGGGATGTAATTATGTGAAAATGAAGACATTTGTGTATAAAGATAGTTAGAACTCTAGTAATATAATTTGAAGATTTTGTATTCTATTTCACTACCAGCATGCAATACACATCCACTGCATCTGTCATGCAAGAGGCATAAACAAACAGGCAGAATATTCAAGGATATTTAAAAGTGCATGCCATCATGTGATAGATCAAAACAATAACCATGAGAAGAAGGTAATCATCATCTGTATGTGAGTGTGGTAGGTGAAAATGCAGTGCAAAAGTAAAATAAAAATAGTATCATTATTATAGACCCAATGAGTATATAAGCAAAAAGGAAAACAAAAGAAGCAGCTGATACTACGTGTCTCCTCTAGATCTCACCATCTACAGGTCCTTCTTCATCATCACTCACATCCATGTGCTCCTTGCCTTCATCATTCTCATTCAGATCCCTTAGGTGTTCATCGAGAATGTGAAAATTTGCCTTTACGATTGATTCAAATTCTGTAAACTAAGTGTGAAGCTCAGTGTGCCTCGCATAGGATGTGGTAGCTAGCTCCCTTATCTCACTTTGCATAGACGCCTTAAATTTATTAAAGGAGGCAGTGAGACTAGTAATGGCAGCCATGATTTTTGTGTTTGAGGGCATGTGAGGCTGATCCTAAGGAGCTTCTAGTGGACCTCCCAATCTTTCTAGAATGGTTGGAAACCACATGTTGCCAGTCAATTCATATCCCATCAATTTCAAGGTCATACAGGAGAATAGATTTGAGCTCTTCATCTTTTTAAGCACCGCGTAAGGAGTTCTAGTGACTCTCTCTCTCTTACGAAGATCCTATTTAAGATGCCCCAGTATGGCAGGATGATTCTTTTCCTAACAGTTTTGACAAACATCCATTTTTGGATTAGTTTTGGTAGATCCAGCTTCTCCCTCGTGAAGAGGCACGACATCACAAAGCAATCTAGGTAAGATACGTGATCTCTGGATCCAAACTTTGGCAAAATATTGTATGTAATCAAGTGGTGAACAACCTTCACCTCAAGTTTTAAGGATCTATAGCTGGGGGTATGGTTCAGATCAACTATAGGATTTGTCATTACAAGATTAATAAACCTCTCCATTGAAAATTCCTACTCATTTATCCAAGTGGATACAACATCTGGGCAGTCAACCTCTCCTCTCTAAATATAAAAAGTCTCAGCAAGATATTCATCATCAAATCGAATGTCAGTCTCAAAAACCCTAGAATAGTACCCCTTATCATCCTATCCTTAATTAGAAGAGAATAATCTTACAGGAATGGGATACATCCCTTTAGCCTGATAGCTGATGAAATCATACCAACCCTGATATTTAAACATTTCCAAGACATTATTAAAATGATTTTTCATAAACTCAATGTCGAGGATCTTACCCAAGATTGGCTCCTTAAGCTTAAAGGTCCTTTCATATTTGATCCTTCGATCTGTTGAAATGAACCATTCGTTGAGAGCGGTACCGGATTTAACACGTCTTGGGTCTCTAGACATGGTAGGATGATGATTTTTAAAATAAATAAGGGTGATGGAAGGAATAGGGAGCACTAGGAAGAGATGAGCCCTCAAGTTGCTATGAAAGAAACAGGAAAAATGAAGCAATTTTCGCACCTGTTATATATATAGACCGTGGGTTCGGTCGCCCGGTTAAGTGTTCGGTCAACCGATCCACATTAAATGTGGTGGACACTGAGTCTATTCAGTTGGCTGAATCTAAGGTCGATTGGCTAACTTTTCATATTCTTATCATCGGTCGCTCGAAGATGATAGTTCAAATTGAGTTCGGGTGACCAAACTGATGTGATGTTTCATACCCCATGCTTCGGTTGCTTGAGGTTCAGATTTGGTCTGCTGAACCACATGTTCGGTAGCCCGAACCTCTTTTTAACTAGAATCGTCGGGCGTCCGAGGTGGTCAACACTAGTCAACATACCTATTCGATCGATTGATGAATTTAGGCTGAAATGAGTTTAGCCGACCGAACCTAGTCAACCCACCCTTTTTAACCTTTACTTAGAAAAGATAAGCCAAACGGTTTTGATGCTTAGCTTATCAATCATTGATTCCCTTACTGATTACCTCAAATTTGATTACGAAGGATGTCCTTTACACAAACACTTAATACGTTAGGAATTTATTATAGTAGTGCTTATGACCTGAGAGATGACCAGATATTGGATCAGGGCTTTAAAAAGAATGAGTTTAGGGATGAATGATATATAATAAGACATATTTCCTAAAGCTCAACCAATCTTCTGCCAATATTCTCACATTTTTTCCGGTCACAATTGATATATGTCTATTAAGGTTAGATTGAGTATATGTCCTAAGAACTAAGGGAGAGTAAAGTGATTATGTAATTTCTCTTAGAGTTTGTTCTTCCTTTGGTCTTAAGGAGTTCCCTTTTTTGACAACCCATACCATTTTTCTATTTTTAAGTCTCGATGGGTTAGGACCAGGTGGTTCTTTAACTCTCCAGACCTATTTGGGTTTCACACCTTTCCTTTTAAACGGGCAATCAAATTTTATGTGCCCTTTCTTTTTGCACAAGATGCAGGTGGTGTGAGTATATGAACTAGAGGAGGTGCAAGCAAAATGTTTGGATTCTCTTACAAAGTACCCCATGTATAGGTTCTTTTTTTTCCTATTTTCAATTCTATTATAACCTATACCCTCTTTATCTAAGGTCATCTTTTGTGAACCTAGCAACTTATTAAAGTTGACTTTACCTCTAGTAAAAGTGTAGATGATCTTAGCCTGGTCTTTTATTTTCTTTTCTAAGCCTAACATTTTCAAATCTTTTAGACCTTTGCAAATAGCTTGTAATTTTATAAATTATTTAGTCATATTGTTTGCTCTATTTCCAAGATCAGAAATATGAAGATCCTTTTCACTTTCAATTAAAGTTTGGGATCTCACATCATTAAGCTCTGTTTGCAGCATTGCATTCGTATTATCCAATTTCATGATTTTCAAATCCTTTTCTTTATTAACAAGAATTTGTGATTCAAGCTCTTTGAGAGATGCTTCATGTTTGTTTTTCAAGAGCATATATTGTTTGTTAATTCTAACAAGATATTTATGAGTTCTAATATATTCAATTTGCAGTTCCTCATAAGTAGGCATGTTTTCACTACTAGAACTATCACATGATTCAGTATCAGATGTATCACAAGAAATATCGCGTGAATCATTACATGGTTTATTCGATGAAGTAGAAGGAGACGAATTTACCTCCTTGCTGGTTAAAGCTATAAAGCACCGATTTTCTCCTTCATGATCTTTTAAGATTGAATCACATAGAGTGATAGCCTTTTCTTGCTTAGTCATTCCATACCTCTTTTCGAGATCCTCCCAAATTTCTTTAGCATTCTAACATGCCATGACTTCATGAAAGATATTAGTATCTAAAGCATAAAATAGAATATTCATAGCATCGAAATTAATTTGCAATAAATTCATATCGTCCTCATTCAGCTCAAATTCTAATTTGGGAATTTCAACATTTTTAACAGTTTTCATAGGCATGATATTCCCCTGAGCAATAACTCTCCAAGTCCTCCAATTCAATGATTTTATAAAAATAATTATTTTAAGTTTCCAATCAGAAAAATTTTCACCAGAGAACCATGGTGGGCTTGTAGAGAATTTTCCCTCTCAAAATGGGAATGCACCAGCGTGAGCCATTGCGATTTTTACAAAAACGATTGAGTCAATGCAACAAAACTCTAATATCAATTGTTGACTTTAGTGCAATCACAAGAGAGGGAGTGAATTGGAGATTTAAAAATTCTTCCTAGGTTTATCTAAGCCAGCAATAGTAATGCACAACCTAGGGGCAGTCTAAATATGTATGAAGTTGCAGAGATGATAAATCAATCTATTTTCAGCACATGCAACACAGTTCCAGTATCTCTTAATCAAATACAATTACATGTCAACCATATATGCAGTATATTCAGCAAAGAGATTGAATCAAGCAAGAAGCAAAATATAAAGCAAGTAAAGTAAAAGTAACACCGAATATGTTATCGGGGTTCGACAAACGTGCCTACGTCCCCGCCTCAGCTCGCAAGCCTGAGGATTACACTAATGCTCACTTAACGGGTGGAGCAGCACTAATTACAACCATGTCAAATTACTAAAACTGACCTCAACCTTTACACACTCTCCTTACGGGTCGAAGAATTCCCACCTAAGACCATGCCTGGATTACAATCAAATAAACTTTTTCGTATAACTAGAGATGCTTCTAACTCAAGCCGATTTGTACAACAATATGATCCAAATATGTGCACTCACAAATGATATGGATTTAATGCTCAAGTGAGATCCAATATGTGAACTCTCTAAGATGTGCGAGTGTATGTATATGTGAGAGTACAACCTTTGATACAAGATATTATATTTAACAAACAACTAATCATAGGAAGTTTAACACAACCCAAATCAAATATCTCAAAGATGTTCTAAATGTAAAGAACAATAGATATTCTGGATTGAGACTTGCAAAAACAATATCAACCATTATATGCAAGCTTTCAAGTCTTGAAATTTGAATGCCAAGACTAGCAAGCCAAAAACAAGATCTTCCCAATCAAATATTTATGTATCGAATATTGTGGGAAAGATCAAACAAGCAAGAACTCTCAAAAATAGATTTTCAAAACTTATGAGTATGTGAGAGTATTCGTAAAGAGAGTGATTTGAAGATGCACTAAACTCTCTATTTCAAAAAGATGTTTTCAAGTGAGTATCAAAGAGAGTACTAAAAATATGTGCTTGGAATGTAAAGAATATAGCAAAAGAAGTGTAAAAATTTTAGAGAAAATTTTGCTAATCACTTTTTCTAATCAACCCTTCATTGAGTCAAATGAGAGGTATATAAAAGGTGCCCTTGTTTTTTTTTTTTTTTTTTTTTTTTTTACAGTTAGGGACTTGTTGGAATATTTAAAAATATTTAATTGCAATTTAACCCAATTTACCCCTAATTACTGCTGTTAAAATTAAGACAACCTAAAAGATTCGGTCACCCGAACACACACAGATAGGAAAGTTAAGTTTTGAACTTTAGGTGCTCGAGAAAAGATTCGGGTGGCTGAGCCAATGCAATTTTCCAAACCGCTCGAGGTTTGGTCGGTTCACAGTTTGGTATGCCAAACATGATAATTTGGTCGCTCGGGGTATTTTTGAACTGAGTATACGGGCGCCTAGGGAAGGTGAAAAGTGACACCACTCACGTTCGGTAGACCGTGAACAGTGCGTTCATTTTTAGTCGATTGCCTGAGCCTAAGTCAACCTTTTTACTCTTTAACTATTCGGTCGACCGAGGTGTTTTCAACGCACAAGGTTCGGTTGTACGAAGTCTTTCAAGCTTAAGAGATAGGTCCTTTTAAGTTCACCCCTGATAGCATAGTCATGACTTGTGAGTTTTAGGGGATTTGTGCAGTTGATGTGTAGGGACCTAAGGGTTGATTTATGGTCTCTTAAGCATTTTGTCCTATCATGCATGTGATACAGTTATTACAGATCATATTATATTACAGACCAAGTAAAATTAAATGCAAATTACAGCAACAGAGAGGTCTTCATTCTCTTCCTTTTCCAGATGCCATATATGAAATTTGATCTTCAAGGTCCGTATGGCTTCCCTGAGTTCCTACCATCAGTGCATGTTAAGAATAAACATGTTCAATAAGTTTAGTGCACTGGTAAAAAATATTGGTTTTGTCATAATCAAAACGGGATTAGACTCATAGAGTCAACACCCAGGCCAAAAGCAAGATCTCCTTTCAACTCAAAAGAAAAACTCTTCTTAAAACCTAAAAGCAAAAACCTACTCAAAGCCCTACCTAGCTTTTTTTTTTCCTTTTATGCCCTTAGAAACTCCTTTTTGACTTTTCTTTGCTTCCTTTTGCATTCAATGCCATTTTTTTTTTTTTTTCAATTCAATCCTAGGCCTTCCTTCCAATGCCCACACTGCTCCTCTGCTTATGGTTTGCATGGGCAGGTCACATCAAACCAAAAGCCTCTTTCTTTTTCTTTTTTTCTTTCATTAAAGCCCTCCAGGCCAGCTCCTTACTCATGACCTTCTTATGTCTCCAAGCCCTTTTTAACGTATGGGCTTGCTTCACACACAGCTTCTCTAACATTTTTAATTCCAGGTTTAACTTTCAAAAATTTCACGACACCTCTTCATGTTAACGACTTGTGTACATTCTAATTTCGGATTTAATTTCTAAAATTTTTTCTGCAATAATAAATTACACTATAAATTATTTGACATAAGATTAAATATTACAAATTGAACGCAATGCTAAAATATTGAACATACTTAGGCATTTTATTAAAAATATAATCTCTAATGTATAATTTTAAATGCATACATACGCAACTTTGACGCGTAATCATAATGGGAATCCTTAAGCAGTAGCCTTGAAGCGAGGACGTTGGCGGGGATAGCTGAACCTTATAAAAATCGCCGAATTTACTTTCTCTTTCTGTACACTATTTAAATTTTCGCACGTGTATGTTTACATTTATTTTGTTGTGATTATTGTATATGTTTTAAATTTAATATTGTGATTGTTTGAGAAACTCTAAAATTGAAATATTATGTGTTTTAAAAATAGTACAAAAAGTGACCTAAATATTTTTTTAATTTCCAATTCACCCCTCCCCTCCCTTTCTTGAGATCAGACCTAAACTCACACCAACTTTATTATTTTTATGTACAAATGGCATCAGAATTGAAAAAAGAAGTTCCAAAACTAGTAATCAATTATAAATTCTTGAATATAAAATGGATTAGATATGCAATGTCAAATAATTCAAACCTATTAAAACAATTCTGCAATGCAAAGTTTTGTCTAAGTTTCGTATGAAATCAAGGTTTTGAAAAAAAAAAAAAAAAAAGTGCATAGCTGGCTTTACTTTTGATCAATATGAATGGAATATGATGTCATTCAGATTGAAAAATGCATTTTAAAATATTATGGATTGGTAATTAAGGCCTATGGATTGGTAGTTTTATAAAGACACTTTGGAAGTATTTGAACAAAATTTTAATGTTATAAAAATCTACTAAATTTTCTATAAGTACAAATCTGACCACTAACTTTAACTCAATTGTAAAAATAAAAAAAAAATTACTAATTTGTTACATGATATAACTTATAGTATATTTTACTTGATTCGAAAAAGGTATGCTAAGCATATCTAAAATTATTGAGTTAATCTATAATTCTATCTAATTAATAGTAATTATTTTCAAAAATAAATATTGTAAAATAATTACATCTAAACTATATGATATATCACAAATTGAATTTTTATCAACTTCAAATGAAATACTTATTTTAATAATGCATTGTAACATTATATGACAAATTTAATTTAATTGACAAAGAAATTAATTATAGTTTAAAGTGTTTTGTGTTATACTATTTCTTAATTAAAACAAGACCTTATTCCTTTGTAGATATATATATATATATATATATATATATATATTTGAAGAAATCACGTATAGATTATTGCACTTTGTAAATTCTTTTAGATCACAAATTGGCCTTGTAGATTATAACAAAAACTTATCTTCTTATTAATTGTAAATGAATTTGTATAAATTACACAAAATGCATGTTTAATGTTAAGAGTCATTATGCTTTTTCTAAATGCATGTTATACAAATGAAATTTTTTCAAAATATTAGGTTATATATTATTGTTTAATAGCAAATTAACTATCATTAAATTAACTTTGGAACAATTGATTCATTTGTAAATAATTTATAAAAAGAAATATTAGATGCAAAAGCTATTCCTCTAAATATATAAATAGTAGCAACTAATATTTCAAGAAATTTTTAGAAAAAAAAAATACCACAAAAAAAGAATACAAAAACTCAAACTTTCTTAAATTTTAAATTTTCAACACGGGCAAGAATTAAAAATGATACTTTCCAAGGATATAATTAATTTTAAAGATGATTTTCTTAATTATGTATTGTGTTTGGAATAATGAAATTTAAACAAAACCTACAAAATATCTTATGATTTTCCAAATAATAGCTTTTACAAAGCACAACATTATAATAATCTATTCAATTTCATGATCAATTATATTTTGTTAAAATATATTTTTTCTTTTTGATTACATAAGAATTCCAGCCACCAACAAACCCTTCGGATCGCCTGGTGTGGTACCAAACCTATGGATCAGCGTTTTCCCCCTAGGTCTCGCTGATCAGGTAAAGTTCAAAATGCAGACACGACTTCCGTGCATCAGTTGGACGTTCGGCCAACCCGACCCCCAGGACACATCTCCATTACCATCCACAATCCCCGCTGGCTCATAGAAAACTCTCACCATCCACGGTCCCCGCTAGCTCACAAAGTGAACTCTCACCATCCACGGTCTCTGCTGGCTCACAGAGTAAATTATCACCATCCACAGACACCGCTAGCTCCGAGAGTATATCTACTTAGAATTGAACTCCCTATGCTTCTTCTTACATGCTGATGTCTTTCCACCGTGTCATGCCCGTGGGGGCTTAAAATATATATATGTTGTTCAGAATAATATTATAATTATGGAAATGAGTGGGTGTAAAGAAAGAAAAGATAATAGGTTTTATGATCTTAGCTCAAATAATAATAATTATTTTTAAAGAGCCATTAATGTTTATGCTCTTTGTTTAGCTTTAAAGGTAGTAAATGCACTATTATAAATTAATATGGAGTATGCATTTATTATTACATTTCACTCCAAAAATCTTCCTTTTTAGCATTTGAGAATTAAATTTTCTACTTTTTTTATTTCCTTCATTGAATTGGGAAGTGTAATTAAACTGTACACATTTATAAAAGCTGTATATCTTAAAGATGATATAAAGTAACTTTATATTTTTTTTACACAAAAAAATCTTTATTTTTATACAAAAAAATTGGACAACATTTCTCATTTGATTTCTTATATCTTTTCTATTTTTGTTGCTATCAAAAGAAAAAAAAACAGAGAGAGACCATGCTTTACTAATTAGGATTAATATAAACTAAAAAAAGTCATTATTCGAGTCCTTTGCAGTCATTATATGCTAATTGTATAATTATTATTTTCACTCTCTCATTTTGCAATATAATTAGACCTGAAAAAATGAATTGGGACAGATAATCCGTAGCGGATTAGGCAGATTATCAGGTGAGAATATTACAATCCATATCCGACTCATTTAAGTTGCGGATTTATGACGATTCGGATCGGATAATTCGTGGCACATGGCGAATAATCCATCATTCTCATCCCTGATATAATTTTTTTTATCCAATGAACAATTTATTTTGTAACACAATGATTGAAGTTATTTTTAAAATTATAATTTGGTAATATATTAAACATTTAATAACTAATCACAAAATTATAAATTTTTTATTTTTCAGAGCATGAATTTGGAGACTTTTGTTCTTATCACAAGAAAATTAAGTATTTGGGCTTGAATTTAAATGTGGGCATGGGATAGACCTAAAGACGCATTCAGTAGTGTAAGAGTTAAGAGTGTTGGACTAGGCCTTGACCTATAAAACTTATGCTAATTGATTTAATGCCTAATAAGTATAAACATATGAGATTATCAATGAATTTAAATATTAATTGTTAGTAGATAGGTGGATATCCATCGGATAAAATCCTAAATTCGACAATCGACTCATGTAGATACGAATAAAAAAACTTCAAACCATATTCGATTCATTTAATGTACGGATTGGTTATGAGTCAATTTAAGGGTCAGATTTGGTTTGAATTAACGAATTTTTATTCATTTTGCCATGTCTAAATATAATTCTAGAAGTTTATTATTAGTTAAATTAATTACACATAAGTTATTATTAATTGTTACATTATGTACATATTATAATATTAAAACAGAAAAATAAGTATCAACATTTATGACACATTCATTGCCTATTTATTCTCACTCTCTCTCTCTCTCTCTCTCTCTGGCCCACTCAATAAATATTTAAAAAACAGATGGAGGATTAGTCACATGAACCATAAAACGGACGCGTGGATACCTGGAGCGTAATCCAAAAAAATAAATATTTAAAAAATCTTTACTTTAGAAAAATTCTATTTATTTTAAGAGAAAATGTAATTTAGAATAAGGTTTTAAACTTTGGTTCAAGTTTCTTAGGATTGAGATAAATTATCATTTCCAAATAAAATAAATCAACTAGTATAAATCTTATAGCGAGTCATTTTTTTTAAATTATTTAATTTTAAATAATGGGGAATCAAATGTATAATGTGAGAACAATCACCACTAATATTATAAGAAAAATAAGCAAAAATTTTAATTTTGATTATAAAATTGGAAAGGTCTTTTAAGAAAAAGCAATATAGTTTGAAAATTAAGTTTCAAGTTTAGAAGGTTAATAAATTTGAGGAGAGACCTATTAGGCACTGTAACTTGTTATTGTAGTCTTTGTCTTTGTTCTTAACAAATTGACAATTTTTAGTTTTTCAATTAAAAAAAATCTAAGCTTAAGTTTAAGCAACATAAATTTACTATATAATAAGGATATCAACATCTACTTAATTAAGCATCCATCGTAAAAAGAAATTTATGTCATTATGCATGCACATAGATCCCATAATATACATAAATATATATATATATATATATATATATATATATACATATATATAAAAACACACACATACATATATAATGTTTAAGTATTATTTTTTTTATTTTTTCGTATTTTTTCTAATTTTTCACTATTTTCCCAATTTTTTAAAATTTTAAAAAATTAATTAAATATTAATTAAAAATTCTCTTATCGCATTATTTATAAAATTATTCTTAAAATAATGAAGACTAATTATAGAAGTAAATAATTTGTTAAGTTGTTTGAGAAAATGAAAGGAAAGGAAAACACACACATACATATATAATGTTTAAGTATAATGTTTAAAATTTATATGAATTTAATTTATACATAATCAGTTTCAATATCATAGCGAATACTCGTAACTTGGCGTTGGAAGTCTAACCTTTGGTTTAATGAAACTGTGGCCGTCACTGGCGAAACCATTGCATAATCATTTGCATATTTTCATACTCATTATCGGTTTCAATGTCATAGCGGATACCTTACATAACAACCTGCTTAATTTACCTTATAGATTTTTTTTCCCACATAATATTAATATCCTTATAAACCATAACCCACCTGGACCCAAGGGTACCAGCAGTAATATGAAATTCATAACTATTACCTAAGCAGTAAGAAACGTGAAATCATATACAATCAGAATACCATACAACCCAATACCAGAGTTTACAACAACCATCATATAAATTTACACATCACAAAATATTCAAAATAGTCCTAGGGTCGCTACCCCAAAAATCCGTCTGACCCTAGCAAGTACTTACCCTGCAGGTAAGGTAGGACTATCGAACACTAGCATTGTGGAGCTTTATCTGTTCTTCTATCTGAAGCTCCTGAAATGTTCATATAATTTGGGGTAAGACATATCTCAATAAGGGAAAATAAACTAATATCAGTGTGTCACAACATGAGTATTTCCGTATTATACATAAAACCATACATAAACATATCTAGTAAAACTATCTGCATCATATATGGGAAAACATATATAATCATAACATGATAGAATATAATGATTTTCCATAAACACAATTCATCTCATATAATAAAAATAGAAAACATTTTGTAAGGTTAGCTGACTGGTGTCATGTCTTACCCCCACATGACTAGGTTATGCGGCCCGAAGGTGGGATCCGACAATGGTTGGCCAACCACTGCCGAATCAAAAGTAAAAGTCTGTAAGTACGATGGGTCTACCTCTACTGGTCCATACAATAGGGGCGCCAACACTCTAATAAACCACATCGATTGCCATCATCCTCCCACTACCCCGTATGGCTAGTGGTAGCACGAACATATCATGATCATGATCATATAACTATGGTACCATGCTCATGTAAGCCTAAACCAAGCCAACCATGTTCTGAAAACATATAACATATTTCAAAATTGTGATACATGGCTATTTCATAATAATAATTGTCAAGTTAATATCACCATATCATTTCATCACATAATATGAAAATTTCGGCCCATACATTGGCATTTCGTATTTTATTAATCACGGCCGGTACGCCATATTACATATTAGATAAAATTCTCGGCTCGTACGCCGACATATCATATAAAAGGCTCGGCCCGTACGCCGACATATCATATAAGAAAACCCTTGGCCCGTATGCCGGTATATCATATAAAACTCTCAGCCCGTACGCCAATATATCATATAAAACTTTGTATCATTTAATATTTTCTCAAAAAATAGTAATTCATAATAAATTCTACTCATGCCACACAAAATGGGTATTACACTTATTTAAAACATATCTTCATTTACAACAGTATTTTCCCAAACATAATGCTAATATATATTTATTTTCCTAAAATTACATGCTGTAAGATTATACATATATTTTCATGAAAACAACTAAATTAGTTTATCCCCTTACCTGATTCCTGAAGAGCCCCTAAAATATACCAGTCTTGCACTTACAGGGTTCCCTATTTGACACCCTGAAATCAACATCTCCCAAAACAAAACTTCAGTATTTTCTTTGCTACTACAACTTTTACAATTATAGGAAAGTCAAATACTAAATGAAATGTCTTATCTTAAACTTGGAATGGAATCCAAGCCAGCTCTACCGACAATCCACTCTAGTAAACTTGTAAAGAACTTCCCCAAGAGTGTTGTGGCAGCTTCGGATCGTTAATCCGACGAAAAATGGACCCAGAAAACTAGAGAGAAGGGTGAGGAACCGAAGAGGAGGGAAAAAAAGGAAGTTGTGCATGAGTTTTCAGCCAAAAATGAAGTTTAGACCTATTTATACATTGACCTTCGTTGACGAGTCACGTCACTTTGTCGACAAGGTCAAGAAGGAAATTCATCGACGAATACTAATCCTTGTTGACGAAATTCAGAACTGAATTATATCCTCTTGGTATCTTCTCGTCGACGAGACACGTCCCCATCGACGAGTCCCTCATGTGTGCTCGTCGACGAATCCCCTGTGTTCATCGACGAGACCCTATTTAAATATTAAAATTGCAATTCCCTTTTTCCCCTTTCTTTCATTATTTAAATACCACAATTTCTCCGGGTCACTACACATAACCTGGCGTTGAAAGTCTAACATCTGGTTTAACAAATCTATGGCCGTCACTGGCGAAACCATTGCATAATCATTTGCATATTTTCATACTCATTATCGGTTTCAATATCACAGCGAATACCCATATCCTGGCATTGGAAGCATAACCTTTAACGAAGTTATGGCCGTCACTGGCGAAACCATTGCATAATCATTTGCATATTTTCATACTCATTATCGATTTCAATATCATAGTGGATACCCATAACCTGGCATTGGAAGCTTAACCTTTGGTTTAACAAAGTTATGACCGTCATTGACAAAACCATTGCATAATCATTTATATATTTTCATACTCATTATCGGTTTCAATATCATAGCGAGTACCCGTAACCTGGCGTTGGAAGCCTAACCTCTGGTTTAACGAAGCTATGGTCGTCACTAGCTAAACCATTGCATAATCATTTGCATCTTTTCATACTCATTATTGATTTCAATATCATAGCGGATACCCGTAACTTGGCGTTGGAAGCTTAACCTCTGGTTTAACGAAGCTATGGCTGTCACTAGCGAAACCATTGTATAATCATTTGCATTTTTTCATAATTATATTCTGATTATATTCTTTCAATTTGATTTATAAACCGGGTGACAATTTGATCTGAATGCCTCCTACATGGCTAATGCAGTAATGTGAATTGCATGATGGTAGATTTATAGGTTCTCACATGCTCATACTGAATTATTATATTGCTTGCAAACGTTTCAGGGACATGGTAAAAATGGAAAATTGTTCAAATTACAGACGACATGCTACCAAAATTTCGGTAGAACTTTTCCTAAAAAAGTAATCATGTACGAAGATGAAAACAATTAAATGCATGCAAAAATGTTTTTGAAAGGATGAGTGAAATATATAAGGAAGATTGCATACTCATTAATGTATAGGGAAGATTGCACTAATCAGATGATAAAATCTGAATAATAGATAACTAGTGGATGCTTATACTGTCTCGTATACTTAGTGAAATTAATTTTTGATTACTCTAAGTAATACATATCACTTATACATATAATTTTGTTTTGCGTAGGTCTTTTTTATTTCCCGAGCACCGGTTTAAATGGCAAAAAGCTCAAGCAGTGCTCCAGTGACGGTATTGTTGTATATAAGGGGACATTATAACCGGAGCAAATGGTGTAAGTTATAGTACTTCGCCAGTTCGACCAATTCGAATTGGCCATAGGTATAAATTAAATAAATTGTATACGAATATATACAAATATTTGCATATTGATCCAGATCAATATGCATTGCGGGTGACCTTAAGATACTCTTTGCGAGGGTTCAATAATACAATCCTCTATGAGGTTGTTCCCATATCTGATGATTATGGTCTGCGCATTGTGTTGGATGCATACTGCGTAGGTCTGACATATTTAACTGTGCAATTATATGTCGAAACCATTCCTCAAATGGGTGTAATGGTAGCTAGGCAGTCAGAGGCGCCTGCTGAGCATTTGGATGAATAGGAGGAAGACACTCAAAACAAACATATCATTTGTACAACTTCTATTTTTTATTTCTTCATTTGTACAACATCTATTTTTTAGTTTTTCATTTGTACAACATGTCTTTTTTATTTTTTCATTATTTGAAACATTGAATGTTTATGAAAGTTGTGAATGAAAATTGTGAACATACTGGTATCGTTTGTATACGAAAAATGTTTTCTTTGAACAGGTGCGTGGATGGGATATGGTCATTTTTTAAATGTTTTCTCTGTGAATTTTTTACAGCTATTTGATATGTTGAATGTGTATGAAAGTTGTGAACATACTGGTATCGTTTGTATACGAAAAATGTTTTCTTTGAACAGTTGCATGGATGAGATATGATTATTTTTTAAAAGGAGGCTCTGCCGAAATTTTTACAGTTATTTGATACATTGAATGCGTATGAAAGTGTTAGACATAATGGTATCGTTTGTATACGGAAAATGTTTTCTTTGAACATGTATGTGGATGGGATATGGTCATTTTTTAAAAGGAGACTCTGCCGAAATTTTTACAGTTATTTGATACGTTGAATGTGTATGAAAGTTATGAACATACTGGTATCGTTTGTATACAATAAATATTTTCTTTGAACAGGTGCGTGTATGAGATGTGTTCATTTTTTAAAAGGAGACTCTACCAAAATTTTTACAGTAATGATTCTTTATATAATTGGACGCAGAGACCACACTAAATGATACTATTCATATTATAGAAAGTTGGTTCAACAACAAAGGAAAATTATAATTTAAGTTTTGAAACAACAAATGATAAATTTATAATTTAATTTTTTTACATTAATGATAAATTAATTATATTTTAAGAATTAGTTAACCATAACATGACCTTGTAAGTTTTATATATATATCAAATTTTGAGCTCCAATACTTACTTGATATTATTTATATTATAGAATATTGGTTCAACAACAAATAAATAACTCAAAGCGCATGGCTGAATATGGGCAATGGGAGTCAATAGTCAACAATATATCAGTCATACGTTATAATTATACACTAATAACAAGATTATTTTAAATTAAAATTGTTCAATAACCATCATTTTTGTGACGACCTGCTTAATTTTCACATTTTTTTTATACAATAAATACAATATCAAAAATCTCGGCAGATTATAGCCCACCTGGACCCGTGGGTACCAGGGATATACCAGAACATATAGCAGAAGCCTAAGCAGCAGGAAACATACAATCATATACATCTTATTCTACAATACATCACAATACCAAAGTTACTACAATCATTGTATATATATATGCAACACTCAACCCAAAAAGATGTTTAGGGCAATTTCCACAAAATACATCCAGCCCTATCAAAATACTCACCCTTCTAGAAGGGCAGATCTACCACACTAGATCAGCGGGGCTTTTCCCGCTTTCCTATATGGGGCTCCTGAAAAGGTTATAAAATTTTGGGGCGAGACACCTCTCAATAAGGGAAATAAACTAATATTAGTGTGTGACAACATGAATATTCCGTGTTATACATATACCATACAGAACATATTCAGTAAGTTGTTATGTCAAATCTGTGAAAACATATGTATCATCAAAACATGGCAGAACATACTGCATTTTCATAAACATATTCTATCTCATATTATAATAATACCAAAACATTCCTGGTAGGTTAGTTGGCTGTTGTCGTGTATTATCCCCACATGACTGGGTTGTGTGGCTAGAAGGCGGGACCTGACAATGGTTGACCGACCACTGTCAAGTCAAAAGTACAGTCTATAAGTTTGATGAGTCTACCTAACCTGGTCCATACACCAAGGGCGCTCACACTCTTCTTAAAAACCACATCGACCATCCAATCTCACACCATTTCGTACAACGGCGTTAACACAAATATCATGATCACGAAGACCATGGACACATAGCAACGGTACTGTGCAAGTGCTAGCCTAGACCAAGCCAACTAGGTTCTGATATCATATAACATATACTAAAACTGTGATACATAGATATATCATATCATTAATTATCAAATCAATCATATCATTTTGCATATATACGTATATCATGAAAATCATCGGCCTGTATACCGATATTACACATTTTATTATAGTTCGGCCCATACGCTGGCAAATCATAGCACAGCCCGTACGCTGGCAAATCACATCCATAGCTCGGCCTGTACGCCAACAAATTATATCATAGCACAACCCGTACGCTGACAAATCACATCCATAGCATGGCCCATACGGCGGTAAAATATATCCACAGTTCCGCCCGTACGCTGGCAAATCATACACATAGCACAGCCCGTACACCGGCAAAACATATAAAAGTCTCAGCCCGTACGCCGATTTTCCATTATAAAAATCCGTATCATAATCACATTTCCAAAAAACAGTATTTCATAACAATTTCTACTTATGCCACACTGAACAGGTTTTTCATATATTCAACATACCATCGTTTTCAACAGTGTTTTCTCAAATATAAATCATATATATGAACATAGTTATTTTCCTGAAATCAAATGCTATACATACATACATATATATATATATATATATATATACATTTTCTCCAAAAATAACTAGCTTAGTTTATCCCCTTACCTGATTCCTAAAAAGCCCCTAAGAAAATCTATCCCGCACCCGCAGGGTTCCCCGTTCAACACCTTGGAAATGAAAACTCCCAGTACTAAACTTTAGTATTTCTACGCCTATATCACTTTCTACAACTGTCAAATAACTAAATACTGAGTAGAAAGCCTTACCCTGGATTTGGAATGGTTTCCACTTCAGCCCCACCGACGATCCGCTCTGGTAGACTTGTAGAAAACTTTCCTAGGAGCGTTGTGGCAGCTTCAGATCGTCGAACCGGAGGAAATTCGGCTCGAAATCTAAGAGAGAAGGAGGAGGGACCGAAGGGTAGGGGAGAGAGAGAGATGCTGTGCAAGAAATTTAGGCCAAAAATGAGTTTTAGGCCTATTTAAACTGTGGCCTTCGTCGACGAGCCACATCACCTCGTCGACGAGCTCTCCCCTTCGTCGACGAAATTCAGAAAGCCCAAAATCATCTCTTCGGTATTTCCTTGTCGATGAGCCACGTCACCTCGTCAACGAGCTCAATTATATTTTTGTCGACGAATTCCATCCTCGTCGACGAGCTGCTGTTATACCCTTGTCGACGAGTCTCTTGTATTTGTCGACGAGGAGCTGAAAAATTCCTTGGGATTTATCCTTTCCAAAATACAATGTCGTTGACGAACGCAAAGTGTTCGTCGATGAAGTTAACTGCCTCCTTCTGTTTTCGGTTTCCATTTCCCTTTCTTTTTATTATTTAAATATCATTATTTTTCGGGCCGTTACATTCTCCCCTCCTTATAAAATTTTATCCTCGAAATTTAGTATTCACATAACTCGTCGTCCCTTAACAAGAAAAGGGTCTACTTATTTTATTACTTACCCTCACTTATGGCGGAGGAATACCTTGGTAACATTTCAAGTCCTAGGAGATTACACATAAACAAAATAAAAATTCTCCCAAAACTAAAATGCTACACTAATTAGACCATTACATGTACCTGCAAAGAAATACTACCTAACTACTTATATTTTATCCAATCAAACTTCTTGGAATAAATGCGGATACCTCTGCTTCATCTGTTCCTCCGATTCCCAAGAAGCCTCTTCAATTGCATGATTCCTCCACAAAACTTTTACTTGAGGAATCTTTTTATTACGTAGCTCCTGTACTTTCCTATCCAGAATTCGTATTGGTACCTCCTCATATACCAGTGAATCACTGAGCTCTAATTCATCATAACTGATGATATGAGAAGGATCTAGGACGTATTTTCTCAACATAGCAATATGGAATACGTCGTGAATCCTGGACAATATAGGTGGTAAAGCTAGCCTGTAGGTTACCGGTCCCACTTTATCCAGAATCTCAAATGGACCGATAAACCTAGGACTAAGTTTACCCTTCCTACCAAACCTCATAACTCCTTTTAACAAAGCTATCTTCAAAAATACATGATCACCCACATCGAACTCCAAATTCCTGCGGCGATTGTCGGCATAACTCTTCTGTCGACTCTGAACTGCACTGATTCTTTCCCTGATGAGCCGAACCTTATCGTATGGCTACTGTACCAACTTTGGTCCCATAACTCGCTGCTCACCTATCTCGTCCCAACACAAAGGAGATCAACATCTCCTATCGTACAAGGCTTCAAACGGTGCCATGCCAATAATGGACTAGTAACTGTTATTATACGCCAACTCCACTAGCGGCATGAACTGAGTCCAAAGACCCCCAAAGTCTAATACACACGCTCGAAGCATATCTTCTAGTATTTGTATCGTCCTCTCAGTCTACCCGTCTGACTGAGGATAGAATGCCTTGCTAAATGATAATTGAGACCCTAGAGCCTCCTGCAAGCTCCTCCAAAATCGTGACGTGAATCGCAGGTCTCGATCTGATACAATAGATACTGGCACCCCATGAGAACGAACTATCTCCTAAATGTAAATCTCCGCAAAACGGCTGAGGGTATAGCTGATCTTGATAGGAAGGAAATGAGCGGACTTAGTCAACCGGTCTACTATCACCCAAATCACATTCTGACCATGCGATGTCGACGGCAGCCCTGAAACGAAATCCATGGATATATGATCCCACTTCCACTCTAGGATAAATAGCGGCTGCAACTGGCCTACCAGCCTCTGGTGCTTAGCTTTTACCTGCTTGCACATCAAGCACTGGGCTACATATTCGGTAATCTCCCTCTTCATACCACTCCACCAGTAGAACTCTAGCAGATCCCTGTACATTTTCGTACTACTGGGATGAACCGTATACAAGGATCTGTGAGCCTCTTCTAAGATAGTCCTCCTAATGTCCGCATTAGCAGGAACACATAATCTAGAACGGAACCACAAAGTTTCGTCATTTAAAATGCAGAATTCCTTCCCCTGACCACTATGTACTCTGTCAATCACCTCTTCTAATTCTGAGTCTTCCTTCTGAGCGGCTTTAATTCTCTTCTGCAGAATAGGCTGCACCACTAAACTAGCAATGTGAGTCTGATAACCACTCTAAACTATTTCAATGTCGAATCTCTCCAGATCCATCATGATTAGATACTGGATCTCCATATTTGCCAACACTGGTTCCTTGGATTTCCTGCTCAACACATCAGCTACCACGTTTGCTTTTCCTAGGTGGTAGTTGATGGTACAATCAAAATCCTTAATTAACTCTAACCATCTTCTCTGCCTCATATTCAGTTCCTTTTGCGTGAAAAAATACTTCAAACTTTTATGGTCGGAGAAGATCTCACACTGTTCGCCGTATAGGTAATGCCTCCAAATTTTCAATGTGTGTACCATTGGAGCCAATTCAAGATCATGTGTAGGGTAGTTCTTTTCACATTATTTCAACTGCCTAGACGCATACGCCACTACCCTGCCATGCTGCATCAATACACAGCCAAGTCCCTTCAAAGATGCATTATTGTAAATGACATACCCCTCACCCCCTGATGGGATAACCAATACTGGTGCTGTGACTAATCTTTGCTTCAGTTCTTGAAAAATTTGCTCACAGCCGTCATCCCACTCAAATCTGACATTCTTCCTTGTTAATCGTGTCAAAGGTCCTGACAAAGTTGAGAATCCCTCAATGTAATGACGATAATAGCCAGTTAGCCCCAAGAAACTCCTAATCTCCTGGACATTTATTGATCTAGCCCAATTCACTACCACCTCAATCTTGCTAGGATCCACAGAAATACTGTCTCCAGATACAACATGCCTTAAGAACACGACCCTCTCAAGCCAGAATTCATATTTACTGAACTTGGCGTACAACTTCTTTTCTCGAAGTGTTTGCAAAACCTGCCTCAAGTGCATCTCATGCTCCTCATAGCTCCTCGAATAGACCAGTACATTTTCAATAAAAACAACAACAAAATGGTTTAGGTATTGGTGGAAGACTATGTTCATCAAGTCCATAAATACCGCAAGAGCATTCGTCAAACCAAATGGCATAACAAGAAACTCGTAATGCCCGTACCTGGTTTTGAAGGCCGTCTTTGAGACATCTTTTGCTTTCACCTTTACCTGATGGTAGCCGGATCTGAGGTCAATCTTCGAATACACCCGTGTACCCTGGAGCTGGTCAAACAAATCTTCAATACGGGGTATAGGATACTTGTTTTTGATTGTCACTTTATTAATCTCCCTATAGTTTATACACATCCTCATAGTCCCGTCTTTCTTCTTCACAAATAAAACTGGAGCTCTCCACAAAGATACACTGGGTCATATAAAGCCCTTATCAAGCAGATCTTGCAACTGATTCTTCAATTCTGCCAATTCTGCTGGCATCATCCGATAAGGTACTTTAGAAATCAATGTTGTACCGGAAGGTAGATCAATAGGGAAATATAACTCATGATCGGGCGGCAAGCATGGTAACTCGTCTAGGACAACATCTGTAAACTACTTTACTATAGGCGTGCTAGCAAGTTTCAATTCATTCTTTGACATCTCCTTCACAACAGCCACAAACCCTTGACAATCACTCAGCAGTAGTCTTTTGGCCTGAATAACTGAAACAAGCTGAGGCAGGGATTGCACTCGCGACCCTACAAACTTGAATTCTGCTTCCCTCGGAGATCTGAATATCACTTCTCATGTTCGGCAATCTATGTTGGCAAAATTAGCTGCTAGCCAATCCATGCTAAATATAACATCAAACTCGTGCATGTTCAGCACTATCAAATCAGCAAACAAAGTCTTTTCTTGAATATCAATTGGACAACCTCGGAGCACCCTATTACGCCTCATTGCTAACCCAGTCGGGGTAGATACCAATAATTCAACATCTAATGGTTGTGTTTCAGCCCCACATAATTTAACACACCCCGATGACACGAACGAGTGCATAGCTCCCGAATCAAACAATGCAATAACTTTAAAAGAAAGCATCATAACCATACCTGTCACCACGTCACCTGCCGTCTCAACCTCACCCAGCGTCAGAGTAAACACCCTGGCTGGAGCCGCATTCCTCTGTTGGCCCCCACGTAGTGCCTAATAACCTCTTCGGCATGGTCTGGGAGCTGGAACTACATTTGGTGGGGTAAGGCAGTCTCGCACCATGTGCCCCTATCTACCGCAGTGATAACACACCACACCACCAGTTTAACACTCTCCCGAATGCCTCCTACCACACGTCTGACAGATGGGAGGACCCTGCCCTGTCTCCACCTTGCGTCCTCCCATCTCCTGCCTCCGCCCTCTGCCATGATTACCTCTCCTCCACTGACTTGGTCTATGACCCTACAAATAGCCCGTAGATGTAGATCTCTTCCTTTGTCCCTGCTCCTCTACATCTAGACGCTCACCAATCTCTGCTAAGGCTGCCCTGTCGACTAACTCAACAAAGTCTTGGATCCACAGTACCACCACCTGCTTGAATATACTCCGCCTCAAGCCTCTCTCAAACTGTCTCGCCTTCTCCACTTCATCATGAACAATGTACGGGGTGAAACGAGAGAGCTCGATGAAGCGCGCTGCATACTGCTGGACGGGTAGTTGTCCCTTCTTCAAACTCAGAAACTCTTCTACTTTAGCCTCCCTGACAGTAGTTGGAAAATATCTATCAAAGAACAATTCTTTAAACTGGTCCCATGCATAGCTATCAGAGTCACCCTCTGCTGCTCTAATAGTCTCACCGCAGTCCAGCACCTCTCGACCTCTCCTGTCAGTCTATAGGTGGCAAAGAGAACCCTCTGTTTCTCAGTACACTGTAACACATCCAAGACTTTCTCGGTCTCCTACATCCAGTTCTCAGCGGCTACAGGATTAACTCCACCTGAGAACGCCAGAGGATTCATCTTCGTAAACTTTTCTATAGTGCACTCATGGCCTGTAGATGGACCACTCTGCTCCCTCGAGCTCCTAGCGATCTCAGCCATAACCTGCTGAGTCATGCTACGTAATACCGTGTTAGAGTCGGTCCTAGCTGCACCTGATGGTCCTGCTCCATTATTGCCACTCACATGGGCACTATTCCCTCCTGGATCCATCTTGAAAAAATAGCAGTTGCAACTTAGTAATCCTATCCTCATCACTTATCTCTACATTTCCAACTTATTCCTAATCCCCATTCCTACATTCTAGGAACACAACCCGACAATATCTTACTATGGATTTCCAGAAATCGTCACCCCAGGAAAAACATAGAAACTACCACGGAAGTCCTGCCTCCAGAATGTAGAACAAAACCTTAAATCATTTCCTAAACTCTGGTATTGTTTCCGTTGCATTCTAAAGTCTGCAGAACCTAGCAACTTAGGCTCTGATACCAAATTGTGACGACCTATGTAATTTTCACATTTTTTTTATACAATAAATACAATATCAAAAATCTTGGCAAATTATAGCCCACCTGGACCCGTGGGTACCAGGGATATATAAGAACATATAGTAGAAGCCTAAGCAACAAGAAACATACAATCATATACATCTTATTATACCATACATCACAATACCAGAGTTACTACAATCACTGTATGTATATATCTACATCACAATACCAGAGTTACTACAATCACTGTATATATATATATACATACAACACTCAATCTAAAAAGATATCTTAGGGCCATTTCCACAAAATACATCCGGCCCTATCAAAATACTTACCCTTCTAGAAGGGCAGATCTATCGTACTAGATCAGCGGGGCTTTTCTCGCTCTCCTATCTGGAGCTCCTGAAAACTTTATAAAATTTTATGGTAAGAAACCTCTCAGTAAGGGAAATAAACTAATATTAGTGTGTGACAACATGAGTATTCCGTGTTATACATATACCATACAGAACATATTCAGTAAGTTGTTATGTCAAATCTGTGAAAACATATGTATCATCCAAACATGGCAAAGCATACCGTATTTTCATAAACATATTTCATCTCATATAATAATAATAATAATACAAAAACATTCCTGGTGGGTTAGTTGGCTGTTGTCATGTATTACCCCCACATGACTGGGTTGTGTGGCCTGAAGGCGAGACCTGACAATGATTGGCCGACCACTCCCAAGTCAAAAGTATAGTTTGTAAGTCTGATGGGTTTGCCTGACCTGGTCCGTACACTAGGGGTGCTCACACTCTTCTTAAAAACCACATCGACCATCCAATCTCACACCACTCCGTACAGCGGCGTTAACACAAATATCATGATCACAAAGACCATGGACACATAGCAACGATATCGTGCAAGTGCTAGCCTAGACCAAGCCAACTAGGTTCTAATATCATATAACATATAGTGAAACTGTGATACATGAATATTTCATATCATTAATTATCAAATCAATCATATCATTTTGCATATATACGTTTATCATGAAAATCATCGGCCCGTACGCCGGTATTACACATTTTATCATAGCTCGGCTCGTACGCCGACAAATCATAGCACAACCTGTACGCTGGCAAATCGCATCCATAGCATGACCCGTACGTCGGCAAAATATATCCATAGCTCAGCCCGTACGCTGACAAATTATACACATAGCACGACCCGTACGCTGGCAAAACATATAAAAGTCTACGCTCGTATGTTGGTTTTCCATTATAAAAATCCGTATCATAATCACATTTCCAGAAAACAGTATTTCATAATAATTTCTACTCATGCCACACTGAACATGTTTTTCATATATTCAATATATCATCATTTTCAACAGTGTTTTCTCAAATATAAATCATATATATATGAACATAGTTATTTTCCTGAAATCAAATGCTATATATATACATACATTTTCTCAAAAAAGAACTAACTTAGTTTATCCCCTTACCTGATTCCTGAAAAGCCCCTAAGAAAATCTGTCTCGCACCTGCAGGGTTCCCCGTTCAACACCTTGGAAATAAAAACTCCCAGTACTAAACTTTAGTATTTCTATGCGTATATCACTTTCTACAGCTGTCAAATAACCAAATACTGAGTAGAAAGCCTTACCCTGGATTTGGGATGGTTTCCACTTTAGCCTCATCGACGATCCGCTTTGGCAGACTTGGATAGAACTTTCCCAGTAGCATTGTGGCGACTTCAGATCGTCGAATCGACAGAAATCCGGCTTGAAATCGAAGAGAGAAGGAGGAGGGACCGAAGGGTAGGAGAGAGAGAGATGTTGCGCAAGAAATTTAGGCCAAAAAAGAGTTTTAGGCCTATTTAAACTGTGGCCTTCGTCGACAAACTCTCCTTTTCGTCGACGAAATTCAGAAAGCCTAAAATCATCCCCTCGGTATTTCCTCATCGACGAGCCACGTCACCTCGTCGATGAGCCCAATTATATTTTCGTCGACGAATTCCATCCTCGTTGACGAGCTCCTATTATACCCTCGTTGACGAGTCCTCTATATTCGTCGACGAGGAGCTGAAAAATTCCTCAGGATTTATCCTTTCCAAAATACAATGTCGTCGATTGCCTCCTTCTGTTTCTGGTTTCCATTTCCCTTTCTTTTTATTATTTAAATACCATTATTCTTCGGGTTGTTACAATTTTAGTAGCTATAATTGCCTGAATCTACTTACACATATGACATATGAATGAACAAGATCCTACAGATCATTTGTAGAAAAACCAACCTCATCTAACAATACATGGTAATGTGTGGGCATTGTGGTCCCTGTAAATTAAAGCAAGTAGTAAAATAATTACAATTGACATTTAGGGTTGAAAGGCATAAAGAACTCTAATTATCCCACCTCAACAACGTGTGAAAACGTAAGTGAGATTCTGGATCGTTAAATAGTCAATTTAAGAATTTGTTTATATCTCCCAACCCATAGGACACCAAAAGACGGAAGAAGAAAGAAATAATGGTGTTTTAGTTAGGCACTACTTCACATTTGAAAACATGGTATGTACATCTACAACATTCCCTTTGGACATCCACCAGCTTGGAAGAACTTAGTGTGATGATTATTCCGAGCAACAATTACCACAAATTTGGGACACCACTTCTCATCAAGGAACTTACATACCTATACATATGAAACATTGTTAAAAAAATTTATGATCACAGATCTATTTCAAATTAATCCAAGGAAATAATGGGGGTAACAAGTGTAAAAAAAGGACTTGGATAAGCACAAACACATCTATAATTTGATCTAACTCAATGTTCAAAACTTGGTTGAATTGGGATTCTCTATAAGGAGATGACGCTTTGTGTTGTGATGATTTCAACCTTTTCAATTTCACTAACCAAAGAAACTCTTCTAAGAAATGCAAGTGAAGCAGTGATAGAATTTTTTGAGCCAACATCTTTTAGTTTACTTAAATCCTTGCTAAATTTAGTTTAAGTGAAAGGGGAACTTAAGTTCCAAATTTTGGATTGGGTGTTCACTGATGAAATGGATTTAATTTCAACCCATGGGAAGCCAAGTATTTATGATGGGATGATTTCAATGGATGCAATCTTTTCAGTGGATTGTGAAGCAATGCCTAGGTCAAAAGTATTGTTGTTTGGAAGTGTTGTTTTCTTTCTGCTTCTTCTGAGAAGTTTTTGTGAACTTCAAGAAGATGTGAGACTCAGGATAGCTAGAAAGCTTGAATGACTTTTGAATATTTTGATTGACGAAGAGGTGTATTGTTCATTGTTTGTCTTACAAATTCCTATATTTCTTAACACTGAAAATTTCCAGGAGTTAGCTTGGTAGCCAATGTTTTATCGGTTTTTGCATACGTTGAAAAGCTTCATGATTGTGGTTTCTTCAAGTCTAGCCTGGGGAGAAGTACTGTATTTCTTACTCAAGAATGTCTTCCATCCTCACTTCCTTTGTAGGGAAATTGTCATGGAACTTTGGTGCTTTATGGCACGTTACGCACGCACACATGCTTAATGATGTTGCTGATGAACTTAGCTCATTGTTGAAGTTAGTGGCATCTTCTCAATTTGTTCTTCTTCTTGGATGCGCTTTTAGAAAGTTGGCAAAATCAATCCGTGTGCTTCTTACTTGTAGCACTCAATCTACTTGTAGATCTCAAACATCATGTCTTTTGAGTGTGACCCTTCTTGTGGAAGGATTCCCCCTTACATTGCTTAGACAATAGAAGAAATAAAGCCATGGAAAAAATTATTATAGATTAGAGTTCTAATGATGAGTCGTGCAGTTCTAATTTGTTTGGAGTGCTAGTTTTTGCACTGTCTGCTGCTTCCCAATTTTTGTAAGTAAAAAGATTCATATATACATTATTTGTGAGCATTATATTGAGTTCTATGAGTATCAAACTGTTTGAATAATTCTAGAAACATATAGTGTTCATTTAGTTTTGGAAAATAATTTTTATTTTTAGTTAATAAATGAACAACAATTAATAGTTTTGATACTATTTACTTGTGACCTATTAGTATACATTTACATGTTTTACATACATTTATATTTTTAATTAAATTCAAAAATTAAATTTATTTTATGTGAAAATTTAAATTATTAAATGATTCTTCGCTCCAAAAACTTAATTTATTATTACTATAATAACTAAATAAAAAACGAGAATACAAAAAATTGAAATAATTCATGTTACAAATTATAATTAAAAAGATTTTTGAAAATGATATGCTTTGAATTATTAATAAAAAAAAATGAATGCACATTAAATCTCGTTGCTTGGTCCAGCGCATGAGATTTAAATGGTAGACCAGTTAACTGACTGATGCGTGACAAGCAAATCTCGCTACTTGATCCAACGAGATTTGCGTGGGACATAAGTTGAGGTTGATGCATAGTAAATTTTGCTACTTAATTCAGTAAGATTTGTTTAAATCTTACTGGATCAAGTAGCGAGATTACGTTTGAAATAAATAGGATATTATTTAATATATTTTTTTAAAAAATGATAAATTTGGAAAAAAATTAGTGTGTATATATATATATATGAGTTTTATATATAGTTACTTTTTTGGCAAAAAACTCATACACACGTCAGTACCCAAAATTGTACAATAACTTTCTAAGGAAATTATTTTTTATTAGCATTGCGTTCACAACGGACAGTGAATTGACTAATATTTTGTTTCTCTTTGGGCAAGTGCATTGTCCCACCTGCCACTGGCCCCAAAAGCAGCCATCCACCTTCAAAGCTCGTCCTTCATTTTCCACCCTGGGGGGTTCTGTTCTGATACACCACCAATTCAGCTGCGATTTCCGACGACAATGGCGCCTAGGGTTGTATCCTCTGCCGAGGTAATCGCCTCCAACGATGACCTCTTAGCCGAGATCTTCGTTCGCCTTCCCGTCAGACCCCTTATCAGGTTCCAGTGCGTCTCCAAGCAATGGCTCGCTCTCATCTCCGGCCGCAGCTTCTCCCACCGCCACGCTCGCCGGAACATCCGTTCCGCCTCCGCCCTCTTCCTCCGCCGCTCCTCCTACGGTCGCAGCCGCTACGGACTCATGGAACCCGAATTCGAATTCGATTTCGTCTCTTTCGGAGGCGCCTCCGACGCTGACGATCCCTTAAAATCTATCGGTTTTGTGGAAATACCTTCGGGTCTGACGATTTTGCAGTCCTGCAATGGCTTGCTTCTGTGTTCCAGCCGCGGGTGTGTTGACTCCAATTTCCTCTATTACATCTACAACCCCTCTACCAGTAAGTTCTTGGAGCTCCCGGCTCTGGTCGGAGGTGATAGTCCAACTGTTCTCGCCATAAATTTAGCGTTCGATCCTGCGAAATCGCCTAACTACCAGGTCGTTTGTGTTCGGAGCACCGAAGTCTCGGTGTATTGCTATCAAACGGAGATTTACTCGTCGGAGACTGGGAAGTGGAGGCTGTCCGGGGCTCCGTTCACATCGCAGCTGAGAATGGTGTTTGGGAAGGGGGTTTTCTGGAACGGTTCGAGTATTTGGGTTGGATTGGGTAAGGTTTTCTACTACAACCTGGAGCAAGAGCGCTTCGGAACAATCCCACTCCCTTTCGAACTTGAAGGAACCAGGTTTCAATACTTCGGTGAGTCCGGAGGGCATCTGCATCTCATTGAATTATGCGAGTCACCAATTGTGCACTTCAAAGTATTTGAGATGGAGAAAGACTACTGCGGTTGGCGCGTGAAGTATCAGATCGATCTCCGTCCGATCAGAAACGCATTTACGGAGGTTTATCCGGAATATCATGCACCGTTTTATAATGTGGGTTACTTTACATTCTTTGTGCTGTCGCTGGTTCGCGAGGAAGACGATGATGCAGCGTCTCTGGTGCTGCACATTCCTGGGAAGATCATATTGTTCAACCTGAAGGACATGAGTTACAAGAGGCTTCAGGATGTGGAGCCAACCTGCGGAGACATAAAGGGTTCGTTGCAATATGGATGGTATGATGCTTTTCAATACATCGAGTCTCTCTCCTGTGTCTGATCCTCTTCATATATCTGCGACTGTTGCGGGTGTTGATGATAAAATAATAATTAGCATGCTTGTGGTGTGGTGTGGTAGTGATCGTGCTATATTTGGTACTGTACTAGACTCTGTTTGTGTGTTTCTTTAATTCCTGCTGGATAATTTCCCTTTTCCTTGCAACAGTTATGACCTATCCATGTGTGTGGTTTATATATCCTAAGTCAAGTACTTATTGTGGTTCCTGAACTGTCATTAAGGAATTTCAAGTTGTTTCTTGTTGCTTAATTTCCTCTTTTGGCATGGACAACTTATATGAGTTTAATTTGATGATGGATCTCATTGTAATCAGTGCTGTATTTTTTTTTTTTTTAAACTTTATTGGATGCATGTAAGGCTTTGAAGATGCATATGTTTTCGCCTTGCTGAATCCGATGTTAGAAATCAACTTAGGATGAGGCTTCTTGTTTCTTACATCCTTTGATATATGTCAAGGTGTGCGATTCTCATGAGGATTTTAAGCTTCTTGGTTGAAGATGGTTGCTCTGATTTCAACTTCATTGAAAATAGTTCTTTAGAAGCCCTTATATGAGGTCAATTTATGACATTATTTGTCAATCAAAGGGGTCATTTTCAGGTACTTCCAAATTAGGCAACCAAGATGCTTAGTGAAAAAAGGATACCACTTTAGAGATTTTATTAGGAAATCTTCTTATACCATGCATATCTTCTTATTACTTAGTGACTTCATTAGGAGATCATTTTTCCTTTTTGCTTTCATTCTTAACATATAGGTCTTACATGGGAGGAGAGATCTCCTTCCTTGCCTCTTTTCTGGCAATAAAATTTAAATAAAAAACAAGCTACAAGATTCAGTGATGTAGGATGAAGAGAGTAAGATATAAAGATAATGAAGGGAGAATATAGAGAGAAGAAGAATTGGAAGATGCTCAATTCTTGGCAGAATGAAGAGAGTGAAAGGGAATACACGATGGTATAACACCTAACCTAGCACCTAGAGTCAGCCTGGCATTTTTATATTTCATTAAGTAAATATAATGAGAGTAAATTGATGAGTTCTCATTAATTCTTTATGAAGGAAAAAAATGATCAATTATTAATGCTATTTTATCTTAAACTGCTTTTATTATGTTTCAGCTCAATTATCAAGCTCTCTGCATTTTATTCTTGGTAGAATGAGCCTTCCATGATAACCATATTTGATTCTCAATCATACATTCTGTCAGGGAGAAGGATAAAAAAATGTTTTGGAAAATGCTAAGGGGCAATTCACTTGTGGAAATTTTTTTTAAAAAAATTATCATAACATCAACTTATTTCTAGTTAACATTTATACAGAAAGCTGGAAAATGAATTTTTTTTCCATCTTTTTTGTACAAATGTTGAAAAACTTGAAAACAAGACTGCATTTTTGTATTTAATGGAAAACTGAAAATGAAAAATAATTGTTTTTTCATAGCTAAACAGACCCTAATTATTGGATACCTTGATGCGCATTGCTGACCACCAAGCAGTTAAAAAAAAATGATATATCGGTTATGGTGATGCAGGGCCAATATCAATTCTCAATTCAAATCTTGAATAAAAACTGAGATGAAGGACCTTTTTTGGTAGCTAGGCTTACAATGCTCATAAGATAAGCAAACTAATCTAGGAAACCTAAATAAGCTAAAAACTAGTTCTAATAATAATACAATAAATCTTGCTTCCTAAATAATAATGTTCTAGAACCTTGAAGATATGTCCTTGATATATAAGAATATCCTAAACAATCAAATGAAAATATAATTGAAATAGTTGGAATGACTTCAAGTTACATTAACTCTTAAAATCCCTAAGGATGAAGAACCTAGGTTCTAAGCAAACTCGAAGGAGGCCAACATATGGTGGCAATTTCAAAAGGAAGTAGTTTTTTATGTCAAAAAGGGCACTGTATGAAAGGATTTTGAATGCAATGGTTAATTCAACTTGTTGGGGCTTGGGCTGTAATTTTGAGGATCCACCTATTCAGTCTTAATTAATTGTTGTTTCCTCAACTACCTCTTCTTGTTTTGCAACCTCTTCTTTAGCGGCTGAAAGGTCGCAATGATTAGGATCAAAGAGTGATATAATGGTACTAAGTCAGAATCAAACTTGTTCATCTTAACATCAAATTTGTTCAATGAGAAGGTAAAAGTAACCACTATTTTTCTGCCATTTTTTTTTCCTTTTTTATTTTGTTGTCTAGTTGATTTCATCTTGTCTAATTGGACTAAGTTAGTTCCACCGCATCTGATTAACTAGTTCGATTCATCAGAAGTGAGCTGGCTGGTTTGGATTTTTTTTTTTTTTAAAACTTTGTTTCTTTTTGTGGGAGGTTTTCTTCTTTTAGCAAGAGTGGGGTGTTAACATGAGTAGTCTTCTTTAAACAAAAAAAGGTGAGGTTTCTATACCAGTCATCTTCTACAAATAGAAATAGGACTTCGAGTAATAAAGGCTAGGGTTTTGATGAGCCATGTGTGGTTGTATTGATGAGATACAATGACTTAAGGATGAATGTTAGGGAGATGAACAAATTGTGAACGAAGTTGTTTACGAAAATAGGCAGAACAACTTGCACATCTGATGGTGAAGTGATGGCATACTCCAGTGACAATGTAGAGTTTTGCTTTGACAAATCTGTAGATTTGTGAAAATGCGCTCATGAGTCTGCTTTGGTGATGGTGACATTGTGGCTGATTTGCTTCAATAGCAATGCAACTTCTTTATCTTCTACTTTAGCAATGTGGGTTCTTGTGATGACAAAGGTCTTCAATGGCAGCAACAATATTTTTTGTTTTTAGGAATTTATTGTTTGTTGTTTGTAGCAACAGTTCTATTTCTCTGCAACAGTAGCTTTGTTATTTGGGCCATAACCTTTTTTCTTTCCAACTGTTGGGAATGAAAAAGGGTTGAATCATGAGATTTTGAGAAAGGCTAGTGCAGTGGGGAGGATGGTTGCAGAAACACTGTTAATGCGAGCAATTTCAGTTAAAATCTTGGACCTAAAATTTAAAAGAAAACTCACAACCACCTTGTTATATACCAACAAAAAATCAAAAGCCTTGTCACAAACACTAACAAGCAGGTCCAATCAAAATCTTCTCTGATGCCACTTGATGTAGGAATAAGGTCAACTTAATTTGATTCATTCTAATACCACTAGACATGTGTTGTCTTGTAATTCCTTTAATTATCATTTGATTTGTTCTTAATATCCTTTTCCTTTTGGTAATTGTTTTGTGGAAGGCTAAGGTACCATTTAAGGTTAGAACTTTTATGTGGATGATTATCTTTAAATAATTAAAAAAAAGTAACCTACTATAAAATTAGAAGAACATACAAGGCTTTATCTCCTCATGGGTGTTGTATGTTATAATAAAGAGAGATTGTTAGTTTATTCTTACAGTGCTCTATGGGTTGGAATTTGAGGCTTTTTAAGTGTGTGATGGGTGTGTCACGGTTCCTTAGAGGCCCTCAGATGTCTTTTAGAGGTCTTGAGTTGGTTAAGGATCTGAGAAGATCATGATGTGTGCAATTTCCATTGTTTTATGGACAATCTGGTTGGAAAGGAATCCCCACATTCTTCATGTTTTTTCTCTATATATATGTGATATGTGAGATATTTTTTGTTCTAGTGTCTTAGATTTTTCTCCATCTTCGTTTTTTTTTTCCTGTTTTGATGTGGAGCTCCTTGTAATTTTTTTCTCCTTCAATAATGTCTTTTTTTTTCTCTAGACTCGAAGCTTTGTAGTTGTCTTCTAGTTGGACTCTTTAACTTCCATAATGTTAGTTGTTTATATTCTCATCATGAAACATGCTTAAAGTGGATTTAGTGGTTTAAGTATGGGGTGGACAAAAGTGCACTACAAGATCTATTGCTCCTAGTACAAGAGAAAATGCCCTATTAAGTAATTATGGTGGGACTTTAGTATGAAGTGACTGAAGAAAATTTTTGGTCGAGGTTAAACAGTGAGTAGAAAAGGGTTTTTAACTCATTTACAATATGGTTGAACATATATAACTAAGTTATGAGATTGACAGTGTTTTCATACCCTTAGATAGTTGGAAATATAATCATACAACATCCATTTTGGATCATATTCAAAAACATTCATCAGCGAAGGGGGTGTGGCTTGCCCTGCTTATAATATGATATTTTGAGTCTAGGTGCGTTGTTGTATGAGGGTATTTCAGATTTTCTTACAAGGCCTATATATTCTTGTAGCCAAAGGTTGAAATCCTAGGGCGATTGAAATCGTAAGGCGATTTACATTGATAATATAGTGGAGATTTCGCCAAACCATGTCTTTTTATTTTCTCGTTTTTTTTTCCTCAATTTATTGCATGTGTACATAGCCTTGGGGAATGTTTGACAACATTTGGTGTTAGAGCACCATGTTTGTGCTATGATTTGCATCTCGGTAGCAACAAAGATAAGCGGGGATGTACTCCAAGTTTAGAACAATTTCGATTGGGAGGGGAACTTCAACATGCAAGTAATTGATGTGCTGGTTAAACAAAAGGTTTATGTGCTGCTAGCATAAGAGGACTGAACAATTGGATGGAACTATAATAGATTGCTTTCAGTACTATCTGATCTTGGTATGTAGATTTAGTTGTATTTGATGCCATTAAAGAGAAAATAAGAAAGGTTTATGGGCAAAGCCATGGAGCCTGTATATAACGAAGAGCAATACAATCAAACTGCTCTTAAAGAAGTGGCCTTGTTTCTTTATATACCTAATGGTGAAGATTTGAATCAACATACGAATCATTTTAATCAAATTCTCAGCAATTTGCATAAAGTGAATGTGAGGATTGAAGATGAAAATAAGGCTTTGATGTTGTTATCTTCTCGTTTTTGCTTTGTTTGAATGCTTGGTTACGACACCATAGGAAGCCCACCCTAATGAAGAAAATTCTGTTGTTTTTTGAAATTGAGAAAAGCCAGAAGAAAACTCAAGAAGTAGGACCATAAATCAGAAGGTTTGGTTACAAAGGTGAGGATAGGTGAGGGAGATAGAAGAAAAAGGGTAAGCAAAAGGACATGCTAGGGTCTAAATCAAAAGCCAAGAACATTGAGTGGTTCAAATAGAAAGAATGCACATTATAGGTGTGATCGTCATCTTTGGAAGAAAAAGGAGTCATCTTTGGAAGAAAAAGGAGTGATCTATGGAAGAAAAAGCCAATAAAGATCAACCATCATGCTCGACAAGTTTGGTGACATAATGATGAAAAGCTTATCCTGGTTGCTTGAGGTACACCATGAATTCAAGTTACTCCTTTCATTATCTATGCATAGAATGAGTGGCTAGACAGCCATAGAAAATATATCATATTAGTAGTTATTGGTGATGATCATACATGTCCTATGATTCACATCTTAAGGTTAGAATATTCAATGGTATTATTAAACCATTGTAAAATGGTAGATATGTTCCAAAGTTAAAGAAGAATTCACTTTCTTTGGGTTACTCAGAGAAGACTCTACATAAACTTTTAGCAATGCTAGGGTGGAATTGTGAAGGTATCAAAAGGTTCTATGGTTATCGAAGGGTAAAGAGGTTGATAATAATTTGTATTAGTTACTAGTTAATACAATTATGAGTAGTTCATTAGTCACATCATTGGATACTGACACAGTTGACACTTTGTTTTGGCATTTGCATCTAGGACATATAAGTAAGCAAATATAACGAAACTCCACAAAAGAAAATTGTTCAAATTGTTGAAGGAATGTAAAGTTGAGTTTTACATGTATTGTTTCCAATAAAAAATTCAAATTGAAATTCAAATCATCCTCTTAAAAGACTAAGGGATTAATTCTAGACTATGTTTTCATAAGATATTTGTGGGCCTATGAGGGTTCGTGGAAGAAATGCAGCTCAGCACTTTGTTAGCTTCATCAACGATTGCTTTAGGAAGCTTTGTGTTTACTTTTATAAAGCCAAAAATCAAAATTGTTCTCTAGATTCAAGTATTGAAAGGCAAAGGTTAAAAACTAGAAAATAAATTTATTGAAGTGTCTAATGTCAAGTAAGAGACCCAAATATAAATAGACGAAGTTTGAAGAAATTGTTAGACATTTTATAGTTCATCAAACTCCGCAACAAGATAGGGTGGCTGAGAGAATTTATAGTACTTTGCTTGAGAAAGTTATTAGTATGAGACTACCGGTTAGTTTGGCCAAGAGTTCTTGGGGAAAATATAGTTGGAACGGCTTGTTATATTACAAATAGTTGACTAAGGTTGGATGTAAAGTGATTGAGGAAGTTTAGATAGGTTAGAAGGTAGACTAGTCTAGGATCTTCCATTGCACCCAGTCGCATTCCTAGTGAGCTTCAATTTAAGCTAGATGTTAAATTCAAAAGGTACATTTTCATTGGCTATAAGAAATTGGTTGAAGGGTTCAAGCCGTAGGATCAAAGGGACAATAAGGTGCCAATTAGCAAGGGATCATGCCAAAAGATAAAGAAGATGAACGAGGCAACAAAGCTGGTAAGGGACTATGGCTGTAGGTTTGAGCTTAGATGAACAACAGGAACATTAGGACAAGTACGATGTAGCTATAAATGGAACTAGATGCACCACTCAAGCACCACAAAGATATGGTTATGAGGATATGATCTCTTTTCAATGGGCATCCATACATTTTATAAGATATAATTTTAGGTCCAAATAAAAACAAGTGGATGGAAGCTATGATGAAGGAAGTGGAGTGCACAAGAAATCAAACTTGTGAGCTAGTGGAGCTCCCCAAAAGGGGAAAAGAAAAGGTGGAATGCAAATGGATGTTCATGAATAAAGATGATGCTTTAGAAAGGGAAGGTAAAAGATTCAATTTTAAATCAATGGCAAAAGGATTGTCTCAAAGGAAAGGGATAGACTATGATCAAGTATTCTCTGTAGTTGTCCGATATAATTCTATTTGGTTTATTTTTTTTAGTTATGGTGGCACCCCAATGTGATTTAGATTTAGGGAATTGGATGTTAAAACTTCATTTCGTCATTATAAATTAGAGGAGCATATTTATGTGGGGGCAAATAGAAGGTTTCAATGAAATCATAGTATGGTTTGAAATAGTTTCTGTAGCAGTGGTATAAGCAATTTGATATATGATGACTATTGGAGTATTCAGTATATCTGTTATAAGTATGCTTGTGTTACTGTAGAGTTCTATTTGATGATTCATTTGTCTTTATACTGTTATATGTGGATGATATATCATGTCACTGCAATAAATATGAGTGCTGTTGATCATTTAAATTATTTATTATATAAGGAATATATAAAAGATGTTGGTAATGTAAGGAAGATCCTTGGGATGTCAAAGTGGTTGGGAGCAAAGAGGGCTTTGAAACTCTCAAAGAGTAATTATTATGTAAGGAGTTTGAGGTGAAAGATCTTGGTGCTTTGAGGAAGATCCTTGGGATGAAAATTCAAAGGGATAGGAAGCAAAGAAAGCTTTAGAACTCTCAAAAAACTTACACGGAAAAGGTGCTATAGAGGTTAAGAATGAGTGATGCTAAGCTAGTGCTTACATAATCATTTAAGATTTTCTTATGTACAATGTCCATATTTGGATGAGATTGTGGACAAGATGTGTAGGGTATTATATCCCACTGATGTGGGATGCTTGGTGTATGCCACAGTTTGTACTTAAACCTTGCATATGCAATTAATTTGGTAAGAAAGTTTATGGCAAATTCATGGGAGCACTGGAGGGCTTTCGAATGGGTTCTCAGGCTTTAGAAGGTACTGAAATTTTTGGTATTTAGTATAAGGTACGTTTCAACTACAAGTGAGGGGTATGTTTGTGCAGACTATACAAGAAATTAAAAATAACAAGTCCACAAACCACAATACGTTATGCCTACCCTTTGGTAGATGGGTTATTTGGGGGAAATCAAGCTGTGAAAGAGGTTGCAAAAGAGGATGTGTGGTTGAAAGAATTAGCAACTGACATGGCATAGGACTAGAGACTATTCTTCTATATGAGTCTCATATACTTAGTGATGAATAAGGTTTAATATCATGATAAAACACATTGCAATTAGATAGCACATGATATGAGAGTTAATTACTACTAGTGAGATTCAGCTTGTCAAGGTAGCTACAAAGAGAATGCAACCATACCATGTGCTCTTCTTGTTCACATATATTTTTCTTTCGATTTGGTACGTGCATGTGCGTAATGTTTGAGGGCATGTTTCACAATGATCTTCTATTTGAACTCCTAAACTTTGGCCATGCTTTGTGTTTATGTCCTCTTCAAGAGGATTTTGTCACATTTGAACTAGGCTTGGTGGTTTTAAGTATGAGGACATGTAAAAGCACAAGATGGGATCTATCGCTGCTAGTTCACAAATAAAATGTCCTATGTTAATGAGAATGATGCGATTGAAGGAATTTTTTTTGCAAGGTTAGATAAGTATTAGAAATTTGTTTCTAATGACATTTATGCTCATACTAATACATTTGAACATATGTGAATCATACCATAGTATAGTTGAAAATAAAATCATATAGTTTTTCAATTTCCATTCTTTAATTTGTAACATATCTACTCAGTCCAACCTAACAAAGAGGCCATTGAATTTTCCCTCTTCTCTCTTTTATTTTGATGGGTATAAGTCATTTTGCTATATGCCAAACATTTCTTATTGTATGTAGAAATGTGAGTCATAACACTTCTTGTTTGAGGTTGTAACGTAAGATTGAAAGCAATGAGATATATTAGAAACAATAGAAGCATACCTCTATCCCATGAAAGGTATGTGAGCATTAGATAAATCACAATTAAACCCCTAGCATTAGTCCTAATTATACTAGGATTCTCACATTTCAAAAATCACATGAATGCTCGTTTTCAATAAATTTCAATAACAGTAGCAATGGATCAAAGAAATTGACTAAGGTTTTTATATGAAATTGTAAATAATTAACAAATAATATTCTTTTATCAATTTGAGTGACAATAAAATAGCTAGGATCTTATATTATTGTTATGGGAATAGACCTCAATGAAAGTATATTTATTTTTTGAACTATTTATATATATTAAAAAAAATACTTGGCCTTTTGGTACACATTTAGTATACTTAACTCCCCCACTAATATTTGTTTTCATACATTTTTCTTTCTTACATTCGTTTTCTTTGATTTGCATTTCGTAATTCATGAACTCCCCTCCCCTTGCGCAATCCACACACAACACACATATTATTCTTCTATTTTCATTCTTCTATTATTTGTTTGATTTTAAATTTAATACTTAACAATAAAAAATTACATTTTGAGTTTTTTAAATTTAGGGAAAGGTGCATATGTTATCTAATAATTAACTCTAAAACATTTTGATGTCATTAATTTAACTTCTAATTATTTTTATTGATCCATATATTGTTAGATTATTCATCAATATACCATTCATGTATTTGTAGAAGTATTTATATGCTTATAAGTGCATGGACAAGCCATAAGGAGAGATTGACAAATTCTAAAAAGAATTAGAAATTATAGAATATTCTCATTTAACTTATGGCACCTACCCTATAATTAAGTGTGATATATCTAAAAAAATGAATGTTTTTAGTTATTTTCATGATTATTGATTTTTATATGTTTTTATTTTATTTTTAAAATCAAAATTTTAAATATTTGTAATGAAGTTAAACTATATTGATTTGAACGTTAATTTTAAAAATTTGCAAAAAAAAAAAAAAAAAACAATCATTAAAATTAGAATAATAATTCTAATTTAAGAGAGTTTACCATTAAAAATATGATCATATTTGAACATTTAGTTTAACTCTCTCTCTCTCTCTCTCTCTATATATATATATATATATATATATTTATATTTTAAATTTAAAGCAATAAAGCAATAAATAACTTGAAAAGGTTAATGTAATCCGTAATTGTAATTATATACAATGAAAATTAAGATTTGTTTAATATGCATTTAATAATGAAAAAAAAATTACATGGTATTTAATATTAAAATACGAGATAAGACATTTTGATAGGGAGCTCAAATTGAGCATATTCAAGATTAAACTTTCTCTAATGTATAGAAACTTCAATTTTGCATATTTGGAGTTGAAATAAAGATCAAAAGGATTAAAATGTATGAATATTTATTAAAACTAATAAAATAAGATTTTAATACAAAGTTCATTGGCCACTCTATTTTTTATATATATTTATGAAAAATTATGTAAACGATTTTAATATAATTTTTTATGCCTTGATACTATGTAGTTTTTCTTTAGTTTGCAAAAATATGTAAAATATAATATTTGACTTGAACTACATTATTTGTAAGTTCATATTTACAAAGATACAATTATATTTCTTTTTGAACGATACAATTATCATAACACCTTAGTTTGTTGCTTAGTTGTTTGTAAATTTTTTATGGTGCTTCTAACAGCCATTTGTACTTTCATAATTATTTAATGATTACAGAAACTTCTTGCATAGATTTTTATATGTTATATTTTATTTTAATATATACAAATTTTTTTCATCCTTGGTAAGTAGCATGAGTTCTATAATCTACCTATACTATTATATTATGAAAGATCAAGATGATCTCTTTGTATTCCAAAACCGCAATAATATTTTATCATAAATTTGACTTTCAACAAAAAGAAAAATCTAAAAATGTTAAGAAAAATCAAGGTGATTTCTTTGTATTCCAAAAGCTCAATAAAATTTTATCGTAAATTTAATTTTTCAACAAAAATTTAAAAATATTAGATTGTTGAAATTATTGCAAGAAAAGAAAGAGTATTATGTTTTTTAATATGGCTTAAATTTTAGCGATTTCAACTTCAAGAAAATACATGGTTTAACACTATAATTTGACTTTTTTATCAACCTAAATGCCTTATTAATTGTACTATTTATTATCTATTCTCTCTTAATTTTAATGTTTATTAAACTCACTCTCTCCATCCTTCCATTTGAATCCCTAAGTAGTTTGTCTTCCAATTTTGGATTGGATACTTTTAATAGAAGAACATATTATTTTTAAACATTTTTTTATAATTCAAGAATAACTATAAATACAAGAGAAGACTCATTATTGTTATTTAAAAATTATTTCTCAGTGATTTTTAACATTTTAATTGTAATATGATAAAAGTTTATTGATAGAACAAATTAAAATAATTTTTAATATGAATTTGTTAGCTATTTCATGTCTTGGAAATCGACATAACCAAATAATATTCTCTCTTTGTTCATGGTGTGCGTATCTACCTAGTAATATACAAAAACAAGTCAGTACTCCAAAACACCATAAGTTTTGAATCTTAATTTTCTTAATTTTACATTTGTAAAAAAATAATAATCAGTTTAATTTTCATTTATTTCAAAATTTTAATCATATTTTAGTGTAAATAAATAATAGGGGTACATTAAAACATAATAAAATATTTATGGGATTATTGAAATAATCAAAAACTAATGTGGTCATTGGAACTTAGCTAACCAAAACTCTAGAGATGAAAGTTAGTTTTCACTTGAAAAATACTTGGGTTTACGCTAATGAAAATTTAAAGATTTTATATTAGATTAAAAATTTTTGGAGAGTAAATCTTCTAAACATAAAAAAAATTTTATCCTTAAGTTTTTTTTTTCAAATCTTTTATGCATTATTACGTAATATTTTAAAATTTTGTTATTATTTTCTGTAACATACATTATTATTTTGTGTGTTTATATTATTCAATTTTTATCTTAAATTTGGTACATGCATTTCATTTAATTTTTTCAGTTCATTTGCAACCTATTATAATAAGCTACACATTGGAGTATAGTCTTCACTCCAACTTAAACCACTCTGCACCAAATTTCAAAGTTAAATACTTGCATTTTTATAACTCTTTCCTAGCATGAGTTATAGATTTTGTAATTAATTTTTATATAATTATATTTAATTTTTAATAGATATATTTTTCTGTTGTGCATAACACAGTCCTATGCTAGTATATTGTCAAATGGGTCGATATGATCCACCACCATTAGTTAAAATTTTATACTAGCAAGTGCACTAAATCTTGAATGACATTGTAAATTATTAGTTTTAATTATGAGTTTCTCCTTTAAAGTTCGCCAAAGATGGCCTACTGGATATCATAATAAAAAGTTTCGATCAGTTATGATTTTTGATAGACAGAATGATTAAAGTTTGACCATAACTTGATTGTAGCACATAATTAATAAATGTTGTAGAACTTAAATGATATTGCAAATTTACTTTTCTTATGAAATTTACCAATTATTATTAAAGTTCTCTATATATTAAGAAGTTTATATAACAAATTGTTTATTGTAGTAAATTGGGATTGATTGTAATTTTGACCAACTAGATAAAATTTAACAACTCTTGCACAGATCAATTTGAGCCTAGATTATGACATTTTAGGTTTGATCATGCTCCGTCATACTTATTTAATATTAATTTTTGGTTAATTTCTAGGGTATAGCTAGAATTTTAAAGAGTGAGGGATCAAGCTATAAAAATATAAAACAATGGAGCATCACTTAACGGACCATCCGAGAACTCAACAGTTATTAAGGGGCTTGATTCTAAATATTTCTCAATTTTGCAATAAATTATGAAGGTTGAATTGTATTTTCAAAAAGTATGGGGTTAATTAATAATAATAAATTATACTAATGGACCAAAAAACAAAAGAAACAAGTATGCTAAAATTTTTTACACTTTTATTTTAATGTTTTAGGGTCAAATCTAGTAGCTTAATCCAATGTTTCTAGTATTAAGCATGAAAAATGAAGTTGGCATAAGGTTGGACTAAGTGCAAGCATTAACATATATATATTAGACTTGAGTATTATTTGCAGGGACCAAGCTTAGTTAAATGATAATGTGTGTACAATATTTTTCAACATATATATATGCATACATATGCATAAATTTCTTTGCGTCGGGCATGATTAGGTCTACCCGTTTCAGTATGCATATATACATACTAGCTAATTATATAAAGTAATATTTTGATGCTAGCTAGTCTAATACCTCTCATTTTTGTCCTCATTTTTTATTTGCTCAATGTTTAGATTTTAATTTTAGCATACTAAGATGATTTTGAAACAATTCAAACCCAATTTACTTATAAATAAACTAGCTTATGCTGTTAATTTCTAACCAACAAATCCAAATGTAAACAAATCATTCTCCTTATCTTCTGTTTAAATTTAATTTTTGCATAAGAAAAGAAAGTTTTATTATTTTTAAAATAAAATTGAGAAAACAAATGTTATTCTTCAATTGGTTAAATAAAATATAGTGTAGTAGACTAATGTACAGAATTAATATATTGGGAATAGAAATATGCTTCTTTTATTTTATTTTATTATTATTTTTTTGAAGAGAAATTCATGATCACGCAAAAATATTAGCTTTATCTAACATATGAACATTATAGTTTTTTCCTTAAACTCTAGCTAATGTGCTTATAAAACAAAGAAAATGAGTTATAATTAAAATTATATTCTATCAAATCAAGATATTTTAGTTGAGTAAAAGACGAATTATGAGCCACTTGAATCTATCTTAAGAGTTCCGACCTCCAATTATAATGAAAACATGCTTCTTTTATTTTATTTCTTTTTAGAGAAATTCATAATCACACGAAAGTACTTTATTGAAAGAAGATGATTAAATAATTTCCCTTATATTATTGTGAAAATTCATTATGGTAATGTTCGTAGTAAAACAAAAAAAGTTAGATTTACACATGTTGTATTAAATCGACATGATTTTAGTTGCGTGAGAAAATATTTATGAACCAAGCATTCCAAGCTCCCATTTAAATTTTAGAACAGTAGTGTTAATTTTTAATTGATTAATAACTTTTTAATTGCTTGAGCATAGAGATTGAGATTTTTATAGGTTTCTCCCCTTTTTTATGAATATGAATTTAACATTTATATTATTCTTTAGGGTTAACTTGAAATGGAAAATAAGAGATTAGGTTAACTTGAAATGGAAAATATTTATGCTAATTGTTTGTTAAATTGTAAAAATAACAATATAAGAACTTGTCAGCTAAAAAATTCTAGATATATTATATCACTTTATTTAAACATGGAAAAAATTTTAATTTTTTGAGCTCTTTTTTTCTTGTTCTGTTAAAATATTAATAGTTTATGAGAATAAATAGCTCCATTCTTGTGCATTTAAAGTATTTCCACTAGTATTGTATATTAAAACAAATCGTTGAGGTTTCTAATGGTTACGTTTAGACTAGTTTTCTTTCTTTCTAAATTTTTTAGAAAAAAAAAAAAAATCTCGTCATATTAGTTGTGAAATTTTAACTATTTTAATTTATATGATAAATACTATTATTAAACAAGCTTTTGTAAGCTCGTTATTTAGTTATATCATAATTATCACTCCTATTTCATATATTATTTTTAATTATTCGTTGCAATTCTTATTATGCAAGGTATATATCATACTAAAATTAATGTATAGACGCCTATTATGACATAGAACAATATACAAATTCAGCAAAGAAAGGAAAATAACCTATGCAACAATATTTAAACTGTTGAAAAAATGCATATAGTACGATAGGGACACAATGTTTACAAATATGTAAAATGTTATCTTAAATTAATTAAACATGCAAAGCTTTAATCATTAAGATGTTGTAATCCAATAAAAATATTTATTAATATAAATAGCACAAAATGTTCAGATAAAATGTAACAAAAACTCATTGGATAATTTTCTCAATTTCGGAAAAAGTAATTCTACAAAGTATTTATTTACAAATGAGTTTTTGAAATTTTGAAATATGAAGCTCATTGGCCTCACATGTTCACAAGTAATGTAACATAATTGCCTTACATGGTTACCTATGAGATAATAAGCAGCACTTATACCTATATGATACAAGCATATCGATGTTTTTTGAACACCGTTTAACATAAAAATATATATTTTTAAACCTTTCTTCTCTATTTGTATCACTAGGCATTGTTTAGGAATTGGGAAAAAAAATCTGCTCTCTCTCTGTTTGTGTGTGTGTGTTTTATTTCTTTCTTTTCTTTTCTAACTTTCTTTTTTCTAGCTTACTTCCTTAAACATCAATATTTTTCTTTTCTATTATGACGCAACGGTAGGGTTGTCGTTGTGTGACCTAGAGGTCACGGGTTTGAGGTGTGGAAACAGCCTCTTGCAAAAATGCAAGGTAAGGCTGCATACTACAGACCCATTGTGGTCCACCCCTTCCACAGGCCCCGCATACGCGGGAGCTTTGTGCACCCGGCTGTCCTTTTTTTAATTATGACTACTAATTTTATTATTAAATAACTTAGTTTAGGATTAATTGTCAGATTCAATAACATTTATAAACCTACACAAACACCCTCAATTATTTGCATTTTACATTTTGAATGGCAGTTCTTTTGACATTTTAAAAAGCCCAATTTATTGTTAAGACGAGAAGTTGAATGAGAACAAAATGATCAATACTATGTTAACTAATTTTTTTTATTTGTATTTTAATTTGGAAATGCTACAAAAACTTCTAGTCAGCTTGTAATTATAGTGATACAGTTGACTTAGGTTATTAAATTATAACTATTTAATTCTTTTTGTTCTTATTTTTCTTTAAGTTTATGGATTTGATGCACTTAACATATATAAATATTTTAAGTTCAACATTTTTTTCTCTTTTCATACTACCATAGTTTTTTATATTTAAAAAAAGAGGAAAGAAAAAGCATAGTATATACATTTCGTATACTGGACCCTTCAATTTACACAAACCCTGTGTGTGTTCATTGCTTGAGCAAATTATGACTATTTTCTTGCATGTGCATTCTTGTTGTTTGACTAAATTAGGTTTGACTATGTAGTTGTGATAGTTTTGTTATCAGTTTTTTTTGTTTTGTGTGTTTTTGTTTTTCCAAGTAGTCACGAAATTGTTACCATTTTTTTATTTTCCCGCATTTGTATGAAATGCAAAAAGGGAAAGTAGTTCTTAGTTTTGTAGCATATCTAAGGAAATTTGAAATTTGTTTTATTTTTTCGTTTTTTTAGAAATGTTGTGAAAAACATGCAATTACAATTTCACTTCTATAAAAATGTTCAGTCTGCCCATATTTTAGATTTGTCCAATCATTTAAAGTAAATGAATTGTATCTTATTTAATGTATCATAAAATAATACAAATTTTTTAGTTCTTTCTTTTGTTTTATTAGAATAAATATTTTCATTATCATGCTTAGGATCTCAAATACCATTATATATTAAAACTTGTTGTTTTGAAACTTCTTATTTTCTGATATTTCTAAATTTGTAGAAAAATAAATAATAGATATCGTATTTATTGACGGAGCTTTAATCATTTTAGTTTACACAATAAATACTTTTCTATTAAATAGACGTACTTTAGGCAGTTTTTTGGTTGTATTATAACTTCTATTAAAAACTTATTTTTAATTCTTTTGCAAGTATATCATATTATAATTAGTGTACAAACACTCATCGTATATGGAAAGAAAACACTCTATAAACTTATTTAATTTTTAAATAATATGCAAAGATATTGTGATTGTTAAAAAATATTGATATCGTACAATAATGACGAGACAATTAAAATATGTAAAATATATGTGTTTAATTAATTAAACATCAAAATTTGTAGTTATAAAGTCTTATAATCCAAAAAAAAATTCTCACATAGTATCCAAGTACAGCGAAATTTCTTATTGAAAGCTCATTTACAAATTAAAAAATTGTTATACTAAAAAAAAAATTGTGAAATCTCTATCCAAGCAGTTTTCTCAGTTTGGGGAAAAAAATCCATACTGATAGTAAGTTTTTCTTATAAGGAAATATGAAATTGATTAGTCTTAGACTTTAACAGCCACTCAAACATATCTAACATAATCAACAATATGAGGAATTCCTATCTAAGAGTATTTATACATATTCTTTACACGTATGCACGCAACATGTTTGATTGTATTAAACACCATGTCACCTCTACTGGTGCATACATGTCTTTCATATGCCATGTAACATAAAAATATTTTTTCTTCTTTTTCTTTTGACCAATTTGAAATAGAATTCTACTCTCCTTTTCTCTCTTCCCTTTTTTCTGTACTCCTTTATTTTTCTAACTTACTTCCATAAACACTTCAACATTACTATATTTTCTTTTTATCATTATGACCATTAACTTTTATTACTAAATGACTTAATTTAGGGTTGATCTTCATATCAAAAAACTAACTTTTGGATCATGCATGACTAGTCTCAATTATTTACATTTTATATTTTGGATGGCGATTCCTTTTGACATCTTAAAAAGCCTAACTTATAGTTTCTTTTTTGACAAAATATTGAATTATATGAAATTGTCAAATATGCTGTTAACTAATTTTGGTTTTTATTTTAGCTTGAAGATATAATAGCAATTTTTTCTCATCTCAGAATTATAGTAATAGAATTGCATTAGGTTAATAAATTCTAGTTAGTTAATTCTTTTATTTGTTTATTCTTCTTTAAATTTATAGTTTTTATGCGATTAATTCATAAAAAATATTATAGCTTTAACTTGAACTTTTTTTATTTTCATAATATCATATATTAAAAGAAAAAAAAAAAACATAGGATTTACATTTCTCACAACGTACTCTCCAAGTATGTGCACAAATGTTTGTGTTTGTACTTAAAGTAAATTGTTGGGTTTCCGTCCTATGTGGGAGGTTGGCCTATATATATATTTAAATTTTCCACTTGGATATCTTGATCCATGCACAAGTGGAAGATGATATTCAGTTTTTAATGGTATCCTATTTGGTTCTCATGCAATAAAATTTTAATTTATTGGTTAGTCGTGATCTGCTTTTGAAGATGAATAGTCATCTTTGGAGAATTAAGTCAATGCATTGAGAAGCAAAACCTCACTGGAAGTTTTGGTTAATGCATGCCCAGGGACAGTGAAGGAAGGTGGGAGAGTGAAAGAAAAAAGCTTGCTGAAAATTCTAGGTTGAAGGGGCTTGTGCGGCTAGCTTGTTCTTGAAGATTGCACACTGGTTTCTTGTTCAATTGAGCTGTAATTTTGGCGAATTGTTTGCAACTAGTTGTTCTTCTTTGCGGTTGGTGCGATTGTGGTTTGGAGCTCTTTAGGACTGGTTTTTGTTGCTGGGACAGCAGCATCTATTTTTGGGTAAGACCTCTCCAACTTTTATTCTTGTTTGATTCCAGCATGTTAACGTTAGCTTATTATTGCATTTTGTGTCAAGCATTTTTTATTCATTATGAATATAGTTGATGCATGATTCTAGTTTCGATTAGGGAAGACTTATTTTGATCCTACTATTTTAACCAAGTGGAAGATTGGAATCGGATCTAAGTCAGATGATCTTTCCTTAACACTGAAGGGTTTTCCAATTTAATCTTGATATTGTCCTTGTTTGTGTGTGCGTGTGGGGGTGGGTGGTCTGATTTTGTATTCTTGATTGTTGATTGCTTTTTTTTTTGGTTTGGGTAATTGATCATTCTAATCATTGTTCATTTGAACAAAAAGAAGGATTATTTTGGGCTGTTGTGTTATGACCATAATATCCTATCCACTTCCACAATAATGACATGAGAACTTGGCTAGTGTGCAACTGTGGAGGTGACTAACAATGGAATGAGGGGTGGGAGAGTGAAAGCAAAAATCTTGTTGAAAAAATTTTGGGTTGAAGGAGCCTTTGCAGTTAGATTGTTCTTGAAGGTTGCATGTCAGTTTTTTGTTTTAATAGAACTGTAGTTTTGGCAGCATACTCACAACTCATCCTTTTTCATTGTGGATGGTGTGATTTTGGTTTGGAACTCTTTGGGGCTGGTTCTCATTACTAGGACAGCAGCCTCTATTTTTGGGTAACCCTTCCATTGTTTATTCTTGTTTGATTCCAACATTGGTGAAAACTTACTAGTGTTGACGTCAAGCATTTTTTGTTCTTTATGAATACAGTTGAGAATTGACTCTTGTTTGAATTAGGAAAGACTTACTATTGTCCTACTATTTTGACAGTGGTATATTGGAATCAGATTTTAGATCCAATGATTTTCTTTTTCCTTAATACTGATGGATTTTCCACTTTAATATGGGTACCCTATTTATGTGTGTATTTTTTTTTTGGGGGTGGGGGGGTGAGCGCTTTTTTTTATTTATGATTGTTGTGTTATTTGGTTTTACCATTATGCTTAGCATTAATTTTTTCAGAGGGAAGGATTATCTTGGGCTATTTCATTATGACCATAATCTCCTACCCCCTTCCACAACATTGATATGAGAACTTGGCTAGTATGTAGCCATGGAGTTGAATAATATTAGAATGATTGGTTTGAATAGGGATAATTGTCATAGTTGAAAAAGGAAAAATGGAGGACCTTCTTTATTGCAAAAACATCATACTTTTATTCTTGGTGAATCAGCCAAACCTATTTATACAATTGGTGAAGATTGAAAATTGTTAGAGAGACAAGTGTGTTCTATCTAATGGTAAGTTGATGATAATTTCCACAGCCATCTGGCCGATGGAATTTATGCACACACTTTAGACAAAGTTGGTTGAACATTATGCTAGAAAATAGGGAAAATAAACTGTCCACAATGAAAAAGCTTATGAACTTAAAGTACAGCTTTGGTACTTCTGTTGCTTATCATTTGAATGAAATGTAGGGAATTATAAACAGTTGGCCTGTATGAAAGTTTTCTTTGCTGATGAGGTGTAAATTTTATAGCTTCTCAGTTCTTTAGTAGTTATTTGGGATAGTTTTAGGGTCTGTTTAGTTTTGGAAAACATTTTTTATTTTCTGATTTTTAGTTTTTCAAAAAGTTATAAAAATTTGAGCTTATTTTTAAAATTTTCAAGGTTTGTATAAAAAAGATAGAAAATAAAGAGTTTTTTTAAATTTGGATGTGCAAAACAATTTTTTTATTTTTTATTTTTAGATTTTAAAATAATCACAAAAAACTCATGTATTTCTGTTTTTCCAAAGTTTATATAAGGTAATATTTGAAATCATGGATTTTGGGGCTTGAATTTGGATTGTGTGGATTTAGAAGCAATTCTATGCATAATCCACACAAATTAAAGGTCAAGACCCAAATTCCATGCTCCCATATGCAAAGAAGAGTTAGAAATCTAGAAAAATAATAAGATGTTTTCCAAATTTTGTATATAAATTTTAAAAATTGGAAAACAAGGTGGCATTTTTATAATTATTTGAAAAATTAGAAGTGAAAAACAAAACTGTTTTCCAAACAAATAGTGCCAAAACTGTTTATTGTTGTTCGTTTATTTCATACAAATGTTGTAAAAATGAAAATTTAGCAAATTTTTTTGTAATTTTTTTGGAAAACTAAAATGGAAAATGAAAACTGTTTTCCAATACTTTTTTGGGGCCCTTATAGTTTCCATCAAGAACTCAGATGTTGAAGGAATTATTTGTGAATTTGGTAAGAAACAGTTTGTTGGATGAAATACAATGATAGAATTTATTCATTTTTAATTCTTTTGATTAGAAGCTTTTATTACTGAAAATAGAGGGAAAAGCACAAGTGGAAGTCCTAGAAACCACAAAAAATCCAGAAGCATGTTCTGGTCAAGGAAAGACAGAATGTTTTTCCTGTGGTGAGAAATGTCACATAAAGAAATATTGTTGAAAGTGGAAGGAAAAGAGAATGAAAGAAAAAGAAGAAAAGATAGGAATGATGAAAAAAAAGGTAGAAGATGGTCCACTTGGGCATGAGCTTGTGCACGAGCTTGGGCATGAGCCAAGACATCCCGTTGGACCATTTGAAATATACATGGGCCATGCTCCATGTAGGAGGGAAACCCAACAAAAATCTACCTCCAAACTATGAGGAGTGAGTGGTTGTCTTTGGAGAAATAACAATTCTTTGGAAAGCAAAAGCTTGCTGGAAGTATTGGTTCATGCATGCCTTGAGACGAAAAAAAATCGAGATATTAAAGCAAAACACTTGCTAAAATTCTGGATTAAAAAGGCTTGCACAACTTGCTTGCTCTTGACAATGAGATGACGATTTGCTACCCAATAGAGCTGAATTTTTTAGAATATTTTTAATTTTTCCTTATTCATTGTGGACAATGTGATTATAATTTGAAGCTCTCTGCAACTAATTTTCATTGCTGAGACAACATCATCTATTTATAGGTGAGACCTATTCACTTTTCCTTATTTGATTCCATCTTATTAGTGATTTTATGTGTTAGGCGCCAAGAATTTTTTGTTTGAGTTTAAATAAGAAAGACTTGTTGTAATCCTTCTATTTTGACATAGTGAAATATTGGAAATAGGTTTTTGTCTCAATCTTTGCCTCCACAACAATGTTTTTTCATATAAATCTTGGTGTCATCATTTGTATGTTCTGTGTTTATTCTATATAGTTGATTGTTGATCATTCATTTATTTGCTTATTGAGTGTTCTACTTAATATTCACTCGAACAAGGGGAGGGGATTATCTAGGGTGATTGTGTTTCAGCCATCACCTCCTACCCTTCCCCCAAGAATGGTAACAAAGCTTGGTTAGCATGTAGTCATGAAGGTGAACGCTAGTAGAATGATTAGTTTTAACGGGACTAATATTATATTTAAAAAGGAAAATTGGATAACATCATTTATTGCAAGAATGATCGTGTTCCTATCTTTGTAAGTTTGCCAAACCTAATGATAAAATTGATGAAATCGTTAAATAGACAAATATGTGGTTATATCCAGCAATGGATTGATGATAATAACCATAACCTTGTTACAAATGAAATTGATTCATACACTCACTTTAAGCAAAGTGGTCTGAGTATGGAAAATAGAGAAAATAAATTGTACATGATGAAGAAGCTTATGAATTTGTAGTAGATGAATGGTACTCCTGTTATTGACTCAGTTTAATGAAATTTCAGGAATTATAAATTAGCTAGCCTCTATAAATTTGTGTTAATTTAAACAAATTTAGTACAATTTGTGCTACTTCTGGTCCAAATCCACACAAATCTAAATTCAAAATCTATACTCAGAACTCCTAAACATAAGATGTCTGAATTCATAAATTCCAAAACAACGTAATTTGGTCAACATGAACAATTGAAATGTTATAGTTATTTCGAAAATTGGAAAAAATAACTGTGAAGCAAGACCATTCTTAGGAGTGATGTGGCATGACTTAGTAATATCAGAATCAAAGTTTTCTAATATTTTTTTGCATTACGAGTTTAAAGGATATACATTTCTGTCACTTAGATTGAATTAAAAAAATATTAGTGATTGGTTTAGGCCATATGATTTTTTTTCTTTTTTTTTATTCAAAAAACTAAACACATTGATGTCTTTCTTTATCTTTTTGTCTAAAAGATTAACATGAATTTGTCTAACTTTATACTTTTGCGGCGTTGCCCAACATAAAATAAAAAAAACAGATAGAGAATCAATCATTGCATTTTCTTTCTTTCAAAATAACTACAAATGGGTGTACACAAAAATGATTTGATCATGAGACATTCATATTAGTAATTATATATAGAGCAATGAATGGGCGGTAATTCCACATAGCTTATTGATTTGAATTGGTTTGTTTCTTGGAGATGGAGAAGGGGGACTGCTGCACTGCAGGAGGGGGTTCAGGGAAGAATTGGTCAGTTGAGAAGTTATTGGGAGTTTTAAGGGTCATCAATTTATTTGTGATTTGGGGCCTTATATTATGAATTGAATGAGGAATTCTGAACATGCATTTTATGGTGGCTTCAAATTCCGAAGGGTCATCACCTGATAAGTTTGAACTGGTCTTCTTTAAGCCTATAGCATAAATTAACATTGCTTCTACATGTCAAGTCAATGGATGTGGTTTAATGATCCAGATGTCGCTTTTCATGCTTCCAAAGGAGCTTTTGATTTAATAGCACCTACCAACCAAGGTTGTGTCTGTGGGTATGAATTTGAAGTCTTAAATTTAAATTTGTGTTTATTTGGATAAAATTCGGTACAATTTTATGTTTCATTTTTTTTATTAAGTAGACTTGAGGTAGTTATTTGGTTGTATTATGACTTCTATTAAAATTTTAATTTTAACTTTTAAATTTTTATTGTACAAGTTTATCATACTATAATTAGTGTACACTCATTGTATATGGAAAGAAAACACTATGTGAAGTTATTGAATTTTTAAATAATATGCAAAGATATTGTAATTGTTAAAAAAATATTGATATAGTATGGTAATGACAAAACAATTGAATTATGTGAGATTTATCTGTTTAATTAATTAAACATCAAAACTCTTAGTTATTAAGTCTTATGAATAACAACTTCTCACTATAATAGCAATGTACAACAAATTTTATTTTTATTTTTTTAATTGAAAGCTCATTTGAAAATTAAAAAATTGTGATACAAAAAATTATGAAAAAAAATCCGAGCAATTTTCTCAGTTTGGCCAAAAAAAAAAAAAATCATTCTCTAAAATGATAAATAAGCTTTTGTTATTAGGAAATATGAAACTAATTAGTCTTGTACATTTAACAGCCACTCAAATATATAATATAATCAACAGCATGAGGAATTCCTATCTAACAGTATTTATACATATTCTGCACATATCACGTTTGATTGTGTTAAACAGTCACCTCTACTGCTGCCTACATGTCTTTCATATGCCATGTTACATAAAAATATTTTTTGCTTTTGACCAAAATTTGAAATGGAATCTATTCTCTCTCTCTTTCTCTCTCTCTCTCTCTCTTCCCTTCTGAACTCCTTTATTTTTCTAGCTTTACTTTCCATAAACACTTAAAACATCACTATGTTTTTTTATTTCTTTATGACCATTATCTTTTATTATTAAATGGCTTAATTTAGGGTTGATCTTCGTATCAAAAAACTAAATTTTGGATCACGCATGACCACTCTCAACTATTTACATTTATATGTTGGATTGCTATTCCTTTTGACATCTAAAAAAGCCTTATTTATAGTTATTTTTTGGACAAAATATTGAATTATAAAAAGTGACAATATGATTTTAACTAATTTTTTCTCGTCTATTTTAGTTTGAAAATATAATAGCAGTTTTAGTCATCTCATAATTATAGTAATATAATTGAATTAGGTTATCAAATTCTAGTTAGTTAATTATTTTTGTTTATTTTTTTTAAAATTTGTAAATTTAATGCACTTAATTCATAAAAAAATATTATAGCTTTAACTTGACTCTTTTTTTTTTTTTTTTTCTTCTTTTCATAATATCATAGATTTAAAGAGGGAAAAAACATAGGATTTACATTTCTCACAATGTACCCTCCAAGCACATGCACACACACACACGTATGTGTCTTTACTCAAGTAAATTGTTGGGTTTCCCTCCTATGTGGAGGGTGGCCTATATATATTTAAAATAGTCCACTTGGATATCTTGATCCATGTCTGAGCGAAAGATGATATTTAGTTTTTAATGGTAGCCCATTTGGTTCTCATACAATGAAATTTTAATTTATTTGGAGAAGTAATGCCAATTCATTGAGAAGCAAAACTTCACTAGAAGTTCGGTGGGAGAGTGAAAGAAAAGAGCTTGTTGAAAATTCCAGGTTGAAGGGGCTTGCGTAGTTTGCTTGTTCTTGAAGATTGCACATTGGTTTCTTGTCCAATTGAGCTGTAATTTGGGCAACATGTTTGCGGACAGAGTGATTGTGGTTTGGAGCTCTCTCGGACTGGTTTTCATTGCTGGGACAGCAGCATCTATTTTTGGGTAAGACATCTCCACCTTTTATTCTTGTTCTCCACCTTGTTATTGATGGCTTATTATTGCGTTTGGTGTCAAGCATTTTTTGTTCTTAATGAATATAGGTGATGCATGACTCTAGTTTCAATTAGAGAAGATTTATTGTGATTCTGCTATTTTGACCAGGTGGAAGATTGGACTTGGATTTAAATCTGATGATTTTTCCTTAACAGTAAAGGGTTTTCCACTTTAATCTTGATATCCTGTGTGTGTGTTTTTTATATTTGTGATTATTGATCACTCTTGTTATTTTGGTTATTGACCATTCTACTTGGTGTTAATTTGAATAAAAAAAGCTTTATTTGGGGCTATTGTGTTACAACTATATTCTCCTAGCCCTTTTCACAACAATGATATGAGAACTTGGCTAGTGTGCAGCCATGGAGGTGAATAACAATGGACTGAGGGGTGGGACAGTGAAAGGAAAAATCTTGTTGAAATATTTTGGGTTGAAGGGGCTTGTGCAATTAGATATTTCTTGAAGGTTGCATGCTAGTTTCTTGTCAATAGAACTGTAATTTTGGCAGCAGTTTGCAACTCGCCCTTCATTGTGGATGGTGTGATTGTGGTTTTCATTACTAGGACAGCAGCCTCTATTTTTGGGTAAGACCTCCCATCTTTTATTCTTGTTTGATTCCACCTTTATTAGTGAAAACTTATTATTTTTTATGTCAAGCATTTTTTTGTTCTTTATGAATATAATCGGCGATTGGCTCTAGTTTCAATTAGGGAAGACTTATTGTGTTCAAACCCTCCCGGGTTCGTTTCCGCCCTTGAATTCCTGAAATTTACCTCCCTTTGGAGTTGTGGGGTCGGTTTCAAGGGGCGCAGGATTAGTCACGTGGACCGTAAAACAGACACGTGGAAACCCAGTGCGTAATCCAAAAAAAAAAAATTAGGGAAGACTTATTGTATCCAATTATTTTGACAAAGTGGTATATTGGAATCGGATTTAGATCCAATGATATTTTTTTCCTCAACACTGATGGGTTTTCCACTTTAATATTGATATCATCTTTATGGCTGATTTTGTATTTGTGATTTTATGTTATTTGGTTATTTACCGTACCATTATGCTTGGTGTTAATTTTTTCAAAAGAAGGATTATCTTGGGCTATTGCGTTATGACCATAATCTCCTTATGCCTTCCACAACAATGAACTGAGAACTTGGCTAGAGTGCAGCCGTGGAGATGAATGATAATGGAATGATTAGTTTTTCCTTAACACCAAAGGGTTTTCCACTTTTCCTTTTCCACTTCAATCTTGATATCCTCTTTGTTTTTGCATGTCTGTGTGTGTGTGTGTATGTGTTTTGGGTGGGGGGTGGGAGGGGGTGTTCTGATTTTATATTTGTGATTGTTGATCACTTACGTTATTTTGGTTATTGACCATTCTACTTGGTGTTAATTTGAATAAAAAAGGATTATTTTGGGCTCGTGTCACAACTATATTCTCCTATCCTTTTTCACAACAATGATATGGAACTTGGCTAGTGTGCAGCCATGGAGGTGAATAACAATGTAATGAGGGGTGGGAGAGTGAAAGGAAAAATTTTGTTGAAATTTTTTGGGTTGAAGGGGCTTGTGCAATTAGATATTTCTTGAAGGTTGCATGCCAGTTTGTTGTCCAATAGAGCTGTGATTTTGGCCGCGGTCTGCAACTCATCATTCTTCACTGTGGATGGTGTGATAATGTCCACAGCCAGATGGCTGATGGAATTTATGCACATTTTAGACAATGTTGGTTGAACTTTATGCTAGAAAGTAGGGAAAATAAACTGTACACAATGAAAAGGCATATGAATTTAATTATAATTTGAATAAAATGTAGGTAATTATAAACAGTTGGTCTATTTGAAAATTTTCTTTGCTGTTGAGGTGCAAATTTTATTGCTTCTCAGTTCTTTAGTAGATAGTTGGGGGATTTAAGAGTTTTCCATCAAGAAGTTGGGCCTTGAAGGAGTTACTTATGAATTTGGTAAACAATAGCCTGTTGAATGAAATACAAGGACACAGTCTGTACGTTTTTAATTCTCTCAATTAGAAGCTCTTATTACAGAAAATAATGGGAGAAGCACGAGCAGAGCTCCTAGAAACCACAAATAAATCTAGAAGCATGTTCCAGACAGGGCATAGAATGCTTTTCTGGTGGTGAGAATTGTCACATAAAGAAGTATTGTTGAAAGTGGAAGAAAAAGAGAACGAAGGAAAAAGTAAAAGATTACAGTAATGATGAAGACAAGGATAGAAGATGTGGTCCACTTGGGCATGAGCCATGATCTCCAATGTATATGGGTCATCCTCATGTAAGAGGGAACCGTGATGAGTGGTCATCTTTGGAGACATAAATTCAGTTTCTTTGAAAAGCAAATGTTTGCTGGAAGCTTTGGTTCATGCATGTCTTGAGACAACAAAAAGATCGAGGTATCAAAGGAAAGCCTGTTAAAATTCTGGGTTTCAATGGCTTTTACAGCCCATTTAATCTTGACAATTTCTTATTCAATAATGCTGAATTTTTTTAGCATATTTTAGGTTGTCCTTATTCATTGTGGACAATGTGATTGTAATTTGTACCTCTCTAGAATGATTTTAATTGATTAGACAACATCATCTATTTACTTTCACTCTTCGTTAGTTGATTCCATTTTTTGCTCTTTTAATATATGCATCTAGTTTCAACTAAGAAAGAGATATTGTAATCCAATTTTGACATAGTGAAAGATTGGAAAGAGGCGTTTGTCTCATAATTTTTCCCTTCACAATGAGGGTTTTTCATATAAATCTTGGCGTCATCTTTTGTATATTGCTTGTTTATTCTATGTAGTTGATTATTGATCACTTCATTTATTTGCTTATTGAGTGTTATACTTAGTATTCATTTGAACCAGGGGAAGGGATTAACGAGGGTGGTTGTTTTGGCCATCACCTCCTAGCCTATGTCCCAACAATGGTATCAAAGTTTGGTTAGCATGTTGTCATGAAGGTGAGTACTAGTATAATGATTAGTTTTAGCGGGAGTAATAGCATGTTTAGAAGGAAAAATTGGATAGCATCGTTTACTGCAAAAGTTATCATGCTTCTATGTTCGTAAGTTGGCCAAACCTAATGATAAAATTGATGAAATTGTTAAATAGACAAATATGTTATAATGTTCTTCAATTGGTTGATGATAATAACCATAACCAAGTGACAAACAAAATTGATTCACTCACTTTGGACAAAGTGGGCTTAAGTGGTGTAGAAAAATAGAGAAAATAAATGAAGCTAGCATAAGAATGAGACTCCTGTTACAGCCTCATTTGAATGAAATTGCAGGAATTATGTGTTATTCAAAAAAATTTAGTACAGTTTGTATTATGTTGTTTGTTTGGTCCAAATCTGTAGAAATTAAATCTAAAATTTAAATTCCAAACTATTAAACATAAGGTGATTGAATTCATAAATCCCATAATGACATTATTTTTATCAACATGAACAGTTAGACGGTAAGAGTTCAATATGAAGAAACTAGAAATTATAACTCCAGGGGAAGACCTTTCTGATGAGGGATGATCAATGATTTTTTTTTTTTATTTTTATTTTTTTAGTTTTTATTTGCCATTGAAGTTTAAAGGATATGCATTTCTGTTACCTAGATTGAATTAACGAAATTTTAGTATTTGAGTTAGGCCATAAGCTTTTTTTTTCTTCTTCTTCTTCTTCTTCTTCTTCTTCTTTTTGTTTGTTGCAAAAACTAAATACATTAATGTCTTTCTTTGCATATTATCCTAAAATATTAAAATAAATTTGTCAAACTTTATAACATTGCAAACAGATAGAGAATCAACCGCCGCATTTTCTTGCTTTCAAAACGACGACAAAAGGGTGTGGGTAATGAATGGGCAGCAATTCCACATTCCTTACTGATTTGAATTGGTTTGTTCCTTGGAGAAGAAGAGGCCAGTTGATCAGTTATTGTGACTTAAGGGGGGTCATGAATTTATTCGTGATCGGTTATATTATGAATTGAATTAAGATTTATGAGCACGCATTTTGTGATGGTTTCAATTGCTGAAGGGTCTTCACCGGATAAGTTTGAAGTAGTCTTCTCTAAGCCTATAGCATAAATTAACATTGCTTCTACGTGCCATGTCAATGTATGTTGTCCAACCATCCGCATATTGCTTCTCATGTTTCTAAAGGAGCTTTTTGATTGAGTAGCACCCACCATATATATCAAGTTATTTTTGTGGGTTTAAATTTAGATTCTTGAATTTAAATTTATGTTTTTTGTTTGGACAATTTTGTATTATGTTTTATTCAAATCTATATGAATTAAAATTTAAGGTCCTAATTTAAAGTTTCGAGAGATTAGGTATACTTTAAAATTAATTTCAAATCGAATGTTTTCTTTTAGCTTAACAAGAATTCATGTCTCTAAATTTTGAATTTGATTTTATATTTAAATTTAAAGAAAGAATATTAGATTTTACGGGGCTCAATTTACCTTTTTTTTTTTTTTATAAAAAGAAGATGCATATTTGAAAATTTTATTTTATTTGAAATCACATACTTTTTTTTAATAAAACAAAGTACTTCAAATTTTATATATATATATATATATATATATATATATATATTTAAAACATAATCAAAATTTTAAATTAATTTCGTTTGTGATGTAATTAATTTTCTAATTTTTTCACACACAGTCGACTCTAAGCCTGGGTAAAGGAGGAGGGTTGTGTTACGTAGTTGACAACCAACGTAAAATTTTTTAGATCACTATGATATGAATCCATATCGAATATTTGCGAGAGTGTCTCCTACGAGCGACGCGTTGCACTTGTATTGTCTGGGTGTAATGAAAAGTCGGTGAGGGTGGATTAGGTCGTCACCTTGAAGTGATGCGCCATGTTGGCGCCTAGCTACGGTGTCAAATATGCAAGGGTTCTTGCATTATTTTGGACATGGACAGGTAAAGACGTTAATTCAGGATACTAGGATTAGATTAGCAACTTGGAATATAGGGACACTTATGGGTAAAAACATGAAAATTGTGGATATGCTAATCAGAGGAAGAATTAATATAATTTGCCTTTAAGAAACTAAGTGGGTAGGGGAGAAAGTTAGAGAAATTGATAAATCAAGATTTAAACTTTGGTACACTGGAAAAGAAAAATATAAGAATGAAGTATGCATTATTATAGACAAAAACCTAAAAGATAGCGTTGTGGATATAAATAGAGTAGGAGATAGAATTATAAAAATCAAGATGGTATTAGAACAAAAGATAATAAATATCATTAGTACTTATGCTCGTCAAGTCGGCTTAGTAGAAAATCTTAAGAGATAATTTTGGGAAGATATGGATAGAATTATACAAGGCATACTAGGGACTGAGAAAATATTTATAAAATGAAATCTGAATAAACATGTTGGAAAAAAATTATGAGAGGATACATAGAGGATATGGATATAGAGATAAAAATGAGCCTGGGGAGATTATCTTAGATTTCGCTATGTCATATGATTTTAGTATAATGAATACTTGCTTTAAGTAGAGAGAATAACACTTAATAACGTTTAAAAGTTGACAAAATAGAATTCAAATAGATTTTTTTTTTAACTAGGAGGGTAGATCGTTTATCATTCAAGGATTGTAAAGTTATTCTAGGTGAAAGCCTAACCACACAACATATAGTCTTAGTATTAGATAGATATATTAAAAATAGAGGGAAAATGATAAAATAAACCAGTGTAAGAGAACTAGATGATGAAACCTAAAAGGAGAAAATTAAGTATAATAAAATTTAAAGATAAAATGATCAATGATGGGGACTGGACTATAGAGGATGAGATAGATATAAATACTTTTTAGAGTAGATTAGTTAGTTCTATTAAAATATAGCAAAAGAGACTTTAGATGAATCAATGGGAAGATTCTCAAATAGTAAAGAAAGTTGGTGGTGAGTTAAAGATGTACAAAAATGTCATAAAGACCAAAAGAAATTGGTAGAAAACGTGGCAAAAATGTAGAAATATGGATAACTTTGAAAAGTATAAGGAGCCAAGAAAAGATGCAAAAAAGGTCGTTAGTGAAGGTAAATATAGATCATTTAATAGTTTGTATGATAAATTAGATATAAAATAATGGGAAAGAGATATATTTAAACTTGGTAAAGTTAAAGAAAGGAAGAGTAAGGATTTAGGAAATGTAAAATGTATAAAAAGTAAGGATGATATTGTCTTGATTAAGGACGAAGACGTTAAAGAAAGATGGTAAAGTTACTTTAGTAAGTTGTTTAATGAAAACCAAATAGAAGACTTAAATTTAGAATTGTCAAATGAGGAAAATACCAAAAATATGAGATTTACTCGCAAAATTAGAATTAATGAAGTTAAGTTTGCACTAAAAATGATGAAAAATAGGAAAGTTATGACACCAGATAACATCCCAATTGAAGTTTGGAAATGCCTAGGTGATAACAGAATTATACGGTCAACTAATTTATTTAATACAATTATAAGAACTAAGAAAATGCCAGATGAATGGAGGAAAAACACTTTAATACCTATATACAAAAATAAAGAGATATTCAAAATTGTAATAACTATCGTGGAATTAAACTTATGAGTCATACGATGAAACTATGGGAAAGGGTAGTTGAATAAAGATTAAAGTTAGAAACGAAGGTCTCAGAAAATCAATTTGGTTTTATGCCTGGGAGATTTACCACAGAAGCTATTTATCTTTTAAGAAGATTAATGGAAAAGTTTAGGGAAAAGAAGAGGGACTTGCATATGATATTTATTGACCTTAAGAAAGCATATGATAGGATATCTAGAGAAGTTCTATGGCGAGTTTTAGAAAAAAAAAAAAAAAGTGTATGTAGTAGGTATATTGATGTCATTAAGAATATGTATGATGGAGTAATGACTAGTGTAAGGACTATAGATATAAAAACTAGAGAATTTCCAATTAACATAGGTGTACATCAAGGATCTACTTTGAGTCCTTATCCTTTTGCTTTAGTGATGGACCAATTGACTAAAAGTATTCAAAAGGAAATTGTATGGTGTATGTTGATTGCAGATGATGTTGTATTAATTGATGAAACTAGAGACGGAATAGAGGCTAAGTTAGAATTAAAGAGAGAAATTTTTGAATCTAAAGGCCTTAGGATAAGTAGAAATAAGACAGAATATGTGAAATGTAATTTTAGTAATGATAGGAGGAATATTAGAGACAAAGTTAAATTTGATGATGAAGAAATAAATAACACTTGTAGATTTCGATACCTTGGATCGATTATGCAAGCTGAAGGAGAAATTGAAGATGATATAATGCATAGAGTTAAAGCAGGTTGGGTAAAATGGAGAAATACTTAAAGTGTGCTATGTGATTGTAGAATATCCTTAAAATTGAAAGGGAAGTTTATAGGACCGTTATAAGACTAGCTATGTTATATGGTTTGGAATATTGGGCAATAAAAAACATAATATCTAAAAAGTAAAAGTTGCTAAGATGAAAATGTTTAGATAGATGAGTGGTATAACATTGAAAGATAAATTAAGAAATAAACATATTCGCAGTGAGTTAGGTGTGTAACTTCTATAGAAGATAAAATAAGTAAGGGATGACTTAAATGCTATGTACACTTGCAACGTAGGTCACATAGTGCACCAGTGAGAAAGAGTGAGTTAGTTACTGTGAGAGGTAGTAGAAGGGGTAGGGGTAGGCCTAAAATAACTTGTTGTTGTTTTAATAAAAATTTAAAATTCAAAGCTACATTTCAAAATCAAAATATGCCCTCTTATTTAGTTTTTCAATCCAAAATTATTATTTTTAATAGCACACTATAATTTTCTATAAAATGTATACCCTTAATATTCCCTAACATTTATAACTTCATAAATAATCTTGTGACGATTATTACTTTATCTAAATATACGTACTTTTTTTTTCTAGTCAATTAAAAGTACAAACTACATCTAGACTATATAATAGGAAATAATCCATTTGCCATCACATTCGTTTGCATGTCTCATTGGATTCAAAATTGAAACCTCTAATATAGAGGTCCCAAACTTTAACAACCGGGAAACTTCCTATAAGAAAATATGCATTCTCTTTCTAGTTTCTACACTCTTGAAGTCCCATCTAACATTTAATATGCAATATTTAAATGCATTAATTATTTAATAATTGACATGCTAAATTTGTTAGGGTAAAAGACACTCATTTCCCTTGAAATTTGCCAAAAAGAGAAGTACTTCCTCTCAGGTGTTCAAAATCCTGCAGATCTCCCCTCAAGTTTAAATTTATGAACACTCATATCCCCTCATGTTAACTTTATGTTAGTATTCAAATGGATGTTAAAGAAAATAATTTTTTTTCCACTTATGCCCTTAACCCTTACGAGTTGTCAGCTTTCTACACGTGATTTTTTTTCCAATTATGCCCTCAACCCATAGGTTGCTAAGTGTTATTTATTATTTGAAATATACTTTATATGTTTTGTTCTGATCATAGGTAAAATAGTAGGAAATTTGATGGGAGTTTTAAACACTCGAGCAATGAGAGCAAAAAATTTATTATTTATGTTTCAATTTGACATGGATGTAAAATTGAAGGTTAATTTCCCTTTGACAAAGATGTCTCTTTTGTTTTAAAGGTAGGCAAGACGAAATGGGCCTAATAAGGGTAAAGAAGAGGGCGAAAATTTCAAAAGCAAGTAAACTACGTTGCAATATGTGATTAAGGGCAAAAATGAAAAAAAAAAAAAAAACATATAATTTCAAAGGCAAATTGTACCATGCCAACAACATATAATTAAGGGCAAAATAGGAAAAAAAAATTTAAAGGCATTATGTAAATAAGGGCAAAAAGGAAAGAAATTCAACCATTTTATGTTTAGAAGTCTAGTAACTGCTGACGGTTGAAGGGATAATTGAAAAAAATATATTTTTTAAACTTTCGTTTCAATACTAATAGAAAATTGACGTGAGTTATAAATGTCCATAGATTCAAACTTGAGGGGAGGCTTGTAGAATTTCAAAAACCTCAGGGGTGGTCCTTATCTTTTTAGTAAAACTCAAGGGATGTGAGTCTCTTTTGCCCAATTTGTTTTTGCTCACAATGTTACCATGTATTTTATTTGTTAAAGTTGACAATGAATTTTTCTTTTGATAATATATTTAGAGACATAAGCCATGTTTTGAAACTTGAAACAACTTTTCTTAATCAATTCAACATTACACTTTTCCCCATAGTAAGGATGGAACATGAGTAGTAGTTTGAATACACAAATATTGGTATATTATCTCATCACATATTGGAGGAGTTTACATTGCTATATATAGAATGGAAACAGAGGAATTTGTTGCAAGAGATTGTGAGTAGATACACTAGATTACAACAGAATATTTAAATACAAAAGATTGTTAAGATATCTTCATTATTTGAATTTAAGAGGTTGTTGAGATATCTTCATTATTTGAACTGAAGTTGCTGTTGTGATAAATTCCTGGATCCTTGGAGATAGTTTCAACAGAATCATTAACACCCCCCCCCCTTCAAGTGTAGTGGGGAGGCATGTACATTGAGCTTGGAATAGAGTATTTGAAATCGCGAGGATACTATTGGTTTGGTTAGAACATCGGCCAGCTCGTCCTAGGTGGAGATGATCGAGATTGTCAAATCTTTAGCAGCAACTTTGTCACGAACAAAGTGAAAATCTATCTCAACATGTTTGGTGCGAGCATGAAATACTGGATTAGCTGACAAGTAAGTTGCGTCTATGTTGTCACACCAAAGAGTTGGAGCACGTGGAAGAGTAACTCGCAGATCATGAAGAAGGTACTGGATCCATTGTAATTCGGCAGCAGTGTTGGTGAGAGCCTTGTATTTTGCCTCGGTGTTGAGTGGGACACTATTGAATGTTTATGAGAACTCCAGGAAATTAAGTTATTTCCAAGAAAAAAATACAATACACACCTGTGGAATGACGACCATTGGGGCAACTTGCCCAATCCGCATCGGAAAATGCTTCAAGGTGTTGAGTGGATGACTTAGTGATAAGAAGTCCATGAGATAATGTATGCTTGAGATATCAGAGTATGAGCTTCACGGCCTGCCATTGTAGTTTAGTTGGATGATGCATAAATTGGCACACACGGTTAACAAAAAATGCCAAGTTGGGATGAGTGAGCGATAAATATTGTAGTGACTCAACAGTGCTTTGAAAAAAAGTTGTATCAGGAAAGGGATCACTGTCATGTGCCGATAGGGAGTGAGCTGATGCCATAGGGGATGAGATCGACTTAGCTGCAAGCATTTTCGTGGCCTTTAGTAAATCAAGGATATACCGTTGTTGAGATAAAAGAAGGCCCTTTGGTAGTCGTTGCACCTCAACACTGAGAAAGAAGTTGAGATCACCAAGATCTTTAACAGCAAAATCTTTTCTCAACAGTGCAATAAGCTCATTAATGGCAGACGGAACTGAAGAGGTGATGATGATATCATCAACATAAATGAGAGTAAAAATGGTCGTGGATCCAACATAAAAAAAAAATAAGGAGGAGTCGGCTTTGGATGCATGAAAACCAAGTTGAATTAAACAAGAGCTCAATCGTGAAAACCAAGCCCTCAGGGCTTGTTTGAGGCAATAAATTGCTTTGTTGAGGCGAAAAATATAATGGATGTGAGAAACTAGGTGGTTGAGTCATATATACCTCCTTAGAGAGTGTCCTATGGAGAAATGCATTTTGAATATCAATTTGGTGCATGACCTAACCCATGGAGTAAGCTAGTGAGAGAACAATTCGTATAGTGGTTGGCTTAGCCACATGACTGTATGTTTCTCCATAATCCAAGTCGGCTAATTGATGAAATCCTTTAGCCACTAACCACGCTTTGTAGCACCCAAGAGATCCATCATATCGTATTTTCAGTTTGAACACCCATTTGCATCCTACTACATTCTTAGCCACATGAGATGGAACAAGGGACCAGGTATTGTTCCAAAGTAGTTCTTGAATTGTAGCTCGCCACTCTGGTATTTTGAATGCATTAGTGAAGTAGGTTGGTTCAATTGTTGCAGCCGTTTCTGCAAGTAACGCTCGGGGAATAGGGTACTAAATTGTGCCATTTGTATGTTGTCGAGGTCTGAACACGTTGACTTGAGACAGAGTGACCATTGAGTAAGTTCGTGTAGGCGCTGGTGCTAGAGGTATCTCAGTGATAGGAGGAGCAGGGGACAAAGCTGTAGGTGACTGAGGTGATGCCATTATAGGTGATGAAGCAGCTTGTGAATTAATCACATCTGAGCCCGTTGATGAAGTAAGTAATGGTAATGGCAAATTGCTACAAAGATTTTTCTCCTGCATATGCTAATCGCATATGCCATAATCTGGTTGTATCTGAACCTGCATCTTTCTCAGAACCAACAGCTGCTGAGCCAATAACTGTACTACCTTGTAAATAATACAAGTTATTTTTCCTTATTCCTTTCATTACCACCAGCGCACCTAATTTAATCTTTAAGGTTCCATCTTTCAAAGTGATAGTGAACCCTTTAGATTCTAAGGCACCCAATCAAATCAGATTTTTCTTTAGGCTTGGAACATACCTAACATCAGTCAAGGTCTTAATAGTTATGGTGGCCTATGCACTTCCAGATGTGGATGATAATGTTCCTTACACTTTCAAAGAAGTAATAAGGAACTCTGAATCAGACAAGTGGAAAAGAGCAATGGATGAAGAAATGCAATCTCTTCATTAGAATCAGACTTAGGAGCTAGCCCAGTTGCCCAAGGGTAAGAAAGCAATTGGTACAAATGGGTTTATGTAAAGAAAGAAGGATTTCTAGATGCAAATAATGTTCGCTTCAAAGCTAGATTGGTAGCTAAGGGCTACGCACAGAAGGAAGACATTGATTATAATGAGGCATTTTCTTTATTTGTTAAACATTCTTCCATTCGAATTTTGTTGGCTTTGGTAGCACAATTTGATCTTGAACTAGTTCATCTTGATGTAAAAACTGCTTTTTTACATGGTGATTTGGAAGAGGAAATCTATATGACTCAGTTAGATGGATTTCAGGTTGCTGGAAAAGAAAATTGGGTATGTAAACTGGGTAAATCGTTGTATGGTTTAAACCAGTCTCCAAGACAGTGGTACAAACGATTTCATCAGTTTATGATGGGTCAGAAGTACATCAGAAATAAACATGATTATTGTGTTTATTTTCGCAGACTACAAAGTAAATCTTTTATATATTTACTCTTGTATGTTGATGATATGTTGATAGCTTCAAAGAATAGGGAAGAAATCAACAAGTTGAAAAGTTAGTTCAATCAAGAGTTTGAGATGAAAGATCTTGGTGAAGTAAAGAAGATACTTGACATGGATATTCGTAGAGACAGAATGAGAGGAAGAGTTAGTTTGTCTCAGAAACATTATTTGAAGAAGGTAGTACAGAGTTTTGACATGTCTGAGCAGTCAAAACCAGTAAGCACTCCTCTTGCTCCTCATTTCAAACTTAGTGTAAATCAAATGAGAACGTAAGTATATGTCATAGGTTCCTTATGCAATTGTTGTTGGTAATTTGATGTATGCAACGGTTTGTACTAGACCTGATATTTCACAAGCTATTAGTATGGTGAGCAGATATATGCATGATCCGGGTAAAGGTCATTGGCAAGTTGTTAAATGGATTTTGAGATATATTATGAATACGATTGATGTTGGTATAGTATTTGAGAAAAATAATACTATTGATCAACGTGTTGTTGGATATGTGGATTCTGATTTTGTAGGTGATTTGGATAAACATCGATCAACTACTGGATATGTTTTTACATTTGCTAATGGTCCAATGAGTTGGAGGTCTACCTTACAGTCTGCTATTGCCTTGTCTACAACAGAAGCAGAGTACATGATAGCTTCAGAGGCTATTAAGGAAGTTATTTGGTTGCAGGGTTTACTTGAAAATTTGGGAGTTGTTCAGAAGCACATTGTTGTGTTCTATGATAGCCAGAGTGCTATTCATTTGGCAAAGAACCAAATCTACCATGCACGAATGAAGCACATCAATATTCAGTTTCATTTTATGTGGGATATTGTTAATGGAGGCAAGATACTTCTTCAGAAGATTGCTACAACTGAAAATCCCGCAGATATGTTGACCAATATTGTGACAACAATCAAGTTCAAACATTGTTTGGAATTGATCAATATCCTGCAAGTCTGAATATTTTTGGAAGACGCCGATGATGTGGAACTCCAAAAAATGTTGGTGACTGAAAAATTTGTTGAACTTAACATGATGTGGAACTTAACATATTCTACCATATTTGTTATCATGTTTTGATGCTAAAAAACAAGTGGAACTTAACATATTTGTGTGAGTAATGTTATTTAGGGCTCATATATTAGAAAGTAAGGTCAAAGTGCTCACAAGGATCAAATGAAGTTTAAAAGAGTCAAAACATGGATTTAAAGATAATATTTTAAATCTTCAAGAAAATGAGGATATGGATGCCTTGTTGAAAGCCAAAGAAAATTTAGAAGTCAAAAGAGCCAAAGAAAAGTAAAGTGAGAGTGCTTATAGAAAGACAAAGCATGAAGACTTCAAGAGTTGAAGGAATCTTAAGAAAGCTTTATGTAAGTACTTCATTCGATTTCAATATGGATACAAGAAGCTCTTAAGTTAATTTATTAGAACTAGAAACCTTTTAACATACTTGGAAAATATTTTTATAAGGTCAAAAATTATTTCAAAAAGGTTAGAATCATTTTTGGAATGAAAAGTACCAAAAAGAAGATTTCCCAATTGCTGTCAGTTTTTATACATCCGAATTTAGGTGCATTTTTCTCTATCAAAAACTCCTTATTTTAAAATATGTTCAACATAAAAGTTGTAGTACTTTCTCTTAGATTTCTTTTGACACCAAGAACACCTAATTTGGAGTTGTATAGAAAATGTTATGACTAAAAGACTGAAGTGGGGTCGAAGTTGTCAGCCAATTGAACATTGTTCACGGCCGAACATCGGAAGACTAAACTGGACACTTTGGTCGTCTGACCCTCAACCTCGGTCATCTGAAGAATATCTTTAGACAACTGAAGATTAAGTTCAGTCATCTGAAGATTTTGCTGAAAGTTTTATAAAGAGGCAGAACCACCTTAGACGACTAAACTCGAAAGTTCAAACGTCTTAACAGTGTTAACGGTCATATTTTTTAAAAAATTTTTAAATTCAAACTTATATTTATTGTGCTTCAAACTTTCTATAAACTTGGGAAACACTCCAAGCCACTTGGGGAACACGAAATAGACTTGATTTATCATCTATAAATAACCCCCTAAGGCTAAGGATTATACACACCAAGAAAATACAACAGACAAGCTTTCTTGCTCTCAAATCTCCCAACTCTCTCAAAAGCTCTCTTGTGCAATCAATTTCTGAGTTTCACTACTGAGATTTGCGGTGAATTTATCAAGAAAATTCTGAGTCTACTATTAATTCTTTCAACCTAGAAAGAAGGCTTATAGTGATATCTTCTTGAGCTTCATATTTGCATATTGTGAATTTGATTGAAGTATATAGATTTAACTTGTACTAATCAGGTCTTTGTGTGAACATTCTTTGTACACATCTTTTGTTTGTATTTCTTGTAGATTGACGATTCCAAGGATTGTTTGAATTGTTAGCTAAGTAAGGGGATATTGCTTAGAGAGGTAGACTCTAGCCTAGTTAAAGAGTGACCGGACGAGGGGATATCGTTTGGAGACGGCGGGCTCTAGCCTTAACCAAGGAGTGTTGTAAAGGTATTGTTCCGCCCGTCAAAGGAACATATTTAGTGAATCCTTTGGTGGTTTGCCAAAGGCGAGGACGTAGGCTAGGTATAAGTCGAACCTCGTAAAAATCCCAGTTTCACTCTCTCTTTCCCTTACTCTTTATTTTTAGTACATATTTAAATTGCGTGGATTGTTTAAATTGAAAATCATATATACTATGTATATTTGAGAATCAAGTAAACTTAAAGTTTAATTTTGATTTGGGTTGCGGAAATCGAAAGGAAGTACATTGGTTATACCATATCATGCGGAAACCATACCGGAGTACGTTACTTGATTAAACATCCCAAAGATAAATTAACTAAGAGTTTATTTGAATTCTGAATATTGGGAAGAGTGTGGATATGGTGTTGATTGGATTTCATATTACACATCATATTAAAGAAGCAAATCCATTACTACAAGGCTTAATTCAAATTTATAACCAGGGCTGACAAAAAAAACTGATAGTTGAATTTAATATATTGATATATTGTGGCTGAATGATTTAAAGTTTGAATGTGTTTATATTTCCAAGAGTGTTGAATCTTGCATACTTCCATTAATCTAATAGTGCTGCAGTTAACTTATATTTGGGAAATTAATTGGTTGTTTTGTTTGAATATTGTGCTTAATTGATTGGCTGTTTAATTGTGTTGATGATTGGATTAAGGAAACTAAGTTCTTGTGTGATTGACAAATTAAACAAACAAATCAAGAATTGGTTAAAAGAAATAAAAGAAGGTTAAGGATTCTTAAAAGGAATTAAAAGAAATTTTTAAAATCCAATTCACCACTCTCTTAGGACTACACATTACTTTTCAATGTATTATCCGTACTTTGATTTTTCCCATCATCCTTGTCCTTTTCAAATTTACTCCCTTTTTTATAAGAAGATATTTATTTCTTTATATTGAACATTGCCATCCTCTTTCTCATTCCATTGTGATTCTTTATTCTTCTCATTTTGCTTATTATAGTTGCTTTCTTAAGTTACTTGTTGCATCTCACTAAGGTTTTCATTTTCCCCTACCCTCTCGGTCCCACCCAGCAAGATAGGGCTCAACCAAAAAACGTGAGCGAACTTGCGCGAGCCTTATTTTATTAGTAAAGTCAAGCTCCCTAAAGACTAAAGAAATGGATCAAAAAAGGGGGGACTTCTGCAACGGGCTACGCCACCCAAACCAATTGAGGGAAAACTCTCACTCTCCTTTTCCTTTAGAACATGAAGGTCTTGTTTGGAACTCAAAAAATATTAAGGAAAGAAAAAAAAAAACATCAAAAAATTCAGATTTTCATATTTGATTATCAAGGAAAGTGAGCAAAAAATAAATAAATATACATATATACTAAATCCATGAACAAAAAATTTATTTTACTTGTTATTAATATTTAGTTTTTCTCAATTTTTAGTATTTAATATAGAATCAAAATATAGTAGAAAATGAATTTCTTTCTTATTTTTCTTTCCTTTTCCCAAGCAAAATCTTTGATTCAAATGGACCCTGCGAGGATTTTTTAGAAAATAAATCTTCCTTGCCATTTTCCTTTGCTCTTGCATTTTTTTTTTTTTTTTTTTTGCATTATGACCAAACTCCCTACACAAATTGCATTTCAGGGGCAACCAAGTTAACATATTCCAACTTAATTGGAATAAAATCTCCTTCCAATGTAAGAATATAATGTTTGGCAACTCATCTATACTGATCTCAACACATATACGTGTTATAAAGACATTCTTCATTTGTCTTGTAAAGACATTCGTACTCAATGGAGTACCAACTGAGCTTGCAATATAGCTTAATCCCTTGGAGTCTAATAAATGAAGAAATTCTATGAAATTAAACCCAAACTAGTTTTTTTTTTTTCTCTCTCTCTATTTTAAGAGGTTGCTTTTCAAAGAAGGAATTCCAATTAGTAAGAAAATTGGTGAAATAACTTGTAAGTCAAGGTCCTTGTTTCAAAATCCAATTTTTTAATCTCAAAGCTTGGAAACTCAAAGATAAAAGCAAGAGCCTTCTTCCAAATCTCATCAATTCTATTGCCCAATATAGGTTAGGTATAAGGTGGAGGTTTGCCAAAAAATACTCATGGTAGATAAACTAATATATTATCTCCATTTTAATAGGATCGAAGTATTTTATATCATTCATAGAGCATGAATCCACAGGAAATAGGTTTTCCACTTTGGCTTTATTTTCTTTTCTTTTCTGTGTTGATAAAGATACAATAAAGCTTTTGGGATTCACTCCAAGATACTTCTCAATTTCTTTAGATGAATAAAATGAATTCATAATTTCTTAAAAGTAATCAACAATATTCTTTCCAATCATCAATTTTGTTGCAAAATCAAAAGAAACGAATTGGTGAAATATTCTTGGTGTAAGATAGCTTACTAGCATAGGCCGAGAGAAAATAACAGATTTTCTCACCAAGCCTTTTTTTTTTCACAATATTTGTATAGTGTGTTTGTGTGTGTGCGTAAGAGAGAGAGAGAGAGAGAGAGAGAGAGAGAGAGAGAGAGAGAGAGAGAGTACCCTAAGCGTTTATCCACGAGAGTAATCATATGGTTACCTCCCATTAAGTCAATTAACACGTCAAGCTTACTCATAATACTTATCTTTAGGTGATGTTACATTCATGTTCAAGTGGTCAATAAAAATTCTATGCTTGCCATTCTTCATAATGATTAGCATAAGATTTGACAGTCATTCTACATATCTAGCTATCTTGATGAAACCTACCCCTAGCAATCCTTCAATTTCATCTTTGACCTTGGCAATTACTTCACGAGCTGTCCTCATGGCAAAGGCCAATAGGCTTCCTTAACGGGCAATTGAGCTATACACATACTCAATCTAATCTAGGCAAATCTTCATAATCCCACGTGAAGAAATATTTAAATTCTTAGTGAAAGGCAATCATTTCTTGCTTAAGCTATTGTCAAGGTTGGTGTTGGTATATCTTCAGTGATTCCCCCACACAAATTTACTTCTTTCAAGGGATTTTGGGAACCTTTCTAAACTCTCTTGTTTTAACTATTAAATGCACATATTTGACCCTTACTGCCTTTGTTCAAGTCATCCTTTTTAGATACACATTCAACCATCTCTTTCCATTTGATCATCCAATATGCTGGACTTTCCAAATCCCTTTTTCACCAATGGACCACCTTATTAGTTTTGTGACTAAGAAGGAATAAATTTGCCCTCCAGCCAATTTAGTAGTTGTGCATTTAGACAATATCACAACACCTTTTTATACAGAGAAAGCCTTTGGGCCTTTTTATTGCTCAACCATTTGTTAGGACCCTGTGAGCATCCAGAAGAAAATGACACCAAGAATTTTACGTGGTTCGGTCAAGAACGACCTACGTCCACGGAGCACACACCAACTATTCAATAACTCGCCGGAAAATGTTACAATTCTCTCTCTCTCTCTCTCTCTCTTCCTCCCTTCTTCCTCTCAGCTCTCTCTGCACTCTCTGTGCTCTCTCTGCACTGCTGTGCTATTCTGAGCTACTGTGCTTCCATACAATATCTTCCACAGCCCTCCTTTTATAGTGGCTTGGAATAAATTACATTTAAGATAAAAAATTAATCACAAATGAGAGTTACAATGGGGATGATAATGAAGAGATAATTCCACGCGTTTTCTTGACTCAACAACGCATCATCTCCAGCTGTCTCTGGCTTCATCTCTAACAATCTCCCACTTGGAGACAGAGACACCTTCTCAACCAGAGTATCATGAATAAATGATGTACTCATAACATGTGTCTTCAAACATGAAGACCAATTGAAGTTGAGCACAACTTCAACTTCTCTGTAGTCACTACTTTAGTTAACATATCCGCTAGATTTTTGTTACCTTGGATTTTTTCAAGTATCAACACACCGTCCTCTATTAGAGATGTGACGAAGTGGTAACGCAATCCAATATGCTTAGTTCTGGAATGAAATGCTGAATTCTTTGCCAGATATATCGCACTCTGATTGTCACTGTACAAAACATTCCTTTCCTGCTTAAATCCAAGCTCCGTTAACAAACCCTGAAGCCAAATCATCTCTTTACTGGCTTCTGTCACTGCTACATACTCAGCTTCTGTAGTAGATAAGGCAACAATCTTTTGTATCTGCGACATCCAACTAATAGATGTTGTGCCAACAGTGAACACGTATCCGGTGATGCTCTTGCGGTGATCTATTTCACCAGCAAAATCAGCATCTACATACCCTTTGACTTTCAAGTCTCCTTTGCCAAAACATAAGCACTTATCAATAGTGCCTCTGAGGTACCTAAAGATCCACTTTACTGCTTTCCAGTGAGTCTTCCCTAGATTAGACATGAATCTACTGACTGCTCCCACTGCTTGGCCAATGTCTGGTCTAGTACAAACCATGGCGTACATGAGACTTCCAATGGCTGAGGCGTAAGGAACCTTAGCCATGAAGTCCTTCTCTTCATCTGTCTGGGGAACCTGATCCTTGGAGAGGCGAAAGTGTCCTGCCAAAGGTGTATTTACTGCTTTGGCGTTGCTCATGTTAAACCTCTGTAGAACATGGCTAATGTACTCCAACTGAGATAACTGCAATATTCCCTGTCGCTTATCTCTAGAGATTTGCAACCCAAGTATCTTTTTTCGCTGAGCCTAAGTCCTTCATGTCAAATTCCATTGACAATTGCTGCTTCAATTTTCTGATCTCTTCTATATCTGGTCCTACGATCAACATGTCATCCACATATAACAACAGAATGATATAGCTATACTGATACCTCTTGAAGTAGCAACAGTGGTCGGCGTTACACTTTATAAAATCATTCCTGTGCATAAAGCCGTCAAATTTTCGGTACCATTGTCTGGGAGCTTGTTTGAGACCGTACAAGCTCTTTTTCAACCTGCACACCAGATTCTCTCTACCTTTCTCTGAGAATCCTTTTAGTTGATGCATATAGATTTCCTCATCAAGATCACTGTGAAGAAACGTCGTCTTCACATCTAACTGTTCAAGATGTAAACCCTCTGAGGCAACAATACTCAGAATAGATCTGATGATTGTCAGCTTCACAACTGGTGCAAAAATGTCAGTGTAGTCAATTCCTTCCTTCTGCTCGAAGCCTTTAACTACCAACCGAGTCTTGTACCTCCTAGAGCCGTTATGCTCCTTTTTGATTCTATAAACCCATTTGTTGTGAAGAGCTTTCTTATCATTGGGCAACTTAGCTAGTTCCCATGTTTTATTGGAGTTAAGAGACTTTATCTTGTCTTTCATTGCAAGCTCCCACTTGCTTGCATCTCCTGCCTGACATGCTTCAACATAACATTCAGGTTCTCCTCCATCTGTAAGAAGTAAATGGTTTACATACCTCCTATTTCGTATGTGCTGCCGAGAAGATCTCCTAATTTCTGGTGTTGGAGTAGGAGGTGGTGGTGCAACAATCTGTTCCACATGTTCCTCTAACTGAGGAATCTCGGTAGTTTGCTGAGGATTTTCTATGTTCTGTTGTCTTGTCCTTACACCTTCTAAAACGTCATCCACATCTACAAAGGTTGTTTCAGACTCTGTAGACTCAGTTGTGTATCTATCCTTGTACATCATCTTTTCATCAAAAAACACATCTATGCTTCTGATCACCTTTTTGTTTTCATCATCCCAAATGCGATATCCAAATTCATCTCCACCATAACTGATGAAAGTGCATTTTTGGGATTTCAGATTTAGCTTATTTCTAACATGATCATGTACATATACGACACAACCAAAAACTTTCAAATGTGAAAGTCTTACCCCTTTATTACTCCAAACTTTTTCAGGTAGACTGTAGTCCAATGGTACTGAAGGACTTCTATTGATCAAATAAGCTGTTGTGTTGACTGCTTCTACCCAAAACATTTTTGGTAGGCCTGACTGCATACGCATGCTTCTGGCTTTCTCTGTCAACGTTCTGTTCATCCGCTCTGCTACGCCATTGTGTTGAGGCGTACCTGGCACAGTTCTTTCCATTCTGATACCATGCCCATAGCAGAATTTCTTGAACTCTGTGTTAACATATTCTCCACCATTATCTGTTCTCAGCTTTTTGATTTTCAACTTAGTTTCGTTTTCTACCATCGCTTTCCAAATTCTAAAAGCATTAAAAACATCAGATTTATACTTCAGGAAGTAAACCCATACCTTCTATAGACGAAATGGTTGTTGGTCCCCATACATCTGAATGGACTAGCTCAAGTCTTTCTTTCTTTGGGGTACTGATATTTGTCTAGAAACTAACTCTCTTCTGTTTCCCAAATATGCAATCCTCACATGTGTCAATCTGCACCGACTGTAACTCACTCAACTTTCCCTTTGAGTGCATTACCTTGAGTCCCTTCTCACTCAGGTGTCCGAGTCGTTGATGCCATAAGTTGCTATCATCATTTCCTGTAGCAACTGTAATAGACAAACATGTATCAGGAGTTATATAAAGAGTACCACTTTTCTTACCTCAAGCAATTGTCAATGCACCCTTCGAAATCTTCCATTCATCACCTATGAAATATGTGTTATAGTCTTCATCTACCAATTGACCGACTGAGATCAAATTCTTCCTCAGGTCCGGAATATACCTGACATCTCTCAGTTTCCATACTGACCCATTCATTTTGATCTTTACTGTCCCTTTACCGACAATGTCGCACGGTTGATCATTGCCCAAATAAACTTTACCGAAATTACCTGATGTAAATCCCTCCAGGCAATCTTTACTGCAAGTGGCATGAAATGAAGCTCCGGAGTCTATGACCCAAGACTCCTGCTGGCTCTCCAAAGAGCAGATCAACATCTCATCATTCTCAGAAGCATGTCTCGAAATCCTTCTTCTGACTCCTATACTGGTTCCTGTAATGACCAGTCTTTCCACAGTTCCAGCACTCAATAGCTTTAGTGCTTTGAGAACCTGTGTCCTGAGTACCTCTGGGATTTCCGGATTGAGACCGCCTGGGCCTAGATCTGCCGCGATTGTTTGATTGTCCATGCCTGTTTCCTCTGCCTATATTATCCATGTTCAAGGCTGAACTCAAATTGGAGCTATGGTTCGGCTACATTCTTATTTCCTCCATCAAAATCATGCTGACGACCTCATCGTATACAAGCTTCGATTTTCCTGCGAAACTACTGATGGTAGTGACGACACCATTCCAATTTTCAGGCAGTTGACTGAGAATCAGTAGAGCCCGAATCTCATTATCAAATGTTATCCCGACTGAGGCAAGTTGATCAGACAACTCATTGAAGTTATTCAGATGCCTGCTGAAACTCTCACCTGCAGACATATTCATCGTAAATAGTCTTTTCATGAGATGTACCTTGTTTGCGGCTGAAGGTTGCTCGTACATATTTGAGAGCGCATCCATCAGAGACTTGGTGGATGTTATATGCTTGATATTGAACGCCACAGATTTCGACAACGCCATTTTGATGACTCCGAGGGCTTTTCGATCAAGCAACTCCCACTCTTCCTCGTTCATGGATGTTGGCTTACCCTTCAATGGTAAGTGCAATTCTTTCCTAAACAAATAGTCTTCTATCTGCATCTTCCAGAAACCGAAATTGTTCCCGTTGAACATTTCGATTTTTGAGCTCTTTTCATTCAACATCTCGATTCACTAATCTAGAGATGGAATTAGCTCAAATGGATAGCACAGATGGATCTGGAATGATCGAAAACCCTAGAAATGATTCGAGTCACTCGAAAAATGGACCCAAAACAACCCCGAAAAGCTCAGTCAAAGTTTTCAATCAAACTTGGTCAAACCGATGACGTGGCGCTGACGTGGCACTGCGACGTGCTGCTAACGTGGCAGTGGGGTCTACTTGCTGGCGTGGGGGTGGGGTCCACCTGCGGACGTGTTAGTGGGACCCACTTGATGACATGGAGCCTCTACCACGTGGCACTCCTGCTGGCGCGTGCGCGTGACGTGGTGCTAAGGATAGACCCGGGTCAGGAACTGAATCTCGGGTTCATCCGGATCTGAGTCACCTGCAGGGTTGGGTCGGGTTCTCTTCGGGTCAGGTCGAGGCGGAACGGGAGAAGAAGACGCGTGCGGTGTGTGCAGCGCGTGAGGAGATTTTGGCCAGCGCATGGACGGTGCGTGAAGAAACGTCTTGCTCCGGCAAGGCGCGTGGGGGCGCGTGCAGGCTTGTCTGAACTCCGTTCGAACTCCGACGAGTACCCTTCTCTTCGTCTCGGCGAGAAGAATACAATGGTGGCCTCAAAACACACTTTCGATCTACTGGACAGAGCTCTGAATTTTAGGACACTTCTTATCTAGATTTTCTGCTCCAACCGGGCTCTGATACCACTTGTTAGGATCGGAGGACCCATGGGTGGGCTTGATACACATGGGTGAACACTAATTTGACTCAAAAGCTCAAGCTAATTGAGTCTTGGGTCCATCCTTGTATATAAGCACCCATCATTCACTTTAATTTTCCAATGTGGGACAAGCTCACAAGTGGAATTCTTAACAATCTCCCCCTCACTTGTGAGTTCCTGCTTCCCCTTGAATGGAAACCGTCTCCCTTTTGGGACAATTCTCCAACAGTTACTCAAGTGGGCCTTACCACTGGTGTCTTATGTGCGTTAGATTGCATTCCACGTGCCTCCAAACTAATCCTACCTCTCACATCTTGACCCTATTCGGATCCATCCACAGCTTAGATGATCCTTATTGGCCTCAGCCACACACTTGGTCCTCGAACTGTTAGCACAGTAGGAGAATTAGCTTCCCGTCTCGACTTTTACGATGTCGCTCACCATGAGTTACGAACCATCGGCTCTGATACCACTTGTTAGGACCCTGTGAGCATCTAGAAGAAAATGACACTAAGAATTTTACGTGGTTTGGTCAATAACGACCTACATCCACGGAGCACACACCAACTATTCAATAACTCACCGAAAAATGTTACAATTCTCTCTCTCTCTCTCTCTCTTCCTCCCTTCTTCCTCTCAGCTCTCTCTACACTCTCTGTGCTCTCTCTGCACTGCTGTGCTATTCTGAGCTATTGTGCTTCCATACAATATCTTCCACAGCCCTCCTTTTATAGTGGCTTGGAATAAATTACATTTAATATAAAAAATTAATCACAAATGAGAGTTACAATGGGGATGATAATGAAGAGATAATTCCACACGTTTTCTTGACTCAGCAACGCATCATCTCCAGCTGTCTCTAGCTTCATCTCTAACACCATTAGCCTTGTTATACTACCTAGCTTCTAATGTGTAAGATTTTATCATAAAAAATCTATCATTCATTATCACTATTTCTACAATACCATCTAGCCTTTATAGAGTCATGAATTGATGATGTGATGATGGAATACAAAGATCTAGGTAAACAAAGTAGTTGGATTTTACATTGATCCTAAAGAATTCTTTTTTCCTAGTTCCAGATCCTACTATTAGATTCAATGGGGAAAGAACCAAGTCTTAGTCTCCCCACACATCAAATAAGTTATGAACAATATTTATTGGCTCATTAATTCTTAAAACTTCTTTCCTTCTTTATCCAAAATGGCATAATATTCATAGCATCACCATTATCTACTAGTACCTTAGATAGGTCATCATTCAAAATGGGTGACAATATACAATGGCTTCAAATGTTGAGCCATTAACTCGACCATCTTGTATAAGATGATCATGGTCGAATCAACATAACACTTCCCTTCTTTGTTCTCCTATAAAACAACCAACTTTGGGGGTATGCTTTTCTACTTTTACCACTTCTCCATCTATGAAGCACATTGCCAGGAACAATGCCAAAGATATCAAGCAAGAAAAATGCCATGTTGATGCTTGTGGGAGGTGAAGTCCCATACCTAAGTGTTGACTTTGGTGTATTCCCAAGAAGGGGGAGGGGGTGAGTTGGGTATTTAAAATTTATTCCTAAGTTTTGCTAATTCAACAACAATATTTTACAACTTAGGGTCTTTTTATATACACATAAACTCAAATGCGCAGATAATATACGAAATCGAATATAACATAGACGTGTAGGAATATAAAGTGCTGGAAATATAAAGTACACACACGATATGTTATCGGGGTTCGGCCAATATTGCCTACGTCCCCGCCTTCGCTCACAAGCACAAGGATTCCACTAAAGGCTCACTTCAAAGGTGGAGTGACATTGTATACATTTAGGTCAATTCACGGGGTTGACCTCAACCTACAACCGCACCTTACCAGGATGGTGCACCTAACTTTGCAGTGGAAGAAGTTTCATGGGAGCTTGAGGAAGAAATACATCAGAAGTACCCACATTTGTTCAGTGGAGACCAGTAGTAGACAGAGGGAGAATTTTATGTTAAGCAGATAAAGTTTAATTTATTTTATGCTAAGCAGGATAATATATGTATAAGTGTTATTGTAGGTCATAGAATAGGTAGTGTTTTGGTTTTGGGAGAAAATTTTCTTTTATGTATATGTGATCTCCCAAAACCCTGATGTAACCACGCTATTTCTCTGCCACAAGTGAGGGTAAGTAATAAAATAAGATCCCATTTTCCTCGAAGGATGGTGTTCAATATAGATAGTAAATTTCGAGGATGAAATTTTATAAGGAGGGGAGAATGTAGAGACCTGAAGAATTATAATAATTAAATAATAAAAGGAGGAGAGAAAATGAATTTTAAAAGGGGTTTCAGTAGAGTCTCATCGACGAGTGCAAAGTGCTCATCGACGAGCAGGCCTCTTGGACTCGTCGACGAGGATGCGTGTCTCGTCGACGAGACATTACCGAGAGGACTGATTTCAGGGCTTAAAACTCATCGACGAGGAATAAGTGTTCGTCGACGAAATCCCTTCATGGGCTCATCGATGAGGTCTAGGAAGCAACATGGTGGAGAAGTTATTTATTTATTTTTTTATGATTCCACTTTGGAGAACAACTTTAGTGTTTGGTTATGGAAAATAGCTTTGCACAAGGTGTTTGGTGTTTAGTTATGGAGAGTAGCTTTGATCAACTTTTTATCTTCTATTTATACAATTAAAATGTTTGTAATGCAATCTCCTACCTATATATTCATCCATGTTATATTTGTACATCTTTAATATGTGTTATAATTCTTGAATTTGCATTCATATTCAAACAAACATGGCCATATAGTTGTCAACTTGAAAAACATATTGCTAACTTAGATAGTCAAGCATGGCTTACATTATCGCCAACTTCCACAAAATTCATTCCTACTGCATTTTCCAACTTACACAAACAAATATGGCTACATCATTGCCACCTTGCACAAAATATGACTTCCTTGCCAAGTTAACTTTGTTATTTTGTATTTTGTTTTTATTTTTATTTTTATTTTTATTTTTATTTTTTGCATAACAAAAATGGCCATATCATTGCTTCCAAAATATGCTATTACAACAAACAGAAAACACCACAATTACAATAAATTCCTATGGTCATATAACTATATGACATTACAAAAGAAAAGAAAAGAAAAGAAAAGCCACCACCATTATAACAAAAACCACCAACATTACATTAGATTACATTATAGTTCTACAACAACCAAATTCCAAATGCCCTTTCATAACCTTTATATCCTATTACATTGGCTATGCCAGAGATACCATCCTCAAATTCCTTTTAGATACCATCCTCATCCACCAAACCATTACACATGATATGAACACAAAAACCACCATCATCACACACAAGATCTCTACTCTAAACTTCTCCATTGCCAATTTCGTCTTATGTCTCTTCACTTTTTGGAGCAAGGCAAGAGTGACTTCTTCTGCTTTTCCTTCTAGAGCCAAATTGTTTCACCTAAAGACATCCTATTATACTACCTGCACAACACATATCAAAACAAAATTTATCAAATGGAGAAACAAAAGGCAATAAGAACATTGAAATTGCATAATGAGATTCATATTATCCCATAGTTTCTACATCTAGTAAATCTCTTCCCATGATAGTATTAGCCCTTGATATTTTTACAAAAGCTTTATTACCGTAGTAGCATATCGGAATGACAATATGCAATGAGTAGCTCTTGGTGTTTGAACTGTGCATATTGTTGCGACTGTTGTATCCTTCCTCTATCGACCTAGGGTTTCATTTTTCTGATGAAGAAAAATTGTAGGAAAATAAGAGGCTAAGAAGGTCAAGGAAGTCATCTAGGGTGCGAGAGGGTTTCACGCATCTAGGGTTTGTTTAAGTTAATGAACTTTCTCATTAAGTCCTCGTTTTGGTTACTCTCATTTCTAAAGGAGAGATTAAGTCAAGTGTCAGTGGATGCTATCTGGACAATGGTGGATGTTAATTGAGACATTAGTGAGGCATTCCATCTCGTCTCCCTAACCACTATTATTTTTTAGATGACATTGAATCAATTCAATAACTTAATGATTAAATTTATAAGAATTAAAGTATAATAACATAATTGGATCATGATTGTCTCTAATCTTGTAAAGATAAATACAATTATTAAATTATGTTAACAACATTTAAATACAACCTTTCTGGTCAAATTTTCCAATCCGCAAACGAGGGAATAATGCTAGCTTGGGAAAGCAGCACAGGAGGTTAACTGAATTACCCTGCAATGACCAAAATACCCAACAACGACGTGTCAATGTTCAATTGGTGAAACAAAAACGGATTTTCTCGTTTTTTTTTTTTTAAAAAAAAAAAAGAGAAAAAAGAGGACAAGGACGAAAAAACAGGTGGTGGGGCGACGGCATGCGTGCTGAAAGCAAGAGCAGCGACCATAATAGCAGTATAATACAGCCCGTTAGGCGGCTGGGCGTGCTAACCTCCCACTTCTCGCCGTATCATACTTCCATGGCTTCCGAGAAAGAGGCGGCTCTTGCAGCTGTTCCCTCCGATTCTCCGACAATGTAAGCTATTCCATCCCTCACTCCCGGGTTTCAGTTTATTTTTCTGAATAGATTAAAGAACAATCTGAGTTGACTATACATTTGACACTTCAAAAATCGATTGATCAGAGTGTTTGATGGCTTGATATGGAAGTTTAATGCTTTGTAGAAATTCAGATCTTGGTGAACAGTGACGGAATAATTGAAACGGTGGAAGGGTTAATTTGGGTTTTTTGACACTTGTTTAATTCTATTCTGTTTTCATTTTATAACGTGAAGCCTATCTGGTGCGGTGATTAATTCGTGCTGTTTTGGATAGAAAGTGTGGGTTTTGAGCTGTGCTGCTGTGTCGTTGTTGTCTAGATGTAGGGGAAACAAATTTTCAGTCGCTTGAATTTGAAGAGTGGTAATGCGATATCAAGTGGTTTTATTTATATGATAAGTGATTGAAGTTTGAAAGAATGTGCACTTCATGTGTTTATACTTGGTCATGGTCCTATTTGTGTGCGTTCCGACACATGTTGGAGGCTGGGTCTGCATCAGGTTATTTCAGCACAGGTTATTACTACTGAAAAAACATGTCTTGCTTATCCACTATATACATGTTTGCAAGTTAACTATATAATTCTTACCTGCATCTCGAAGTTGTCACTTCCCATAAATAGATACTTGTTTATAACTATTGGAAGGCTTAATTCAATGGCTTTGCTAGTGTTGAGACCTAGAACTTTATGTTTTTTTTGGAAGATGTTATATGTAGCATACATTGTAAGTGCAGTTTTATTGAAACCTATAACTTTAGCCATTAGACAGGGCCTGAAAATGCAGACTGAGAACTAGCCTGTCATTTCACTTCGTGCCACAATTTACTTATAAGAATGAGAGCAAATAGGTTTTTTACTTTGGACCTCAAAGGCCCTAGTACCTGTTTTTTTTTTTTTTGGGGGGGGTGGGGGGGGGGGGGGTTAAGAAATAAGCTCCATATATTACCCAAGCTGGAAAGTGGCAATTAAGCCTTACAACTAATCATTTTGGTTGCAACAGAAAAACTGCAGTTGCTAGTAAATGAAATAGCAGCCTAAATCGATGAAGATTCACTCCATTCTATCTCTGTCTATTTTTTTTTAGGAGTGCAGCTTCCCCAACTAGTAACTCAAATCCAAGGAGTCCCTAACAGCTAGCTTTGATACCCCTCCTACAGCCTTCCCTGCTATCTAATCAGAGTTTACAGTTTTTCCTTCAAATAATAGAGCATTTCTAGCTTTCCAGGAATCATATGAAGTAGCAGCCCAAATTAGCTTGCATACTTTCTCATGTTTTAAATTCCCCGTGGCAGAAATCCTCTTCAAATTATCTTGCCATTTTATCAAAGCACCCTGTATATTCAACTTTGAATCTGGCTTGTTATAGGCCGACGATAGGGTTGAGTATTCAAAATAAGTGGCCCCTTGTTTCAGAGCAAGAACGACATATTTTGCAGGTAAAATCTGTGCATCTGCCCAATGTTGCTATTCTGTCCAGGGTATTTAGCTTGTTCTGAATAGCTAGCCAAGCAACAAAACAGTGTTTTGGGATGCAGTGTCTTGTCTAGAGGGTTTTCTTTACTCTTATACTCTCCTAAGCTGAATGGAATGAAAAAGCTCTTGAAGGTGGCAAGTTCTTGTAAACTTTATTCTCACCTCCAATATTTGAAAAGAAGTTTGTAGTTGATTTGAAATCAGCTACTTTAGTTATTTCTTTCCTTGGCCAAGTCCATGATTCATCACCGATTATAGAAGCAGTCTCTGCATCGATTGGAACTCTGATTCCAACGGAAAATGTAAACCATAATGATCAATTAGAGGACTGTTCTGATGCTAGTAGTCATAGTAGTGATGAGAAGATTTTCCATCGCCAATTGTGCATTTTGTACTTGAATAAGCAAAGTATATTGCCTTGAGTATTCTTTTCCATGTCCAGAAACTCCCTGAAGTAGCTTTCACTGCCCATATGCTTTTACTTTTAAGATTATAAGTATGAAACCAAATCACCCACAAGAATTTCTTTGACGTGCAGATATGCCATAGAAGTTTATTTGCTGAATCCATACTCCACTCTGCAAGCATATTACACTCAACCTAGAAACCTAAATTGTTAGGTGTGGCTCCAAGAATATCTTTTGTTATTGTAAAAGGGGTTCTTGAAAGGAAGGAGAGTGTGTACTGTATAAGTTAATGGATGTTTTAGAGAAGGGTCAAAGAGGAGAACGGGACAGTCGCTGAGAGACTTGGGTGTGAATGGTGGCTAGTGAAGGGGTTTTGATTGTTGGAGAGATTCCTTAAGCTAGTGAGAATCCAAAAATTGAGAATTGAAGGTCTCCATTGAAGAATGATTTGGGAACTCCCTAAGCTAGTGGGACCAAGAGTTGTGTGTGTGTGAGAGAGATTGAAGGCCTCCTTTGAATATGATTGGCCATATCAATGCCAAGTTAGATCTCAACTAGTGAGAAAGTAATAAATTATTGCCCCAAGGAGTTGTGACATATAGTTAGGTCGAGTAAGAAGAAAAAAGGAATACATATTACAAACAACACATGATGGACGCCTCCCTTTAACAAACCCTGATTCATGCTCACCAAACCAAGACTTTGTAGGACACGTGACTAAGATTGGTAGAGAGACCTTGCTATGTGTCTCTATGTCCTCTAGCAAGAGTGCAAAAATGATAGCTAATGTTTCCATTGTGGTGGTTTGTTGTTGCTCTAGGGTGAGAATCACGTGCTCAAAGTGAAAGATGATCTAGGGTTTCAGACATGGCATTGTTGGGAGAAGACAATTCATGTGGCCCTGGTCTTGAAGCTACGTCTACTAGACTTGGCTAGGTATTATGTCCTTCTCATTTAATTTGATTTAGCTATTGAGCCATGTCAACTGAGGCCCATCAAGTGCAATGGGTGACACAACCCATCAGAAGATTGTAATATAGCCCAATAGCACTTGCATTAGAAAAAAGTTCTTGATTAGGGCCCATAGTGGAGAGGCCCAACCGCAACAAGTTCATAGATTAATCAGGGAGGAAAAAATAAAATTCTAGGCCCAAAAAGTAAGGTCTTTTTATTTCAGGGTTGCAATGCCATTGGGGTAGAAGAAAATTTTTGGGTTGGCTGTCTGCAACCAAGGCAACGTTCTCCTCCTACAATGGGTTGTTTTGTTAGAAGTTTTTCCTAACATTGTTATATCATCTAAGGGTTAGGGGAGTTTGAGGCAAAGGCTTTGGTAGATGGATTCCAATGCTAGGCCTTGTGGGTAAGGAAGTGGAGTTAGCATGATGATGATGGAGCAACAACAAGTGTAAATAGTCAATCTTAGTTGTTGGTAGATGTCCCTCAAGAAGACACACAAGCTAATAGTGGAGTTGGGAAGTTCCTATAGGGTTGTTTGTCTCGAGCTAGTCTGGTGTATCAAAGGGTAATGTTGAGATGTGCAAAATTCTAGAAGGAAAATGGCTTAACTCTAAGGTACATGCTACCAAATCCTTAAAGAGAAATACCGATGGTAGTTTTTCTTTGTGGAGAGCTTGATTGATTTTAGGGTTGGATCAAAGGTGAAGTCTAACAAGGGTGGTTTGTCATGGATAGATGAGAAATGGGGCAATCAGTTTGATGAGGAGAGTGAATTTGATTGTGAGTTTGCTTGTGTTGGATGCCAGTTCTTTGATTTCATGAGCTATATCAGCTTCCTCAAATTTCATGGATTGCGATTCCCATGCATTAGGAAGTTCCTCCTATTTTTGACAATCTTGGATTGTATAAAGATGATCATGAAACTGATTTCAGAAGGATGGTATTTTGCCCACTCTAGCTCCTTTTTTCTGGAAAGGAGGTTAATGGGCCCAAATATTTATGGATGAGATTGGTTTGAGTTTGTGGTTGTTTGATTTGTGGTGACACGAAGTTAGGCTGGAATTTGGCTAGTGCAAGATGAGAAATGGTCAATGTGCACTAGCCAAATTAAAGTGCTCTATAAATTATGAAGGAAAGGAGCTGGGTCTTTTTGATTTGTTTGTGTTAATTTTTTCCCTTTATTTTTTCTCTCTCTGCGTATTTTTTTGGTCTATACGGATTAGAATGTTGGGTGATGAAGAAACATAATATCCAAAAAGTAAAAGTTTCTGAGATGAGAATGCTTAGATGGATGAGTGGTATAACATTGAAAGATAAATTAAGGAATGAACATATTCGCGGTAAGTTTGGTGTAGCTCTTATAGAAGATAAGATAAGGGAGGGACGACTTAGATGGTATGGACACTTGCAACGTAGGTCGCATAGTGTACTAGTGAGGAAGAGTGAGTTAGTTACTGGGGGGGGGGGGGGAAGGGGTAGGGATAGACCTAAAATAACTTGGGAGGAGATAGTGAGTAAGGATTTAATATCCCTGAATCTGTCAAAAGAAATAGTCCATGATCGCATAAATTGACGGAAAATGATTCATATAGCCGACCCCACCTAGTGGGACTTAAGGCTTGGTTTTTTTGTTGTTGTTGTTGTTTGTATGTATATACACATTATATATACACACACACACACACACACACACATATACTCACTCTCAAATATATATTTATATATAGACACACTGTATATAGAAGATGAATATGGTGAATCATTTGATTGATGGACTGAAATATTCTTATCTTTTAAACGTAAGACAAAGCATTCCTAAAATGAATTAAATTCAACTAAAAAACTAGATAAAATTCTAGCATAATATTATAAATGATGATTTTTTATAGGAACTCACTATTGACTATTACGTCAAAAAAAAAAAAGTTATAAAGATTTCAGTTAACAAATTACAGTTTGCATAACTAATAAATGTGTCTATCAAAACTATTTGATCCTATTCATACTTCTCATTTATAACACTTAGGAATAGAAATTAAGTATTTTTTCAATTTTCTTTAGATAAAAAACAAAAACATACCCACAAACAAGCAAAACAAAAAGCTAGTATTTTTTTTTATTAAAAATGTACTATTTCTAAAGATTTTCAGTTAACAAATCACACACACACATACACACATAACTATAAAAAGGGAAAAAATTTATTATACTAGTACTTTACTGTGGTTAATTATATAAACTAAGCATTATTCCAATATTCTATAAATCAAAAGCATATTCACAAACATACAACACAAATAGTCAATATCTTTCCCAGACTAAAAAATAAATTTCACACAAATATTAAATTTCATCTTATTGATATAAAAAGGGAAATTTAATTATATATCGAAAGTTGCACATACAATGTAAATATTGCAAAATCTCCATTAAAATACAAAAATGTTGCGTGCTTTGTCATAAAACATCACTTTACACAATAAAATCATTGACTTTTTAAAGAGACCTTACACATGCACATCACATAAGAACCCATTGTATCTAAACATGTCTTTTAGAGCATTGTATCTATGGATCTATTCTAATAGTTCACTTGTGCAGATATTATTATACAATGACTCGCTCAAAAGTAACTTTTTTACATGTTTATTTATTTATTTTGTTAGAAAAATAAGTATATTAAGAAAGTAGAAAAGAGAAATTACAATCTAAGGGAGGACGAGAAATCCTCAAGAAAAAAAAAATCCAAATATAGAAAAAATAAAGCAAAGGAAAAGAGTAAAAGAACTGACAGAACCCAATTAAGAAAACCCCTCTTTAATCCCTTGCGATCATAATTAACAGAGACTGTAATTTTGCTTATTCCTGGCCGCCTTTGCCTTGCTAGCACCATCATCCAGAGAAACTTCATTTCCTCCAGGACCAAACAACCATAATCCCCCCTTGTCCAAAACTTGATACACCCTTCCGAATAATTTCCTCCATAGGAACAGGCAAAATCCCATTCGTACGCACTGATCTTTTGCCAGAATATTTTCCTCAAAAATAGGAATTCCCTGCAATCCCTCCGCCGGGGATGGTGACGCATATGATATATCTTCCAGTAAATCAGATGACTCAAGCATATACCTCTGTTATTCCTGTATTCATCCAATCATAGAATGTCATCACATGCAAACTTGCTAGCATATCTCCCCATTGCTTTTTCTTTTTACCTTTAATATCCTTTTCTTTTGAATGATTTTTTTGACCTTTAACATTCACTCCCTCTGCTGCCTGATGAAGATAAATCTTACTACCGCCACCCCTGTCCTTGATAATTCGCCCATCTCTACTTTGTTCCCCTACAGCATCAAGTTTAATTGGAACATCATCCTCATAACCTGCCTGAGCCTTCGTATCCTTAACCCTGTCTATAGTAGGCAAAGAATTCTCAGCCAATCACTCACCATGCTCACTTTTCTCACCCACTAAAGAAGCAGGAACATCATCTGGATTCCCAGATCTACCTCGGCCATTCCTGACTTTTATTGAGACATCTCTAGCAAGACCCGCAGAGTTATTAGCTTTAGCTTGTGAAGATGTAGCCACCTTCTTCTATGATTGCAGAGAAACTATTTTAGAAAAATTAGAAATTCCCTTTGTCTGTGAAGCTTGAGAGAGACTGCATCTACTACTCATCTGCAGATTTTATTCAACGTCTTGCTCATATTCTTGGCCTGATTATTGTGGGATTTATTGGGGCTTATATGGTTTGGGCCTGTATGCTCTGGGCTAGTTGAAGAATGCCCATTGTTCATAATATAGCCATTTTGAGTACCCAAAATATGGTCCAAATGAAAAGTAGTATTTAAAATACTCAGCCCATTTGAAGTCCACACCATTTCCATTTAACTCACCAGGCCAACTTTTTGCAAGGCCCAGTCTCTTCCTCTCCATCATCTTGTGGACATGCTCAGAAACCTTAGCTGCCTCTGTTGTGATAGCCGCCCCCCCCAAAGTTCCAAACACTAAAGATTTAATGGTAGATGATGCATAGCCAGGCATCCCGATCAGCATTGCACCCCCACAACTATCACAGATCTGATTCTTCCTTGCCGTCACAACCTTGCTCCATGATCAACCATTGTCTTGAACTCCCTCTGCGACCTTGCCTTTGTCAGAATTGATTGCCATCTAATGAAATTCCTAAGCCAACACACTGAAATCCTGCACAAACTCGCTTTTAGACCCATGGGGAACAAAAACTGAAAATCTTTTTCCTTTCCGTCCCAACTTGTGCCTCCAAAAAATTCCCATCTTAGTTGGGCGAATTGCCAGCCAATACTTGACTCTTCCAATCCTCGTGCTTGGATAACCCCTTCCCAATCTTTCAATGCCGACGGAGACCCCTCTTGGAGTCATTTCACTAACGACGAAGACAACCTCACCCATCAATTTCAATTTGAGTTTCGCTCGAGCACAAAAAGATTTCCAACAAAAACTCACCCTTTCACACTCTATCCAGTCTTGAATTGAAGGTTTTCGCTTTGATCTGGATTGGTTGATGTTTTACAAACCCCCTTAATGGCCTTTGATCGCCATAGCGGGAGGCTGAGGCTTTGATGAATGCAGGGAGGAAATAGGGAGAGGTTTCACAGGACATTTTTTTCATATTTCCTTATTGTAATCTATTCTAGGCTTCTTTTCTTTTTTTCTTTTTTGTTTTTGAAATTAGGTTTGCAATTTTTTTTTTAATGTTTATAAGATTTATCTCGTAAGATATATTTATATCTTCTATGTGACTTTTTTTTTTCTTTTGAATTTTAGTTTTAACTTTTATTAATAATGTAACTTTTTAATAAAGATATTATAAACATTAAATCAAAATAAGTATAATTATAATTAAATATTATTTAATTATTTAAAATGTATATAAATTAACATTAGATGATTACATCATAAGTTTATAGAAAAAGTAAGAATATAGATTTTTTTTAGGTAAACATGTGTTTGATTTTTAAATATTTTAATTTTAAAGGCGTAACTTTGATATTACATGTTACAAGGATCTTATTCAATTGTTGCAAAATTTCGTAGCATCAACATTTTTATACTTGCATTGTTGTTTTTAACATATTTGTAACACCGACACTTTGAATGCTTCTTTGACATGTCTCGTACATTTTATTGAATCGTTTACAATTTTTAAAAATTATTTTTAAAGTTTAATACTCCTTAGACACATTTCAGGGCATTCCTCAACATTCTACCAATACTTGTTTTTAACATGTTTTAGGCGCAATTTTGCACTGTAATATGATTTTAATTTATTTTATTTTTAAAACATGATAATTTCAAAAAAAAAAAAAAAAAAAAAAACTGACGACTGATCTGGAATTTCAAACTTATTAGCTTTTTCAATGGAAAAAGTATAATTATATATAAAAGTTTTACTTAATAAAAAAGAAAGTAGAAGATGTATTTACTATATTTTTTAGTGTTATAAAAATATTAAAACTTAGTATTTGTTATACATAATATATTGTTAGATTTAAATATAATATTACATAATTTTAATTAGTGTCTCCTTATCTTGTTTGTATGTTATATTTAAGAATTTTTATGTCTTTGTATCTGTCATAGCAATGTCTTTTGTCCATATTCATATTTCATAGTTATCAAAAATATAAGTTTCTATAAGTAATTTTGAGTCTTTTTATTTTATTTATAAACTTAATTATGACAGTGTATATTATTAATTTATTTTAAAAATATCTAAAAGTGTAATATTTATTATCTAAATATATTGCTCAAAATTATTCACTTACAATCATGTGCAACACGTGTGACATATTTACAAGTTACGAATTGTGTAAATCATTTTGGGGACAACAATATCCTTATATCTTTTAAAAGTGAGACAAAGTATTCTTAAAATAAATTAAATTCAACTAAAAATTTGAAAAAAAATTGTATTTTGAATGTTTGTTGTAGAGAGATAAGATTTGTATATAAAATTAAATTCATTTGATAAAAAAAACAAAGAAAAATGCTAAATAAAGAAGATTTATTCTGGAAAAAAAGTGTACAACAGGAAAACCCTTTTAGCATCTTTTAACAAATTTAAAGTGTAATAGCATTACAACGAGCTATAACCTGACTTATAAAAGACAAATCTTAAGAATAAAGTGATAGACCTAGAAATAATCTTTAGATAACAAAGGTCAAATTCTTTTGAAATTGGAATAAACTCAGGACTACTGAGTAAATAAAAAGTAGTTGCCGATTAGCACACTAAGCATTTGGCTAAAGAATAAAATAAAAGTTAAAACATTTAAAATGCATAGTAAAGAAAGCTTATCTTTAAAAAAATATAGAATAGTAATACTCTGACAAATTCTAAAATTATTGTGAAGTTTCTAATATCATTAATATAAATAATAATCTAACTTGTCAAGGATATATTAGAAATAAAATTATAAACCCAAAAGAACACTCCAAATGACAAAAATCAAATTAATTTGAAATTTGATGTACAAGAGAAGACGGCATGATGTCCTCAAAAACTGGTAGAACTACAAACTGAAAGATTACAATAGAGCTGTCTGGCAATCCTTTTGAATAGCGATAAGCCCCAAATCGAAAGAGTGGACCTAAAAAGAAGCCAAGAACACTACTGTTATCCCATAAGAAACAGGGACAATTTGTGCAGCTCTTAAATATTCTTGCATTTCTCTCGATCCAAAGAGTCCATGAGATAGCGAATACAACACCACTTTATTTAACACTGCCATCTCCTCTTGAGATACAACCCTGACACCTATCTTGCCACCTTACAATGCACAAACATGTGAACTTTAATTTTGTTGAACTTGTGGGACTCAACACAGATGTTAGGACTGAGATTTGTAGCACCTGGTCACTTGAAGCAAGTCTTATGTGTTAGTCTTATTCAAAATCATAGGCTAGAGTCGCTAGACAAAGGTTTGAATCTTCCAAAGGCCCTTAGCCTTCCAATTGATGTGGCTCCAAGGGACAAAAGGTTAGGAGAATGGGATTTTTGAAAGATGTTATAAAGAAGATTTTGAAGGGAATAGCCCTGAAGAATCACCCTCCCACATTCTCTCGTCCTCTTTATTGGAAGAAACAAAGTAGTCCAATATAGAAAGTAAGGTGGCAAGCTGATCGATCTCTTTTTCATTGATATTCTTGAAAAAATGGAAATCCATGAAAAAAATGTCTTCTCAAAAGAAATGAACGAGTTGATAGGTGCATTGTGGAAAGAAGAATGCTTAAACAAACAAGCCACCTTCAACTCCAAAGAGGTCTCATTTGCCCAAACATCCTCTTAGAAGCGAAACCTTATTGCCATTTCCCACTTTGAAGCAGATGAGAGGGAACAATAGACTTGGCCACCATGCAAATTTCTGGGGGCATGCATGAGAAATAATGCCACTTCCCCTTGTCTTCCACCCTTTATAGTGAAGCTCAAATTTACTTTTAATCACCTGCCATATGGAGTTGACATCCAGTGGAAACCTCCACAACCATTTATGAATCGTTGAGATGCTTTTGAATACCACATTGCTAAGTCCTAGGCCCCTTCAAATTTGGGTCTACTTACAACCTCCCAACTAATTTCAGTAATATATGAAATGTAATTTTAGGAATGTAAGGAGTAGCTACAGTGAGAAGATTAAACTTAATAATCAAGAGATTAATAGCACTAATAAATTTAGATATCTTGGATCTATCATGCAAGCTGAAGGGGAAATTGAAGGAGATGTAGTGCAGAGAATTAAAGCAGGTTCGGTAAATTGGAGGAGTGCGTTAGGTGTGTTGTGTGATCGTAGAATATCCTTAAAATCAAAAGGAAAGTTTTATAAGACGGCTATAAGGCTAGTTATGCTTTATGATTTAGAATGTTGGGCAATTAAGAAGCAACATGTACAAAAAATAGAAGTTGCTGAGATGCGAATGTTAAGGTGGATGAGTGGTTTGGCATTAAAAGATAAAATAAGAAATGAGCATATATGCTATAATTTAGGCATAGCATCAGTTGAAAACAAGATAAGGGAGGGACGACTTAGATGGTTTGGTCATTTGAAACACAGACCTAGTAGAGCACCTGTGAGGAGGAATGAGTTAGTTATTGTTTCTAGCATGAAAAAGGGTAGGGGTAGACCTAAAATAACTTGGAATGAGGTTGTGAGGAAGGATTTAATAGCCCTTAATCTAATAGAAGAAAACACTCTTGATCGGGTGAATTGGTTGAGAAGGATTTATGTAGCCGACGCCACCTAGTGGGACTTAAGGCTTGTTGTTGTTATTGTTGTTTACAACCTCCCAACTAACTAAATACTCTCTCTTACCCTCCCCAGATCTTGACTAAAGGAAATCTTGCATGAACCTCTCTAAGTCCTAGCTACTTTCATGGGCACACTAGGGGGGGAGGGGAGGAGAGGAAATGAATAGGTATGGTTGACAGAGAGGCACTAATAAGTGTGACACAACCTATAAGAGGCAAGTACGCCCTCTTCTAGGCTGCCAGTATCCTATCCATCTTCTAAATAATAAGGTCCCAAAGGTTACAGAATTTGGATTTTTGTCGAGCATGAGACCAAGGTAAGATAGTGGGCACTCAAGGGAAATACAGCCACCTAAGTTCTAAACTTCTTTAAGTCCCTAACACCAAAATTCACGTTAGCCACCCCAATCTTGGACAAGTTTTTCTTTAAGCCCAATATCTTCTCAAAGATTTTAAGCAAGATAATAACCTTATGGAATCTCACAAGATTGTTCTAAAAAGTTAGCATTGTATCATTGGCATATTGAAAATGAGATTCATATAGGTCCACTTCCTTGCTTCCCATGTGAAAGGCCATTGATCGCAATCATGTGCATGAAAAAGCAACCTACTCAAGGTATCCACCACCAAGGTAAATAGGAAAGGAGACAATGTTCCCCTTGCCTTAGCCCTCGAGATGCGTTGAACCACTTTCTCGTATTAGTTATTACCATTGTCAATAAGTGAAAAGAAGGTCAAGATTAGGTACTCTGATCAAATTCTTCCACACCTCACCAAAACCTTTGCTACTTATAATTGTATCTAAGAAGCCCTAGGACACCATGACAGGCTTTCTCAACCAATTTAAATAGAAGTACCCTCCTTCCCCTCCTCCTTATATGCTCCCCCACTTCATTAGCCACAATCATTGTGTCTAAAATTTGTTTGACTCAGATAAATGGAGATTGTGTCATGGTAACTTGTATACCCCAAAACTGCTAGAAATCTTTTAAAGACCTTGGAGAGGATTTTGTAAAGACTAGTGACTAGACTATAAGGCCTAAAGTCCCTCAATCTCAAGGATTGTTGGGGATAAAGGTAATAAATGTTGACTTCATGTGGATGTTCACCACCCCATTGTGATGAAATTCTTGGAAAACTTTAGGAAGTCATCTTTCAAGACCTCCAAGTTCTATTGAAAGAAATCTTTAGTAAAACTGTCCAGGACGGGAGCCTTATCTTTGCCAAATTCAAATGCCATTAATCTTTTTTAAATTTCTTTCGCCTTCAATGGTCTCTTGAGTCACTGAAGCAGAATTTACCTTAATGTGGTTCCAATCAAGACCCTTCACCATGAATCTGTTCATGGACTCCTTAATAAACAATTGTTTATGAAAATTAGTAACCTTATTCTAGATATGAGATTGCCCCCACACCACATTCCTTGGGTCTACTTCCAACACCTTGATTTAGCCTTTCTTCCTTCTCCCACAAGCCACCATATGGAAGTATTTGAAGTTGCAATCCCCTTTCTTGATCCACTTTAGCCTCATTTTCTAACACACTCATGTCCTCCTTGAAGATGAGATTTTCCGACATGTTACAAAGAGAAGACCTCATAGCCCTATCCTCTAGCGTATCCAAGCTAGCAATTTCAAAAAAGATATTGTTTTGCCTCTTTGATGTTTCCTAAGATCACTTTATTCCAATTTTCAACTTCCACTTCATGTGTTTAAGTTTTTTCATTATCTTAAAACCATCCCAGAGACTGTTAATTGAAATTAAGTAGATAGAGAGTAATACTTAAAAAGATTTTAGTTATTAAATCACAATTTATTATATAAATATTTAAACATTTAATTACTAATACAGAGTGGAATTGCTTGTAATATGCAAATTAGACATTATTTCCATATTTGTAGAGCAAAAGAATTGACTCACAAACAGGCAACAAAAAAGTTAATATTGTTCCTGTAAAAAGTTGAAATTTATGCAAAAATTTTAGTTTCATTTTATCTATCTCAAAAGTTAAAAATTAGTACTCATTTTCAAAACTTCACATGCAGTATGCCTGTATTTTATAAAATTAAATGACTAAAAATTTTCGTAAAAAGACAAATACATTAAATGCTTCATTAAAAAAAAAAAAGAAGAAAAGAACTTTAAAACAATAATAACGTTAATGTTTTTTTTTTTATAAAAAAAAAAAATACCTTAGGCATGCCTATTACATAACAACCTGTTATGTTTACATATATATTTTAAAAGATTATATTTACATATCTACTGAGGGAGAGCCTTGACTCAATGGTAAGGATTGATCCAGACCTGAAGGTTAGAGATTCATGCAGGGAAATAGTCTACCTAAGTATGAAGGTAAAATTGTGTACGTCATGCTTTCCATAGATCCCTTAAGGTGTACGAGACTTGTGCAGTGTGCACTAGGTGTTAAGAGTAGTGTTTGCATACCTATTCTATTAACGTACCTAGTACACATGCACTCAACATCATAATGGCCTAATACTAACGTTATTGGACTTTTTTCAGTGCCATAAGATTGTGTCATATGATCTTTTCATCTATATAATATATCACTTTTTCCTTTTAAATATAAAATTTAAGTAGAAAGGAATCTATAGGTAGATATACTATAAGTATGAAATCAAGATAAGTATAATTACAACACAATATTATCAATTGGTTAAAAATATATAAACTATGATTAGATTTAACTTTTTCTTTAAATTTAGGTAACACATTGTTCTTATATTTTGATTTAAAAAGTATAATTTTAGTCTTATATGTTGCGAGTACAATATATTTTGGTTGCTGAAAAACTCTGTAGCTTTGTCACTTCAATAGTACTACCATAATCATATCATATTTATAACACCGAAACTCTTTGGATGTTTGTCTAGCATGCATCCAACATTTCATAAACACGTCCATAATTTTAGAAATGTATTTTTCGAGTCAGACACTTCTTAAAAACTTTTGAGGCACTTCTTAGACACTCTAGTACCTTTTTAATTGTGATATGACTTTATTTATAAAGATCATGCTGAAGAAAAATTTAAAAAACACTACAACTCAGATTCTTTTTAAAGACCGATAAATTCCTTTGGTTATGCCCCATTTAGTTTCAGCATCTGCAATGAGCCAACTTGATGAAACTTTGCATTAAACTATCTTTTAAGCATCAATCAGTGGAAGCGTGAGAGTTCTCTTCCGTTATAGGTGTTTATGTATTTCATTTCAAACATGAACTTATTGACAAATCTTAGTTGATTGTTATCATTAAATAAAATTTGATGAGGGAATCTTATTGATGCCCAGAGCAAAGGTTCGAGTGTAGTTTTACATATTTTATGAAACTAAAGTTTTGGTTAAACTTTACAGAAGTTCATGTGTAGGCTTCTGCATTTTTTTTTTAATTGCTGTCAAGGATGTTAGTGTTGAATTTTTTAGTTTGAAATTTTTTTTCTTAACATGCTGATTGGATATATTATTTAATGTGCAGATTCGACAAAATCATTAATAAGGAAATCCCATCTAAAGTGGTTTATGAGGATGATAAGGTACTGCTCTACTCTTTATGTTATGGTCGAGACAGTTTTTTAATTGAGAATTTAATTTAGTCCATCATCCATTGCAAATGGACTTCAAAATTATTATAGCAATTTCATTGTTGGGCTTTGCTTTATTGATGGCACAGTTCTGATTGAATAAATTGCTTTTGACCCTTATTTTGTTAACTTCATTTTTCTGCCCTCTAAACATGTATACTTAACTCCATCTATGATATTTCTTTGATGTGTTGAATCTGTTTTCTTTTGGTGACCTTATTTTATAAAATCTTGCACAAGTTTTTGTGCTGTTAATGATCATACTTTGGATAGCATGAATCTTTTTTGTTTTACAAATATAATGCGATTCACATCCCTTTTAAAAGCTGTTAATGCTCTTATGTGCCTACCTGTCTTTTGGGCAGCTAAGAAAATGAACTCTCTCTCTCTCTCTCTCTCTCTCTCTCCCCTTTTTAGTTTTTTCCTTTGTATTCTTTAGACCTTTACAACCCTTTTGGTTGGGGAAAAGTTGAGAGAAAAGAAGAGGAAAGAATGGATTTCTCTTCACTTTTTCTCTTTTGGTTGAAAGGAAAGAATGGATTCCTCTTCACTTTTTCTCTTTTGGTTGATATCAAAAGTTCAAATTTTAAATTAGAATATTGTAAATAAAATTTATCAATGGCAAGTATGTTATTAGGTGATATAACTATAAAACACTGTATCTATAAAAAAACCACCATAATAACATATTCAATTAATATAAATGAAATTCATAAACTGGTTAAATACTAATTCTAATGCAAACACAGCTAATTTTTTGACATAAAAAGTTAAATAAAATGTTATAGTTAATATTTAAATTCACTTCTGCATAAATTCTTGAAGCTATTATTCCTGTCCTTAGTGTAATTAAAAGTTTTAAGTGTCATTCTTATCATTGATATCGTTCCTATTATTCCTATTTTATTTTCAACTAAAAAGAAAATGATTTATTAAGATGAAAATGTCAGTTTGGAAGATTATGAATCTCAAATTTTGATTTCTATGAAATTTTGTTCCATAAACTTTTACAAATTTCAACAATTTTAATATTTCAATAAATTATGTATGATTTGTCGAAATTTTGATGGAAAATTGTAAGATGGAATTTATTGCCAGATTTCAAAGGTGATGAAAAGTGGAAATTTCAATGAAAATTTCTACAATTTTGTGGAAATTTTAAACCATGGTTGACATGGGTGGATAGGAGAAGAGAACTGGGGATAAAAATGAAGGAAAAAGGCCACTTTTTTTTTTTTTAAAATAATTTTTTATTTTTCCTCTCCAAATTGGAGAGAAACTACTCAGAAAGATTGAAACACCGTTAGACAATATTAAAACCCTTGTAGACAATCAATTCACTGCAAATGGGTGAGAATTCTCATGCTTGATTTATGCAATGTTGGGATTTGTGGGGTTGTTTCTGAGGATGTTGTGAAGTAAGTAAAAGCTTGGAAATATTGAAGAAAGGATAAGGATTTTTGGGACGCAGCCTGTACTCTCTCTCTTATTGAAGCAAATAGAGTGGTGAGGAATTAGTATATCTACTATTCTATTTTCATCTATGCTCTTCTCTTCTCTTCAATAAGTTTCTTCCCCATCTCTCTGCTTCTCTACAACCAAGTGTTATTTTCAGTTAGTTGTTGCTAATTGAATGGAAATTTATGAATGTTAGGTCACATGACTTGACAATTAAAACATTAATATTTTCTTAGAAAAAGAGAAATCCTTTCTGTTTTTGAAAAAGGCATTTTTTTGTACTTTATTTGGTTGGTGGCATTTTGGTGCACTTAAAATCTGGTGGTGTATTTTGACAATTATTTATTTATTTTGGATGTTCATTATCAAGATAAAAAAAGTGAGTATTTATAAGTGCTTATAAATTATAATCTGTCTTTTTGAAAAAAAAACATAATTACAATGAAATGTAGATAAGAAATCCCCTAAAAAAAGTGCAAAATAAAAAATAGACTAAAAACTAACAAATTACATCAAAGCTGCTATCCAATTCCCTTGAATGTCAGACAACAAAAAAACCCCCAAAAATCCCAAAAGAATGAGCCCAAAAAGAAGCAAGAAAAATAATTGTCTGCAATTTTGGAGAAGTCTTTTGATCTTGAAAAACCTGTAGCATTCCTTTCCAGCCAAAGCGACCACATGATTGTAAAAAAAGCCAGTCTCAAAATATCCTCTCTCTCTCCTTCCCGAAACCCCACAAGTAATTGTCTCCCAAAGCAATCTTGGAGAAGTCTTTTGATCTTTTAAAACTAGCATTTCTGTCCAGCCAAAGCGACCACAAGATTGTAAAAAAAAACCAGTCCCAAAATATCCTCTCTCTCCTCCTTCACGAAACCCCACTACTTCACTTTCAAAAAAAATCCTAAATTGTAGCTGGAGCCATTCGATACTCACCAGAGTATGAGAACAAATTATTCCACGTGCATTGTGCTTCGTTACACTGAATGAACAAATGACTAATAGTCTCATTAGACTCATTGCACAACATGCAAATGTTTGGACTAAGGGCTTTGTAAGGCCTCCTTTTTTGTAGCATATCATTTGTGTTGATCTTGTAAAACAGTTAAGGTCCAAATGAAGGCCTGGATTTTAAAAGGAATCTTTGCTTTCCAAACAGCTTTATGTAAGAGGAAAGGGCCAGGATTTGTGGACTTTATAAGATTGGAAAATAAGACTTTGAAGAGAATGACCCTGAAGCATCCCCAGTCCAAAGCCTCGTATTCCCCTGCGAATTTGCCATGATAGAATCCAACACACCCAATAAAAGAGTTAACTCACCAACCTCTCTTTCATTTAGATTAACTAACCAATCTCTCTTTCATTGAGGCTTCTGAAGAAATGAAAATCCCAAGAAAGAGAGCCCCCTCAAAAGAATAGAAAGCTGAAATTGTTGCATTGTGGACAGTGGAAAGTCTAAGCAGATGCGGCACCAGCAGCTCCATCGAAGACTCACCAACCCAAATGTCCTCCCAAAATTGAATCTTTAATAGATTTGTTTTGTAATCTAAAAAAAATCTATCTTTTTGATTTTTTTTTTTGGTTTTGAGCAATTTGATAGTTTGTGTTTTATCTTCTTTCTTGAAGTAGTTAATTGTTAGTGTACTTTGTCATGTTATTAGTAATAATATTCTACTTGAATTAGCATTTTGGATTTGCCACTTATTTTCAAGTGTTTTTTTCATCCTTCTTTCTTTTGATAGGTGCTTGCTTTTAGGGACATTGCTCCCCAAGCTCCTACACACATTCTACTTATTCCAAAGGTTAAGGATGGTTTAACTGGACTCTCCAAGGTATTGTCCAATAGTATGTTTTATTTTATCTCTTTGTTTTATTTTATCTCTTTATACTGATTTTGATGCTTTTGGCACATAATAGCCCTAACATGGTGGAATGTTAAATGAACATCGACAAAGATGCTCTTGTCCAAAAGCTTTGGGATCCTTTTCATTCAGATACAAAAGATGATGCTTAATATCAATTAGGGCCATGTTGGCGAGGGTGTGGTTTTAGAATTTGACTGTGTCAGATATTCTGAAGTCAAGACATGTTTAATCTTATTAAAAAAGGAACATTCTCACTATTGCAAACAAAAATTTCTCTCTTGGTCATAAGAGGCCTTTTTTTTTCAAAGGAAACAACTTCTCTGCGTAAAAAGTAGGGGTAAGGCTACATACATTGTAACGACCCTCCCTCTACCATCGCAAAGTGGGGAATCTTATGGCCTGGGGACACCTTTTTAATTTTATAACTTGAGAAGAGGAAGAAAACAAAGGGAAATTTGTGGGGTAGAGAAAAAAAATCTAAGTCAGCAAATGATCCCGTAATATATCTCTATAGCAATGAAGAAGCCTCTTGATATATCCTGACTGAGTTGGCATATCAAAGTTCCACAAAAATAAAATATTCTTTGTTTAGGCAACCCTATCACTTGGTTAGAGGTATAATAGCTGTTTTGAAGATACATTGAACCATATAATTTGGAACTAAACCTCTTGATTGAGGAGTTAATCTTTTAATTAGGATGTCATTTGGATGTTGAAACTTCTTAATTTGTAAAGTAAATATGTGAATAAGAAATTAAAACCTTAGTTGGACGTTAAAGCGTGACTTATCTTTAAAAAGAGGAATTTGATGACAGTTTTTTTTTTTTTAAATTGAATTTTTAGTTTGGTGGATAACGTGATGTTATAGAATTGGTCTTGCCTAGCCATGCCTATGATAACACTAATGGAAGGGATAAAAATAAACCACCCCCTTGAGGAAAGTAGGATTGAAGAGATAAGTTTGTGTGGTGGATGAGATCTAAGAGTGGTTTAGGAGTTTCGATGGTAGATGAATGTGTACCTTATTAAAGGAAAATATATGAGATAGTTATATGCTTACTCAAGAAGTAATATTTCCATGGTTGAAATTAGTTCATTTGGATGCAAGAGTGGTTAGGGAAGGAAGTATGGAGCATGAAATTTTCATGTCTATGAAGATGATAATGAAATGGACAATAAATTCACTCTTAAGGAGAGTCAATTGAAAAGACATGTTAGAGGATGTATTAGATTTAGATGTTCTTTTGGGGTTTTGGGGAAGGATGAGTACCTAATATGGTATAGGGTGCTTTGAAGTATTAGGCAGGTAGTGCTGCATACAAGTAATAGGAAGAAGTGGAAATGGCCAAGAGGGGTAGAATAGGAAATGTACTAAGGAGGTCAAGTAAGTACGTGTGATAGATCACTTTTCATGGGGCTTAGATGGGACCACAATAAGGGATCTGCACTGTTGGTTTGAAAGATCATACATGGACTGTCTATTAACCAAATTTGTTTCCACTGGAACCATTGGGGTCTAGTTGAGCCGGTCAAAGATAAAATTATATAAATGACATAAAGATCTGAAAAATATTCTTTTTTGACTCATGGATTGTGGCACATAATGGCCATATAGGATCCAAATAGGGTTGTGAATGAGCCAATCTGACTTGACCCGAGCTTTGCCATGCTCAAGCTTGTTTATTAAATTTCTAATCGAACTCAAGCTCAAGCTGAGCTCAAATTGAATTTTAATATAGTTGCTCAAGCTTGTTCATTATACAAATGAAAAGGCTGATGAGCTCTTTTCAAGCCTAGCTACTGAGATGATCGAGAACAGTTTGGTTCTTTTGAAACCTATTGCTGTGAGAGGCAAGAGGCTCTTATCCCCTATTTGATTTGCGAAATCAAACCATGAATGGAATCAAATTCTAGGTATGCAATCACACTCCCTTGTTTGGTTTTTAAAATCACAACCAGAATATGATTTCGCCTAAACTACTAATTCCATCACTTGGGGGAATTGTGATTCTTGCCCATATGGAATGGAATCATTTTTCATTCCATGGAATCAACTTATTTCCCATAATATCCTCTCACAACTAAGCTTGCTAACCCGCTTTTCAATCAAACGTAGCAAGAGCCCCCCCCCCCCCCCCCCCGAAGGCGGTCAACCAAAATGCCATCACCATCTCTCCTTTATTGGGACCTCTCTTCGTCAGAGTGCTCCACCGCTAGCTCTACAGCTCCCATTGCGGCAACATTGGTGTTAGATCTCTCTCTCTCTCTCTCTCGTTGTCAATCGCAAATTGCCATCTCTCCATCATTTGCCACCTCTCTCCACCAAAGCACTCCCTTTCCTCCTGCACTCCGTCTCTCTCTCACCTCTCTCTTAGCTAGATTTCCTTCTTTCTCTCTCTCTCTGTGGTTTTATTCCAATAATCAAAAACAAAATTTGATTTTAAAAGGATTTTTTTGGAGAACATCATATCTTTCATTCCATTCCCACAGTAATTCCATGTGTGTATCCAAATGTAGTAATGGTATTCCGATGTTGATTCTATTCTAGTCTTGATTCCATTCTAACGTCAATTCCATTCAGACGTTAATTTCATTCCACAAACCAAATGGGGGTTAGAGTTTTGTTAGGAAAAAGAGGTGAAAAGGGGCTCTTAGTAATACTGCTGTAGAGGTATATGTTCCCACAAAGCTATCTTACTGGCCCTGGGCATTGGTAAAATTCACGTTATGAAGTTTGAGTTAAACAAGCCCAAGCCTAGACAGTCCCTACTTTTAAGCCTACTAGAAATGAAGCCTAGTTTTACCTTATTAAACAAGTCCATTAATGAGCACAATCCAAGCATATTAAATGAGCCCAACCAAGCCTGTAATCGATCCGCTCATGAGCCAAGATGAGCTAAGCTTGTTCATGTTCAAGTTTGTTCGCTTATTAGTCAAGCCTCAAAGCTAGGCTCGATAATCACTTATTTATATAATAAATAAGCCTGCATGAGCTTTTGCCAAGTTGAGCTCCTGAGCCACTCATGAGCAACTTGGTTTGTTTGCAGCCCTAGATGCAAATTTGGTTGATGTGCATGATGTAAGGGGAACTAGGGTCCTACAATATATAGTGGTTGCATAGGATCTAAATTTGATTGATGTGCATGATATAAGGTGAACTTTAGTTATAGCAGTAGAGATTAGATTTGTATGCTATAAACACAAACACATTGGTAACACCAGTGCACAAGGCAAAAAGAGGGGGGGGGGGGGGGGAGGGGGAGTGACTCTATATGCTAAACACAAGTTAGAGAGAGTGAGAGAATCTTACTTTCAAATTTGTAGAGATAGGGAGGGAGACTCTATATGCTATAAAGGCAATAACATTGGGTATGATATAAGGCATGCAACACCATGTATGCCAGACTCATGCCATGCATATTGAGAGTCTGGGGAGGGTGAGGTTCCTAAAAAAAACAAATAAATAAGTAAATCAAAATTAAAATTTAAAAGAAAGAAACAAAACAAAAACAGAAGTTTCATTATACTAGTCCTCTAATCACACTGCACATCACTCAAAGAAATAGTCCCAAAAACACTTGAAGAAAAAGTGGAAAGGAAAGCATAAAAACAATTACATCCTAAATCAAAGCCAAAGGAGTAAACCGATCTTGAAAATATTTTCATTCCTTATGGTCCACAACACCTAAAGAATAGAAAACTGAGCACATCACCACCAAGCCTTTTTCTTTTGGTGTCTATTAACAACTTGATTGATAATTTTTCTCATTGAAACTTGAAGTGGGCCTTTTGTTTGTTGGGGGGCGGGTGGTTAAGTGTATTTATTGTAGTTGGTTCAAGAGCAAGAGTAGAGAAGGTTGGAGCTTTGTTCTTCAGAAGAATCATAAATGTGATCGGTGGGTACATCTTTCTTCAGCTGCAGCAACATGGTTTTCAGAAGGGTTCTTGTCACTTTCTAGTAGGTTAGCAAGGGTTTTCGAAGCTTCGGGTGGGTTATGTTGATTATTGGATGGGGATTCATGCGACTAGGGCAAGGAAATTCTTGGAATTAGGGCATAAATGGAGGGGTAAAAGGTATTCCATATTTGTTCCTAAAGAACCAAAAGGCGATAGCCAGTCTCGATTTGGGGATGAATTCATTGCTCTGGTGAGTTTTTTTGGGTCAGGGTCTACCAGAGTAGACAGTGAGAAGATCTATGAGAATCGATGCTAGAATTAGGTAGTTTCAAGAAGCGTAGGTGGTGTTGGAGGTCGATCAATTTAAAAGGGTGTGCAGGATAGGAGGTGGTCTACATTCGATGTGGGGGTAACATGCGAGAGGATTTCCTTTGGTCCGCTACGCACGCACAACTGTCGATTTCTAGCTAAGCAGTTGAGTTGAGATTAGAGGTTACTAAGGTTCCTGAATGGACGGTGGGATGACGAAGATCGAGTAGATTGGATCTGGGTCTTTGTTGATCAATATTGACTTGGGCTGATTGTTTGAAAATAATAAAAAGCTTATTAACATTTTTGTTGGGCTTGTTGGCTGACGAGGCCCAAGAGCAGTCTTATGATTCTATATTGGGCTTCGTTAGTTAGAAAGAAAATAAGCAGGGTTATATACAGATGGACCAAATGAATGGTCAGGCACAGAAGCCTTTATAAATCATCAATCTTAATGAAGCACTTTTTCTTAACACTTGTGAGGCTAGGAGAGGTCAGCATCTTTCAGAGCAGAAGCAAGATGAATTGTGTTCATCTTCGAACAAGATACATAGGTTTCTGATCGGTTAGAGTTGTGCTCCTTTTCGAACGATTCCCATGGCTGTCAGGAGGGGAGATGCCTTGATGTCAATAAGTAGGAGATGTAAGAATTTCTAAAATAATCTACTAATATTCTAGAGGATGATGCTTCTCCTTTTTGGGAGAAGAACGATAATAGGTAGGGTTCTAGAAATGAAAGTGGGGGTTCTGCTTCTAAGGATCTTAATTCTTGTGAGGTTGAAACCTAGGACTTTATTTTTGGCTCAATTGGAAATCCAGTTGGTAAGGGAGCTTGTTTGGATAGTTTGAGGAGTTGAAAGGTTTACCCTCATTGTAAGGAAATGCAAATGGGTTTTGAAGGGAGGAAGCTTGCTAAAGATAAGTGAGAGTTGTTTGCTGAGAAAACACAAAAAATTACCAAGAGAGATGCCAAAGGTGTTCTAAGTATAGTGGAGGAGCTAATTGGTGAGAGAACTAGAGCAAGTAAGGATAGTAAGAGTTGGGGGCGTAGTTGTCAAATCGAGATTTGATTTGTGAATCGAAGTTTCAATTTTGGGAATTGAGAATCGAATCAAATCATAAGATTTAGTACAAATTTTTAAAATCAATTCAAAATGACATGCAAATAATGATGTACAAATGACAAGAAAAATAATAAAATACATTTAAATTTTAACCAGAAAAAAAATCATATTTCATGTGTATGCTTTCCCTAAACAAATAAAAAGTAAGAAAATGAGGTAGGAAATATTAATAAAATAATGAAATTTATGAAACAGGGAAGGAATCAAGAAAATAATAATAAAATATTGAACTTTTGGTGTTTATCGACAATTTTAAAAATATATATTTTTCATGCATATTCTTTCTTGGATTTAAAAAAGGCCTAAAAAAATGATAATAGTTGAAAACTACAAAAAAAACTAACTTTTAGATCTTAACAACCCAATGAAACATGAGTATCACCTAGCCAGTGAGTGTGGTATCTATTAGGGTTAAAAATGCAATTTGGAAGGTTATTGGCCAACACCAACATGCTTTTGTAGTTGGTCAGCAAATCATGGATGCAACTTTGATTATAGCTAAGGAAGTTGTGGATCGCTATAGTAAGGATACGAAGAGTTGTATGGTGTTCAAACTTGACATGGAGAGGGCTTTTGATCATGCGAATTGGAATTTCTTCCTTCACATTCTCAGAAGAATGACTATTAGGGAGTTGTTGTGTAAGTGGATTCAATAGTGCATTACAATCCCATTTTTTTTTCAGTGCTAGTCATTAGTTGCCCATAAGATATTTTTCTCTCTTCTAGAGGTATGAGGCAAGGTGATCTCCTCTCCCTCTTATTATTTATCTTGGTAATGGAAGTGTTTAGAGTATTTTGTTGAGAAAAGCTTCTAAAGGCACCTCCTTAAAGGTAGTAGCATTAGAGTGAACGGGAGGGAAATGGGAGTCTCCTATGTGCTTTTCATGAATAATACCATTATTCTTAAAGAGGATCCATTATTCTTGGGTTTGAAGTAGTCTTTGGGTCGAAGGTGAACTTGGGAAAAAGTGAATTTATTCCACATAGGAACAACAATAAGAGCCCTCTCTTTGCAGGTTTTCTTAGTTGCAAGTGGGGTGCTTTATGAATTACCTACCTTGGCCTCTCCCTCAGTACAAAATTAAAAAGAAAAATTGTTTAGGGCACCATAACTAAAAGCTTTGAGAGATAGCTGGTTGGTTGTAAAAGGAAACTATTTGTCTAAGGATGGGAGACTTATCTTCATAAATATTATATGTTCCTCAACTGCATCTGTCACAAACCAAGCTTGTTTAGAGCCTTGTTTTTGTTTGTGACTTTTGGTTTTGTACACATTAGGTGGGCAGTGATTTAAATACTAATACATTTTTTATTCTTTGAGTAGAATAATGCCTTGGGGAAAAAAGGTATGACTTTTCGGTTATATTGATGTTTACTTGTGCTAGAGTAGACAGTGCATAAAAAACGCTCTTTAGAGGAGGGTGAGTGTTCATTAATCATTGTAAAATTTAATAGCTATTGTACGTGTTTTGCCTACTTGCCTCCCTTGCTAAGCATGAGTTTTATGGTTTACCACTTGACTCGTCATTATTTCAGGCTTGCTTATTTCGTCTTTGTATTTGATGACTATGAACTTGTTTGTGTGCTGAGCTTGCATTTTAATTTCAATTGACTAGTTAAGCTTGCATGCTACAACATGATCCTTCATATGTTGTGAAGTGTGAAGGGTTTGGCGGATGGTGGTTGATATCAAAGCTTGATTAATTGATTTGTAATTTAGTTTTCTTAGGATTGTGGAATTGTGTGAAGCATTAGGTAGAGAACCATGGGGCATGCTAATACAGAGAAACTTGATGTGCTAGGGCACACATTGAGATCGTCAACCATGTGGCATTGAGGTGCCCAACTTATGGACCTTTTTGATGTGTTGGAGAGATCTTAAAAATAATGTGGATGAGTGGGTTCATTGCTAACTTGAACCTAATGGTTTGTGCTCTTAGGAATGCCAATTCTATAAGGGCATAGTATAGGAGAGCAAGAGTATCAAAACCGAAAGCATTGGTGGTGCTTGTAATGTTAAGGAGTTGGAGAACTTATTTGACAGGTAACATTACTTTTGTGCAATTAGGGCTGAGTTGGAGGTAGTGAAAGTATACACCACCACTATTTACTTGAATGGGGATGCCAACCTGTTGTGGTGTACCATTGATACTTTGATAAGCTTGAAGAAAGAGCTTATGACTCAATTATTTCCTAAGAATGTTGAGTACAATGCTCGGTGCAAATTGCGAGATCTTTAGCACGTTGAGACAGTACGAAAAATATGTTAAACGATTCTTTATTTTGATGTTTGATATTTTGGACGTGCTGGAGAAAGACATGTTATTCTATTTTCTCAAAGGTTTGAAATCGTGTGCAACGGTTGACTTCATTGACAAAGGGTTTAAGCTTGCCCATTTTGCTGCAGAATGCTTAATTATGGAGGAAAATTCCCCTTTGCCTAAGGAAAGTGGCTTGTGCAATGGAGACAACAGAAAATCTTTTAAGAAGTGCAAATTCAAAAGTTGGGGAGCCAACACCAAGGCATCATCTTCAAAGTAAACATATCCTTGTCTCGGGCCTCTAGCACTATGGTGGTAGGGGTAAGATTGCAAGGGGTCATAAGGATAAGATAAGGATGAGGAGGAAATCCCAATAATAGATGCAATGTGGTTACCCAATGCATTGGAGAGGCAGATGAGAGAATCCACGGTTGTCCAAGTTAAAGGGTTAATGTTTATGCGTTTATAGATCAATGCGGCTACCCACAACTTTGTCTTTTAAGGTGAAGCGTAAAGACTCAACTTGAAGCTAAGGGCTCGAGGCACATGGAAGCCTTAACTTCGCTGCCAAATTGACATTGGGTGTAGCCTAGCATTTTTGGAGATTGGAGTTTTGATGTCGATTGGTGGTTCCTTTTGTCTCACAGGTGACCATTATTGCATGGTTTGAGTTGTGGCAAAGAAGTAAGATGACGAGAAGTTCCTTTTCGCCTTGCAACTCAAGAAGGCTTTGAGAAGGGGCGAATCGGTGATGCCAGATAAACTATCGCACAACTTGCCTCCACAATGAGGAGTGGAACATGAGTGTGAATTGTTACTAGGGGTGAAGCCCTTGCTAAAGGGCCATTGTGTCCAAAGTTAGCTAAATTATGGAAGCAACTCGATGAGTTATTGGAAGTAGGTTACATATGATCTTCCAAAGCATCATTTGTTTTAGAGAACATGATGGGAGCGTACAAGTGTGTGTGGATTGCCGCGTGCTTAATAAACTGGTTGTGCACAACAAGTACCCATGTTGATCATCTAAGTCATGCTAAGTAAAAAAAAAAAATAGAAAAAAAAAAGGGGCAGCCCGGTGCGCAAAGCTCTTGCGTATGCGGGGTTCGGGGAAGGGGCGGACCACAATAGGTCTATAGTACGCAGCCTTACCTTGCATTTTTGCAAGAGGCTGTTTCCACGCCTCGAACTCGTGACCTCCAGGTCACATATCGACAACCTTACCATTGCACGTAAGCTCCCCTTTTAAGTCATGCTAAGTACTTATCTAAATTTGATTGGCGGTCAGACTACTATTAAGCGAGGAATAAGGATAGTAGAAGGTGATAAACCAAAGAGTACCTGCGTGATGTGCTACAAGGGCTTATGAGTTCTTGGCGATGGCCTTCAAGTTAAACTAATATGCTAGCAACCTTCTGCACGCTCATGACTACTTTGACAAGTTTGTTGTAGGTGAAGAACAAGTTTCTCTTTCTAGCACTCCACTTTACTTCTTGTCTGTTTTTAAGATTCGGATGGGATTGCTGCTAGCAAGCTTAAGAGAATTATGAGAGACTTTCTATGGTCAAGTGTGGGGATCATAGGGACCACTTAGCTAGCTAGGAAGAGGTTTTTAGGTCTAAGGAGGGGGGTTGGTTCTAGGTTAGTTGGTGTCTAAAACCATTGCTTTTTTAGCTAAATGGTTATGGTGCTTCTCTCTAAAAGAATCTTCCCTTTGGCATAAGAAGTAAGTTTGTGTTGGATGAGAATGGGTGGGATATGAATGTCAATTTAAGATGTTCTTTGTGGAGTTGGGAGGTCCATTTCTCAGATTTATCCTTCATTCACCCCCTGCACTAAACTTGAGGCAGGGAAGGATTCACGCATCCATTTATGGAAAGACCCATGGCTAGGAAATGCTTCTTTTTCCATTTCTTTCCCTCATCTCTCTCATTTGTACTCTGAGCGAAATAGAGTCATTTCTTTCTTTGTGGGTGATTTGAGTAGTCTTTAGTTTCTTGGAATCTCCATTTTAGGAGACCTCTCAATTATAGGGAGATGATGAAACTTTCATCTTTGTTATCCTTTATTGAATGAGAGTAGCCTTTCTTTGAGGAGGAATATACCTTCTTGGTCTTTGGATCAGTTGGGAGTATATTCTTGCAAAACATTTTTTGATTTCATGATCTGGTCCAATTCTTCATTTCCACTTTATCCAATTATTTGGAAGGCCAAGGCTCCCCCAAAAATTAAGGCGTTCACTTGGTTGGTTGTGCTTAATAAAATACTAACAACTTGCTGCAAATTAGGAGACCTTCGAAGGCTCTCCCTCCTGATGTATGTGAGATTTGTTACAAGAACTCCAAGATTACTTCACATCTTTTTTTGCATTACAAATTTTCTTGGAGGATTTGGAATAAGCTTTTTGTTTGTTATTGGAGAGAGCTGGGTATGTCCTTATTCGATGGACGACTCGTTAGTCATTTCTTTTGTAGGCTTTGGGAGAAGGAAGGATAGGGCAGTATTATGGAAGTTTTTATGGGGAATATGGCTGGAACATAATGCATGATTTTTTCTTAAAGAAAAAAATTAAATTAGGTGCTGGTTTTAGGATAAAATTCAATATTTGGCCTTACCGTGGTATGCTGGTTTTGGATTTTTTTCAAAGGGGTTAGTTTTTAGGAGTTACAAAGAGATTGGAGGAACATGTTGGCTTTAGGATCTTTTCTCTCTTTGTTTTTTCCTAGTTGTTTATTTCTGATTTGTTCCAAATCTCTTTTAGGAGATGTCTCATTCTTTCTCTTGTAAATTCTTTTCCTACCAAAAAAAAAAAAAAAAAAAAAAAAAAAAAATATTAGCTATATGATTGAACAAGGTTGTATTTGTATGGATATGGAGAAGGTGAGTTCTATTCAAGATTGGAAGATCACAATGACAATTAAGGGGTTGCATGCTTTCTTGGACTTGCCAACTACTATTGCAAGTTTGTTGAGGAATACTTGCGAAGGAAGCCCATTTTAATCAATTTGTTGAGAAAGGGGGCCATTTTAATCAATTTGTTGAGAAAGGGTTATGGGTGGAACTGGATGTAAGAGTGCTAGGGAGCCTTTTTGAGAGCTTGAAGGAAGTTATGATGAGGTATTCGCTACTTACTAAACCCTTTGAGGTTCAAGAAATGCATTAGAGTACACTCTTGGTGGAGTCTTGCTATTAGAGGGGTATCCTTTAGCACGTGAGAGTTGTAAGCTTAGTGAAGTTGAGCAGAAACATATAAACTCAAGAGAAGGAGATGCTGGTAGTTACTCAATGTCTTCAAGTGTGGCAGCATTACGTTCTTGGGCAAATATAAAGGATAAATCCCCATCTTGGTCAAAGTTGCCAGTGTCTTTTTCATGGTTGATCTGGCATGGATGAATGTGCATCATGTGTTTCACATTAGCTGCCTCAAGTCATTCATCATTGACACCAAGTTAGTCAAATCATAGAACTAGTAGACTTTGCAACCTAGATGAGAAGTTGAAGAGATCCTTACAAATAGAGAGTTCAAATCAAGGTGACAACAATATGAGTTCTGATGAAGTGGAGGGGCCTCAGAGTTGAAGGAATCAATTGGATGTTAACAAAAGACATGCAACCATTTGTAAACAAAGTAGAAGACTATTTAGCATTGAAGTCTATGAGTACGTCAACTAAATAAGTGGGGGAGAATGTCATAAGCAAAGCTTGTTTAGGGTATTATGCTTGTTTATGACCGGCTGTCTTGTGCACGATGGGTGGGTAACCACCATGTAAATGCTAGTTTTTGACCCCTTGTCTTGTACACATTGTGTGGGTAACCACAAGTGTAAATTTTATTTTTTGAGTAGAGTAAAGCCCTAGGGAAGAAGAGGAGTAGACTCTTTGATCATGTTGATGTTTCCTCATGCTATTGAAGGAATTGCATAGAAAGCTCTTTATGGGAGGGTGAATGTGCATCACTCATTGTAAAACTCACTAGTTATTTTAAACGTGTTTGGCCTACTTGCTTCCATGGCTAAACACATATTGCCTACAGAGTTGTAATAATATGAATTGCATTGCTTTATGGTTTACCTTTTGACTTGTGTTTACTCTCATGCTTGCATATTGTTTTTGTGTAAATTTGTATTTGATGCTAGTTAAATTGTACATTTGCAGAATCCATGGTTTTTTTTTAGCTGGCTAGTGAAGCTTGTGTTCTACAACTAGTGTTGCACGGCCTTTCACACGGTGTGAAGTGTTCAAATTATGACACTATCCTGTGCTTGGTCGCCAAAAGTTCAGAGAGAATTCAAAGGAGATTCCTTTGGGGTTTGGGGGAGGTATTTAGGTATTTAGGGTTTATAAAACAACCTCTTAAGATATGGTGGTTTAAGGCTCAAATCCTTTTGTACGTTCAAGAATGACCTCCTTGCAAAATGGCTTTCGAATTTCATGAAGGAGAAGGATAATATTTGAAGGGTAGTCAGTACTTCAAAATTTGGTAAAAAAATTCATTTATTTCAGTCATTTCGAAAGAAAAAAGAGTAGACAACAGGGGACCCGTCTCCTATATAATGGTTGGACTGCTGAAGCTAGGAGAGGAGCATGTGGTGTTAGAGTTTGGAAATTCATTAGGAAAGGTTGGGATGATTTTTCTTCCGTATTAGCTCCCAAGTGGGGAATAGGGATAATATTTTCTTGGCATTATATTTGCTGCAATTCATCGCTCCTTAGCATAACACTCCCTTCCATCTTAAGTTTAACTCGTGACAAGGATGCCCTTGCAAAAAAATATTGTCAAATTTCTGACCAAGGTATTTTTCAGAACATTCCCTTGCTTAGAAATTCCGTGCATTGAGAAATTGACCATCTTATTGAATTTTATGATTGCTTTGATAAAATCCATTATTAAAGTACTAATGATCCCAAGTGGGTTTGGATAAAGATGGCAGGTTTATGATCACATCCTCGTATAGGAAACTCACTTTTGTTAGGAACTAGCAACAACATTCCCTGGAAGTCAAACAACTTTAATTTCCTTTAGACTTAGATTTGGAAGACAGCAGCCCTCACAAAAGTTGCCTTCCTTGCATGGGAAGCTACACATGGTAAGATTTTTTGAATATGGATAATTTGCAAAGGGGCCTTGTCAGTAGCCAACAGATATCTCCTTTGCATGACTAACACAGAATCTGTTCAACACATCCTCCTTCACTGCACTTGGACAAGGAATCTCTGGACTATGTCGTTGATTCTTGTCGGACAAAGGTGGGTGATACTAACTCTGTGAGAGGGGAAATATGGGCCTGGAAAGGGATTTGGCAACAAGGGAGAAGAGAAAGGCTATGTCCCTTGTTCCCCTTGCAATTTTCTGGTGTGTTTGGAAAGAGAAGAATAGATGAGTATTAAAAAATTCAATTTCAACGATCCAAAACAACAAAGAACACTAGTTTATTGCAGTCAATAGCTAGCATAGTAGGATTGTTATTAAATGATTGAGATGTAATATTTGATTACATGATAATAATCAAAGATTACAACATCTTAATCATTAATAACAGTCGTACTATGCTAGCTATTGACCGCAAGAGTAATATAAATCAACGTAAGAGGACTAGGTGGTGGAGTTTGAAGGGAGATAATATAGTAATTTCAAAGATAAAATGATCAAAGAGTGTGATTGTATTGGGGGGGGGGGGGGGGTAAGGTAGATATAAATATTGTTTGGAATAAAATGGCTGACTCTATCATAAGGATAACAAGAGATTTTAGGTGAATCTAAAGGTAGATACTCAGGTAGTAAAGAAAGTTGGAGGTGAGATCAAGAAGTCCAAAAAGTTGTTAAGACAAAAAGAAACTGGGATAAAATATGGCAAAATTTTAGAAATACAGACAATCTTGAAAAATATAAAGAGACAAGAAAAAATGCAAAAAAGACTACTAGTGAAGTTAAACATAGAGCTTATGATACTTTATATACTAGACTAGATACAAAATAAGGAGAAAAGTCATTTATAAACTTGCTAGACCTAGAGAAAGAAAATGCTGAGGTTTAGGTGATGTAAAATTTATAAAGGGCGAGAATGATAATGTCTTAACTAGAGAAAAGGACATAAAAAGAGAGGTGACAAAGATACTTTGATAAGTTGTTTAATGATAATCAAAATGAAAAAATGAACTTGGAAGTGACAAATGAGGATAAGAATAAAAATGGTAGATTTATTCACAAAATTAGAGTCTTTGAAGTTAAGATGACGTTAACAAAATGAAAAGTGGGAAATCTATAGGGCCAAATAAAATACCAATTGAAGTTTGGAAAAGGCGATAAAGGAAATATTTGCTCAACTAATCCGTTCAACATTGTTATTAAAAGCAAGAAAATGCCAGAGGAATGGTGCAAAACAACGTTAATACCTTTATACAAAAACAAAGGTGATATTCAAAACTGTAATTATCAGTGATTTAGAAGGTGCTTCTAAGGAGGCGCGCCTTTAGGCATTTTGTGCCTTGAATGCCCTAAGGTGTAGTGTACAAGGCAAAAGTCCCAAAAGGCGTATGCATTTTGGAGTTGGGCATACATATCGGCAAAAAGAATTCACATTTCACGCCTCTACGGAAAAGGCATACACATTTTGGAATCCATTCGAGCAAGTTAACTGAAGGCAGCTTCCCTAGAAGAAAACTCTCCTTCCCTTGATCAATCTTCTCTGGTGAGACTCTTTCAACATGAAGATTGGGTTGTCGACTTTCTTCAGTTGATCAAGCATCACGACCATGGGTTGTCGTCTCTCTAACGAGATTCCGCCAACACAACGATTGAGATGTCGTCTCTTCGACAAGATTCCTCCAACATGACGATTGGGCTGTCGTCGCTCTCTTTCTCTCGTGACCTGCTTTGATCGTCAACCAACCTCAAATATTCTTCGGATCTGTGCTTTCTCTGCTTGGGCGATCTCAACTTCTCTCACAATTATTCCATATGGGAGATATTTAAGCTTTGGATTGAGCCAAATAACTTCACAACTTTTTGAATTTAGACTCTCCAAGTTATTTTTAGAACTAAAATTCATATTATTTTTAGTATGTATAATTTATTTATATAATTTTTTAAATAAAAAATTAGTTCCCCAAAAGGCTTACGCCACAACGCCTCAACGTCAGGGGTAAACCGCCTTGCCTTATGCATTTGCCTTTTAAAACATTGGTAATAACTATTGTGGAATTAAGATTATGAGTCATCCAATGAAATTATGGGAAAGGGTAATTGAACATAAGGTAAGATTAGAAACGAGGATTTCAAAAAATCAGTTTGGCTTTATGCCTGGGAAGTGAACAATAGAAGCTATTTATATTTTGAGAAGTTTAATGGAAAATTTTAGGGAAAATAAAATTGCATACGATTTTTATTGACCTATAGAATACATATGATAGAGTACCTAGAGAAGTTCGTTGGTGGGTCTTAGAAAAAAAGGGTATGTAGTAGATATAGTGAGGTCAGTAATGATATGTATGATAGAGTAGTGACTAATGGAGGACTATAGGAGGGGAATCTAGAGATTTTCCAATCACAATAGGTGAAGATCAAGGTTCTACTTTAAGTTTTATCTTTTTATTTTAGTGATTGATGAACTTACTAGGAATATCCAAAATGTGGTCCCTTTGTGTATGTTGTTTGCAGATGATATTGTGTTGATTGATGATAGTAGTAGAACTTTGGAGAACCGCATTAGAGTCAGAAGGTTTTAGGATAAGTAGGAATAAGAAAAAATATTTGAAATGTAATTTCGGTAATGTAAGGAGTAGTAGTGGAGAGAAGATTAAACTTGATAATCAATAAATTAATAACACTAATAGATTTAGATATCTTGGATCTATTATGAAAACGGAAGGGAAAATTGAATAGGATGTAGTACATAGAATTAAAACGGGTTTGGTAGAATGGAGGAGTGCGTTAGGTGTGTTGTGTGATCGTAGAATACCCTTAAAATTAGAAGGAAAGTTTTATAAGACAACTATGGTTCAGAATGTTGGGCAATTAAGAAACAAGATTATAAAAAGTAAAAGTTGCTGAAATGCAAATGTTAAGGTGGATGAGTGGAATAACATTAAAAGATAGAATAATAAACGAGCATATACACAATAATTTAGACATAGCACCGATTGAAGACAAGCTAAGGGAGAGGCAGCTTAGATGGTTTGGGCATTTGACACATAGACTTAGTAGAGCACCTTTGAGGAGAAGTGAGTTAGTTATTGTTTCTAGTATGAAAAAAGGGTAAGGGTAGGCCTAAAATAACTTGGAATGAGGTAGTGAGGAAGGATTTAATAGCTTTTAATCTAATAGAGGAAAACACTCTCAATCAGGTGAATTGGCGAAAAAGAATTCAAGTAGTTGACTTCACTTAATAGGACTTAAGGCTTGTTGTTATTGTATGTAATCTTTGATTTGTGTGACACCCTTCAGGTGCATGATTTACTATATCATGGACTGACATCCCCTTGATGCCTCTTCAATATAGTTCCTTCACTAATTTAAAAAAAAAAAAAAAAATTCCCTAAAAGCTTATATGGGAAACAATAGCCCCAAATTGCTTTCTTTGTATTGTAAGCATATCTTGAAAAAATTTTAATTATTGATAACGTGCAGAAAAGGGGGCTGCCTCTTGCTAGCCAATGCTTCTTGTGTTTGGGAAGTGCTCATACTGTAGATCCCATCCTGTCATCCTCTAACTGTTCCCGAACCAGAACCCTTTGGGACCTAACCATTTCTTTGATCAAGTAGAACGTGGGTTACTGCCAAAATAATGGAAGGACAATTATGGGCTTGGAAAGGTATCCACTCAAGCAAGGAGAGTAAGAAAGCTCTATCCCTCATCCCCCTTCCCATCCTTTGGAGGGAAAGAAAAATAAGGGAGCTCTCAAAGGATTGGCCGCACCTTACAAGTTATTAAAAGACTATTAGATTACTACTCTTACTAGATGACATAGTGGTATTTTTTTTGCTTGACTTGTAATTCTTAATTTTTTTGACACCATGCAGTGTAGGTGATTATCTTCTTGTTTGTATTTGGGTGCATCCCCTTGATGCTCTTTAATGATTACTTTGCATATAAAAAAAAATTTTGGCAAGAGGTGGGGGGGTTGGATATTTTGGCAGGGGGTTGGGGAGAGGGGACAAAGGCTTGTCTAATGCTCCTTTTTTTATTATCATTAATGGAGAACCTAAGGAGTGGTTTATAGCATTTTATTCCCCCCACCCCCCCCAAAGGCAAGGAGAGGAGACCCTCTTTCTCCTTTTTAACTTTCTTGTTGTTTATGTCTTGAGTAGGTTGGTAGGTAGGGTAGCGTGCAGTGGTTTTGTGAGACGCATTGGGGTGGGGAATGAGGAGGTGAAATCTGCATCTTTGATGATATTATCTTTTTCTTTTGTGATCATACAGTCCTTTTTATTGGTGGCAAAGGTGTCTAAGAATCTGCACATGTGGAAGGGAGTTCTATTTTCCTTAGTTTGGGTTTCTTTTGAGAGTCCTTGGAGGTATATATCACAAATCTAGCTCTTTCTTTTCCAATTTTGTTGTAGGAAATGGGTTATATCCATTTTTGTGAGTTATAAGTGGGTGGAAAAGCTGTGCTTTTCATTGTTTTTTTTCCTCAACTGCATTGTCTTTCTTTGGTGCATGATGCAGTCATTTTTTTTGTTCTTAACCTCATGTGGGGTAAGTTTCTCTTGGTAGGGAGGTGGAGGAGTGTTCTTCTTTGTTGTTGGATGGCTATGACCCTTCCAACAGTGGGGATTACTGGTCCTGAGATTTAGATTCTTTGGGGTTTTAGTCTTGCAAAACCCTTTTTGAGCATTTAATTTGTGTTAATACGTCGTTTCCACTTTCCCTCTAATATTGAGGCTTTTATTTGGTGGTGGTTCTAAATATAGTTGACACCAACTATCTGCTGCAAGTAGGAGGCCTTTGAAGGTGTTATATCCATATTGTGTCCCTTATATTTTGATAGTTCAGCATCAGTTTTCACTTCTGTTTATGCATTGCTCTCTCTTGGAGGGTGTAGAACATGTTGTTTGGTGCATTTGGTAAGGAGTGAGTGTATCCAGAATTGGTGCAGGATTTGCTCCCTATTTCCTTTACCTAGTATTGGAATAACTGGATATGGATCAGCATTATGGAGATGTGATTTTTTTCTTGCAGTGTTGTGGGGTATTTGTTTGGAAAGGAACGCTTATGTGGTTGGTAAGGGGAAGAAGATGATGTGATCCTTACTCTGGGATAGGATACATTATTTGGTGTTGGATTTAAAAAAAAAAAAAAATTCTGAAGACTTTTCATCCTCCTTTTTGTTCTTCCTTTCTCTCTCCTTTATGAAATTTCTTTTTTTTTTCTTTCATAAAAAATAATTCTGATTGGTGGAGAATTAGAGAAATGAGCACGATTGTTAAGATAATGTCTGATTTTAGATTACTCAATTTTATGATCCTACACTGCCTGTGATTGTTGAATTGTAGGAAAAATCAATTGAATGGACAATTGGTGTGGAATTGTGGAGATTTTCTATTAGCTTCCAACCCCCCCCCCCCAAAACACACACACAAGAGAAAATTGTTCTTTGTTTTGGAGATGCGGAGGTGGCTTTGAGCTCTCTATTTTATTTTGTTTTTATTTCCCTTATCAGTTCAAAATTCTTTTATTTATTCTTCTTCCTTTATAGATTAGGCATTGTTGGTTCTAGCAAATTGAGGAATGCTTTGAAATAGGTTTGATGTGGGGTGGGAGCATGGAATTGATGTCCAAAACTTCTTTAGGACCTTTGTTAGTTTATTTACATTTTTATGCATATTTTTCAGTTTATAAAATCTTAAGGATTTTATGATTCAATCTTACCAACCAATCATCCTAGTTAGAAAAACAGCTTTGACAACCATGGTGAGAAGGAACTTCCTTTGGTGTGGAATAGTGAGAAAAAAGATCATTTAGTGAGTTGGGAGGATGTCCATAATTCCAAAGCTAATAGGGTTTGGGTCATGGTGATTTGGTGTCTAAGAATGTGCTTTTATGGTTGGAATGCTGATATTGGTACTAGGGTTACCACGAGTCTTTGAAAATTTTATTTTGCAGATTCTTTGTTTTCGTTTAGTTTATATTAAGTGTGTAATGGTTCTCAAGTTCTGTTTTGGGGAGTTATGGATGGGGAATACTCTTTCTTTGATTGCTTTTCATGGTCATTATTGTCTCTCTATTTTACGTAATGCACTCACTTTTTTGTTGCTGAACAGTTCCGTTTCCTGGAATTCTTTCTTTGTGGATCTTAATTATTAAGAGGGTGATGAGCATTCTTCATCGCTTTGTTTATAGGATTCTTTTTAGTTTTCTTCTTGAAGATATTCTGTCAGGACTCTGGATGGTTTTGGAGTATTTGTTTATTCATCTTCCTAATGATTTTTCCCTTGAAGAATGAATATGAAGTGCTAAGATTTCTTGCGAAGGCTTATATTTGGTTGGCAGTCCTTAGTAGACTTGCAGCCACAATCTATTGCAAATTAGGAGACTTTAGTAGGCTTTATCTCATGATGTTTTGATGATGTGCTTTGATAGTGGTGGATCACATTCATGCCCTTTTTCTCCCTTTTGTATTCCTTGTGGTTTAGAATAGGTGGTTTGATTTGGAGACATTGTGTGTTTGGGTTCTTTGGAGGCTGTCTTCATGCTTACTTCTTTAGAAGTTTTAAGAGAGTTTAGGATGCTAGCATGTTGTGGAAATGTGCAATCTTCCCAGTGCTTTGCATTTGGTTAGAGATGAATTCTTCTATTCTCAATGATTGTTTTGTGTCTCTACATTTTCTTTGGGGGACGAGGCTTTCTTGCATTAGTATGGGTTTATTCATTTGGTTGTTAAAAGAGTGTTTTTGTGGACTTTCAATGGGGTTGGATGGTGGCATTCTTTCCTTTCTTTTCTCTTGCTTTCTCTATTTTGCCCTTCTAGTTTCCAGTGGTTATTTTGTCTCAGCAGTTGTATTGGGAGAGAGTGGGCTTTCGTGCATTGGTATGGTTTTATTCTTCTGGTTTTGTTAGAAGAGTGTTTTTGGGGACTTTCAAACTTTCAATGGGTGCCTTTTTTTTTTTTCGTTTTGTCTCTCTAGTAGGGCAAAATTTTTTAATTTCTTCAAGGAACACTAAATTTTTGGTTTTTTTTCGTTTTAATTTCTAGTAGGGCAAAATTTTTTTTAATTGAAGAATAGGGAAAAATTTTCAAATCTTAAATGTTACTTTTTATTTATTTATTCTGTACATTAAATATATGACTTTCTTGATGCTTAGTGCCTAAGCTTCCTTCTCCCCTCATCCCCCACCAAAAATAAAAAAAAAAAAAGAAAGAAAGAAAGAAAGAAAGAAAGAAAAGAAATAAAAGAAAGAAAGCAAACAACTATAAGAAACAAAGCAAAACATAACTTAAAAAAAATGAAGGAAAGGAAGAAAAATATAATGTACTCATGAAGAGTCTTGAGCCTCACAAGGCCTCTTTGAAGCAGTGTAGAACTGGTATTTGGAAGAAGGAATAATACAGGAGAAAATTTCTCCAAGGTTCTATTTTTGCATTTTGTGATGATGATTAGTTTGTGCTTGTGGAAACATGCATTTGTGTGATGAAAATGAAAGAACATAGGCGATTAAAGTTTTGATGAAGCTTATAAATAGGACTCAAGGAAAACTTCTTAAATGTCTTGTCTATTTCTTCCCAAAGATGAACTTTAGTTTGGGAAATGGAATAGCAATTATGTGAGGGTTTTCGTTCTGTGGCAAATTATTATAGAAAAGTTGGTATTAATCCAATGAATATGGAATATACGAGGCATGATCATTCCCTAATTCTACCGTGGGAACATTTATTCCCTTGTTATTCTATATTTAGCTGGAATAACAACTTCCTCTTGTCATTTGTCTAGAATAACATCCTATCATCTTCTTATTTTCAAATTATTGTATTCCTATTCATTCTCAATCCTATTTTCATTCCACAAACCAAATCTAGCCTTGAAGTGTGCCACTAAAGGCCAAATTAAGAGGTTTGTTAATTGGAAATCAACAAGCATGAACTACTTCCTCTATTTACATTTTGTTGTTCATCTTTGTCATTACCTCTTGTAAATTTTTTCTGTTTGACTAGTAGAAAGTTTGCTAGTCAATTTGTTCATTTGGTCGCGTGCTTTATAGTTTTATTGTACTCGTTGTAGAAGAAAGCAATATAATTGCCTTTCTTCATTTCAATGCAATATCTAATGAATAGTATGTTACTGGCAAGAAAAAAAGAGGCCAGCATAGTTTCTCATCATTCTAACCACTTTGTAATTGTATACAATCTATGTTTTCTAGGCCGAAGAGAGACACTGTGAGATTCTTGGCCACCTTATTTACACTGCCAAGCTCGTTGCTAAACAGGAAGGCCTTGAAGACGGCTTCAGGGTTGTGATCAATGATGGTCCAAATGGCTGTCCGTAGTCTTCTTGAAATCAAGCAGAACTTTATTTGCACTTCTAATTTCCAAAAAATTATGTTTGTTGGTTTGCCCTGATATTATGAGGTGTGTGTGTTTTCAGGTCAATCTGTTTATCACCTCCACGTGCACCTCTTTGGAGGACGACAGATGAACTGGCCTCCGGGCTAAAATGGAGCTATGGTTGATTTTGCATGGGGTGGACAAAGACCCCGCAACATGGTTATAAGCCTCCTCTTCCACCTGAATCATTACTTATATTAGAATAATTGAAGTGTGTTCTGTTAGTAGCTACATCTACTTGGTGCATTTTAGAAACAATGCTAATTGTGTTGTAATAGACTAATGTGTGGAGGTATGACAACCATTGTAATTGGGCAAAGACCATATTTCCTTCTCTTCTAAGCATATATCCATATTAAGATTTTTCGTGAACCAAACTATATTGTGGATTGCCATGTATGTTATGTTCATTTGAATGCTTGTTGTCGTAGCTTGGTAGGCTTTTGCTAAAACATGTTATTGGGAGTTTGGAAGCATGAATTTTGGATCTTGAATTTGAATTTGGGTAGATTTGGAAATATTTTAATACAATCTTATATTATAGTTTATTCAAATTCAGTACAACTTCAAATTCTTGATTGACCCAAATATAGGATAAGGGTGTTTGACCAAACTTGTATTTTGTTCAAGGTATTAAAATTTGTTAGATCACTATAATATGAATCCTTATCGTATATTTAGCAAGGTGTCCCTTACGAGCTACTCACTGCATTTATACCATGTGAGAGTAGCGAAAAGTGGGCAAGGGTGGGTTTGGTCGTCACCCTGAAGTGACTCGTTGTGTCGGCGCCTAGGTACAATGTCAAATATGTAGGGAGGTTCCTGCATCATCCTGAATGTGGGCAAGTAAAGAAGTTAGTTCAGAAGACTAGGATTAGATTAGTAACGTGGAATATAGAGTTACTTGCAAGTAAAAACATGAATATTGTAGACACAATGATTAGAAGGTAAATTAATATATAATTTGCCTTAAAGAAACTAAGTGCATGGGGGAGAAAGTTAGAGAAATTCATAAGTCAAGATTTAAACTTTGGTACACTGGAAATTGTAAACATAAGAATGAGGTTGGAATTGTTGTAGACAAATTTAAAAATAGCATTGTAGATGTAAATAGAGTAGGATATTGGATTATAAAAATCAAGATGACCTTAGGCCAAGAGATGATAAATGTCATTAGTGTTTGTGTTGCTTAAGTAGGTTTAGTAGAAAATTTTAAGAGACAATTTTGGAAAGATATGGATAGTATGACATATAAGGGTCTGAGAAAATATTTATGTGAGCATATCTGAGTGGACATGTTTGAAGTGATAATAAATGTTATGAGAGGATACATGGAGGATATGAATATGTAAACAAAGATGAGTTTGGGGAGATGATTTTAGACTTTGCTATGTTATATAATTTTATTTCAATGAATACTTGCTCTAAAAAGAGAGAAGAATAGTTAATAACCTTTAGGAGTGGATAGAATAAAAAGTAGATGTTTTTTTCTTAACTAGAGGGTAGATTGTTTATCATGTAAGGATTGTAAAACTATGCGAGGTGAAAATTTAATCACACGACATAGAGTTTGTGTTAGATATATGTATTAAAAAATAGAATAGAAATGATAAAATAAATCAGTGTAAAAGAACTAGGTCGAACCTAAAGGGAGAAAAAATAATAAAATTTAAAGATGGTAATTGGACTATAGATGGTGTAGACATAAACACTATTTGGAGTAGGACATCTAACCGTATTAAAAAGAAAACAAAAGAGATTACCCTCCCGGGTTTGTTTCCGCCCCTGGACTCCTGAATTTACCCTCCCTTTGGAATTGTGGGGTCAACTTCAAGGGGCGCAGGATTAGTCACATGGACCATAAAACGGACGCGTGGATACCCGGTGCGTATTCAAAAAAAAAAAAAAAAAAAACAAAAGGGATTTAGTAAATCAAGAGGAAAACACTTGACAAGGAAAGTTGGTGGTGAGATTTCGATGTCCAAAAAATCGTAAAGATAAAAAGAATTTGGTATAAAACATGACAATAATGTTGAAACATGAATAACTTTGAAAAGTATTAAGAGATGAGAAAAGATACAAAAAAAAAAAAGAAAAGCCATCAATGAATTTAAACATATATCGTTTAATAATTTGTATGATAGATTAGATACAAAAGAAAAGGGGAAAAATATTTAAACTTGCTAGAGGTATAGAAAGAAAAAGTAAGGATGTGTGTAAAATGTATAAAAAGTGAGGATGATATTGTATTGGTTAAGGAAGAAGATATAAAAGAAAGATGAGGAAGTTATTTTAGTAAGCTATCTAATGAAAACCAAACAGAAGGATTAAACTTAGAATTAACAAATGAGAAAAAGACTAAAAACATGAGATTTATTCGCAAGATTAGAGTTAAAGAAGTTAAGCTTGCACTAAAATGATGAAAATGGAAAATGTATAATATTAGATAACATCCCAATTGAATTTTGGAAATGCTTAGGTGATAATATAATTATATGCTTAACTAATTTATTTAATGTAATGATAAAAACTAATAAAATGTTAGATGAATGGAGGAAAAACACTTTAATACATATATACAAAAATAAAGGAGATATTCAAAATTGTAATAATTATCGTGGAATTAAACTAATGAGTCATATGATGAAACTATAGGAAATGGTAGTTGAATAAAAATTAAGGCCAGAAACAAACGTCTCAAAAAATCAATTTGGTTTTATGTGTGGGAGATCTACTACAGAAGATATATATGTTTTAAGAAGAGTAATGGAAATGTTTAGGGAGAAGAATAAGGATTTGTATATGGTATTTATTGACTTAGAGAAAACATATGATAGGGTACCTAGAGAAGTTCTATAGTGGTTTTAGAAAAAAAGAAAAAAAAGAAAAAAAAAGTGTATGTAGTAGGTATACTAATTTCATTGAGGATGTCTACTATGAAGTAATGACTAGTGTAAGAATTGTAAGTGGAAAACTATAGAATTTCAAATCACAATAGGTGTACCTTAAGGATCTGCTTTGAGCCCTTATCTTTTTGCTTTAATGATAGATCAACTGACTAGCGGTATCCAAAATGAGGTTCTATGGTGTATGTTATTTTGCAGATGATATTGTATTAATTGATGGAACTATGGGTGGAGCAGAGGTTAAGTTAGAATTATAGAGAGAAGTTTTAGAATTTAGAGGCTTTAGGATTAGTAGAAATAAGGCAAATGTATGAAATGTAATTTTAGTAATAGTCGGAGGAATAATGGAGACAAAGTTAAACTTGATGATGAAGAAATAAATAACACTAGTAGATTTCGATATCTTGAATCTATTATGCAAGTTGAAGGAGAAATTGAAAATGATGTAATGCATAGAGTTAAAGTAGGTTGGGTAAAATGGAGAAGTACTTTAAATGTGCTTTGTGATAATAGAATACCTTTAAAATTTAAAGGAAAATTTTATAAGACTGCTATAAGACTAGTTATGTTATATGGATAAGAATGTTGAAGTACTTCTTCATTTTACCAAACCTACTGCTTATAAAACTAGTGATGGGGATCAACATGCCTTGTGTATCCCTTTTAGTGATATGGTGACACGTGGACGACCTTCAGATGTTTATTTTTGTTCATAACTATTTTTGTAGGTACACATGGATTACTTGAAGACCTTCAGTGCATGAAGACCCTAGTTGATATGCCGAAACAAGTTCGAGTTTGAGATCCATGTGGGCCCCACACGATCATGTAGACCCCAAGTGGCTCTACTGGGCCCCACACGGTTTTTGGCATTCTTTTTGGAATATGTTTGAATTTCAAATTTGAATTGTAATAATGCAAGACAACTAAACTTGAGTTGTGTGCCTATGAGTTGGAGTTCCTTGTTTTTTAGTAAGTATTAATTGTGTTAGGTTGAGAATTATTGAGAGTATTTAATGCTTTGTCTCCCAGGCTATGCCTATAAATAGTCTTATCATTAATGTAAAAACAAAGACATGAAGTTGAAGTTGAATATGGAAGAAGTATTTTTTTTGCTTGAGCTTGTTAAGCTTGTTCCTCTCCGTGTGAGTGAGTAGTGTGAGGCTACGATGTTCTCTTCGAAGATCAAGTGGTGAGAGATCACTAATCTATCTAGCGACTCCATCAACCACTCCTCTATCTAAGACTCTCACGGTCACCACCAACATATGCCTACACGGTTACTTCCTCAACACGTTTGTTTTGAAGTTTCAAAACTTGTACGAAGGATTTAAGGTGTGACCTAACTACGTGTAGAACAACGTGAAGTCATCCAGACAATTCTCTTGGTAATTTGAGCACTTGTGTTTGAATCCTTGTTATACTTTGTGAACCCTTGCTAGTAAATTAAATCACATCTTTGAATAACCCTTTTTGAATCCATAGATTGTAACATTGGTACTTGCTAGTTTAAATTACTTGAATGAATATTAGTTTGCTAACATAGAACTTATATTCTTGAATCTTTGAAATAACAACTCTTCAGCATATAACTTGATTCCTTTGTGAAAGAACCAATTGAGACTTAATTGTTAGACAAGTCATATACCTTTTCAAAATCATTGAACATGTGAATTAAAGCATGATTTATGATGTTTATGTTTGGTTGATTTAATTCTTAAGTTAAAGTGTTTTGAGTGTATGTGCTTGTGTGCAAGTTGAACAGGAGGAAATAGTTGACCAATCCCGTCCTACATCAACTAGTTATGCTATATGAATAAGAATGTTGAGCGACTAAGAGATAACATATCCAAAAATTAAAAGTTGTTGAGATGAGAATGCTTAGATGAATTAGTATAATATTGAAAGATAAATTAAGAAATAAATATATTCGTGATAAGTTAGGCATAACTCCCATAGAAGATAAGATAAGAGAAGGACGACTCAAATGGTTTAGGCACTTGCAACATAGGCCACATAGTGCACCAGTGAAGAATAGTAAGTTAATTACTATGAGGGACAATAGAAATGATAGGGGCAGATGGTAGACCTAAAATAACTTGAAATGAGATAGTGAGTAAGGATTTAATAATCCTAACTTTTCGAAAGAAATTGTCCATAATTGCTTAAATTGACGGAGAAGGATTCATGTAATCGACCCTACCTAGTGAGACTTTAAACTTGATTTTGTTATTATTGTTATTGTTATTATTTTATTTAAATTTAAATTAAATGTTCAAATATTTGCAAATGCAGGGTAAATGTTTCTTACTGAAATAGATGGATTTTCGAAAGTAATTTCATTTAGTAATAGAATGTTAATTCACTAAAAAATTCAATATATGTAGCCTCACCTTACCAATGCATGAAGCCCCTACTCTAGGAGTTTGTCTATGGTGCATTTGGAAGCCTGCTAAGCTTTCTGGTGTTAGTTTTATATATATAAATTTTCACCTTCAATTAGTAATTTTTTTAGTCAAATAATCTTAGTCAAATCGTCCCATGAATTGTTATTAACTTCATAAAGCAACTAGATTAGAGTTATTTCTGAATTGTGAGGGAAGAATTTACAGTTATTGGAAGGTTAACTGCATTCTATATATCCTAGTGTCATGTTTTTGTTTGTGGAATAGAATGGGGTTGGAAAAAATTGAATAAAAATTTGGATGGTGATTATCACAAATTCAAGTGATATATTTGTTTAATTCCATTTGTATGTACATGTAGTGAATGCCATTCATGCATCTTGGCATGCACTCTCCTTACAAAAAGTTACATTTGACTAATGAGGATTATTAGCAAAAAAAAAGTATTAATGCTAATTAAATTTGTAGGAAGGAAAAGAAAATGGTCAAGCAAAAGAAACAAGTAGGAAATGAGTTATTTTTCTCCTCTTTTTTTTTTATTAAATAAAATAAAATAGAAGAAAAACAAATTATTAACACTAAAATTAATTAATGAGTTTTCTTCCAACCATTTTCCTCCTATTTACAAGGGAATGGATTATAGGGGAAAAGTTAATTCATGCTTTTATCCATTTTCTTTTCTTCTATAACTTTTTTCCCATCGAACCCCACCAAAAAAAAAAAAAAATCATTGACCTTTTCTCCCTCAATTTAATGGGCAAGTCTTATTCTAACCATTTTTCTTTCACTTTCTGAAAATTTGTGTTGGATATGTGTGTGTGTGTGTGTGATTTTCATGAACACATGAATGGGTGTGTGTATGTATATGGTTTAATTAATTAAGAATTACGTTGCCTGGTTTATGAATTTAGAATAATTGCATTGAATAAAGTCGAGTACTATATGTTGGAATTTGTGTATTCCTAAGAGAGGGGGGGATGTATTGGGTATTTAAAATTCTCTGCCTAGGTTCAATTCAAATCAGCAATCAGTATTGCACAATTTAAGGTCTTTCTATGCAATTCCTAAACCCAATACAATATAGCTGAGTTGATATTGAAATCAGATATAGCAGGCTCAATGTTTCCCAATCAGTCAAAATATTTAACACATGCACACATTAATAATAAATTTAAACAAAAGCATATATGTGCAGGAATTTAAGTGCGAAAAATAAAATAGTGCAAGGAAAGAGAGAACGACACACGATATGTTATCAGAGTTCAGTCAATGTTGCCTACGTCCCCGCCTTAAGCTAACAAGTAAGAGGATTCACCACTAATGCCCACTTATAGGTAGAGCGGCATTGATTACAATCACCTCTCCTTATTGGGCGAGGGAATACCCCAAGTCAGATTAATAAGGCTGACCCCAACCTTTACAATACCTTGTAGGATGGTACACCTAGTTCTCTTAATCGGGCTTGAACCAGTTCGGTGCTTTCTTAATCGGGACTAAGCAATCCGGGACTCTTCATAGGGCGAGTCTCCCTCTTCCAACCAACATGTTGGGAATACAACCAATATGAAATTTTGTACAAAGAAATGCTTCTCAACAAGAAGATGTGTACACAATAAAGCTCAAATACACTAACATATGATATGAAATAAAAGCTCAATGTGAGTATTCGTGGTATTTCTCAAAATGATTTTATAACCTTTGAAAATGATGTATATGATAATGCACTTCAAAGATTTGAACCCAAATAAATTTCTCCAAAAATATTTTCAATAAAAATTATAGGAGAACCTTTGGATTTACTCTCAAAATATGATTTGAAAAATGAATAAGATATGAGAGTAAAATATATATGATTTTTAAAAATAAATGCCCAATGAATACTAAAAAACGATGCTCTCTTGTAAGATTTATCAAAAGAATAATAAAAGAGGGTAAAAAATTAAGTATAAAATTTGAGAGAATTTTTGGGCTAATCAAGTTACTAATTAGGAGTTATGAGGGCATATATATAGACTCTGGTAAAAAAATGACCGTTGGGGATGCGTTAGGTATTTTTAAAATTGTTTAATGAAAAATTAAGGTCGGATTAATGTTAAATTGAACCCAAGAGGTTCGGTCAACTGTCTTAAAGGGTCGGTCAGCTGAACAGACTCAGTAAATTTGAAAATTTTTGTGGGTTCGGTTGATTGAAGATAAGGCTGGTTGGCTGAGTTAGGGCGATTTTAGAACCTTCGTAGGTTCAGTTGATCGTAAGTAAAGGCTTTTAATTAAGCCTAAAAACCCAACGTCGGTCAACTGAAAGTCAACCGAAGTCTTTGTAAACTTCATTTTAGCCTTAATTTTTTACCATAACTAATTAGTTATTAAGAAAAGATTTTTTTGTGAATAGTGTTGGTCCTTAGGGTCATTTGAGCTTCCATCCACATTATGCATGCAATGCATTATTACAGACCAAATGAAAAAAAAAATGCAATTACAAATTAATATATATATATATATATATATATATATATGTCTTCTTTTTCTCTTTGCTATTTTGTCTTCATGGAATGCATCAATAGTGTAACGACCCAAAAATTCATGCCATTATATATATATAGATTGTATTATATTACTCTAATACCTCTGATAAAATCTGCTATAACATCTCGGTCCCAAAGTGGGCACCAAGAATTCTTGTTCCTAAGACAACACACCTATGCAACGGAAAACATAAAATCATAAAACTATAATTACAATACAAGAATTTCGTATTTTCCCAAAACATATATATACATAACTCTCTAGTATTTTTTACTAGATCATTTAGGATCTACACAAAAATACATCTCCCAATATACACTTACCCTACAGACAGGGCAGTACAAGATCTCTTCTATTTCGAGCCTGATCTGTTCGTCTAATTGGTTCGCTTGAAATGTTTAAATTACTGAGATGAGACAACTTTCAGTAAGATGAAATATGCTATTACTAGTGTGTGGCAATTGAGTTTACATGAATACTATACTTTAATCAACTAAAACAGAGATAACAGGTAAAATAAAATACATCATAACTCACACCTATGTGGCTTAAAATACATTTGTTATTGAACTTTCTATTTAAGCATACTTTTAGTATCTAAAAGTATTAAAACTGTTTTCTATAAAACTGTATACATATATACATAACTGTGAAAACTTCCCTAGATGACTGTATGTCATAATTTAACCTCTCATGACAGGGTTGTGCGGCCCGTAGGTGGGACTTAACACTGGTTGGTCTACTAGGACAAGTCAACTAAAACCTCTATCGTCAGATCAGCCGCCTCAACCCGGACTACCGGGGAGTCTGCAAGCTCTCCCAAGGCACGATCGACTACTTATAAAATCCACACACTATTTGAGATATGTGGTTGCACTCTATACTGAATTAGCTACAGTACCATGCTCTATAATTTGATTTGTCTCATCAGGGTGTGATAATTTATAATACTATTTAATATATCTTATTATTTTACCATGATTTTGTTTTAACTATAATAACCATAATACTGTAAAAGTTGATATGAATAAATTGTAATATCTGAATAAATTGTAATATGTTATGGTTCTGTAATCTGTATATCATGGTATTCTATTAATGCTGTAAAATATCCTTCTGTGTATATACCATAAATCATAATTCTGTAATTTTTATAAAACATCTTTCTGTATATATATACTGTAAATCACGATTCTTTGAAAACTGTGTAAATTATGTACTAAACTGTTATTTACTCATGCCACACAATTAAACAAATAAAACCCATGTACTGCAATATGTAAAACTGTAAAATTTTATGCTCTAATTTATTTAAAATCATACTCTGGACCCTATAATCAAATTCTATATTTTATTGATAAAATTTATAAATTTTAACTAGCATAACATGTTTCCCTTACTTGATTCCTATGAAACTTGCTAAAGCTCAAAATCTATGCCTCTGCGGCGTTCAAAGCTCAAATCCCTAAAATATTGCGTAGGCCCCAATATTGCATTCACATCCCCCATCCTAAACCTATACCTTCTATAAATTAAATAAACCAACCATAAACACCCAAACAACATTGTTACCTCAGTTTTGGGATGGTGTCTGAACTCCTTAAATCAAAATTCTATTCCGGTAACTTTGTAAAGAATCGACCCCTGATCGTCTTGGTGGTTTCTGATCGTCGATTTGGGCTTAAATCAAAGTAGAATTTTAGAGAGAAGTGTGAGGGCTTTTGTGGGTTTAGAGAGAGAGAGAGAGAGAGAGAGAGAGAGAGAGAGAGAGAGAGAGAGAAATTTATAAACCAAATGAGCTTGTAGGATTTTATACTTTTAGCACTGCCAGAGAAAACTGTCGCCGACTCTTAAAAAACCATCGCCGGTTTTCTATTTAACCAGCCTAAAATTTACCATTTACCTGTTACTGACTCGCGGTAAAACCCCAAAATCGTCACCGATTTTCTTCCTTTCTAGAAAACCGTCGCCGGTTTTCTCCTTCCCCAGTCAAAAATCCATTTTTTCCAATTTCTTTTATAATTATATTTTCTGGGTCTCTACAAGTAGTTTATGCTCTTTAAGTGCTTCTGGCTTCTATTTTCCTTCGTCTTATGTATGTGCCAAATTAAAAACATGTACAAGCACTCAACGCACAAATAAGACACTTGAACTTTGTCAGCATCAAAACAGTAATTGAACTTAAAAAGTCAGCACTATATTTATTGGATGTATGAGATACAATAACTAAAGTCATTTATTTTTAAGATTAAGGACAAATCTCCTAAGATATATTGGAAGAATGGAGAAACATTGATAAAATTCATATATCTCATGACTAAAACAATTTATCTTTAAGATGAATGAATAGTCTCCTAAAATACATTGGAAGAATGTAGATATATTAATCAAATTCATATATCTCATTAATTAATATATCATTAATGAATATATCACATTAAATTAGAGAGTAAGGAATAAAACATATTAAATTATGGAAAGTCAAATTGAAGGTACATTCACATGATTTTGTGATGGATTGAGCCACTTAGATAATTATATAAAGCGCTTTGTCTAATGTTGGTCCCCACTAAACATATGTAGGTGTTTATGTCGTATCTCCTCTTTAACTCCCACGAGGCCTCCTTCACTGCATAATTCCTCCATAGGACTTTTAGTAGTGGAATTTTCTTGGTGTGCAAGTCCTGATTTTTTCTATCTAGAATCTGTACTGGTATTTCCTCATATGCTAAAGTATCTCTAAGCTCTATCTCCTCGTAGCTAATCACATGGGAGGGATCTGGGATGTATTTCCTCAGCATGGAAACATGAAATACGTCATGAATCCTAAATAAGGCTGGTGGTAAAGCTAACCTATAGACGACTGGACCCACCCTCTCAAGTATCTTGAATGGGCCAATAAACCTAGAGTTTATCTTGCCCTTCTTCCCAAACCTCATAGCTCCTTTGAGAGGTGCTACTCTCAAAAATACCTAATCTCCCACATCAAAATCCAACTTCCAGCAGTGAGTATCTGCGTAGCTTTTCTGTCGACTTTGAGTTGCGCTAATTCTGTCTTTAATAAGTCAGACTTTATCGTACGCCTGCTGCACTAACTCTGGTCCTAAAACTCGCCTCTCACCCATTTCATCCCAATATAGTGGAAAACGACACCTCCTACCATATAATGCCTCCTAAGGTACCATCCCAATGCTGGATTAGTAGCTGTCATTATACGCAAACTTTACCAGCGGTATATATTGGGTCCAACTACCCCCGAAATCCAACACACATGCTCGTAGCATATCCTCAAGTATTTAAATCGTCCTCTCCATCTGCCCATCAATTTGAGGATGGAAGGATGTACTGAATAATAATTGAGACCCCAAAGCTTCCTACAAACTCTTCCAAAATCGCGATGTAAATCATGGATCTTGGTATAAAACTATGAATACTGGGACACCATGAGGTCGAACTATCTCTTGAATGTATAATTCTACTAGTCTGTTTATAGAGTAGTTGACTTTAATAGGGAGAAAATAAGCGGTCTTTGTCAATTGATCAACGACCACCCAAATAGCATTCTGTCCATGCAATGCCGGTGGTAGCTCTGTAATGAAATCCATGGATATATGATATCACTTCCACTCAGGGATGTGGAGTGGCTACAACTATCCCGCAGAAACTCTGGTGCTTAGCCTTTACCTGTTGACACGTCAAACACTGCTTTACAAACTCACCTATCTCCCTTTTCATGCCGATCCACTAGAATGACTCCTGAAGGTCCTGATACATTTTAGTGCCTCCAAGATGCACTGTGTAAAGGGATCTGTGTGCCTCCTTTAGGATAGCCCTCCTAATCTCAACATCTGCAAGTACACACTGCTTGGTACGAAACCTCAGAGCTCCATCATCTGAAATATTGAGTTCCTTCCTATGCCCATCTTGCACTTTATCTATCAGCTCTACCAATTCTGCATCATTCCTATGAACAACTTTAATCCTCTCCTGCAAGGTACGCTGTAACACTAAGTTGGCAATAAATGCTTGGTGATCCTCCTATACTAGCTCTACACCGAGCCTCTCCAAATTCATTTGAATCGGATGCTGAATATCCACTACTGACACTGCTACTCCCACTAATTTCCGGCTTAGAGCATCAGCCACCACATTTGCTTTCCTTGGGTGGTAACTGATAGTGCAATCATAATCTTTAGTGAGCTCCAAATATCTTCTCTGCCTCATATTCAATTCTTTCTAGGTGAAGAAATACTTCAAACTTTTATGGTTAGTGAATATCTCACATCTCCCATGTAGAGACCCTAGAAATATAATAAATAAAAGAAATTAGAAAAAAATGGATTTTTAGTTGGGAAAGGTAAAAATTGGCGACGATTTTCTAGAGAGGAGAGAAAACCAGCAACAATTTTATTTTTGGCCCGAGGTCAAGAAAACCGGTGACGGAATTCTAGAAAGTATAGGAAACCGGTGATGATTTTTGGAAATTATAGCAGGATGGTAACAGGTAAAAGGTAATTTTGGGTCGTTAATAAAAAATCAGTGATGGTTTTCTGAGAGCTAGACAAAACTGTTGATGGTCTTGGCTGGCAGTACTGAAGATATATAGAACCGAGAGTCATTTGAGAAAATTAGAAACAAAACTCTCTCTCTCTCTCCTTTATCAACCCTATGGTCCTCCACCCTTCCACCTTCGATTCCGGCCCCGTTAAGCTCTGTTTTGACAATTAGAAACCACCACAGGGTTCCTAGGAAGATTTTCTACAACGTGGGTGGAGTAGATTTTCAGTTTGGGGTTCCGGGGAACCACTCCAAAACTGAGGTAAGGGTGTTAAATATTAGTTTTAATGGTTAAATTGAAGTATTTAGGGCCTAGGGATTATTAAATGATAATAATTTTAGAGTTTGAGCTAATTAATTTGGGAAAAATATAATTTCAGGGTTTTAAGCCTCGAACGCCACAAGGCTAGATTTAAAGTTCCAGCTAGATCAATAGGAATCAGGTAAAGGACTAAATTACGTCAGGTATTTTCAGAAATTTATTTATGAATTAATGTATTTTTGGGAATACTGGAATTGAACAGAGAAAAAGGATTTTATAGCATGCTACAGTATAATATAAAGTAGAACTCGCTTGTGTGGCATGAGTAAAAATTTAATATCAGTATGTTAGAAATATTATTATTTCAAAGAATATGTACAATTTTCTAGTAATTTTAAAAAAAATGATAATCAGACAGAATTTAAGATAATTTTCAGTATACTATGATATGATAGTCGGCACAGATGCCGACATATGTTAGCCAGCGCAGATGTGGTGAAATGATAGCCGACATAGATGTCGTGAATAGTAATATTATGATGATTTATTCATATATTATGAAATGATAGTTTTTATTTAGTAATATGTAAAAGCCAGATTTTATTAGGGAAATATAAAAATGTTATTTACGAACAAAAATATATTATGTGAAATGTATTATCTAGTAACAGAACCCATATAGTTATGTATATTAAGAGCATTGTACCATAGCTAGCTATTCAGATCGGTGTAGTAGGATACCCACTGAGTGTCGACCCCTAGAGGGTGTCGGTGTAGAAGGCTGGGCGGACCAGATTGGGTATAGTCAACGGTGCAACCACACAATTCAATAAGTGTGGGTCGATGGCCGACTTGCCTAGAAGTGTGACGGTGTAGTAGGATACCCACTGTGTTACTGACCTACTAGAAGTGTGACAATGTAGTAGAAGGTGCAGACTAGGTTGGGTGGGCAATCGTGCTGTTAGATTTAGTGTAATCCCAACAGGGGTGTGAATTGGTATTCTAAAAATTTCTCCCCTAGGTCAAATAACTAGTAGCAATATTACACAATGCTAGGGTCAATCTAGGCAATTTCGAACCCAAATAGATATTCAATGAATAAACATAAACATACAGGTGCAGAAAATAAAATGCCAAAAATAAACTAACACCTATGTTATCGAGGTTCGGCCAATACTGCCTACGTCCCCGCCTTGGCATACCCGCATAAGAATTACACTATAAGCTCACTTAACGGGTGGAACGACACCTAATACACCAGGTCAATTAGCAGGGCTGACCTCAACCTAAACAATCCTTCCGAGCTGGATTAATGCCCCCTCAGGCCACGCCTAAAATACAATAATATTTTTCACAATATAACAGGGTACAATGATTATACTTCTCAATCAAGAAGATATGTACAAAATGTAATCAATCAACCACACATCAACAGTATAGGTAATTGTAAGCTCTGTGATGTGATTTTTGTGCAAGCAACACTCAACAAGATATAATCATAAATTTGCTAAAGAGTGTTCTAACAAGCTATTTCTTTGAAACTAGATATATCGAATCTCAATGTTAGATTAGGGTTTCAAAGATTCTGCAAACAATATTCAAATTAACTCAAAAAATATTTTCCTTAAATGAGATAAGCACAAGAGTTGTTTAAAAAAATATAGCTTGTAAAATATTTTGCACACAAAAAATATAACTATAGGAATCTTGTAATAATAATGCAAAGATCCCCAAGCTAATGAGTTTTCCCAAACACAAGATTTATCAAATTAAATATGTGGGAAACACTTTTCCTTAACTCTCAAAAATCAAATAATCAACAACCAATCTAATGAGAGTGTTAAGCAATCCATATCAAAGCAATAAGCTCAATAAGAACTCTCACAATGCTAGGATTAATCAAAACAATGAGTGTATGAGAGTATTTGAAGAAGATTGAGCAAAATAAGCTTTTTGGGCTTGAGAGGATTTTTGCTAACGATTTCACTAATCTCTAGCTAATCAACACAGATGAGGCCCTATACATCGAAGTTGGCCAAAATATAACTATTTAGGACATAGGGGTTATAATTAGAATTGTTTTAAAATCAATCAATAAAATTAACCCCATGTAATTATTTTTAACCCCGGTAAAAAATAAGCAACCCAAGAGCTTTTGGGTGGCTGAACTTTGGTTCGGTCGCCCAAATAGACTCAATAGAAAAAGTCTCTTTTGGATGTTCGAATGCCCGAGTGTATATTCAATTTGCTAAATTGAGGCAATTCCATTCTGTCTTGCGTTTCGGTTGCTTGGTCTACCATTCGGTTAACCGAACTCAAGTGTTCGGTTGCCCAGACCCATTTTGAACGTAAAGTTCGCTTGCTCGAGTTGGTGAAAAGAGTCACCTCAGTTGTTCGGTCACCTATGGATGGTGTGTACATTTTGGTTCGGTCTGCCGAACACAGGTCAACATTTTGATTGGTCCACGGTTCGGGCACCCGATGTGTTTTGAACACAAAGGGTTCGGTCGCCTGACCTCTCACATTTTTTTCCTATTAAGTCCATTTACACTTCAATTTATTCCCCTGATATTATAAGTGATTATGTGGACTATTTTGTGCATGTGTTGGGACCTAAGGTCTTTATAGGGTAATTTTGAAATGGTCCCAAAAATCCGAGGTCGGTCGACCGAAAGGTCATCCCTAAGGTCTTTCTAAGGTCTTGAACTTACAATTACCTACATGCATAACATGCAGAGATTATTATAGACCTTTTCCTATATTTACTATTACAGACCAATTAAAAAGTGAATGCACATACAACATAAGAATAGGTTTTCATTCTTTTGATTCTTTAGATGCCATAAATGGAGCTTGATCTTCATAGTCCATATGGCTTGCTTAAGTTCCTACCAACAGTGCATGCTAAGAATAAACCTATTCAGAAAGCTCAGTGCACAGGTGAGAAACATTGGTTTTTTCATAATCAAAACAGAATTAGACTCATAGAATCAACACGTGCATAGTTATGTTATGCTTGACTTAACCTAGTAGGCCAGCTAGCGTTAAGTCTAGCCTATGAGCCACACAACCCAAATAATGAGGGGTGGAGTCATGATACACAGATTTACATCCAGTGTATAATTTCAATAAAATATAGATTTAACCGATGGTTTTAAAGATATGAAAATTCATTATGATATAGTATGAACCTGTTTGAAAGTCGAGATTTCTATATGATTTCAGTTACAACTTAAGATATGTATTTATCACAATTACATTATTTGCTGTAAATTTTTATAATATGATAATACATACATTGCCACACACTAATATTAGTCTATTTCCCTTATTGAAAGGTGTCTCATCCTAACTTTACAAATATTTCAAGAAATCCCGGGAGACGAGTGGAGCGAGCTTCGCGTTAGAGGAGTTCGTAGTTTCCACCCAATTACAGGGTAAGAAGTCGGGTTAGACTCATGATGGTTTTTGGGGTATATATAAGTGTATATGTAGAAACAGTGAAACTCTAGTATTGTATATCTGTAAAGTGTATTTTGGTTTCGCTGCTTAGGTAATATGTATGTATAAACAGGTAAATCTTTGGTGCCTATGGGTCTGGGTTGACTTTGATAGTATGTCAAGATATTAGAGCTATTATGGTAATTATATAAAAAAAAAAAATCAGAAATTTCGGGTCGTTACATTTTTTGTATCAGAGCCTAGGTTACTAGGTTCTGTAGACTTTAGTGTGCAGCGGAAACAATACCAGAGTATAAGAATAGATCAGGAATTTGGTGAGTCAATATTGGGAAATTAAGATAAGTATTTAGGGTTTTGTTTAGTAATCGGGAAGTAGGATTTCCGTAGTGGTTTCTGTGTCTTTCCTGGGGTGACAATTTCAGGAAAGTCATAGTAAACTATTGTCGGGTTATGTTTCTCAATTGCTGGACTGAATCTTAAATTGAGGACATAAGATTTCAGTTAGATAAATATGTTGGTTATGTTATGTAGACAATGTCCTTAGACTATGTTTATCTTCTTTTCAAGAGGGACCTTCGGGGTAGCAGTGCCCATGCCTGTGGCAGTGATGGTGTAGGTCCCTCTCATGTGGGTGGTGGTAATTCAGACGTAGTTCTGTGCAGTGTAGCTCAGCAGGTTATGAATGAGATTGCACATAACTCTAGGGAGCAGGGAGGACCAATAGCAGATTAGGGCTGCACTATAGAGAAGTTTGCTAAAATGAACCCTCCGGAATTTTCAAGAGGAACTGATCCTGCAGTGGCTGAAAACTGGATGCAGGAGATTGAGAAGATATTGACAGTGCTTCGTTGCACCGATGTACAAAGGGTCCTATATGCTACATATAAGTTGACAGGAGCGACTGAGAGATGGTGGATAGTTATGAAATTGCTTGAGGAACAGAGACTTGTACCAGTGGTCATGACGTGGAACCGATTTAAGGAAATGTTCTTTGATCATTATTTTCCTCTGACTGTTAGAGAAGCCAAGATAGCTTAATTTCTGAATCTGAGATAGGGGCAACTGACAGTGCAATAGTACGCAGCAAAGTTTATTGAGCTGTCATGCTTTGCTCCCTACGTCGTTCCAGATGTGGTAAAAAAGGTGAGAATGTTTGAGAGGGGTTTGAGGCATGACATCCATGGGCAGATGGCAGTCCTAAAGGTGTAGGAATTCTCCAAATTAGTGGACAGGGCCACAGTGGTAGAGGAAAGTAGTCAGATAGATGTAGGGATGTCGAGTCAGAGGAAGAGGCCCACGCCTCTGGGTTTCCAGGAAGGGTCCAGTCAAGGCCCTTGGAAGGGAGAAAGATACTCAAAGCTCAGAGGTAGGAAACTGGGAAATGGGAGATCTGGGGCGAGCAGGTGTATCCAGTTTGTCCTACATATGGAAAGAGGCACTGGGGAGAATGCCGATCAGGGAGGAATATTTGCTACAGATGTGGTAGACTGGGTCATGTAGCCCGGTACTGTCGTATGCAGTATAGTACTGCTCCTACTCCCATACAATTTGGAGGGAAACACACTGAAAAGGACACGTGATGATCTGTGGGGCCAGTCATTAGTTCGATAAGGCCTGCCCCCCTGTTGTCTCAGCCAGGTAGAGGAGGAGAGATGTAGTGCTCCCTGGTAGACCCAAGTTGGGGCGTTACAAATGGTATCAAAGCCAACACCCAGCCGGAAGTGTGATGAGATTCACATCGCTTGGGTTTGGAAATGTGGGTTCGCAACGAGGAAGTTGCGTTCTATAAGTGGGGGAGAATGTGATACCCTATGGATGAAAGGCTTAAAAGACTAGATGTTACTACCCATATCAACAAGGTGCACCTTTCTTTTCGGGAGCTTTCCCATAAGAACTCCACGGTTAAGCATGCTTGCCTTGGAGTAATATTGGGATGGGTGACCTCCTGGGAAGTTTTCTCAAGAAGTGTGTGAGTGAGGACAAAACACACTGAAAAGGACATGTATTGATCTGTGGGGCCAGTCATTAGTCCGATAAGGCCCGCCCCCTATTGTCTAGTCCAGGTGGAGAAGGAGAGATGCAATGCTCCCTGACAGACCCAGGTTGGGGTGTTACAAAATGGTATCAGAGCCAACACCTAGCTGGAAGTGTGATGAGATTCACATCACCTGAGTTTGGAAATGTGGGTTTGCAACGAGGACGTTGCATTCTATAAGTGGGGGATAATGTGATACCCCATGGATGAAAGGCTTAAAAGACTAGATGTTACTACCCTCATCAACAAGGTGCACCTTTCTTTTCGGGAGCCTTCCCATAAGAACTTCATAGTTAAGCATGCTTGGCTTGGAACAATCTTAGGATGGGTGACCACTTGGGAAGTTTTCTCAGGAAGTGTGTGAGTGATGAAAAAAACACACTGAAAAGGACATGTGTTGGTTTTTGGGGCCAGTCATTAGTCCGATAAGGCTCACCCCCCTATTGTGTGGTCCAGGTGGAGGAAGAGAGACGCAGTGCTCCCTACCAGACCCAGGTTGGGGTGTTACAGTTTGTATCAGCTATTTAGGTTAGGAGGCTACTTCAAGGTGGTTGTTAGGGGAATGTTGCTTATATAAAAGAGATACTAGAGGAAAAATTGAAACAAGTTGATATTCCAGTAGTTATAGAATTTCCAGATGTTTTTCTAGAGGAATTACTTGATTTACCACCAGATAAAGAGATTGAATTTGTTGTGGATTTATTTCCAGGGACAACACCGATTTCTAAGGCACCCGATAGGATGGCCTCAGCTGAATTAAAGGAGTTGAAAGACCAGTTATAGGACCTATTAGATAAAGGGTTTATTAGACCTAGCGTATTACCTTGGGGAGCACCAGTTCTATTCATAAAGAAGAAAGATGAGACTATGAGGATGTGCATTGATATAGAGAGATAATTAAAGTGACAATAAAGAATAAATCCTCTTCCTAGAATTGATGATTTATTTGATCAGCTCCAAGGGACCCAAGTCTACTCCAAGATTGACCTTCATTTGGGTTATCACCAAGTGAAATTAATGTAGAGGACATTTCGAAAACAGCTTTCCAAAGCAGTTATGGGCATTACGAGTTCTTGGTAATGCCATTTAGTCTGAATAATGCACCAGAGGTATTTATGGACCTAATGAATCAGGTGTTCTATCAGTATTTGGACTAGTTTATCGTGGTATTTTTAATGATATACTAGTTTACTCGAAGAGTTTTGAGGAGCACGAGCATCATCTGAGGCTGGTATTATAGGTATTAAGGGAAAAGAAGTTTTATGCTAAACTCAAGAAATGTGATTCCTGGTTGAGGTAGGTCACTTTCCTCAGACATGTGATTTCCGGGGGTGGCATATCAGTAGATCTAAGCAAAATAGAAGTAGTGGTGAATTGGGTAAGACCAAGAAATATTTAGGAGGTCAGGAGTTTTTTCGGTCTAACAGGGTATTACCGGCATTTTGTGGACTATTTCTCCAAAATATCAGTGCATTAACACGGCTCACCAGGAAAAAAGTGAAGTTTGAATGGACTGATGGGTGTGAACAGAGTTTCTAGGAGTTGAAACAATGACTTGTCAATGCGCCGATGTTATCTATTCCATTGGGAGAGGATGTATTTGTCATTTACATTAATGCATCCCTGAAGGGACTCGGATGTGTGCTGATGCAGCACGGGAGGGTTATTGCTTATGCGTCTTGGTAGCTTAAGGAATATGAAAAGAACTACCCGATATATGATTTAGAATTAGTTGCAGTGGTGTATGCTCTGAAGATCTAAAGGCATTATCTTTATGGTGGGAGACGTGAGATTTTTACTAACTATAAGAGCCTAAAGTATTTCTTCACCCAGAAAGAATTAAATATGAGGCAAAGGAGATGGTTAGAAATTATTAAGGATTACGATTGCACCATCAGTTACCACCCAGGGAAAGCAAATGTGGTGGCTGATGCTTTAAGACGAAAATCAGTGGGAGCAGCATTGTCAGCAGTGGAAATTTAGCATCCGATTTAGATGGATTTGGAGAGACTCAGTATAGAGTTAGTATAGGGTGAGCACCAGACATTTATTGCCAACTTGGTACTACAACCTACATTACAGGAGAGGATTAAAACTGCTCAAAGGAATGACCCAAAATTAAAAGAACTGATGAATAAAGTACAGGACGGTCAGGGGGAGGGGTTTAATGTTCTAGATGATGGAGCTCTGAGGGTCCGTATTAGGCTATGCACACCAACAGATGCTGGAATTAAGAGGACTATTCTAAAGGAGGAGCACAAATCTCTTTACATAGTGCATACTAGAAGTACTAAGATGTACCGGGACCTCCGATAGTCATTTTGGTGGTGCGGTATGAAGAGAGAGATAGTAGAATTTGTGGAGCAATGTTTGACGTACCAGCAGGTAAAAGCTGAACACCAGAGACTGGCAAGACAGTTGCAGCCACTCCACATTCCTAAGTGGAAGTGGGATCATATCTCCATGGATTTTGTTACAGGGTTACCGTTGGCGTTGCATGGGTAGAATTCCATTTGGGTAATTGTAGACCGGCTGACGAAGACTACTCATTTTATCCTAATTAAATTCAATTATTATATAAGCAGGCTGGCGAAATTATATATTCGGGATATAGTTCGACCCCATGGTGTTCTGGTATCTATAGTTTTAGATTGAGACCCACAATTTACGTTAAGAGTTTGGAGGAGTTTATAGGAAGCTTTGGGGTCTCAATTATCATCAGCACAACATTTCATCCTTAAAAAGATGGATAGACAGAGAGAACGATCCAGATACTTAAGGATATGTTATGAGCATGCACGCTAGACTTCGGGGGTAGTTGGACCCAGTATATGTCGTTGCTTGAGTTCACATATAACAACAATTACCAGGCCAGCATTGGGATGACACCTTACAAGGCATTATATGGTAGGAGGTGTTGTTCTTCACTATACTAGGATGAAATAGGTGAAAGGTGAGTTTTAAGGCCAAAGTTGGTGCAACAGGCATATGATAAAGTCTAATTTATCCGAGATAGAATTAATGCAACTCAGAGTCGGCAAAAAAGTTACGTAGATACTCGCCGCCGAAAGCTGAAAGTTGGAATTTGATATGGGGGATCAGGTATTTTTTTAGGGTAGCACCGCTGAAAGGAGCTATGAGGTTTCGAAAAAAGGGTAAGCTAAGCTCCAGGTACATTGGCCCATTTAAAATACTTGAGAGAGTGGGTCTAGCCGCCTATAGGCTAGCTTTACCACTAGCTCTATCTAGGATTCATAACATATTTCATATTTCCATATTGAGGAAATACGTCCTAGATCCCTCCCACGTAATCATTTATGAGGAGTTGGAGCTTCAAGATACTTTAGTATATGAAGAAATACTAGTATAAATTCTGGATAGAAAGGAACAAGAGTTGCGAACCAAGAAAATTCCGCTAGTGAAAGTATTGTGGAGGAATCATGCAGTGGAGGAGACCTCGTGGGAGCTAGAGGAGGAGATACGACATAAGTGCTTACATTTTTTTAGTGGGGATCAGTGTTAATGAGAGTAAGAAAAAGGGATGGCTCAGGTAAGGTAAATAATATCTTGATTTTATATTATGTAGTGCAGGATATTATATGTATAAATATTGTTTTGATTTATAAGATATAGTGGGTTTTGGGAGAATTTTGGTTAGTTTTTGTAATCTCTCAAAACCGTATTTGTAACCATACTATTCCTCCGCCATAAGTGAGGGTCATTAATAAGATAAGTAGCGAATTTTTTCTCAAATGATGGTGTACATGTATAGTAAGCAATTTTGAGGAAGAAATTTTTAAAAGGAGGGGAGAATGTAGAGACCCAAGAAAGATAATATATAAAAGAAATTGAAAAAAAATAGATTTTTGGTTAGGAAAGGAGAAAACCGGCGAGCGACAATTTTATTTCTGGCTGGAGGAGGAGAACACTGGCGACGGATTTCTGGAAAGTATAGGAAACCGGCGATGGTTTTTGGAAATTATCATAGGACGGTAACGGGCAAACGATAATTTTGGGCCAGTTAATAGAAAACCAGTGACAATTTTCTAAGATCCAAACAAAATTGTTGACGGTTTTGGCTGGCAATGCTGAAGATATAAAGAACCGAGAGTCATTTGAGACAATTAAAAACAAAACTCTCTCTCTCTCTCTCTCTCTCTCTCTACTCTCTTAACCCTATGGTCCTCCACCCTTCCACCTTTGATTCCGGCCCTATTAAGCTCCGTTTTGACGATCAGGAACCACCACAGGATTCTTAGGAAGATTCTTTACAATGCAGGCAGAGCAGATTTTCACTTTGGGGTTCCGGAGAACCACTCCAAAACTGAGGTAAGAGTGTTAAATATTAGCTTTAATTGTTAAATTGAAGTATTTAGGGCCTAGGGAATATTAAATGATAATAATTTTAAAGTTTGAGTTGATTAATTTGGGAAAAATATAATTTCAGGATTTTAGGCCTCAAACGCCGTGGGGCGTAGATTTAAAGTTCCAGTAGGATCAATAGGAATTAGGTAAGGGAATAGATTAAGCCAAGTATTTTCAGAAATTTATTTATAAATTAATGTATTTTTGGGAATATTGGAATTAAACAGAGAAAAAGGATTCTATAGCATGTTATAGTATAATATAAAGTAGAACTCACTCGTGTGGCATGAGTATAAATTTAATATCAGTATGTTAGAAATGTTATTATTTCGAAGAATATGTATGATTTTCCAGTAATTTTCAGAAAAATGATAATTAGTACAGAATTTAAAATATTTTTTAGTATACTATGATATGATAGCCGGCACAGATGCCGAGATATGTTAGCCGCGCAGAGGCCATGAAATAATAGCCAGCGCAGATGCCGTGAACAATAATATTATGATGATTTATTCAGATATTATGAAATGACAGTTTTTATTCAGTAATATGTAAAAACCAGATTTTATTACAGAAATATGAAAATTTTATTTACGAATAGAAATATATTATATGAAATGTATTATCTAGTAACAGAACTCGGATGGTTACATATATTAAAGCACAATACCATAGCTAGCTATTCAGATCAGTGTAGTAGGATGCCCACTGAGTACCAACCCCCAGAGGGTGTCAGTGTAGAAGGCTGGGTGGACCAGATTGGGTATAGCCGATGGTGCAACCACACGATTCAGGAAGTGTGGGTCTGTGGTCGATTCTCCCTCAGGTGTGATGGTGTAGTAGGATACCCACTGTGTTATTGACCTACTAGAAGTGTGATGGTGTAGTAGTATGGGCAGACCGAGTTGGATGGGCAATCGTGCATAGTTATGCTATGTTTTACTTAACTTGGTAGTCCATCTAGCGTTAAGTCCAGCCTACAGGCTGCACAACCCAGATCATGAGGGGTGGAATTATGATACATAGATTTACATCCAGGGTATAATCTCTAGTAAAATACAGATTTAATGGATGTTTTATAGATATTAAAATTCATTATGATATAGTATGAACTTGTTTAAAATTCGAGATTTCTATATGATTTCAGTTACAGCTTAAGATATGTATTTATTACAGTTACATTATTTGCACTAAATGTTTATAATATGATAATATACACATTGTCACACACTGATATTAGTCTATTTCCCTTGCTGAGAGGTGTCTCACCCTAACTTTAAAAATATTTTAGGAAATCCCGAAAGACAAGTGGAGCAAGCTCTGTGTTAAAGGAGTTCGTAGGTATCACCTAGTTACAGGGTAAGAAGTCGGGTTAGACTCATGATGGTTTTTGGGGTATATATATGTGTATATGTGGAAACAAGGAAAATCTGGTATTGTATATATGTAAAGTGTATTTTGGTTCTGTTGCTTAGGTAATATGTATGCATAAACAGGTAAATCCCTGGTGCCTATGGGTCTAGGTTGACTTTGATAGTATGTCAAGATATCAGAGCTATTATAGTAATTATAAAAAAAAAATATTAGAAATTTCGGGTCGTTACATCCCACCATAAAGATAATGCCACCCGATCTTTAAAGCATATACCACTGCAGCTAATTCTAAGTCATGTACTGGATAGTTATTTTCATACTCCTTAAGCTGCTGAGAAGCATAAGCAATAACCCTCCTGTGCTGCATCAACACACACCCAAGTCCCTTGTGGGACGCGTCACTATATATAACAAATCCATCCTCTCCCGATGGAATAGATAATACCGGTGCAGTGACCAGCCACTACTTCAACTCCTGAAATCTCTACTCACATTCGTCGAAACATTCAAATCTCATATTTTTCCTCATGAGTCATTTTAATTGCCCCGATAATTTGAAAATTTTATCCACAAAAGGCCGGTAGTACCCTGTCAAACCTAGGAAACTCCTGATCTCTCGTACATTCCCTGGTCTCACCCAATTCACCATTGCTTCTATCTTACTCGGATCTACTGATATGCCATCCCCAGAAATCACATGCCCAAGAAAAGTGATCTGCCAAAGTCAGAATTCACAATTCTTGAATTTAGAGTAAAGCTTCTTTTCCCTTAATACCTGCAACACCAACCTCAGATGATCCTCGTGCTCCTCAAAATTCTTCGAGTAAACCAGTATATCATCAATAAATACCACAACAAACTGATCCAAGTACTGATGGAGCACTCGATTCGTTAGGTCCATAAATACTGCCGGTGCATTAGTCAATCCAAATGGCATGACCAAGAACTCATAGTGCCCATACTTGGTTCAAAAAGTTGTCTTTGACACATGCTCCGCTTTAACTTCCACTTGGTGATATCCTAACTGAAGATCAATCTTGGAGTAGATTTGGGTTCGCCAGAGATGATTAAATAAATCATCAATTTTGGGAAGAGAATATTTATTCTTGACTGTCACTTTATTTATCTCTCTATAATCAATCCACATCCTCATAGTCCTATCTTTCTTCTTCATGAACAAGACTAGTACTCCCCAAGGCGACACGCTAGGTCTGATAAATCCTTTATCCAACAACTCCTGCAACTAGTCTTTCAATTTTCTCAGTTTGGTTAGAGCCATTCTGTAGGGAACTTTAGATATCGATACTAACCCTGGTAATAAATCCACAACAAATTTTATCTCTCGATTTGGTGATAAACTAGGTAATTTTTCTAAAAAAACATCTGAAAATTCTTTGACTATTGGAATATAAACTTGTTTCAATTCTTCCTTTGGCATCTCCTTAATATAAGTAACATACCCCTGGTAACCACCCTAAAGAAGCCTCCGCACTTGAATAGTCGACACTAGCTGTGACGAGCCACGCACACGTGATCCCACGAATCTGAATTCCTGCTCACCTGAGGGTCCAAAGATCACTTCTTTTTTATGGAAATCAATGCTAGCGTAATTAGCTGCCAGACAGTCCATACCTAATATCACATCGAACCCTTGCATGTATAATACCACAAGATCGGCTGGTAATACTTTCTCCTGAATGCCCACTGGATAGCTTTTAGGTACCTTCCTACACCTCACTACCGATCCAGTTGGCGTGGCTACTGACAACTCAACATCTAACAGTTGTGCCTCAACCTCAGATAATTTAACATATCCTGATGACACAAAAGAGTGGGTGGAACCTGAGTCAAACAAAACAACAACTTTATATGGTAAAGTAGTAAGAATACCTGTCGCAACGTCTTCAGTAGCCTCAGCGTCTCCAAGTGTTAGCGCATAAACCCTCATTGGAGCTGTGTTCCTCTACTGGCCTACTCGGGGCACCTAATAACCTCCTCGGAATGGTCTGGGAACTGGTGCGTGGGTTGAAGGTCCTTGACAAGCTTGAGCCAAATGACCACATTTCCCACATCGATAGTAAACGTTCTCTCCCAACCGGTATTCTCCCATATGTTTTCGGCCACACCTAGAATAGATAGGATAAGTCTGCTTGTCCTGAAAACCATGGTGTCCTGTCATCTACCTCTGTCCTCCACTGTACCAGTATCCTCTGCATGAGCCCCAGATGGAATCCGCTTGAAAATCCGGAGGCATGGGTCTCTTCCATTGGCTCTCCATTTCAGCATCCTTCAATGTACTCTTCTCTGCTACTATGGCCCTGTCTACAAGTTCAGAGAATTCCTGCACCTTTAGAACTGCCACATGTTAAGAATTTCTTGGTTCAAGCCCCTTTCAAACATTCTTACCTTCTTAGCCTCATCTGGTACAATGTAAGGAGCAAAACGTGATAGCTCTATGAACTTCACAGCATATTGCTGAACAGTGCAATTTTCCCGAGTCAAATTCAAAATTTCTACTATCTTAACCTCCCTGACGGTGGCAGGAAAATATCTGTCAAAAAATACCTCCCTCTTTGAAACTAACAATTAATTTAATCAATCACAGCAAGTGTTTCAAAGAGTTGCAACAAGGATGTACAAAAATCTCTTAAATGATTTTCTCAAAATGTAGCTCAAGAGATGTTTGAAAAGAATGCTTGTGAAAAATATTTGCACAATCAAAAACACAAGCCAAGTGAATCTTGCAATGGTGGTGCAAAGACCCACTAGCTATAAGGTTTTCCCACAAAAAGAATATTAGTTAGTCCAGGGAAAAACATTTGGCTAAACTCTCAAACAAAATCAACAAACAATCAAAGTAATGAGAATAATAGCTTTGTAGGATCTCTCAAGATATACTCACTCAAAAAGATTTGGCAAGGGAATGATAAAAGGATGAGTATATGGGATGTGTATGAAGAAAGGGATTTCAAAAATTCAGAGAAAATTTTTCTTAATCAAACTCCCTAATCTTATGTTAATCTAAAAAATGAGGCTCTATATATAGACATGGGCTCAATTACGACCATTGGGGGACATATAGGGTATTCTTAAATTTGTTTCAAAATGTTTAGGAAAATTAACCCCATTTAACCCCAAATTACCCCGGTTAAAAATTTCCCAACTCGAGAGTTTCGGGTGGCTGAACCACGGTTCGGTCGCTCGAATAGACTCAGTCAAAAAATTTATTATTGAAGGTTCAGGTGCCCAAGTCAAGGTTCAGTTGGCTAAATCGAGGCGATTTCCAAAAGGTCCATGATTCGGGTGCCCGATCTAAATTTTGATTTTCTGAACTCAGAAGTTCGGTCGCTCGAGCATGATTTGAACGCTGAGGTTCAGGCTGCCAAGTTTTTCCTATTAAGTCCAATTTTAATTCAATTATTTCCCCTGATAATATATGTGATATGGGGACTATTTTGTGCATTTGTGTAGGGACCTAAGGTCTTCTAAGGTCTTTGAGGACACTGAAAAATTCTGGCGTGCCCTAAGGTCACTCTATGGTTTTGAGCTTGTCAGTTCCTATCGTGCATGATATGTAGATTATTACAGACCATTTCCTATATTACTATTACATACCCGAATTAAGCATAATATAAATTACAATGAATAACTATTCTAGGTCTTTGTTTTCTTCAAGTCTTCATGTGTCATCAAATGATTTCACCAATATTAACCTGCACACAAACTTGACAAACATTAAATATCAAAAGTATTTGTCATTATCAAAATCAGGTATGACCTATAAGGTCAACATTTGCTTAGTTGAGAAGCATAATGGTTGTACACAAATTTTATTGAGAAATCTATTGTATTCCAAGCATGGCCTCAGGGGATGGTAATTCAGTCCGGTAAGGACTGTGTGTAAAGGTTGAGGTCAGCCCTGTGTTAATTGACCTCGTTGTTTAGGTGCCGCTCCACCCATTATGTGAGCTTATAGTGGTAATCGTTGTATTTGTTAGCCAAGGCGGGGATGTAGGCAGTTTGCTGAACCTCGATAACATTTATGGGTAGTCATCTCTATTTACTGCTTTATTGTGCATGCTTAGTTAAATTAATTGTGTAGTTTAATTTCTATTGTATATTTATATTGATTTACTTTATCTGCACTAGATTGACCTTAGGCTTACGTAATATTGCTGTTAGTGGATTGATCTAGAGGAAAAAATTTGAAATACCAATTCACCCCCTCCCTCTTGGGATTACGGTAGAGCTAACAATTGGTATCAGAGCCACGTAGCATAGACTTAATAGTTTTTTTGCAAAAGATCTAGGATGGTTCATAGCACTGTGACCCCTTTCCTTGAGGAACCCTCTTCCATACGACCTCCAGTTTTTAGTGGTGTTAATTACACTTTCTAGAAACAGAGGATGCACATCTACCTTAAAAATATAGATTGGAAGGTGTGGAGGGTTGTCTCTAAGGGAAATTATGTTCCTATGAAAATAGAGGGTTCGACTAGAGTTCCTAAAACTGAGGAAGAATATAATGATGATGATATGAAAGCTGTTAGTTTGAATGCCACTGCTATGAGTAATTTGTATTGTGGTCTTGATGTGAATGAGTTTAATGGAGTAATGGCATGTACTATTGCAAAAGAAATTTGGGATAAATTAGAAGTCACATATGAAGGCACTAGGGATGTAAAAGATAGTAGGATAGATATGCTGACTAGTGAATATAAGGCTTTTAGGATGAATGTAGATGAGTCCATTCAGAGTATGTACACTAGATTCACATACATTATAAACTCACTGCATGCGTTAGATAAGACCTATCCTACATATGAGATAATTAGGAAAGTCCTTAGAGTTTTGCCTCCTGTTTGGGAAGTTAAGGCTACGACCATTTCTAAGGGTAGAGACCTTAAGGCCATGACATTAGACGAATTGATAGGTTCACTGATTACATATGAATTAGCTATAAATGAGAGACTCAATGACCATAATAGGGCGAAAAAGGTGACTGCATTAAAAACTTCCACTAATACATCTAGCGAATGCGGCGAACCTGATTCTGAGGATGATATGGCCATGCTAACTAAAAAATTCAGTAGATTCTTTAGGAAGAATAGAAAGCCATACAAAAGATATAGGGAGTTTGCATCTGATAAGGGAGAGTCAAGTAAAAGAAAGGAAAATTCAAATGCTCCTATGTGCTATAACTGCAACAAGGTTGGGCATATCAAGCTGGATTGCCCACTACTGAGAAAGGATGCTAGGAAAAAGAAGAAAGCCATGAAAGCGGACACTTTATGGGATAAACTAAGTAGAAGTGACTTAGGGGTTGCTAATCTGTGCTTGATGGCACATAATAATGAGGTGTGTTTGAGATCGTCTTCCTCCAAGGTTGGGTGGTACCTAGATAGCAGGTTCTCACGACACATGACCAGTAACAAGGAAAAATTCGCTTCAATCACTCCCAAGGATGGAGAGTACGTGACATTTAGCGACAAAGCAAAGGGAGGCATCATTAGCGTAGGTAAGGTCGATAAAGATCCTTCCCTAGTTATTGATAATGTTCTATTAGTTGATGGCTTGAAGCATAATTTGTTGAGCATTAGTCAATTGTGTGATAAAGGATATAAGGTTTCATTTGAAAATGATTAATGCATAGTTGAAAACAAATCAGATAATAAATTTTTTTTCAATGCAGATCGCCATGAAAATGTATATACTACTACTTTTGATAATTTAGCTTCATAACAAGTAACTTGCTTTTCTATAATAAATGAAACTAGTTGGTTATGGCATAGGCGCTTAGGATACACTAGCAAGGACTTGTTGTCAAAACTAGTAAGAAAAGATTTAGTGAAAGGCTTGCCTAAAACACCATTTGTGAAAGCTAAAATCTGTGATGTATGTCAAATGGGTAAGCAAACAAGATCCAGCTTTAAGAAAAGGAAATTTATATCTACCACTAGACCACTTGAAATGCTTCACTTGGATTTGTTTGGTCCTAATTTTGTGAAAAGTCTTGGTGGAAAATCATATTCTTTTGTCATTGTTGATGACTATTCTAGATTCACATGGATGCTATTTCTCCCACATAAAAATGAACCATGTGAATAGCTTACTAAGCTTTACAGGAGAATTCAAAATGAAAAATGCTATAAGATAACTCACATAAGAAGTTATAGAGGCACTGAATTTAAAAATGAAGGCATAGAAGATTATTGTGACCTAGAGGGTATATCACACAACTTTTCTACACCTAGGGCCCCTCAACAAAACAGGGTTGTAGAAAGAAAGAATAGGTCATTGCAAAAAATAGATAGGACCATGTTGAATGAGCATAAACTACCTAAATATTTTTGGGCTGAGGCCATAAATACTACATGTTAGGTCATGAATAGGGTGTTGGTTAGACCTTCACTAAATAAAACCCCTTATGAATTGTGGAACAACCATAAACCTAATATTTCCTATTGAAACCTAAGGTGTAGTCCCAAGAGGGGGGTGAACTGGGTTATTTAAAAATTATTCTTAGAGTCTTTTCACAAGTTCTACACCTTTTACAATTCCTTAAAGACTTCTTTTGTTCTTATTGATTAGGCAATCTACACAACTCTTACTTCCTCTAATAAATCCACAATCACAACAAGCACACTAATTAATTAACAACCACAACACAAGAAATCAATTCTTAATTTGCAATATTCAGAAGCCCTGTATATGAATGTACAAGTCCTGTAGTTGGGTTTTGAATTGAATATTAAAATACCATCCAAACACTTTTTCAAGATCATAATTTAAATGAACCTTTAGTTAATAGGTTTTGGATTGTTAACCAATCAACGTACTTCCTTACGATTTTTGCAAAAGATTGATTAATCGACATACTCCCTTTCGGTTTCCGCAAGCCCAAGAATAAATTAGGTTTTGGGTTTACTTAGTTTCCAATACGCGTTATTTTATGATTGAAAGAATTACAACATCCACGCAAGTTATATCTTTACTGAAATTTAAAAGAGAGTAAGGGAAAGAGAGTGACACCACAAATTTTACGAGGTTCGACTTACCCCAGCCTACGTCCTCGCTTGAGGTCAACCACCTAAGGAATTCACTATACATTGTTCCTTTCAGGTGGCACAAAAACCTTACAAGAATTACCCTTTTTTTTTTTTTCAAGAAGAGAAACCTTTCCAAGCAACAACCTATGCTTGGTCCAACAATTCAACAAAACCTTGAACTGTCAAAGATCAAGTAGAAAGATATGGATCTGCGTACAAAAACACTCTCAAAACACAAAGAAAATTGTACAAGTTAAATTCCAAATCGTACTTCAAAATCAAAACTAAATAGACAATGTGAAGCTTAAGGTTTAGAAGTCGCCCAATGTTCTTTCTTATTGATATAAGAATTTTAGATGCAACTCAGAATCAGAACCCCTTTTTAATTCAGCAAATTCATAGAGTTTTCCCCTAGCAAAGGTGTGATAAAAAATGAGCTTTAGGAGAGTTTTAGCATTGAAATCATGTATTGCAAAAATATATTCTTCTTTTTGCAAGGAATGTATTTATATACATTTTTAAAGGAAAAAATTTCTCATTAATCATGAAGCATTTTATGTAATTTTTTTTAAAAAAATATTAATTTATAAAATTAGTTTTGAAAGTCTCCCATTTAGGTAACTTTTCAAAAAATATTAAATTATAGAATTAATTTTGAAAATCTTAACTTTTCAAAAAATAGTAAATTATAAAATTAATTTTGAAAATCTTCCATTTAGGTAACTTTTTTTAAAAAATATTAAATTATAAAATTAATTTTGAAAATTTTCCCGCAAGTTTGAAATTAAAAAATTCTCCGCAGAGTCAGTCGACGAACTCACTTGACTGCGTCACTGACTCACTCGACTAGGTCACTTAAAAATATTAAATTATAAAATTAATTTTGAAAATTTTCCCGCAAGTTTGTAATTCAAAAATTCTCCGCAGAGTCAGTCTTCTCTTTTCAAATATTTTTTATTTCTGATTTCTTTAAAATCTAGTTTACTTGAAAAACTTAATTATAACTTTTCAAAAACATTTTCAAGAGTTTTTTTTTAAAGTGCTAGTCTCTAAGTTTTTGTATCTTAAGGCGCTCCACAAATCTAAATAGCAATGACTTGAAGTACTTACAAATATCCTTCTAAGCATGATATCCTTAATCACTAAGTCTTGCAGCCTCTTGAGGTTCAGTCTTTACTTCAAGGTCTGCTTGACCTTTAAGCTCTCCATGTATCTTTTATTTCTTCAATGTTCTGAGAAACTTTCATTTGGTTGACTTTGATCTCCAGCTTACTTCGATGATTAATCGTGAGTGTCCTTTTACTTAGACCTAAATTAAAACATCTCAACAATGCATGTTGAAACATCCTTAATTTTGTTATCATCAAAGCAAAATTGAAAAGTCCAGTTAGGCCAACAATCTCCCTCTTTTTTATGATGACAAATGAGGAGCAATAAAAATATGAGTGAGCCTTAAAAAACTACCCCTTACAACAAGCATCATTTTACTCTCTGCAATATTTGTAGTTTCAAGACCAATTACATTATCATACAATCATGCTCATCATACAATATCATGCTCATTTCATCATTCAAGTTTAAGATCATTCAATATCAAATACTTCTCCCTCTTTCTTTTGATACAATCATGTTCAAATTTTTCAATGCTCAATTTTATCATGCTCATTTTTTGCTCAATACTACTCCCACTTTTGACATCAATCAAAAAGAAAAAAAAAAATTACGTTCAAATGAACAGATGAACGCACACTGTTCAATATATTACAATATAGTATATATATAGAGTGCTTCGATAGTCATATTTCATATTTCGCATTCATATTTTTAAATTCTCTTGAAAAAGGGTTAGATTCATCAAAGTCTACATGAATTGATTCAATTATGGTGAGTGTTCTTTTATTGTAGATTCTATAAGCCTTACTATTTGTGGAGTATCCTAGGAAAATACCTTCATCCGATTTAGCATCAAATTTTCCTAAGTTGTCTTTGTTATATAGGACAAAACATTTACATCCAAAGACATGAAAATAAGTTATGTTAGGCTTTCTTCCTTTCCACAATTCATAGGGTGTCTTGTTTAGGCTTGATCTAATAGAAACCCTATTAATTACATAGCAAGCTGTATTTATAGCTTCGGCCAAAAAATACTTGGGTAGGTTATTTTCATTAAGCAAAGTTCTTGCCATTTCTTGGAGAGTTTATTTTTCCTTTCCACAACCCCATTTTGTTGTGGGGTTCTAGGTGTTGAAAAGTTGTGATTTATGCCATATTGTTTGCAAAATTTTTCAACTTCCTAATTCTTAAATTCTCTTCTTTGGTCACTTCTAAGATTTAAGACATTATACTCTTTCTCATTTTGAAACTTCTTACATAGAGTGATTAACGAGTTGCAAGCTTCCTCTTTGTTAGCTAAGAACAACACCCATGTGTATCTTGAGTAATCATCAACAATTATGAAGGCGTATTGTTTTCCTCCTAAGTTTTGAGTTCTAGTAGAACCAAACAAGTCTAAGTGTTGAGTTCTAGGGTTCTACTAGTTGATATATGTTTCTTCTTTTTGAAACTTTTCTTGATTTGTTTTCCTAGTTGACAAGCATCACACACTTTATCTTTGACAAATTTGGTGTTAGGCAAGCCTTTAACTAAATTCTTTTTAGAAAATTTGGATATAAGATCCATGCTTGCATGTCCTAGCCTCCTATGCCAAAGCCAACTATTTTCACTTATGACAGCTAAGCAAGTTATATCTTGAGAGAGCAAGCTATTAAGGTTTATGCAATATACATTGTTCATTCTATGTGCAGTAAATAGTGTCTTTTGATTCTTAGAATCTTGAATTATGCATTTGTCTTTCTTAAATATTATTTCAAATCCTTTGTCGCTAAGTTGACTAATCTTAATAAATTATGCTTTAGACCATCTACTAACAAGACATAATCTAAGTAGTAAAGAGTCTTTACCTATTTTACCAATTCCGATGATCTTGCCTTTTGCATTGTCACTGAAGGTTACAAATCCTCCATCCTTTGAGTGAGAGAAGTGAACTTAGATTTATCTCCCGTCATATGCCTTAAAAATCCGCTGTCCAAGTACCATTTATCCTTAGACGGAGTGGTCCTAAAGCAAACCTACAAGAAAGGATTTATGTTGTTACTTTTGGAACCCAAACTTTCTTAACTTCCTTTAAATCTTGTCTAGTTTTAGCATTGATCTTCCATTCATTTTTTACTTTAACATACTTTTTCTTGAGTGGACAACTAAAAATTATGTGACCTTTATTTTTACACATGTAGCAAGTAGTATGCTTATAAATGTTTGTTGATGAAGTACATGCATAATGTTTAGATTGATTTACAAAATATCTCATAAACAAGTTTTTCTTTCTTTTGTTTGGTGTTCCATTGTAGCCAATTCCTTCTTTATTGTATGACATCCTTTGTTGTCCTACCATTTTTTTGAAGTTATCTTTACACCTTTGGTAAAGTTGTAGATGACCTTTTCTTTCTCTTGAATTTGCATTTTAAGGTCATTTATTTCTTGCACTCTCTTGCTATCTTTATTCACTTGAGACTTAGCTAATTTTTTAGACAAGTTATCTACTTTCTTCTCAAGCTCTTCAATCTTTAAGTCTTTTTCTTCTTCAACAAGTTTTGAGGATTCAAGCTGATTTCTAAGTGTTTCGTTTTTTTGTTTCAAGTTTATGTTCCTCTTTGAGACTTTAATAAACTTGTTGTGTAGAGAGAATAATTCAGATTGAAGTTCTTTGTAAGAGGGCATGCTTTCACACGAATTACTACATGATTCATCACACGAATCTTCAGAGAGAGAGTAATAAGAGTTCACCTCTTCGTTATGTGCCATAAAGCACATGTTTGCTACCTTCTTGATCACTTGACTCACTCTCCGATTCACTCGAACTTGTGTCATCCCAAGTTACCATTGCAAGCTTATTTTTCTTCTTGAGTTGTGGGCATTCCGGCTTGATGTGCCCAACCTTTTTACAGTGATAGCAAGTGGGAGGATCATTTTTGCTTTTGTATTCCTTTTTATTACTTTCTCCTCTTTCAGTTTTTGATCCATTGAATTTTCTAGCAAATTTCTTGTTTCTTCTCAAGAATTTTCCAAGTCTTTTAGTTATGAGAGCTAAGTCTTCATCTTCTAATTCACTAGATTCATTATCTTCCTCGCTTGAATGTTCTTTCAAGGCTTTTAGAGCTATAGACTTCTTGTTTTTGTTTTCAATGCTTCTTTCCTTCAATATTATTTCATAGGTTAGAAGAGATCCTATGAGTTCATCTAAGGAAGTTGTTTTAAGGTTTCTACCTTCCGTTATTGTTGTGGCTTTTGGTTCCCAAATAAATGGAAGTGCTCTTAGAATTTTGCGAATCATCTCATGGGGGGAATATGTTTCTCCTAAGACACTTAGTGAGTTTATGATATGTGTGAACCTAGTGTACATGCTTGTTATAGATTCATCGAAATTCATTCTAAAAGCTTCGTATTCACTAGTTAACATATCAATTCTACTTTCCCTAATATCTACCGTGCCTTCATAGGTTACTTCTAATTTATCCCAAATCTTTTTAACTGTTTTACATGTCATTACTCTATTGAATTCATTTGCATCAAGTGCACAGTATAAGACGTTTATTGCACTTAAGTTAATTTGCAGCATTTTGTAATTTGATTCAAATAGTTCTTTATCTTCTTTAGGTACTTCTTTTCCATCTACTAGTTTAGTAGGAATTAGATTTCCATTTGTAACAACATTTCATGCCTTCCAGTCCATTGTTTGAAGGTAGATTCTCATTCGTTACTTCCAATAAGTGTAATTTAGTCCACAAAAAATGGGTGGCCTAGTTAAGGATTGACCCTCACCAAAGGGAGCTACTCCTATTTGTGCCATTTTTATATTTATATAGCTACTTGTTAGGTTTTGCTATAACTAGGCTTTGATACCAATTGAAACCTAAGGTGTAGTCCTAAGAGGGGGGGGGGGTGAATTGGGTTATTTAAAAATTATTCTTAGAGTCTTTTCACAAGTTCTACACTTTTTACAATTCTTTACAGACTTTGTTTGTTCCTATTGATTAGGCAATCTACACAATTCTTACTTCCTCTAATCAATCCACAATCACAACAAGCACAACTAATTAATTAATTGTTCAAGCAAAACAACCACAACACAAGAAATCAATTCTTAATTTGCAATATTCAGCAACCATGTATATAAATGTGCAAGTCCTGTAGTTGGGTTTTGAATTGAATATTAAAATACCATCCAAACACTTTTTCAAGATCATAATTTAAATAAACCTTTAGTTAATAGGTTTTGGGTTGTTAACCAATCAACGTACTTCCTTATGGTTTCTGCAAAATATTGATTAACCAACGTACTCCCTCTCAGTTTCCACAAGCCCAAGAATAAATTAGGCTTTGGGTTTACTTAATTTCCAATACACATTAGTTTATGATTGAAAGAATTACAACATCCACGTAGGTTATATCTTTGCTGAAATTTAAAAGAGAGTAAAGGAAAGAGAGTGACACCACAACTTTTACGAGGTTCGGCTTACCCCAACCTACATCCTCCCCTTTGTTCAACCACCTAAGGAATTCACTATACCTTGTTCCTTCTGAGTGGAACAAAAATATTACAAGAATTACCCTCTTTTTTAGGAAGAGAAACCTCTCCAAACAAAAACCTATGCTTGGTCCAATGATTCAACAACACCTTGAACCGTCAAAGATCAAGTAGAAAAATATGGATTTGTGTACAAAAACACTCTTAAAACACAAAGCAAATTGTACAAGTTAAATTCCAAATCGTACTTCAAAACCAAAACTAAATAGACAATGTGAAGCTTAAGGTTTAAAAGTCACCAAATGTTCTTTCTTATTGATATAAGAATTTTAGATGCAACTCAGAATCAGAACCCCTTTTTAATCCAACAAATTCATAGAGTTTTGCCCCCAACAAAGGTGTGATCAAGAATGAGCTTTAGGAGAGTTTTAGCATAGAAATCATGTATTGTTAGAATATATTCTTCTTTTTGCAAGGAAGGTATTTATAGACCTTTTAAAAGGAAAAATTTCTCATTAATCATGAAGCATTTAAGTAATTTTTTAAAAAATATTAACTTATAAAATTAATTTTGAAAATCTTCCATTTAGGTAACTTTTCAAAAAAATATTAAATTATACAATTAATTTTGAAAATCTTCCATTTAGGTAACTTTTCAAAAAATATTAAATTATAAAATTAATTTTGACTTTAATCTCCAGTTTACTTTCATGAATAATCGTAAGTATCCTTTTACTTAGATCTGAATTAAAATCACTCAACAACGCATGTTAAAACATCTTTCATTTTGTTGTCATTAAAACAAGATTGAAAAGCCCAGTTAGGCCAACACTTATTTTCATGTTTTAGGTTGTAAATGCTTTGTGCTTAAGGATACTGAGAATGTAGGAAACTTTGATTCTAAATCTGATGAAGGCATTTTCCTAGGTTATTTTCTTAATAGTAAAGCATATAAAGTTTTCAATAAAAGAACCTTAACTTTCATTAAATCTATTCATGATGTATTTGATGAATCTTTTCTAAGAAAAATGATGAAGATGACATTGACATTAGAAAATGCTTAGATAAGTTATCTATTGATAATAATGCAAGTGAGAATTCAAAAATTAATGATAAATCATCTAAAAATAATAACAATGACAATAAAATTCAAGAGTTGCCCAGGGATTGAAAATTCATTAGGAACCATCATATAGATCAAATCATAGGTGAACCTTCCCATGGTGTAGCCACAAGATCTTCCTCAAAAAATCTAGTGAGTCATTCTACTTTCTTGTCCCAAGAAGAACCTAAAAATATTAAAGAAGCAATAGAGGATGAGTCTTGGGTGATGTCCATGCAAGAAGAACTTAATCAATTTGAAAGAAGCAAAGTGTGGACTCTAGTTCTTAGGCCTAATGATCATACAATTATAGGAATCAAATGGGTATATAGAAACAAGAAAAATGAGAATGGGGTAGTAACTAGGAATAAGGTTAGGCTAATTGCCCAGGCTTATAATCAAGAAGAGGGAATTGATTTTGATGAAACCTATGCTCTTGTTGCTAGAATGGAAGCTATTCGTATGTTACTTGTTCATGCAGCTTTTAAAAACTTTAAATTGTTTCAAATGGATGTTAAGAGCACTTTTATTAATGGCTATATTAATGAAGAAGTGTATGTAGAACAACCACCCGGTTTTGAAAATCATAAATATCCAGATCATGTATACCGATTGTCCAAAGCCTTGTATGGATTGAAGCAAGCTCCTAGAGTTTCGTATGAGAGGCTTAGTGGTTATCTACTAGAAAATGAGTTTTCCCGTGGCAAAATTGACAATACACTTTTCAACAAATCCAAAAATGATGATATGCTTATTGTTCAAATTTATGTTAATGATATCATTTTTGGAGCCACCAATGATGAGCTGTGTAATGAGTTTGCCAAATGCATGCAATGTGAATTTGAAATGAGCATGATGGGTGAACTTAGTTTCTTTTTAGGGTTGCAAATTGAATAAGATAAATATGGAACTTTCATATGCCAATCTAAATATGTCAAGGACTTGCTAAAGAAATTTAATATGGAAGATAGTATAATTCTTGGTACTCCTATAAGTTCTTCCATCAAACTTGATAAAGATGAGCAAGGAATCCCTGTTGATGTGAAATTGTATCGTGGCATGATTGGGAGTCTTCTATGTCTTACATCTAATAGGCCTGATATTATGTTTAGTGCATGCATGTGTGCTAAGTTTCAGGCCACTCCCAAGGAATCTCATCTATTAGCAGTTAAACGAATCCTTAGGTATCTAGTTGGAATCATAGAGTTAGGATTATGGTATCCTAAGCATATGACTTTTAAGATTGTTAGTTATATTGATGCTGACCTTGCCGGTAGTAAGGTTGATAGGAAAAGCACTAGTGGCACTTGTCACTATTTAGGACAATCTCTCGTTTCTTGGTTCTCCAAGAAACAAAACTCAGTTACCTTATCCATAGCAGAAGTAGAATATATTGCAGCTGGAAATTGTTGTGCTCAATCTCTTTATATGAAACAAAAAATTATGAATTTTGGATTGCACTATGATGTTGTACCAATTAAATGTGATAATACTAGTGCAATAAATATCTCTAAAAACCCTATCTCACATTTACGAACTAAACACATTGAGATTATACATCATTTCCTTCATGATCATGTACAGAAAGGTGATATGGCACTTGAGTTTGTGTGCACAAATGAACAATGGGCTGACATTTTCACTAAACCACTTCTAGAAGATAGGTTCATACAAATTAGACGTGAACTAGGTCTCATGCATAGTAGAGATGCTTCCTAGATATTTGATAGAGTGCATCAACTTAGGGGGAGCTTTCTAACAAATCTTAAGTCTAACAATTGATATAACTATTGGTATCTTTCATTGGTTTAGACTTTATGAATTTATTTATGTTTTGCAATGCATAATTCTCATATCTACTACATGATGATGATGATTGTATTTATGTTTTATGTTTTGATCATAATGGAACTATTTGGGTTAAGTAGTTGTGAATAAATTGTTAATCCTAAAACTTAAAACATGTCATTTTTATATAAATTGTGATCATTTTTATGTTTTGATCATAATGGAACTATTTGGGTTAAGTAGTTTTCAAACGGCATACTACCAAAATTTTAAAAAATTTCCCAAACTTATCTTGTGTATTAATGTATCATACTCAATGCCTATGGCTATTTATTCCATAGCCCTTTTTGTTGTTGCCAAAAGGGGGAGATAGTGATGAGAGGCAAAAATTGGATAGTAGTACTTAGTCCTTGAAATAATTTGCATTGAATTTTTTTTTTTTGGCATTATGCATATTGTCAGGGGGAGCCTTTCAAGGCTATACCCACTTTTTGCATGGTGTATTTGTCATCATCAAAAAAAGGGAGAATGTTGACCTCATAGGTCACATCCGGTTTTGATAATGACAAATACTCAAGTATTTGATGGCTATCTAGTCTATGTGCAGGTATATAATTAGCAAATCAAATTGATGGCACATGAAGTAGAGCTTGAAGACCCTAAAGACTATATTATGTTGTATTTCAATTCATTTTTTATTTGGGTTTGTAATAGTAAATAGGAAATAGTATGTAATAATCAATGCATTACATGCATGAATAGATAAATAGGCTTAAAAAAACCTAGATTGACCTTAGGTCCCCCATGCATGCATAAAAGAGTGCCCTACTAAAATTGAGTTAACCATCATATGAATAAGGATAGCATTTTAAAAAGAAAAGGACCGAAAATGCCCAAATTGGCATGTTTAGTCGACCAACCCTTGTTACATAAAGAAGTTCGGTCGACTGAACCTCCCTGGGTAAACAAGTTGACCTCTTGGTCGACCAACCAGAAATATATGGGCAACGCCCTGTTCGACCGAACCACCATGTGGGAATTTCCAACCGCCCGGTCGACCAAACCTCCTAGTTCAAAATGATCTGGTCGACTGAACCACGCAGATTTGAAAAATTGCCTTTAAAACCCTCAAGTACAGTCAACCATCTTTCTAGTTCAAAATACTCACGGTCGACCGAACCCAGACAATTGGTCAATCGAACCTTAAGTACAGTAGACCGGTGCTCTCGGGTTGGCAAATTTTACCGAGGTTAAAAACGTTGTGATTTTAATTAACCTCACTTAAACTTTTTCAAAAATGACTAATATGTCCTAAACGGTTATAATTCTGGGGAATTCTATATATACCTCCTCATTTGCAAAAATTAGGGACTGATTAGCAAACTTAATTAGTAAAAATCCTCTAAAACTCAAAAATTCCTACTCTCATTTTCAAGCATCCTACACTCATTCTTACTCACTTTTATTGCTAAAATCACTTTGTAAGTGTGCTTGAGTGTTCTACCCACTAGGCTTACACTCTCACTTGTTTGGTATTGATTGAAATTTATTTATCTTGAAAGTAAGCCTTAAGTGTTTCTAAGAGACTTTGTTAATAAGTCTTCCTTAGGAATACTTCATTGAGCTTTTGGGTTTTGCATCGTCATTACAATACTCAAGGAGTTCACATTGCATTTTGGTTGCAAAAAATATTCTTCAAATCATTTTCAAAATATCTCTTGTGCTTATTTTTGAGAAGTACTTTTTGAAATATTTGCTTGAGTGCTAGAAATCTTTGTTGCTATATCTTTTGATTGATATCATTATCTTGACACAAAGATTAAATAATTTTCCACCAAATCATTTTTGAATATCTCTTGTGGTTTATTTTGAGAAAAATATTTGTTGAGATATTTAAAATGCGCTTGTGATCTTTGGTGCTGCATTGTGATTGAGATTATTATTTTGACACAAAGATCCTATCACTTATACTCTCACATACTGATGATTGCAATATTTGCATTAATTTTGAGAAAAGAGGGTAAGGCTACACTGAGCTTATCTTATCATATCATTCGGTAGTGTATTGATTAGATTGGTACATAATCTGCTTAGTTGAGAAGTATATTGGTTGTACGTAAATTTTATTGAGAAATTTATTGTATTCCACTCGTGGCCTCAGGAGGATGTAATCCAGCCCAGTAAGAATTGTGTGTAAAGGTCGAGGTCAACCCTGTGCTAATTGGCCTGGTTGTTTAATTGTCGTTTCACCCGTTAAGTGAGCTTATAGTGGTAATCCTTGTGCTTATTAGCCAAGAAGGAGACATAGGCAGTTTGTCGGACCATGATAACATTTCTAGGTGTCATCTCTATTTACTGCTTTATTGTGCATGCTTAGCTAAATTAATTGTGTAGTTTAATTTCTATTGTATATTTATGTTGATTTACTTTGTCTGCACTAGATTGACCTTAGACTTGCATAATACTGCTGTTAGTGGATTGACCTAGGGGATAAAATTTGAAAATACCAATTCATCCCCCCCCCCCTTCTTGGGATTATGGTAAAACTAACACCAAGCACAAGTGATCAAAAACTTAAACATCCACATAACGAATCAACATCTAAGTAATCAAAAACACCATACTCAAGCAAATATAATTTTTAGCACTTTGGTAATTTCAGCTTTTGTTAATAGCCCTGTGTGTATGATTGTTTCAAGCCCTGTAGTGAATGCAATTTGATTCAGTGCAAACCACAACTCAAATCCCAAACAACTCATAATTTAAATAAACTTTTCGTTAATTTGTTTTTCGGTGTTAACCAATCAACGTACTCTCTTTGAGGCTTTCGCAGAGTATTAATCAACCAACGTACTCCCTTTTGGTTTCCGCAACCCCAAAACCAAATTAAACTTCAGCTTATTTAACTTCCTAATTATGTAGTATATCTGATTAAGATATTAAATCATCCACACAGTTTATATGTTTGCTAGAATTTAAAGAGAGTAAGGGAAAGAGAATGAGATGATATTTTTACAAGGTTCAGCTTATCCCCAACCTACGTCCTCGACTTAGGAAAACCACCTAAGGATTCCACTATAATTGTTCCTTTCTGGACGGAACAAAACCTTACACACTCCTTCAATTGGCTAGAGTAATCACCTCTCTAAGTGATACCCCATGCTTGGGCACTCCTTCAAAAGGCTAGAGTAATCACCTCTCCAAGCGATAGCCCATGCTTGGGCAACGATCCAATAATCTAGAATCATCCAAGAACTACAAGAAATATGAAATAAATGTTGCATACAAGAGCACTCTCAAACAGAGCAGATTAGTACAAATTCAGCACTATGTACTTCAAAATTTTAATATCAAGATGAAATAGAATTGAAGCTCAAGATATCACCGGAGGTTCTTTCCTATGATTTGAAAAACTCAGTAGTAAGTTAGAACCGTGGCTTTTGATCAATAGCAATTCAATAGAATTCTCTCAGCAAGAATGTGAGCAATAGTGAGCTTTGTGAGAGATTGAAACTAGGGTGCTTGATTGCTAATTTTTGCTTGGTGATTTGATTCCTTGGGTTAAAGGAGTATTTATAGACTTTTTAGGGTGATTTTCCTTGTTTCCCAAGTTACTTGGAGTATCCACCAAGTTTTTATAACATTTATATTTGAACAACTAATTTTTAGAATTTTTCCATTAAAGTTCAAAATTTAAATTCTTGTAGGGTCAGCTGGCTGAGTCACTTGACTGGGTCAGTTTTTGTATAGGTCAATCGGCTGTACATGCAGTTGACATCCATTCTTTCTGTCTAGAAATTAATTCATTTAAATTTCAGTCGGTTGACTGAACACCATTCAAAATGGTTAATCGGCTGGATAGTCCCTATGTCAGTTGGCTAACTGAACTCAAGTCAATTTTATTAGTTGGCTAAACAGACTCTTTATCAGTCCGCTGACTAAACACACTTCAATCTAGTCAGTCGGCTGAACAGACTAATTAATCGTTGTGATTTGTCAATTAGCTGAGCAAATAATGCTTGTTTATGTCAGTGGGCTGAGCAGTTCATCTTTTCAAAAACTTTCATTTTTTGAGATTTTAAACCCTTGTTATTTGAAAAACTCAATTTTGACTTTTCAAAATCATTTTGCAGAGTTTTCAAAGACTGGCCTCTAAGTCTTAATTGCATCCTAAAGAGCTTCAAAGTATTTCATAAGATATTTAAACATGAAGTGCTTACATAAAGACTTCATAAGACTTTGACATTCTAAACACTTAAGTCTTCATGTTTGCTTTGGCTCTATCTTGTCATCAAACTTTAATATACTTTGAGCTTTCTCTTTAATATCCATGCTCTTATATTCTTCAAGCTTTAATAGATCCTCTTGGAACCCATGCTTTAAGTTTCATTTGATCATCCTTCTTTGAAGTATAAGATTTCAATGGATCCTTGTGAACACTTGACCTTGCTTTCTCATAGTTGAGTCCTGAAATGTCATCACTTAACCAAATATGTTAAGTTCCTCTTTTTTGTTATCATCAAAATAAGATTTTAAGTCTTGTAAGGTCAACAATCTCCCTATTTTTTATGATGACAAATGAGGAGCAAAAATTTGAGTGAGCCTTAAAAAGACTCCCCCTTACAATAAGTATCATCTTAACAATATTTGTAATATCAATGTCAATTTCAAATATTAATTTTAGTATTATGCTCATAGATCAAAATTACATCATTCAAGATCAATATCAACATTCAAGTTCAAATACTTCTCCCCCAACTTAACAATATCAAGCTCACTTTTTGCTCAAAACTTTTCCCCCTTTTGACATCAATCAAAAAGAGTAAGATATCAAAAATGATTAAGTTCAAATAAATCACATTTTGAGCATATGAACATATGAACAAGTATATCACATGAGCACGCACTTCCCAATATATTGCAATGTAGTGTGCTTCAATAGTCAAATAGTCATGCATATTTCATATTTGTAATTCATATTACATATGTGTTGTAACATCTTTAAGTTCACAATCAAGAATATGTTGCACAACATTCATATTAGCTAAAATTCATCATGCATATTTCATATTTTTCATTTATAGTTCATCTTTGCTTTCAACATTCTTTCCATCTCTGACATTAATTCATGATACCAATTTGTTTATTTTATGATACCAGTTGAAAATTAGGGAAAATCATAATACAAGCAATAAGTCATAACACTCGCCCTGAATTTAATACATTTAGATTTGATACCAACTATGCTTTTAAGTTTATCATCTCATGTTTCAAATATTGATTTATATCATGTATGTGCTCATGGATACTAAGAGTAATACCAATATCATGTCAATATTATCAATATCATAACATGCTAATGGATATAATTATGTTGTCATGCTCAAATTTTCAATATATAGTGTGCCATAAATCATCAATATAAGTCAAATCATTTTCATGTCTTTGGCATTATCAAGATATCAGCATGTAAGCATGTAACATAGCAGCATATATAAGCATGGAGCATATTATTGTATTTATGCATTGTGCTACTATTTTCTCAAAATGTTTTTCATATTGCTTCAGATTTTCTTTCTTTTGATTTCATATGAATTCCAAAATTTGCTTTTTAAATCTTAAGCCTTGTATGATTCATTCATTGATGGGGACCAACAATTTTCATTAAAAAAAATCTTTTCATTTCAACTAGCTTATTGAAAATTGAATTAGTCTTTCATTTTGTTACCCATACTTTCTTGGGTCCGGATGGTTTAGAAGAAGTTATTTCCTTGATTTTCCAAACTTGTTTAGTTTTCACATCTTTCCTATTTAATGGACATTCAAACTTTATATGTCCCTTCTTTTTGCATAGGTAGCATATAGTGTGAGCATAGGCATTAGAAGACATGCTAGCATAATATTTAGATGCTTTTATAAAGTATCCCTTGTAAAGATTATTTTTCCTTTTATTTTCAATTCCATTGAATCCTATGTCTTCTTTATTCAAAGATATTTTTTGTGCACCTACCATTCTATCAAAATTTTCTTTTCCTCTTGTGAAATTGTAGATTATTTTAGCTTGATTTTCAATTTTTCCTTTAAGATCACTGATTTTTGAATTTTCTATATTTTTACCTTTTTCTTGCATTTTTCTTAATTTTGAGACATCTTGGTAATTTTATTCTCTAATTTAGAAATATATAAGTCTTAATTTCCACAGAAGTTTGGAATCTTAGATCTTCTATATATTTCATCATCTTTTCATTCTTGCTTTCTAATCTCTTGATTTTTAAATCTTTCTCTCTTTCAGCAAGTTTAAGGGATTCCAACTCCTTTATTGTACCTTCATTCTTATTTTTCAATGAAGTATATTTTTTAGTTACTTTGACTGGGATCTTATGAACTTTTAATAATTCATTTTGTAACTCTTCATAAGATGGCATGCTCTCATCATTGGATTCATTAGATGAATCACTACTATATTCATTAATAAATTTGGATGAAGAGCTTTGTTCTTCATCATCATCATACCATGCCATATAGCAAGTATAAGCATCCTCTTGGTCACTTGATTCATTTTTTGAACTACTAGTACTTAGATTGTCTCATGTAGTGACCTTCATTGCCTTTTTCTTTTTCTTTTTAGAATCCTTCATTAGTAGTGGACAATCCGTTTTTATGTGTCCATCTTTCTTGCAATTATAACATGTGGGGATTTTATTCTTTGATTTCTTTTCATTGGTTTCTTCTTCATTTGATCTTGAGTTTTGGATTTTTCTTTTGAATTTATTTTTCTTTCTTAGTATTCTTGCAAGTTTCTTGGATATGAAGGCTAGTTCATCTTCTTCATCTTCACTATTAGAGTTTTCTTTTGAAGCTTTGAAGGCTATAGATTCTTGGGCTTTAGTTTTTCCACTTCTCTCATTCATAGACATTTCATATGTAAGAAGGGATCCTATGAGTTCATTTAGGCAGGTATTTTTGAGACTTCTTCCTTCCGTTATAGTTGTGACTTTTGGTTCCCAAATCAGTGGAAGTCCTGTAAGGATTCTATGGATTATCTCATACGTTGAGTATGTTTTTCCTAAAGCATTGAGGGAGTTTATAATATGTGTGAACCTTGTATACATATTTGTTATAGTTTCATCCGCGTTCATCTTGAAAGCTTCATTCTTGCTTGTGAGCATGTCTATTTTACTATCTTTAACATCAATGGTTCCTTCATAAGTAACTTCTAATTTGTCCCACATTTCCTTGGCTGATTTGCAAGCCATGGCCTCATTAAATTCTTTTATATCAAGAGCACAATATAAAGCATTCATAGCACTTGAATTTACTTGAAACATCTTATGGTCATTTCTGGTCATCTCTTTTTCTTCTTTGGGAATTTCCTTGCCATCTATAATTTTAGTAGGAATTAAGTCACCTTGTGTGACAACCTTCCAAGCCTTCCAATCTATTGTTTGAAGATAAATTCTCATCATTTGTTTCCAAAATGTATAATTTAATCCACAAAAGAAGGGTGACCTAGTTAAGGATTGACCATCTCCAAAGGGAGCTACTCCAAGGTGTGCCATCTAGATCTTTATATAACTACTTGTTAGGATTTGCTACAACCCCGCTTTGATACCAATTGAAAACCAAGGTGTACTCTCAAGAGGGGGGTGAATTGGGTTATTAAAATTTCTTTCAAATCTTTTAATGAATTCTTAAGCCTTGATGATTTATAAACAACACAACACAAGCTTAATTATTTATTCAATCCACAACCACAAAAACATAAATGAACAAGCAATCCTCAAAACCAATCAACCAAACCAATTGATTTATCAAGCACAAGTGATCAAAAACTTAAACATCCAAATAACCAATCAACATCTAAGTAATCAAAAACAAAATACTCAAGCAAATATAATTTTCAACACTTTGGAAATTTCAGCTTTTGTTAATAGCCTTGTGTGTATGATTGTCCTAAGCCCTGTAGTGAATGTAATTTGATTCAATACAAACACAACTCAAATCCCAAACAACTCAAAATTTAAATAAACTCTTAGTTAATTTGTATTTGGGTGTTAACTAATCAACATACTCCCTTTGAGGTTTTCGCAAAGTATTAATCAACCAATGTACTCACTTTCAGTTTTCACAGTCCCAAAAACAAGTTAAACTTTAGTTTATTTAATTTCCAAATTACGTTGTATATATGATTAAGAAATTAAATCATCCACGCAGTTTATATGTTTGTTGGAATTTAAAAAGAGTAAGGGAAAGAGAATGAGACGAGATTTTTACGAGGTTCAACTTATTCCCAGCCTACATTCTCGCCTTAGGCAAACCACCAAAGGATTCCACTACACCTGTTCCTTTTAGGACAGAACAAAACCTTACGCACTCCTTCAACAAGTTAGAGTAATCACCTCTCCAAATGATACCCCACGCTTGGGCACTCCTTCAATAGGCTAGAGTAGCACCTCTCCAAATGATACCCTATGCTTGGGCAACAATCCAACAACATGGAATCATCCAAGAACTACAAGAAATACCAAATAAACGTTGCATACAAGAACACTCTCAAACAGAGCAGATTAGTACAAATTTAGCACTACGTACTTCAAAATTTTAATATCAATATGAAATAGAATTGAAGCTCAAGATATCACTGGAGGTTCTTTCTTAGGATTTGAAAAACTCAGTAGCAAGTTAGAACCATGACTTTTGATCAACAACTATTCAGTAGAATTCTCCCAGCAAGAATGTGAGCAAGAGTAAGCTTTGTGAGAGATTGAAAGTAGGATGCTTGATTGCTGGTTTTTGCTTGGTGATTTGATTCCTTGGGTTAAAGGAGTATTTATAGACTTTTTAGGGTGATTTTCCTTGTTTCCCAAGTTACTTGGAGTGTCCACCAAATTTTTATAACATTTATATTTGAACAACTAATTTTTAGAATTTTCCCATTAAAGTTCAAAATTTAAATTCTCGTAGGGTCAGCCGGCTGAGTCACTCGATTGGGTCAGTTTTTGTATAGGTCAATCGGTTATACAAGCAGCTGACACCATTCTGCCTGTTTAGAAATTAATTCATTTAAATTTCAGTCGACTCATTGAACATCGTTCAAAATGGTCAGTCAGGTGGATAATCCATGTGTCAGTCGGCTGACTGAACTCAGGTTAATTTTGTCAGTCAGCTGGATAGGCCCTTTGTCAGTCGGCGGACTAAACACACTTTCAATCTAGTTAGTCGGCTAAACAGACTAATTAATCATTGCGATTTGTCAGTCAGCTGACCAAATAATGCTTGTTTAGGTCAGTCGGCTGAGCAGTTCATCTTTTCAAAAACTTTCATTTTTTAAGATTTTAAACCCTTGTTATTTGAAAAACTCAATTTTGACTTTTCAAAATCATTTTCCAGAGTTTTCAAACACTGGTCTCTAAGTCTTAATTGCATCCTAAAATGTTTTAGAGTATTTCATAAGATATTTAAACATGAAGTACTTACATAAAGACTTCATAAGACTTTGACATTCTAAACACTTAAGTCTTCATGCTTGCTTTGGCTCTATCTTGTCTTCAAACTTTAATATACTTTGAGCTTTATCTTTAATATCCATGCTCTCATATTCTTCAAGTTTTAATATATCCTCTTGGAATCCATGCTTTAAGCTTCATTTGATCATTCTTCTTTGAAGTATAAGCTTTCAATTGATCCTTGTGACCACTTGACCTTACTTTCTCATAGTTGAGTCTTGAAATGTCATCACTTAACCAAATATGTTAAATTCCTCTTGTTTGTTATCATTAAAACAAGATTTTAAGCCTTGTAAGGCCAATATCTTTGAATTTCCATGCCTTTTTAGTTTTAACCTGCTTTCTTTTAAATGGATAATCAAATTTGATATGACCCTTATTTTTACATAAGAAACATATGGTATGTGTGTGTGTGTTAGCATTGGTTGAAGAAGTGCTAGCATAGTTTTTAGATTCTCTTACAAAATAACCATGTAGAGATTTTTCTTCCTCTTATTTTCTTTTTCATTAAAGCCAATGCCTTCTTTATCTAAACTCATCTTTGAGAGCCAACTAGTTTGTCAAAGTCGTTTTTCCACTTGTAAAGTTATAGATTATTTTAGAATAATATTCTATTTTTGTTTCCAAACTAGTGATCCTTAAATCTTTCTCATTTTCAAAAAGTGGTTTGTGATTTCAATTGTTCGAGTTCTTTTGATAGCTTTTAAGTCTTATTCTCTAGTGTAGCAATGTATTAGTCTTTTTTCTTTTTCAACAGTGTGAGTTAACTCTAATTTCTTCATTAACGTTTCATTCTCACTTTTTAGTGTGGTGTTTTGTTTGGACACCCTAACAAAGCTTTTATGTAATTTAAATAACTTGATTTTTAATTCAATGTAAGATGGCGTGCTATCATAGGATTCATTGTAGAATTCATCACTAGAATCAATAAACGAGTTAGAGTAAGAGTTTGCATCATCGTTTAGTGTCATAAGCCACCTCTTGATTGCTCAAGTCACTTTTCGAGCTGCTTGAGCTGGAGTCATCCCAAGTTGTCGCCTTCATTTCCTTCTTTTTCTTCTTCATAGACTCCGTTTTAAGTTGTGGACAATTAGGTTTAATATGAGCTACTTTCTTGTAGTTATAGCAAGTTGGAGGCTCTACTTTTGTTTTTTTCCTACTTGTTTCTCCTTTGTCCATTCTAGTTCCTCAGAATTTCCTAGTGAATTTCTTATTCCTTTTTAAGAACCTACCTAGTTGTTTTGTGATTAAAGCCATATCTTCTTCATCCATCTCTTCATCTTCCTTGTCACTTGAGCTTTCTTTGGAAGCTTTAAGTGCGATGGATTTCTTAGCTTTTCTATTTTCGTTTGCTATTTCATTTATGGTCATCTCATATGTGAGAAGAGACCCAATAAGCTCATCTAAGGTCATCACCTTTAAGTTTCTACCTTCAGCTATGGTTGTGGTCTTAGGTTCCCAAACAAATGGGAGTCCTTTAAGGATTTTTCTAATCATTTCATATGTAGGGTAGTTCTTCCCAAGTGCGTTTAGGGAATTTATGATATGGGTGAACCTAGTGTACATACTAGATATGTATTCTTCTGAGTTCATCCTAAAAGCTTCATACTCACTGGTGAGCATATCTATCCTACTATCCCTAATGTCTATGGTCCTTCATAGGTTATTTCTAATTTCTCCCAAATTTCTTTGGTACTCTTACAACCCATTTTTTTATTAAACTTGTTTGCGTCTAACACACAATATAGGGCATTCACTGTACTTGAATTTATTTGCATAAGCTTTATGTCATCCTCATTTATTTCACTTTCTTCCTTAGGAACTTTTTTACTTTCAGTGAATTTTTAGTACGCACGTAATTTCCTTGGACAACAACTCTCTAAGCCCTCCAATCAATGGTTTGTAAAAAGATTATCATCCTTTGTTTCTAGAAGGTGTGCAAAATATTGGAGGCCTAATAGAGGATTGACCTTCACCGAATGGGGACACGCCTAGGTTTGCCATTTAAATCTTTGTGCAACTACCTATTAGGATTTATTGCAACCTATGCTTTGATACCAATTGAAAGTTAATGTGTAATCCCAAGAGGGGGTTGAACTGGGTATTTTAAAATTTTGTGTGCGAAAGCTTAATCAATTTTAAAACTTATTTAATACGTGTTATAAATATTTTATTCACCACAGAGTATTTTCAGTAAACAACTATACCAATATCAAGATTCCTAAATATAAGAAAGCTTAACCTTATATACCAATTTTTAATTAATCACAAACTATGGACAATGCTTGCAACAGATCAATATTAATAATTACTCAACCACACTAAGATTTATGCCAGAGCTTAGGTGAGCAATGAATCAATATAATATTATATCAACATATTTAATCAAACTTAAATTAGTAACTTTAGCAGAGTTTGATTGATATGGATATACAAATCATTCATAGTATTCAAAACATTCACAAATCGAAAGAAACCATTCACAGCATACACAGCAGATATACTTCAATATAAATATGTTTGAAAAGTAAATGAGATAAGGGAAAGAGTGACACCGAATTTTTCACAAGGTTCGGCAACCATGCCTATGTCCTTGCCTCAAACAAACAGCTATAAGGATTTTACTAATCTCTCCATTCAGTAGGTGGAGACACCTCTCTCCTTCAGTAGGTGGAGACACTTCTCTAGCAAGAACACCCCTCTTGCTTGTCAACGACTCACAACCATAGTCATCAATTTACAGAGAAATCAATAACTAATTTTTGTACAACAAGAAACTCTTTTAACAGGGCAGATTTGTATACGTATAAACACTGTAATACTCTCAAAGTAATATTTGCTATGAAGCTCAAGAGATTGGCTTGGTTTTCTAGATTGAAAGATTAGAACTTTGAAGTATAAAACAAGAAAATATTTTTAGCAAGGAGAAACAGCGCACAGCATATTCGCAAACGTAAATCAATGTGTTTGCTTACCTTAACATGATTAGGGTTAGCCTTTTATAGCTAGGTTTGAATTTTGATAGTTGGTGCAAGTTTTGGTAACAATATATTTCAAAATTGGAAAGATATCGCGCTGTTCGAAAAATATATTGTGCGCTTTAATTAACTAAACTTGTAGTTTGGTCGCCTGAACAAATTAAAATTATGAATTTTGAAATAGGTAGTAGCCTTTCGCTCGATTGAATCCTTAGTTTGGTCGCCCGAACCAACATTGTCTGGACTTTAACATTGGCCGTAGCCATTCGCTCGACCAAACCATAGTTTTGGTTACCCAAACTCTCTAATGCCAGACTAGTTTGTTCATATTCCTGCATTTGGTTGACTGAGCATAAGCTTTAGGTGCCCAAACACCCTGAAATTTAATTTTCTTTGTATTTTTTTTATGTAATTGGTGTAATCCCAAGAGGGGGTGAATTGGAGATTTAAAACTTTCTAGATCAATTTAAGATCTTAGACAGTATTTTGTAACCCTAGGGTCTTTCTAAGCAGTCTTAGTTCCCCCAATTGATCAAGTATGCAAATATTCAAAACATATATGGCATTCTTAACAATTAAATATTTGCATACATCCATCGCCTCATATCCCATTCAAAATATAAGCGTGTATGTAAAGTGATTAAGTTATTAATGCGAACATACACGAGTGCAGCATATCTCATTTAATTTAATGTGTGCATGTAAATAATCACAACAATAAATAGAAAGGCATACACATGTGGAAATTAAAGTGTGGAAATATAAATGAGATAGAGAGAGACATATACACAATTTTTTATCGAGGTTCGACCAAACCAGCCTACGTCCCCGCCTTCGTCCTCACCTTGGGCATACCCCCCAAGGATTCCACTATCCTTGCTCACTTAAACACGTAGACCAGAAGTCGTTACAACCTTTCTTTATGGGGAAAGGTAAACTCCAACTCAATTACAGAGCTGAGCCATAACCATACAGTCTCTCCTTACGGGGCGAGGAATACCCTAGCTACACTTACCGATCGGAGCCATAACTCAACCACACTTTATGGGCAGTACCAAAACCTAGCTCAATTACCTGACTGAGCCCAACTGGTCTCCTTTACGGGGTGAAGACTCCCCAGTTCAATTTACGGGTTGAACCCAATCGGTCTCCCTTACGGGGCAGAGACTCCTCAGTTCAATTTACGGGCTAAACCCAACTAGTACATAAAAATATTTTTTTGTACGTATAAAAATACTTCTAAATACAAGTAGAGATATAAAACTTTAAAACTCAAAAAATGCACTCTCAAATTATATGAAATAAGTTGTGTTGTTATTCACTTAAGATATAACAAAATGGGATTTTTTTTCCCAAGGTTCCATCCATGTATATACTGAAAACAAAGGTGTAGTCCCAAGAGAGAGGTGAATTGGGTTATTAAAATTCCTTTTAAAACCTTTTATGAATTCTTTAACTTAATTTAATTCTTTTAACGGATTTTGATTTCTTGTTGATTTAGTAATCACACAATAAAATCTTAATTCTTTTTATACAATCCACAACCACACAAAATAAAAACTCAATCAATCAAATCCACAAAATATTTAATCAAGATATACTATGCAATTATTTTATCTTTTCCAAGAACTCCATATGGTTAGTTTGTTTGTAGCCCTACATATATGAATTTGTAAGTCTTGTAGAGAATGTAATTTGTTTCTCAATTTGATATTCAAAAAAACATTCACACTCTTCCCAAAATTCAGAATTCAAATAAACTTTTAGTTAATTTATCTTTGGGTGTTAACCAATCAACGTACTCCCTTTGAGGTTTCCGCAAAGTATTAATCAACTAACATACTCCCTTTCAGTTTCCGCAATCCCAAATCAAAATTTAACTTTAAGTTTACTTAATTTCCAAATTTATGTAGTATATATGATTTAGGAATTTAAAACATCCATGCAGTTAATATATGTGCTGAAAATAAAAAGCAAGGGAAAGAGAGAGTGAGACCACGGTTTTTACGAGGTACGGCTTATCCCTAGCCTACATCCTCACTTTGGCTAACAACCAAAGGATTCCACTAAATCAATTCCTTTTTCGGGCAGAACAACACCGTTACACACTCCTTTAGTAGGCTAAAGCCCGCCTCTCCAAGTGATATTCCCTCACTCAGTCACTCTTTTAATTAGGCTAGAGCAGCACCTCTCTAAGCGATCCTCCACGCTTAGCCAACGATCCAACAATCCTGGAATCATCACAATCTGCAAGAGCTACAACAAATAGATGTGTACAAAGGGTGCTCTCAGATAGAGTTGATTAGTACAATTGAAAAATAATATACTTCAATTCAAAAATATCAAAAGAATGAAGTAGAAAGCTCAAGATTTATATCATCGGATTACTTCTCTTGATAAGGATCAAGAACTCAGATTATATGCTTCAGAGAAGACTTGATATACTCAAAAATATCTTAGTGATTTTGCAGCAATTCAATCAGCAGTTCAATAGCAAGAAGGCTTTGAAGAGAGAGAGAGAGAGAGAGAGAGAAAGAGCTTTGAGAGATTATTCAATTCTTGGTAAGTTTAAAATTCATAACCCATGTATTTATAGGCTTAAAAACACTCTCATTCGTGCTGTCCAAGTTTACTTGGAGTTCCCCCCATGTTTCTAAAAAGATTAGGGCGCAGATAAATTAAATTTGAAATCAAGAAGTTTGAAAAATCTAGCCGTTGCCAAACCTCGGTTGCCTGAGGTGCAATTTCGATCGCCTGAAGTGGGTTCAAGTGTGATACCCCATGATGAAAGGCTTAAAAGACTAGATGTTACTACCCATATCAATAAGGTGCACCTTTCTTTTCGGGAGCTTTCCCATAAGAACTTCATAGTTAATCGTGCTTAGCTTGGAGCAATCTTGGGATGGGTGACCATCTGGAAAGTTTTCTCAGGAAGTGTGTGAGTGATGACAAAACACACTGAAAAGAACACGTGTTGGTTTATGGGGCCAGTCATTAGTCCGATAAGGTTCGCCCTCTGTTGTCTGGTCCAAGTGGAGGAGAAGAGACGCAGTGCTCCCTGGCAGACCCAGGTTGGGGCGTTACAAATGGTATTAGAGCCAACACCTAGCCAAAAGTGTGATAAGATTCACATCGCCTGGGTTTGTAAATGTGGGTTCGCAACGAGGATGTTGCGTTCTATAAGTGGGCAAGAATGTGATACCCCATGGATTAAAGGCTTAAAAGACTAGATGTTACTACCCATATCAACAAGGTGCACATTTCTTTTAGGGAGCTTTCCCATAAGAATTTCATAGTTAAGCGTGCTTGGCTTGGAGAAATCTTGGGATGGGTAACCACCTCGGAAGTTTTCTCAGGTAGTGTGTGAGTGAGGACAAAACATACTGAAAAGAACACATGTTGGCTTGTGGGGCCAGTTATTAGTCCAATAAGGTCTGCCCTCGTGTTGTCTGGTCCAGGTGGAAGAGGAGAGACGCAGTACTCCCTGGCAGACCCAGGTTGGGGCATTACATCAAGTGCCTAAAGATACAGGGTCAGGCGCTTGAAGCAACACTGTCTATTCTAATTTCTTTCAATAAATCATCAATCGCTTGAGGATAAAACTTCAGTCGCTTGAACAATTAAAAATCTGTTTTCTTCTCTCTTTTTCAAAAATGTTTGGCTTTCTTACTTTCTTACTTTTGGAAAACATTTTTTGGGGTTTTAAAATAAAGTCTCTAAGTCCATTTATATCCCCTAATGAGCTTCATTTCATTCAAAATCATATTTTATACTTGAAGTACTTACATGGAGCTTTCCTCAAATATGAAAACTTTCTTGCTCATTGAAATCTTCATGATCATCATTTCTTTTTCATTTGAGGTTGATTATCCAATGAGTCCTTTGTTGCTTTGAGTCTCCTTGAGCTTTCTCTTGATCACCTTGTAATATGTCTTTGAGTACTTAGTGTTCCTTAGATAGTTCTTTTGAATCTTGGCTTTTTGAAGTTCTTGAAATATCATTACTTGAACACAAACACGTTAAACTTTTCCTTCATTTGTTACCATCAAAACAAGATGTGAAAGCCTTGTTAGGCCAACAATCTCCTCTTTTTTTATGATAATAAATAAGAAGCAAAAATTGAGAAAACCTTAAAAAGAAAGCTCCCCCTTACAATAAGCATATTGTTTAACAAATTTAAAGTGATTTTTTCATATATTAGTTCAAAACTCAAAAAGTCATATATATCATAACATTGCTCATATCATTGCATACTCATAATATTGCATATTCATAATATTGCATATTCTCTTCCATACTTTATTATATGCATCAAAAAGTCATATCTATCAATTCACTAACTTGCATATTTTTGCTTTCTAAAACATCTCCCCCTTTGACATCAATCAAAAAGAGATAAAAAATGATTAAGTTCAAATAAAATCACATTTTGAGCTTATCATCAAACATGCATACCAAACATATGTACACACTCAATTTATTATTTTTCAATATAGCATATATAAAGTGTTTTAATAGTCATGCATATGTGTTGTAACATCTTTACTTTGACATTATTCAAGATACCAATTGTTGATTTCATGATACCAATTGAACTTTTGAATTGTGATACCAAGTAAGACATTAAAGAATAATACAATTTGAAATTTGAAAATTATGTTACCAATATAAATTTTCATTAATTCATGATATCAATTTGAAAATAGGGAAACAATCATAATATAAGCAATAAGTCATATGACTCCCCCTGAATTTAATACATTCAAATTTGATATTAATTATGCTTTTAAGTTTATCATCTTATGCTTCCAATATTGATTTTCATCATGTATGTGCTCATGGATACTAATATCAAATATCATGTCAATATCATCAATATCTACATGCTCATGAATACAATTATGCTAGTCATGCTCAAATTCCAATTGAACTTTTTAAATTTTGAAATCAATTGAGCTTTTAAATTGTGATACCAATTAAAGTATTCATGGATACAAATATACTTTATAGATACCAAAACTAATATTATATCATGTATAGCTCATGGATATCATATCAAAATTTCATGCTTCAAAATCAAGCTCAATAATTTCATGCTCAAGTTTTCAATATATAGTGAGTCACAAATCATCAATATAAGTCAAATCATGATCATACACATGTCTTTGGTATTTTTAGCATTTTAGCACAGAAGTATATCAGCATATCATGTAAGCTGGGAGCATATCATTATCATTTGCATTGTACTACAACATTGCTCAATTTGCTCTCATTCTCAAATATCTTTTCTTAAAAAAAACAATAAGCTCAGATTTTCTTTGATTTCATATGACTTTCCAAGCTTCATATATCTTTATATTTTCTAATTCAAGGCTTGTATGAATTATTCATTAATTGAGGCCAACAATTAGTTTCATTAGTTTCAATAAGATCAGCATTGATAAGCTTGAAAAAATTTTATCCCTATCTTCTATTTCAATTTTGTTCAATATCCTTGTATGATTTCCCATAGACTTGTTGTCAATTGAAATTGAAGGATTTTGTCATAGTATTTCATCTTGGTACCCATACTTTCTTGAGTTCAGATTGTTTAGAAAGTAATGTTTCTTTAATTATCAAAACTTGTTTAGTTTTCACACCCTTTCTCTTAAATGGACAATCAAACTTTATATGTCCCTACTTCTTACATAGGTAGCATATGGTGTGAGTGTAAGCATTTGAAGAAGTTCTTGCATAGTCCTTGGAAGCTTTTGTAAAGTACCCCATATAGAGGTTCTTCTTCCTTATATTTTCAACTCCATTAAATCCTATGCCTTCTTTGTTTAATGTCATTCTTTGTGATCCTATCATTTTGTCAAAGTTTTTCTTTCCTTTTGTGAAATTGTAAATGATCTTTTCTTTTTCTTCAATTTGATTTTTGAGATCATTTATCTCAATATCTTTCTTGCCATCAATATTCTCTTGTGATTTCTCTAATTCTTGAGACATTTTTCTGATTTTTTTTTTTCTAATTCATAAATATATTGATCTTTCTCTTTATCAATGGAAGCTAGGGATCTTGTATCTTCCAATTCCTTCATGATTTTTCATTCTTGCTCTCTAATTTCTTGATTTTCAAGTTTTTTTCTTTTTCAGCAAGATTTATAGATTCTAACTCTTTTATTACTACTTCATTCTTATTTTCAATTTTCTTTATTTTTGAATCTTCTTCATTTGCAGCAAGTTTAAGAGATTCTAACTCTTTCATTACTCCTTCATTCTTGTTTTTCAATGATGTGAATCGTTTAGTCGCATTGACTAACATCTTATGTACTTTGAATAAATCATTTTGAAGTTCTTCATAAGATGACATACTTTCATCATTGGATTCATTGGATGAATCACTACTATAACCATTAACCGATTTGAATGAGGAGCTTCCCTCATCGTCCCAAGCCATAAAGCAAGTATAAGCAACCTCCTGGTCACTTGATTCACATTCCGAACTACTTGTACTCAAACTATCCCAAGTAGTAGCTTTCATTGCCTTTTTCTTTTTGGAATCCTTCTTAAGTAGTGGACATTCTGATTTTATATGTCCAGCTTTGTTGCAATTATAACATGTAGGAATTTTTTTTCTTGATTTCTTCTTGCTAATTTCTTCTTCTTCATCATCTAATTCAGATTTTTATTTTCGTGTATTTCTTCTTTTGAATTTATTCTTCCTTCTTAGTATTCTTGCAAGTTTCTTAGATATGAATGCTAGTTCATCTTCATCCATCTCTTCTTCACTACTAGATTTTTCTTTTGAAGCTTTGAAGGCTATAGATTCTTGGGCTTTGGTTTTACCATTTCTTTCATTCATTGACATTTCATATGTGAGGAGAGAACCTATGAATTCATCTAGGGAAGTGTTTTTCAAATTTCTTCCTTCAGTTATTGCAGTGGCTTTTGATTCCCATATAGGTGGCAGCCCTCTAAAATTTTTTTGAATCATTTCATACATTGAATATGTTTTTCCTAAGGCATTGAGAGAGTTTATAATATGGGTGAACCTAGTATACATACTAGTAATCGATTCATCCATATTCATTTTGAAAGCTTCATGTTCACTAGTTAGCATGTCAATCCTATTGTCTCTAACATCGACCATTCCTTCATAGGTTACCTTTAACTTATTCAAAATTTTTTTGGCTGTTTTGCAAGCCATGACTCTATTGAATTCATTAATATCTAAAGCACAATACAAAGCATTGATAGCACTTGAATTAACTTGCAGAATTTTGTGATCTAAGTCAATCATATCCTTTTTCTCCTTAGAAACTTGTTTTCCATCTACTAGTTTGAGGTGAATTAGGTCACCATCCGTGACAACCTCCCAAACTCTCCAATTCATAGTTTGAAGGTAAATTCTCATCCTTTGTTTCCAAAATGTATAATTTAAACCACAAAAGATGGGAGGCCTAGTTGAGGATTGTCCTTCTCCAAAGGGAGCTACGCCTAAGTGTGCCATTAAGATCTTTGTATAGCTACTAATTAAGATTTGCTATAACCCCACTCTAATACCAATTGAAAACAAAGGTGTAGTCCCAAGAGGGGGTGAATTGGGTTATTAAAATTCCTTTTAAAACTTTTTATGAATTCTTTAACTTAATTTAATTCTTTCAAGGAATTCTTGATTTCTTATCAATTTAGCAATCACATAATAAAAGTTTAATTCTTTTTATACAATCCACAACCACACAAAATAAAAACTCAATCAATCAAATCCACAAAATATTTAATCAAGATATACTATGCAATTCTTTTGTCTTTTCCAAGAACTCAAGATGGTTAGTTTGTTTGTAGCCCTACGTATATGAACTTGTAAGCCCTGTAGAGAATGTAATTTTTTTCTCAATTTGATATTCAACAAAATATCTACACTCTTCCCAAAATTCAGAATTCAAATAAACTCTTAGTTAATTTATCTTTGGGTGTTAACCAATCAACGTACTCCCTTTGAGGTTTCCGCAAAGTATTAATCAACTAACGTACTCCCTTTCAGTTTTCACAATCCCAAATCAAAATTAAACTTTAAGTTTACTTAATTTCCAAATTTACGTAGTATATATGATTTAGGAGTTTAAAACATCCACACAGTTAATATATGTGCTGAAAATAAAGAGCAAGGGAAAGAGAGAGTGAAACCATGGTTTTTACGAGGTTCGGTTTATCCCCAGCCTACGTCCTTTCCTTTGGCAAACAACCAAAGGATTCCATTAAATCAGTTCCTTTACCGGGCGGAACAACACCATTACACACTCCTTTAGTAGGCTAGAGCCCACCTCTTCAAGTGATATTCCCTCACTCGGTCACTCCTTTAATTAGGCTAGAGCAGCACCTCTCTAAGCCATCCTCCACACTTAGCCAATGATCCAATAATCCTGGAATCGTCACAATCTGCCAAAGCTACAACAAATAGATGTGTACAAAGAGTGCTCTCAAATAGAGTTGATTAGTACAATTGAAAACTAATATACTTCAATTCAAAAATATCAAAAGAATGAAGTAGAAAGATCAAGATTTATATCACCGGATTACTTATCTTGATAAGGATCAAGAACTCAGATTATGTGCTTCAGAGAAGACTTGATATACTCAAAAATATCTCAATGATTTCGCGGCAATTCAATAGCAAAGAAGGCTTTGAGAGAAAGAGATAGAGAGCTTTGAGAGATTATTCAATTCGTGGTAAGTTTAAAGTTCATAACCCATGTATTTATAGGCTTAGTAACACTCTCATTCGTGCTGCCCAAGTTTACTTAGAGTGCCGCCCAAGTTTCTAAAAAGATTAGGGCGCAAGTAAATTAAATTTGAAATCAAGAAGTTTGAAAAATCTAGTCGTTGCTGAACTTCGATTGCCTAAGGTGCAACTTCGGTCGCCTGAAGTGGGTTCAGGTGCTTGAAGATACAGGGTTTGGCACTTGAAGCAACACTGCCTGTTCTGATTTCTTTCAATAAATCATCAGTCGTTTGAGGATAAAAACCTCAGTCGCCTAAACAGTTAAAAATCTCTTTTCTACTCTCTTTTTCAAAAATGTTTGCCTTTCTTGCTTTCTTACTTTTGGAAAACATTTTTCGGGATTTTAAAATAAAGTCTCTAAGTCCATTTATATCCCTTAATGAGCTTCATTTCATTCAAAATCATATTTTATACTTGAAGTACTTACATGGAGCTTTCCTAAAATATGAAAAATTTCTTGTTATTTGAAATCTTCATGATCATCATTTCTTTTTCATTTGAGGTTCATTATCCAATGAGTCCTTTGTTTCTTTAAGTCTCATTGAGCTTTTTGTTGATCACCTTGTAATATGTCTTTGAGTACTTAGTGATCCTTAGATAGTTCTTTTGAATTTTGGCTTTTTGAAGTTCCTGAAATATCATCACTTGAACACAAACACGTTAAAATTTTCCTTCATTTGTTACCATCAAAACAAGATGTGAAAGCCTTGTTAGCCCAACATACACATGAAGTGATATGTTGATCTTAATGCTTTAATTAACCTCACCTGAACCCCATCAACAACACAATGATCTCTAATGTCAAATGGATGCATGACAAAGACGAAAATGATGGACTCAAATATGGTTTTACACATGTTCTGGAACATGGACCCCAAGAGAACTAGTTGCGTTGTCACGAAAACAATAATCTTTATTGATGCCAAACGTATCACCACAAGAGACTCCACAATTATGATCACTGAGACAATTGCACTTGCTAGCTTATGAAGTTGTTGTACTACTGTCTTAGTATCATTTAAGGAATGTGCTTGCCATGGACTTTCGCTCAAAATAAGCTTGTACCTACATGCATGGTAAGGTTATCACACATTAAAAAATAATAAGATAAGCCCATTTTTATGTACTAGTAAATATGTAATATGCGATGTATGTGATTGCTGGTGTATAATCTTGAATAATATTTAAATAAATTATAATATAGTTTAGAAATATTTTAATAAATTGATAATATAATATCATAATTGAGTCTATAAGTTTAGGTACAAATATTCAAATTTCTTTATAAGAATTTATATTTTCTTTACAATTATAAAATATGGGCATAGATATGGGCAAGGGATACTCTTATGACATAGCACGTATATAAAAATGCAATAAATCTCAAGATATAAGGAATGACATGAAAAGGACATGCAACTTACAATTATATTCAAATATACTGCATATCACAAATACTAAATTAATTCTAACATTTACATGGCAACAACAAAGAAAATAATTTATATATATATATATATATAACTAATTCATATATAACTAATTAATAATTTTTTTATTTTTATTATACGTTAATTAAATCATAATGGGTGTTGATTGATGTGGGTACAATTATTGGACCGATTTTTATTTTTATTTCGTTGATGTATTTGTTTGAGATGAATTCAAAATTATTCAAATTGTGTAATCATCAATTAATAACATTGGCAGACGACCGAAAGTCATTTGATTATAATTCATTACAATCATTAGTAGAAAGTTCATATATATTCTTTTTTTAGTCATTGATAAATAACTTGTTGACCATAATTTATGAACCTAGTTCCCATAGGGAACATATCGAGAATATTTATGAATCATTTTCTATTTGTTTCTTTATTTCCATAAATATTTTTCAAAATAATGAGTGAAAGAGATTTGGAGAGAGTAAAAGATTTGCCCTAAAGAAAGATTTTTGCAATAAAAAATAGTTTGGAAAACGTTGATTAAAAATTAGCCTAAAAGATTTGAGAGAAAAATTTGGCTAGTCAAACTTACTAATTTAGCTAATGTAGGTGGTGTATATAGATTTTTAGATAATTTGACCATTGAGGGACACGCTCATTATTTTAGAAATGTTTAATTAAAATTAATTGCATTTAAGCACTGAAAAATAGGACAACCCAAGAGGTTCAGTCGACTAACCAAGACATCAGTTGACTGAGCTACGTTAAGATTTGATTTTTTCCTCTAGGTTCGGTCGACTGAGCAAATCGCCGGTTAGCTAACCTTGGGCAATTTTCCTTCCTTTATAGGATTGGTCAGCTGGCCAAATGACTGGTTGGCCAAGCCATGAAGGCCAGTTAGCTGAGGCAATTTTGATTTTAAAGATCGGTTGGCCAAGGAATGTAGAAAATCCAAGTTTGAGGTTCAGTCGACTGTGGAAGCTTAGTTCAACAATGGTCGGTCGACTAAGCCTTTGTCAAACTTTGACTTCAAGCCTTATGTATGGTCAGTCAACTAAGGTGATTTGAACTAGAATGGTTCAGTCGACCAAGGTCCTTGAATACCTCAGTTCTTGCCCTGATATTGACCCAAGAGATATTTTAAAACCTTCACAAGTTTTAGCCTTTTAGAAAAAGGTTTTTCGTGCAAGTGTTGGGTCCCCTATGGTCAGTTTAAGGTCGTCTAAGCTTAACAATTCATATCATGAAGATACATACATTATTACAAATTGAATATAAAACTAAACTACAATACAAATCAAATAGTAAATGTCTTCTTGCTTGCTCCTTTGACTTCATGGAATGCGCCTGATTGTGATTTTACATCCTTTATGGCTTCCATCTTTAGTCCCTTTATGTGTGTGTTGAATAATATACATGTTCACAAGTTAAGTACACATATAAGAAACTTGTGCTTTTCCAGCATCAAAATAGAGATCAGACTCAAAAAGTCAACAATCTCCCTCATTTTGATGATGACTAACGCACCAGAGCAAAACGAGAATAACCAGAAAAGGCTCCCCCTAACAATATGCATATTGTTAAAATAAGTAATACAACTCAAGTATATTCAATAAAGAAGACATTACAATTTAATCATGTATTTAGTTTTAGCATTAAAGCACAAATGCTCAAATATTTGCCCCTATATTGCCCTAAAAAATTTCCCTCTTTTGGTCCTTATCATTTTACTCATAAGTCTTCCCTTTTTGGCATCAACAAAAATGGCTAAACTAAGTAGACAATAATTTTAGCAATTTAATATTTTTAGCTTAACATAGAAACTCCCTCTTTTTGAAATAATTTTTATTTTTCTTAGAAAACTCTCCCCCTTTTGTTGTAGGATTTGGGCATAGAAAATTTAGAACTGTTTTAAAAATATTTGGCAATTTTGCATACAAAAACAGTTTAACTGGTCATAAAAAAATGATATGAAAAACATGGTCAGGCCAAAAATATACACAAGCCATTTCAATTTGAGCATTAGATAAGACCCGCAAAAGATTGAAGTTTAAAAACATGCGACATATGAAAAGTAGGTTTGAGCATAAAATTGGTCTAACTAGTTCATGTGCATTTCATGTATAATAAATGAACCAGTTATGCAACACCCTTAAAAAGTTTGATATATATAGACTTCATGACATAAAATTTAAACATAAAGATAGCACAACATGAAAGAATTTAAGCACACAAGCAAGAAACAAGGTATCTCTCATATAAAATCATTTCTTGCCTTTAAAAAGTGTGTGTGTGTGTGTGTGTGTGTGTAAAAATATATATCCCCTTATGATTTTCAATAAATATTGGGGGGCAATGCTTGCTAAAAAAGAAACTTTAACATGAAAGTTCAAGCAAACAATGTTTTTCTGGTGAGCAATAAAGAGCATAGCATGAATTTACCAGAAAAACCAACCATATGGATCCTAGAGATATTAGGGTATTTAAACTAAGGATCATGTGGCTAAACCTAAGACACCGTGGCTAAGAAAAATATTTCAAATTAAGGTTCTCAATAGGATCATCATATTCAAGCACATGTCACAATGAATTCAAAACAAATCTAAGCCTAAGAATGGGGGAACATAACAAGATGGAAATTTGTTTTAAGATGCTCCCCCTATCAATTTGAATATGTGCTTAGATTTTGTTAACTACTTATACTAATATAAATTGTGAAAATTCATTTAAAGTTAAAAAAGTATAAGTGCTATTTTTCATTCTTAATTGATTTTACTAGATATATGTTAAACAGTTTGTACTTCACCAGTAAAATCATTCCTAGAACACACATGCACCAAAAATCTAACATTACGTCATGTGCAAGGTGTTCATGCGTACCAGGAACAATTCATATCAAAGATGATTCAATAAAGACAGAATATGATGTTCAGGGTACTTGAAAAATTTAGGACTCAAAAAGTAGAAACAATGAAAATGTGAGTCCATGGGGCAAGTGATTATAATCTTTTTCTCAAGGATGGGGCTTATGCTCCCCAATATATTCTCATGTACACATAAGTGCATTCACGATCAATGATGAATTCATTTAAGCACATTTAACATATATTCATCCTTCATAACAAGACTTAGCATACAAGAGAATATAGGCATTTAGCACACAAGGTATTACAGAATACCATGAGGACTCAAAAGTAAAAATAAAAAATAAAATAGAAAAAACAGTGTATATGAGTCCATATTTTATTCATTTTCCTTAAGAATGGGGCTTAAATTCCCCTATATATTTGCATGCATAGATACTCGCATTTAGTTCAAAGATGATTATTCACTTAAGAACATTCATCACATATTTATCCTTTTAAAGGATTTCAGTATGCAGCAAATATTAGTCATTCAACACATGGCATGACATATTGCATTTCAATTAAAAAGCATGATAGCCAGTCAAGGCTATACTCAAGATTATGTAATAGTAGTCCAATATAACGGTGACACCACTCAAAATATTCAATGAGTGTTCGAAATGAAAACTCCCTCTAAGTCATGCAATTTCACTAGACACATGAACTTGAACTTTATAACATGATGATCATCCATTATGGTCTAGAGTGAACGTACATAACCCAATGATTTGCACCAAACGGTGTCCGTGAACTAGTCCCTCCTATGACTAAAAAATGTGTACATGTTTTTCAATTTGTATAACACTCCAGATTTAACATGTACTGATTTGTTCAATTATTTAGCATCCTAGGAAAGAGAAATGAGTTGCTTGTACTAACTAAGGATTAATTTCATTAAAAGTGCTAATCAGTATAAGCAATCATTCTTGAATTCCTTAAATCAACTATACTGAGTATTTATCAATTATATTTACCACCCGAACAATATAATTGTCCCTATAGGCCACACACACACACACACACACACACACACACACACACACACACACATATATATATATATATATATATATTGAGGCATACTAAAGAGCTCATGAACCCTAGAGCAATCCATATCAAATCAAAAATCCACAAAGGATGGATATGATGTTCTAGGTTTTCAAAAGAGCCTCAATATTCAAGAAGCGAAATACATGTGATGCATATGAGTCATTTATGCTCTTTCTATAGGGATGGAGCTTAACTCCCCTAAATATTCAATGATTATGTAAGAATGAAACTTAATATCCATTTAGTTTTCACTCATCCTTTCAAAAATGTTTTAGCATTAATTTTATCATAATCATCTTTAGCACATGGTTTTGCTTTTAGGAAAATTCTAATTTCAACAGCATGTCATTTGTAAATTGGACATTTTCTCATAAAAATCGTGCAAATAAATTTGATAGATTCAAGCAACCAATTCATAATAATCTGCATCATGCAGATACCGTTCAGTTTAAGCATGCGAGAACCTATATCCACTACCCGCATGCAATTCACAATATAGTACATCTGCCATGCAGTTGGTGTTCCAATTCAAGCATGCATTCTAGTAGATTCATCAACAATTTATGTAAGATATAAACTATCCAAAAGAAGATGTAATCATTAGGCAAGTAATGGATAGTGGCATTCAGCTCAAATAAATTATCCATCAAATATAGTTGAACTTTAAGCGAAGGATGGATATAATCATTCATTTTAAAACAAATCACACAATCCATCCATAATATAACCGTTTAGCAAAGATGGATATATGCATTTATCACTCAAGTCATCCAATAAACATAATAAGATAAGCATAACATAATTTATTGCTTATTAGATGAAATTTAAAATTGTTGCTTCCCCTCAATTATGCAGCTTATGCATTAAATTCTTAACCAATCGTTTTAAATTTTCAATAGACTTTACTTTGGCTATTTTATGATTAAATTAAACTTAATAATTTTTAACGAGCGAATGAGCTTCAAAAGAATTTGAATATGTTTGACCATTTAAGCTCCATTATGAGTTTAGGGTTATATGATATATTGTGATAGAATAATTCCCTAAAGGTCAATTTTACGTGATAGACAAAAATATGCTATATTTAAGATATTCATATTAAAGTATATGTAGCATTAAGAGATATTTAATAATTAAAAAACATTTTGTCTATGTGAAGGGAATTCACTAAATCATACTATAGCCAATATTTTCAAACTTTGACCAATCATAATGATATATATATAACTTAATAGATTGGATATTATCAATTAAGATTTTCATATTGGCTTTCTTTTCTAATAATCTAAGTATAACAATAGTGCATACTAAAATTTAAGATTTTAAGCACAAAACACTAGTTAAACATTTAAAGCACTTTAACCCTTTATATTTTATATTCTACAATCTTATAAGTGAAAAAAAAAAAATCTTTAAAGATGCTCATAAGATAGTATGCAATTATTATTAAAAATATCATATGATTCACAACAAAAATTTAACACTAAATGTATCATGTGAATCATATCATGAATTATTCACTATATTAGAAGGAGAATAGATATACCTTTGCATTTAACTCCTTCTTAGTCATTTTAAGCTTGGAGTGGCGATCTCCTCTTTCTCAGTTTATCCAAATTTCTTAATGTTCCCAAATATTCCTTAGGACTACTATAAGACATAAGATTTGGAAGAATATTAGTAGCTAAGGTACAATATAAAATGCATGGCACAAAATGATATGCATTAAGAATCATGTCATGCAAAATCATTTTCAGGTTTGGGAAACTTTGCATTGCGAAAACATTTTCAGTGGGATATGATTTCCTTTGCCAACACTTTCCAAAACCTCCAACCAAATTGATTTTACAAAAAATCATTTTCAATATTCAACTGGTAAAATCTATACAATAAAAGCAGTGGAGGATTTGCAAAGGATTGACTCTCAAAATAGGGACACACCAAAAATGAGTCGTTGCAATCTTAATGCAAATGCGGTTAAACTTATTGCAACCTCGCTCTGATACCAATTGATGTAATTGATGTAATCCCAAGAGGGGGTGAATTGGAGATTTAAAAATTTTTAAGTCAATAAGATTTCAGACAGTATTTCGCAACCTAAGGTCTTTCTAAGCAATCTCAATTCCTCTAATTGATCAGGTATGCAAATATTCAAAACATATATGGCATTCTTAACAAATTAAATATTTGCATACATCCATCACCTCAACTCCCATTCAAAATATAAGTGTGTATGTAAAGTGATTAAGCTATTACTGCGAACATACACGAGTGCAGCATATCTCATTTAATTTAATGTGTGCATGCAAATAATTATAACAATAAATAGACAGACATACACATATTGAAATTAAAGTGCAGAAATATAAATGAGATAGAGAGAAACACACACATGATTCATTATCAAGGTTTGGCCAAACCAGTCTATGTCCCTGCCTTGGGCATACCCTCCAAGGATTCCACTATCCATGCTCACTTAAACAAATGGAGCAGAAGACGTTACAACCTTTCCATACAAGGCAAGGTAAACCTTAGCTCAATTGCAGGGCTGAGCCACAACCATACAACCTCTCCTTAGGGGGCGAGGAATACCCCAGCTACACTTACCAACCAGAGCCATAACCCAACCACACTTTATGTGCAGTGCCAAAACCCAACTCAATTACCAAACTAAGTCCAACCGGTCTCCCTTACGGGGTGGAGACTCCCAGTTCAATTTACGGGCTAAACCCAAACGGTACATAAAAATGTATTTTTGTACATATAAAAATGCTTCTAAATACATGTAGAGATGTGCAACATTCAAGCTCAGAAAATGTACTCTCAAATGATATGAAATATGTGTTCAGTAGAGTATGCGTGCTTTTCAAAATAATATTTTAATCTTTAAAAAATATGTATATGACAAATACTCAAAGATTTGAACCCTGATAAAAATATCTCCAAAAATATATTTTAATAAAAATGTAGGAGAACTTAGGGTTTTGCTTTTAAGATGAGTTTTGCAAAACCAATATGTTTGATCTTTTATGCTCAAAAATGTTTTTGCAATAAATACAATATGAGCATTTGAATCTTGCAATGGATGTATAAAGATTCAAAAGCTACTAAGAGTTTTCCTAATAGATATTTATCAAGGAAATAATATGGGAAAGACTTCAAGGTTTACTCTCGAAGATGATTTTAAATGATGAACAAGTGAGAGTAAGTGCATATGGATACAAAAATAAGTGTCCAAGAATAAATGCTTTCTTTCCATAAATATTTTTCAAACAATGAGTGAAAGAGATTTGGAGAGAGTAAAAGATTTGCCCCAAAGAAATATTTTGCAATAAAAAATAGTTTGGGAGAACTTTAATTAAAAATTAGATTAAAAGATTTGAAAGAAAAATTTGGCTAATCAAAGTTACTAATTAAGCTAATGTAGGGGGTATATATAGATTTTTGGAAAATCTGACCGTTGAGGGACCCACTCATCATTTTATAAATGTTTAATTAAAAAATTAACATTTAAGCGCTAAAAAGTAGGGCAACCCGAGAGTTTTGGTTGACTGTCATGACGTCGGTTGACTGAGCTATGTTAAGATTTGAATTTTCCCTCTGGGTTCAGTCGATTGAGCAAATTGCCGGTTGGCTAACCTTGGGCAATTTTCCTTCCTTCGTAGGATCGGTCGAATGGCCAAATGACCGGTCGACCGAGCCATGAAGGCCAATCGGTTGAGGCAATTTTTGATCTTAAGGGTCGTTCGGCCTAGGAATGTAGAAAAGCCAAGTTTTGAGGTTCGGTCGACTGTGGAAGCTTAGTTCAACAATATTCAGTCAACTGAGCCTTTGTCAAACTTTGACTTCAGGCCTAATGCATGGTTGGTCAACTGAGGTGATTTGAACTGGAATGGTTTAGTCGATCGAGATCCTTGAATACTTTAGTTCTTGCCCCAATATTGACCCTAGAGATATTTTTAAAACCTTTGTAAGTTTTAGTCTTTTAGACAAAGGTTTTTAGTGCAAGTGTTGGGTCACCTATGGTCAGTCTAAGGTCATTAGAGTTTAGCAATTCATATCATGCAGATACATGCATTATTACTGACTGAATATAAAACTAAAATGCAATACAAATCAAATAGTAAATGTCTTCTTCTTTGATCCTTTGATTTTATGGAATGCACCTGATTGTGATCTTTACGTCCTTTATGGCTTCCATCTTTAGTCCCCTTATGTGTGTGTTGAATAATATACATGTTCGAAAGTTAAGTACACGTATAAGAAACTTGTGTTTTGCCAGCATCAAAATAGGGATCGGACTCAAAAAGTCAACATTTTTTATTCCAAAACTTATTTGTATCCTTTTGAAATGATATTTGGACTTTGTAAAAATATTTTCCAAGTCATTAAAATAGGTCTCTAAGCCCAATAATTAATTCTAAGAGCTTTATAAACAAACACTAATTTGAGAAGTACATACATGAGACTTGTTTTACAATACACTTGAAATGCTATCTAAGTCCTCATGTCTTCAAGCTTGATCTTCATCCAAGCTTTTTGTGAGTAGCCATTCTTCATTTACTTGTGTTCCTCATGGCTTTGCATTTAAACATTGTTCATTGTGATTGTAAGCTATGATACCTATAAAGTACACTTGATAGCACAATTAGATGTCTTAGTTTGTCATTATCAAAACGAGATTAAGTCTTGTTAAGGAAACACTACTTAATTGAGTTGGATATAAATTTAAATTTTATTATCAATAATCTGTTTAAGTCAATATAAGTTATCTAGTTCAATTCACTTGGTTACATATAGCAATGAGACACTTGAGGGTGACAGAGGCATCTGAGGTGGTGTGGAGGTAGCCTATGGGGGCGGAGTCGCTAATGTGGGAGTGGCAAAAGGAGAGGGGGACAAAAAGGTGGTGGGGGTGGGGTGGTGCAGAGGACAACAAGGCAAAGGATGATGGTTTTGAGAGGAGAGTAAGAAGTAAGGTGTACTCCCAAGAGGGGGGTGAATTGGGTTTTTAAAATTTCTTTGGAAACTTTAATCTAGCATAACCCTTTTTAGAATAAATTAATTATAATCACACTCTCCAATTAACAACACAATTTAAATTTATCAACAATTTCACAAGTACAGTTGATTTGCAATGACCAACACTCAATCCAAGATTTAGTATTTATTGATATAGGTCAAAAGTTCAATATTTATAATTCAACTTTTTAATACATCAATCCAATCAATAAGGTAAGCTTGATTTCTCAATATGATATAAAATAGAAATTTCAGCAAGCTTCCAAAGTTCAGATTTTGATATCAAATAAGTTACTTGAGTTTAAGTATGTTAATGAGTTTTGATATTTATCAACGTACTTCCTTTAATCAAGGTTTCCACAACTCCCAATGACTATTTCATTTCCATCAATTAAGTAAACATCCATGCAATTTATATATGCAGAGCATTAAAAAGATTTAGGGAAGCGAAAAACACCGAGATTTTATGAGATTCGGCTATACCTGCCTACGTCCTCACCCTAGGCAAACCACCCAAGGATTTCACTATACCGCTCCCTTAACCGGGCAGAGCAAACCATTTACACACTTATTCAAGTAGGATGAAGCCCTCCCCTCCAAGCGACACCCCACGCTTGGCAGTCCAACGATTCAACAATATTGAACTGTCAAAACCAACAAGAGAAATAAGAACAATTCTTGTGTACAAAAAGCACTCTCAACAAGAGTAGATTAGTACAAAAGAATATCACAATATACTTCAATAAAAATAAATATACAAAGATGAAGCTCAAGAATTTTTCATCGAGGTTCTTTCTTAGATTAAGAAACTCAGTAGAAATGCAAAGAACTGTAGGCTTTAATCAGCAAATTGTCACTAGAAACTTCAGCAAGAGTTTTAGCAAGAAAGCTTTTGAAGAGTAGAAAATATTAAGCTTAAATGCTGATTATAGGTATTGGTGCTTTTAATTCTTTGATTTATCATGTATTTATAGATAGAAAAAAGTTTAATTTTTGTATTCCCCAAGTTACTTGGACTGTTTCTCATGTTTTCATAAAGTTTGGGGGTCAAGCAATCTATTTTGGAAAATTTATTTTGCTGTTTTATTTTGAATTTTATGAAGGTCAGTCGCCTAATCCATCGAGGTCAGTTGCCTGAGCTAATTATGTTTCAACAAAAATTCAAACTCAGAATGGGGTCAGTCGCCTAATCTCAGAGGGTCAGTTGACTGGGCCTATTCTTTTTTCTTAATTAAATCAGGAAAAAAAAAATGTCAGTTAACTGATCTATTTTGGTCAGTTGCCTAAACTAGAAAAATTTCACAATCTTTGATTTTTAAGACTTTTATCCTTCAATTTTTGAAAAACTTCAATGTAACTTAATTAAAGAACATTTTCCGAGGTTTTCAAAAATTCGTCTCTATGTCAATAAAAGATTCCTAAGAGCTTCATTCGTTCATATTGAAATGTTTGAAGTACTTACATGAGATTTCTTAAAAAAAAAAACTATGACTCTTCTAATCACTAAGTCTTCATGTATAGCTTCCATTCTTCATATTAAGCTTGGCTTTAAGCTTCATCTTTAACTTCATAAAATCTTGTGTCATTAAACTTTTAACAAACTTTGTCAAGCACTTTGATATTGGTCACTTGAGTTACTTGATCTTGATACTTGAGTTACCTGAAACATCATCACATAACCAAACATGTTAAGTTTCTTTGATTTGTTATCATCAAAAAAAGATCCGTAAGCCTTGTTTACGCCAACAATATCCCCCTTTTTGATGATGACAAATAAGGAGTAAAAATGAGTGAACCTTAATAAGGCTCCCCCTTACAATAAGCATACTCTTAACAATATTTGAAAAATGGAGTATGAGATGTTAACAGAATCAGTTTAAGTTCATATTTCAATATCAATATATCAACCATTTATATGAATGTCTATGTGTTAATTTGAATCATGCCTCATATCTTAGTTTTGTAATTCTTCTAGCATATCTCATATCTCATATATTATCTCATATCATATCTCATTAAATCATGTCTCATATCTCATTTTTGTAATTCTTCTAACATATCTCATATCTCATATCATATCTCATTGAATCATGTCTCATATCTCAGTTTTGCTCAAAAATCTTTCTCCCCCTTTTGACACCAATCAAAAAGAGATAGATATCAAGAAAGTTAGATAAAAATTAAAGCAATAAGCAACCATAAGCAAATGATATAATCATGCCTAACCGAATAAGAAATAAATCCAAAAGGCAAAAACACAAATAAATCTGAGTTTATACAACCATAAAGTGAATAAAAAAGAAATTATGCAGTTTTAGCATCTGCATCATCATCATCTTCATCTTCATCTTCATCTTCTTCTTCTTCGCCATCTCCTTCTTCATCATCATCTTTTTCATATTCTTCATCATCATCACCAGCATCAACTAGGCTTATATCCATTGGAGCTTTGCCATGAGAAGAGGATGAACCAGCCATGTGATGTTCAATCCAACTAAGTCGTTGATCTAGTGAAGAAAATTTGACTTGAAGAGATGTGAAATTATCATGAAGTGAGATAAGTCCCGATCTCATTTCTCCACTAAAATCAATAAACTGTTGGTGATAAGTTAAGAACCATGATAGTGCAACATCAATCGAAGGAGCAGGTTGCTGGTTTTGAGGTTGTGGCTCAGGAGCTTGTCTTTGGCATCGTTCGCCTTTAGGAAACCAGCCTTGCTCATGTTTCTCATACCCTATTTTTTTAAGTGTAGTAGAAGAGAAAAGATCATAATGGGTACCTTTAACAAACAAGTCATTTGGAGATGAAACATGAAGATGAGCAAAGAGGAGTTTCACAATTCCTCCATAAGGTAGAGTTACTTGGCAAGATTCGGTTCATGATAAGTGGCAGGAATTCTTCAAGGGTAAAGTCTTGTTCCATAATCCATGATTTCCCGAAGTTGGACAATCAAATTCTCTTTGACAAATGCGAAAAATAGGGGCCAAGGATTCTGGAGTAAGGCCAATGGATTTTCCCATAACTTCGGTAGAAACTAGCGACTCTCCTTGAACTAAATTTGCATAAAAGATTTTAACCAAGTTTGGGTAAAGTCCTTTGGCTTGATACATGATAAAATTTTGCCATCCTATGTTCCTAAACAAGGGTAGGATATCTAAAAATTTCATTTCAAAAAACGTGGTTGTAGAAACCCAGGAAAATAAAATAATAAAAGAAATGGGAAAAATAAGTTTTTGGGCCGGTTAAGGAGAAAATCGGCGACGGTTTTCTGGAGGAAACAGAAAATCAGCAATGGTTTTCGATTTATCGTGGAACAGTAACAGGTAAACTGTGAAAAGTGGGCCGGTTAAATAGAAAACCGATGACAGTTTTCTGAGAGATAGAGAAAATCGTCAACGATTTTCTCAGCAGTACTAAAAGGTATAAAGGAAACCAAGAGTTCAATTGGAAACATAAAAAATAAACACTCTCTCTCTCTCTCTCTCTCTCTCTCTCTCTCTCTCTCTCTCTCTCTCTCTCTCTCTCTCTCTCTCTCTCTCTCACTAAAAACCCTACAGCCCTTCCCCCATTTTTCTTCAATTTCACTCCGATTAAGCTCATACTAACGATCAAGAACCACCATGAGGTTCGTGGGAAGATTCTATGCAAACTACGCAGAACATATTTTCAGTTTGAGGTTCTAGGGCACCATCCCAAAATTAGGGTAAGTAGGGTATTTTTAAGTTTTATTATTCATATGGAGTATATAGAGCATAGGGAATGATAAAATAGCATTTTATTGAGATTTAAGTTGATAAATTCAGGTTTTTGAATTAGGGTTCGGGTGAGTGTCACGGACATTGTTTGGGGTCTTTGCTAGCGTAATCTAGGAAACCAGGTAAGGGGAATTAATTATAGTAGGTTTTTATTAATTATAAACTGGTTAATTCGAGTAGATATATATATATATATATATATATATATATATATATATATATATAGGCATGATTTATCTGAATGGCTAGGCATTTGGAAAAATGGTGACTTCTAATATATAATTTATATGGGATAAAATTGTGTGGAAGAAATACAACTTTCATAATTTAATTAGTTGTTTTGAGTACCAAATGATGAAATATGTTGTTGGATTGTGAACATTGGCTAGCTGTGAGTATAGTTTACTTGTGAATAAAGATTGGTTGTGAATACTGGCTGCTTAAGATTACTGTGTGATGAACAATGTGATGTGTGTGTATGGGTCATTTTGTGTGGTTATTCGTGTGAATCACAATATAACGTTGGTAAGCCTGAGGAGTTTGTTATATTGCCTAGATGTAATCACGATATACGTTGGCAGGCCTAAGGAGTTCATATATTATCATTATATATTGGGGTAGAGCATTGAAAGGCCTAAGAAGGTTGTTCTACTAATATACTACGGGTAGGTCATGGGGATTTGTACTAGTGAATTGTTATCCTGTGTGGATGTGAGTTTTGTGTGGACAATCCTGTGTGGACCGAGTATCCTATGTGGATGTGAGTCCTGTGTGGACCAAGTATCCTATGTGGACTAGGTATCCTGTGTGGATGATAGTTCTGTGTGGACGGTGTATTTTGTATGACGTGAATCCTGTGAGGACATTGTTCTCTTGTGTGGATAGTTTATGTGGAATGTGATTTGATAAGATAAATGGTATGTTAATTTAATTATATGTATATTTATGGCAGGGTAAAACTTTCAGCCAAGAGCTTGCTAAGAAAGGTGAGTGCCCTGCTTATTTTCAATTTGGTACCAGAGCAAAGGAAAGCTACTTGTATGGGTGAGTAATCTTCACTATTCTTGAAGACTTTGCTTATATACATAGCCCGAGGGCTTACTGAGTAAGGTGAGTGCCCTGATATTAGTATTAGAGCAGAGGGAAGCTACTTGTATGGGTGGGTAATCTTCTCTATTCTCGGGTATTATCACTAAAAATACTTATGAATGTGTGTTTCATATCAGATGTCAGTGTTGATATTAATGATGTGTTTTCTTAGTTGTTGTTGATAGTAAAATATAAATGAATATATATTCTATATTTATTTAAACTTTCTGCCACACACTGTTATGATTTATTCTTCCTTACAGAGATGTGTCTCACCCTAGTGGATGATTATATTTTCAAGTCCATCAAGAGATCGAGCTTAGAGCTCGAGGTAAGGTAGTATTTTATTTTTGTGAATTTTTGGGGCGACTATAAGAACAGTTTATGTTCAATTTATGTTTTTAAATACTGGGTTGTAATATAAACAGATAAATGCTATTATTTTCAGGGGTTTATAGATAGACTCTGGTATTTAATTTAAGAATGTTTATTTATTTCCGTTGCATGATAGAAGTTATGGTATTAGAACAGGTAAATGAAACACGTAACCTTCGGGCCCCACTTGGCAGGTTTGGGGCGTTACAGTGGTATCTAGATCCTTACCATGGATAGGCTCCATAGTTCGAAGGTGATTGTGATACCATTGCTTGGCATGAGGAGCAACAAGCCACTTCTCAATACTGTCGTCATCCTTGGCATTTTGATTCTAGAAGAAAATAAACAGTGAAAACCCTAGAAATCATGAGGGAAGGATGTGGGAAGATGAAATTTATGATTTAATCAGTGAATTTTGAGTGTAGAATCACTTGAGATTGAAGAAAAATGAGTTCAGGTGAGTAAAGAAACAAAATCAGTTGACTGGGGATCTGAAGAGTTAGGGTTTCGCGCACGTTAAGTATTTAAAATTCCATCAATCAGTCGACTAAAGTTGAGGTCAATCGCCTGACATATAGCACATTTTATTTTTCCCAGACAGTAACATGTCAGTCGAATGGGGCTAGAGGTTCAATCGCCTGACCTTATTGATCTTGAAAAATTGAGAAAGTCAGAATGAGTTTAGTTGACTGAGGCTTAAGGCTCAGTCGCCTGACTTCATCTATCTTTCAAGTTTTTTCTTAGCACTCAACATGTATCCTTCTAAGCAACTTCCCTACTGTGCAATAAACCAAGTTCCCTTCTTATAGATATGAATCTATCTTCTGGAAGAGGTTTGGTAAAGATATCCGCCCATTGGTCACTTATATTCACAAATTTAGGTATAATATCTTATTTTTTGCACATGATCTCTTAAAAAATGATGTCTTATGTCTATATGTTTGGTTCTTGAATGTGATATGGGATTTTTGGAGATGTTTATCACACTTGTATTATCACACTTAATAGGAATTGCTGAATACTCTAAATTAAAATATTTTAATTGTTGTTTTATATAGAGTGTTTGTGCACAACAACTACCTGTTACCATTTACTCAACTTCAATAGTAGACAATGCTACAGAATTTTGTTTCTTAGAGAACCAAGATACAAGGGATCATCCTAAAAAGTGACAAGTTCCACTTGTACTTGTTCTATCTATTTTACATCTGGCATAACTAGAATCTGAATAGCTAATCATCTCAAAGCTGGTGTCCTTAGGATACCGTAGACCTACGTCAATTGTACTTATTAAGTATCTTAAAATTCGTTCTACAGCTACTTGGTGAGATTCCTTAGGGGTTGACTAAAATCGGGCACACATGCATACACTAAACATTATATCCGGTCTACTAGCTATCAATAGTAGACACCCTATCATGCCTCGGTAATATTTCATATCTAACGGTTTTCCTTTTTCATGCTTATCAAGACTTATGGATGTACTCATTGGAGTACCTATAGGTTTACTGCCTTCCATATCAAACTTCTTAAGCATATTTTTTATATATTTTGATTGATTTATGAAGGTTCCATTATTAGCTTGTTTTATTTGAAGTCCTAATAAGTAATTTAATTCTCTCATTATACTTATTTTAAATTCCTCTTGCATACATTGTGCAAAGTCTTTACATAAATCTTCGTTTGTAACACCAAAAATAATATCATCCACATAGATTTGAATAATAAGCATATATTTATTTTTAGTTTTAATAAATAATGTGCTATCTATTTTTCCTTTAGAGAATCCATTGTCTAATAGAAATCCACTTAACCTCTCATACCAAGCTCTAGGAGCTTGTTTTAGTGCATATAGTGCTTTTTTTAATTTAAACACATAATCAAGTTTATGAATATCCTCAAAACTTGGAGATTGTGCAACATAGACTTCTTCATTTATAAATCCATTTAAGAATGCACTCTTCACATCCATTTGGTATAGTTTAAATTCTTTGTGAGATGCATATGCTAATAGCATTCTTATGATCTCCATTTTAGCTACTAGAGCAAAGGTCTCATCGTAGTCTATTCCTTCTTCTTGATTATATCCTTGTGCTACAAGTCTAGCTTTATTACGTACTATTATTCCGTTTTCATCCTTCTTATTCCTAAATACCTATTCGATTCCAATTACCGAATGATCAGTGGGTCTAGGAACTAATTTCCATACTTTATTTCTCTCAAACTAATTCAATTCTTCTTGCATTTTTACTATCCAAGAATCATCACTTAAGGCTTCTTCTATGTTCTTGGGCTCTTCTTGAGATAGAAATGCATAATGATTACATAGATTTCTCGGTGAGGATCTAGTAGAGACACCACATGAAGGTTCACCAATGATTTGGTCTTTTGAGTGATTCCTTACAAATTTCCATTCTTTAGGTAGTTTGGAATTTTCTAAAGATTCATCATTTGAGGTTGATTCATTGTTCTCATTTTTGACTTCTTTTATTTCTAAGTCTTCTAGTTTTTGTGTTGTTTCGACTTCCTCAATATAAGATGCTTTAGTGAAAGGATTTTCCTCATCAAAGGTTACATGTATTGATTCTATAATTGTGAGTGTTCTTTTGTTGTAGATTCTAAATGTCTTACTATTTAATGCATATCCTAAGAATATTCCTTCATCTGATTTTGTATCGAATTTTCCTAAGTCATCTTTATCATTCAACACAAAACACTTGCATCCAAATACGTGAAAATAAGATATGTTAGGCCTTCTTCCTTTCCATAGTTCATAGGGTGTCTGGTTTAGGTTTGATCTTATGGAAAATCTATATATCACATAGCATGTGGTATTTACTGCTTTAGCCCAAAAGTACTTTGGTAAGTTATGTTCATTTAACATGGTCCTACCCTTTTCTTGAAGAGACCTATTTTTCCTTTCAACAACTCCATTGTGTTGGGGAGTTCTAGGTGCTGAAAAATTGTGATTTATTCCATGTTCATTAAAAAATTATCAACTTCTTTATTTTTGAATTCCCTTCCTTGATCACTTCTAATATTTAAAATTCCATTTCCTTTTTCATTTTGGAGCTTCTTGCATAAGTTAATTAGCACCTTGCAAGCTTCATCTTTGGAGGCTAAGAGTACCCAAGTAAACTTGGAGTAGTCATCAGCAATGACGAAAGTATATTGCTTTCCTCCTAGACTTTGTGTTCTAGTAGGGCCAAATAAATCTAAGTGGATAAGCTCTAAGGGCCTGCTAGTGGAAAAAAGTTTCTTCTTTTTAAAGCTGATTTTAGTTTGCTTTCCTTGTTAACAATCATCACATATTTTGTCCTTTACAAACTTGGTGTTGGGTAGTCCTCTAACTAAGTTCTTTTTAGTTAATTTAGAAAGTAATTCCATACTTGCATGTCCTAGTATTCTATGCCACAGCCAGCTTGTTTCATTTATGGCTGTTAAGCATGTGATTTCTTGAAATATTAGATTTTCAAGGTTTGTATAATACACGTTATCAACTCTATTTGCAAATAAGATATCATGATTTTCTCTATTTTCAGCTATGCATTTGTCTTATTTAAAGATTACATCAAAGCCTTTGTCGCTTAATTGACTAATGCTAAGTAAATTGTGCTTTAACCCATCTACTAGTAAAACATCACCAATAGTCAAGGAAGTTTCTTTACCTATCCTTCTAATCATAATAATTTTACCTTTAGCATTGTTGCCGAAGGTGACATATCCACCATCTTTTTGTATTAGTGTGGTGAATTTTGATTTGTCTCCAATCATGTGTCTTGAACACCCACTGTCCAAGTACCACTTGTCTTTTGATGGGGCGGTCCTAAAGCATTCCTACAAGAAGGGTTCAATGTGTTACTTTGTGGTACCCAAACCTTCTTAGGTCTTTTTATTTCAGTTTTATTTTTAGCTTTGACTTTCCATACTTTCTTGACTTTAACATTTTTTCTTTTACATGGACATTTAAATTTTATATATCCCTTTTTCTTGCACAAGAAGCACGTAGTATGTTCATAGGGATTTGTCGAAGATGTGTTGGCATACTATTTTGATTCCTTTACGAAGTATCCCATATAGAGATTCTTTTTCTTCTTGTTTTCAATTCTATTGTATCCAATTCCTTCTTTATCTAATGACATTCTTAGAGTTCCAATTAGCTTTTCAAAGTTTTCCTTTCCTTTTGTAAAATTACAGATTATTTTGTCTTTATCCTCAATTTTACTTTTAAGGTTTCTTATTTCAAGCTCCTTCTTGCTTTCACCATTTACTTGTAGTTTTACCAAATCTTGAGACATCTTGTTTACTTTCTTTATGAGATCATCAATGCATGAGTCCTTTTCTTTTTCATCTGATTTTGAAGTCTCTAGTTGATTTTTAAGTATTTCATTTTGTTCTTATAACACTATGTTTCTTTTAGTTACTTTTATGAACCTATTATGTAAGGCAAATAGTTCAGCCTAAATTTCTTTATATGAAGGCATGCTATCACACGAATCACTACAAGATTCATCACTAGATCTTTCAGATGAACTAGTGTAGAAGTTTACCTCATATCGACCTTATAGGTCATATCCCGTTTTGATTATGACAAATACCTTAGTATTTAATGTTTTCCAAATTTTTGTGTGGGATCAGTCTTGCATGAATTGACAATATCATATGGTGCATATGGAGACTCGAAGGAAAAATGAAGACCAAATTGTTTATTCTTGTAATTTATATTTCATTCATCCGGGTCTGCAATATAATATGGTGTATAATAACTACATCACTTGCATGATAGGACCAAATGCTCAAGAGACCATAGATCGACCCTTAGGTCCTCGCACAATCACTTAGAATAATCCCCACTATCAATTATGTAATCAGGGGAGAACTTTAAATCATAAATAAGACCTAATCTTAAAATTGAAAAGGCTTCGGACGACTGACCATGTGCGTTGAAAATGCCTCGGCTGACCGAACATGTGAAAAGTCAAAATGTTGACTGAGGGTCGAGAGACTAAACCAAAATGAACTGAACGTTCTCAGTCGACCGAACATTTACTACTGACTTTTCCACCTGCCTTGGGCGCCCGAACTTCACGTTCATTTTTACCTCGGGCAACCGAATTGGCAAGTTTGACTGACCGAACTATTTCTCAGACGACTGAACCTCGAGCACTTAGGAAAATTGCCTTGACTTCAGCCACCCGAATTTACCCTCGGGCACTCGAACCCAAAACTAAGCTTTTTCATATGTGTCTATTCCAGCGACTGAAACTCTCGAATTGCCATATTTTTAACTATGGTAATTAAGGGTAAATGGGGTTAAAAGGTCACTAAATTTTACAAAATTCCAAATAGGTCCCCAACAGTCAAAATTTTAAGGGTTCCTATACATAGCACTTCATTTGACCTAATTGGCAACCAGATTAGAAAAAGTGATTAATATTTTTTTCCCTCAAATTTCTCATACTCTTTTACTATATTCTTTTCATTCCAAGCTCATATTTTGAAATCTCTTATTCATACATCTTTTGAAATTGAGAGTAAGTGTTAGTTGTTCCCATCTCTTGCAAATTAATTGCAAGATTGAAGGGAAGTGGTTGTGGTTAGTGCATACACTCTTATATATCATTCCCTTGGAAAATACTCTCACATAAGCATATGGTTTTGAAAATCTATTTTGAGAGTTCTTGCTTATTTGATCTTTCCTGTAGTATTTTATTTCATATATATTCAATTGTGAAGATCTTGATTTTCGCTTGCTAGTCTTGGCACTCATATTGCAAGACTTGAAAGCTTGCACATAATCTTTGATATTGGTTTTGAAAAACTCAACCCAAAATATCCATTGTGCTTTTTATTACAAAAAATTTGAGATATTAAACTTGGATTGTGTTTAACTTCCTTTGATTAATTGTTTGTTGAATATTGTAGCTTGAATCAAAGTTTGAAACTCTCACATATACATTCACTCACACATTTTGGAGAGTTTACATATTGGATCTCACCTGAGCATTGAATACTTATCATCTGTGAGTACATACTTATCTAGACTGTGTTGTAGTACATATATGCTTGTGTAGAAGCGCTTAAATTATGCGCAAAATTTCATATTCATTGATTGTATTTCAGGCATGGCCTGAGGGGGTTTGATCTAGCCCGTAAGGATCAGTTGTTAGGGTCTTCTCCACCCCGCAAGGAGAGTGTGTAAAGGTTGAGGTCAGCCCTGTGAATTTGACCTGGTTATAAACGGTGCCGCTCCACCTGTTAAGTAAGCCGTAGTGGAATTCTTGGGCTTATGAGCCAAGGTGAGGACGTAGGCACATTTGCCGAACCTCGATAACATATTCGGTGTCACTTTTACTTTTCCTACATTATATTCTACTTTGTGTTTGATTTAATTTCCTTACTGAATATATTGTATATCTGGTTGGCACGTTATTGTATATGGTTGAGAGATACTGGAAGTGTGTTGCATGCAGTGAAAATTGATTGATATATCATCTTTGCATCTTTATGTGTACCGAGACTGCCCCTAGGTTGTGTAATACTATTGCCGGATTAGTTGAACATAGGAAAAAATTTAAAATCTCCAATTCACCCCTCCTCTTGGGATTGCACCAAAGTTAACCATCAGTATCAGAGCCTTGTGACCTAGACTTAAAAGTTATTTTGTAAAAAGATGATGGCTCGTATTGGTGTATCCCCATCTTGTGAGAGAAGGTTATCCATAAAGCCTCCAATGTTTTGTAGTGAAAATTTTTCCGAATTGAAATTTACAATGACCATATTTGTTAAAGCTTTGAATTGCATGCTCTAGAAAATTATTGCCCAGGGAAATGGTGTGCCAATGAAAATCATTGCTTGTATTGAAGTTCCCAAATCAGTGCATAAACTCGCGCTAGAGCAGTATTCCTTTGTTGTCCACCTTGAGGTGCCTGATAGCCTCCTCTATATGGTCGAGGAGCAGCCGCTACCACTGACGGTGCCTGAAAGTTTCTCGTGATATGTCTAGGCTGGTGGCACTGATAACATATAACCTCCCTCACTCGGCACTCTCTTGGGTGCCTCCTAAAACATCTGGGACAAGGAGAGGGCATTTGTCTGCCCTGTTCTACTTGATCTCCTCCTCCCTATTGTCGTCCCCTTCTGCTATCATATCTCCTCCATGACCCTCGACTGGACCCTTCCTAAAAATCAGAAGGAACGACCTCTTCCTCTGGCTCTGTGTTGCACCTCTCTGTAGGCCGCTCACGATCACTGCAGCCCTGTCTACTATCTCTGAGAAAGTCTGAGCTTGGAAACCTACCACCTACTCATATAGGTTCTGCCTCAGGCCCTCCTCAAACTTCCTTGCCTTCCTCCCCTCATCTGGCACTAGATACAGAGCGAATCGAGATAGCTCAATGAATCTCTCTGCATACTGCCACACCGTCAAAGGCCTTTGTGTCAGATACAGAAATTCTGATGTCTTTGCACTCCTGACCGTAGCTGAAAAGTACCACTCAAAGAAAATCTCCCTAAAGCGACTCCACGTCATCGCTGTAGGGTCCGACCTCTACTCCTCCAATAACCTCACTGACCTCCACCGGCGCTTTGCTTCCCCAATCAATTTAAACGTGGCAAATAACACCCTCTACTCATTTGTACATAAGAGAATTGCCAGTATGTCCTCTATGTTCTAAACCCAATTCTCTGCTACTAGTGGGTTCGCTCCTCCAACAAAAGATAGGGGTTACATACGCATGAATTTTGATAGTGCAGCTCCGCTCTCCCGAGCTCCTGGTCATCTCAGCCATCACCTGCTGGGTGACGCTGCGCAATACTGCATCAAGGTCTCCACCGCCCATACTGGAAGGTCCTGCTCCATCACCTCCCGCACTCGTGTTACTGTTCCCCGGATCCATCCTGCAAAGAGAGCAACTAATCTCAGCATACAATTACTATCACACAACCAATACACTGCTATAATTCATAAATTACTCTTCTACGACCATTTATCTCCACATCCTTAATCCCCATTTAAGATTGAGTCCTACCACTCAGAAACAAGACCCAGGGATAGTATACATGGTTTTCCTGAAATCGTCACCCTAGGAAAAACATAGAAACAACTCCAATACTCCTGTCTTTAGGCCGCAAGATAGAACCCTAAATTCTCACCTCATCCTCTAACAATCACTAACTCACATTCCAATCTACCCATCTCTTATTTACCTCAAAATTCATTCCTATACTCAGGTATTGTATTCCATTGTCTACTAAAGTCTATAGAACCTAGCAACCTAGGCTCTGATACCAAACAGTGGCGCCCCGATTTTCATACAAAATAAATATTCACTTGTCATCAACATTATTCACAAATCGGCCACGTCAACAACCCTATTACCACTCATATAACCCGACCAGCATCGGGTACCGGATAAATAGTCATTTCATTTATACAACCTAACAGCGGAAGATATTATATACCTAATAACCAGAATACAATACCCAGAGTATCAACATACATATATGTACATTACCATCACATACCCAAAAACAACACAACCCTAGGGGAATTACCCCCCTAGTCTAATAACTCACCCTGTGTATCAAGGTGTCAGCTCCCTATGGTCTCAAAGCTCTATCACCTGACCTTTCCATGTTCCCTGAAAAATTTAGATAATTTGGGTGAGACACATCTCAGTAAGAAGGAATAAAATATTTACAGTGTGTGACAATACGAGTTCAATTATAGCACACTTTACTTCAAGACATCATTTCATCTGAGAAAAATATCCAGATAAACATATTCTCATAGTCATATAGGTATGCAACACAAGATTTTATAAACTTTAAAATCATTTCTCAAATTCAATCATTTCCAACACATATTTACCTGCGAAGTTCCTGAGAATAAGGAAGATTACCCGCCTACACAGGTAACTTCCCTCTGCCCTAACACGTTATGCAGCCAAGTATGGCCACATCTGATACCTATCAGGGCACTCACCTTACTCAGTAAGCCCTCAGGCGAAGAGTTTCACTTCGCCTTAATTATTTATGTTATTAACTCACACGAATCCATTTCTCAATTTTATCATTCTCTATTTCTCAATTACCACTATTTCTTTCATTTCTCATTTTAGCCCATTTTATCATTCTTTCACTTTCCGTTTCCATTTCACTATCCAACTCATGAGTATCCTTGGTATTTAGTACCAACATTGCATCTATAACTCACAGTTACCCTGAGCATCTTTCTTTCCATGCCATGTTTCCCCCTATGGTCAAGGTTGTGCGGCCTGAAGGCTAGATCTAACCGCGGTTGGCCAACCTGGTTAGATCAAAATATCATATCACATATATCGTGTCTGTAGTACGACTGGCCGACCTATAGCCCTGATCCGGACTCAGGGGGCACAAAAACTCTACTAAACAGCTCAGTCGACTGTCACGCCACACGCTCCAAGAGTCTGTGTGATTGCACTACACCACTACCAACAGTACTGTGCTTAATATCACAACCTATCATTAGGGTTTCCATAACCATCCATCAGGGTTATCACTACCACATACTCACAATCATTATGCGGTATTGGCATTTCATCAATCATATTTCAATGATCCCTTTGCAGCAGTTGCACTTTGCAACCTTCACGTTTCCCCAATATTCACAGTCAGTATACCCAATTCAGTAATCACATTTCAATTCCATATTACAGTATTTATATTTCTTATTTTCATATTTCAGTATATACGTTTTAGAATTCACGTTCTCATTTTCACATTTCAATATTTTCATATCAATATACACCATTAATCTCATATCAGTATATCTCAATTGATCTCATAAAAGTATGTATCGTGTTTCACGTATTTCAACATTTCTCAAACCCATATCAGTAATTTACACAATCTCATTTTCATAAAAAATCATTTCTATTCACATATAAATACCATATTTCATTATTTTCCACTAACATATCAATAATTCTCATTCCATTATTCTCTCAGAAATTACTCATCATTATATTTCACATTTTTCAATATGCGTCATATGTCACACGGTTTTCATATAATATTCATAATATATTAATTTCCCAAGGAAAAATACTGTAACTTTATTTTCCACATATTCATTCAATCAATAATATAAAAAAGCTACTATAATTTATTCCCTTTACCTACCTTACTGAGAGTCTCGTTAAAACCCATATCCTACACCCTTGGCGCCCGAAACTCAAATCCTACAATTCGCGTTTTCCCCAGATCAATTAACCCATTTCCTAAAATAATACCCATATAACCTTTCCTAGGCTCCACATACCTCAAATTAACATTTAAACTAATATTTAACACCCTCATTTGATTTTTTGAACTATGCCTGTGGGGTCCCGAAATTACACCCGCGGTGCTCACTCGGGTCCTGAATTTCAAAAACTCTACTTCAACCTCAGAATGCCCAATATTCTAGCATTTCTAAACCAACACTAATTAAATAATAATAAGCCCCTTAATAACCGCCTTATCCCAAATTTGGGGTTATGTCTACGACAATCCCACGAGAAATCTAATCCGCTAGACTTGTAGAGAATTATCCAAAGATTCTCGTGGTGGTGTCTAATCGTCAATTGTGCTTAAAATTCACAAGAAATTGAGATAAAATTGGAAATTTAGCTTACCCCAGGAGATACGCCTACGCCGCTCCTACAACCAATCCGCTCCTATAGAAATGACGGTGGCGGAAAATGGAGTCCAGCAATATTTCCTGATTATCGATCGGATGAAAATCAACCAAAAAATTGAAGGGAGTGGGAGAGAGAGATTCAGAGAGATGGGGGGGGCTACTTCAGCGTGAATTCAAATCCTTCTAAAGCTTCTGCTTTAGGAGGTTACATATATATATATATATATATATATATATTATATAATAATAATAATAATAATTTATTTATTAACAAAGTTAAAATTAAAATTTGAGTATTATTTTTTTTATTTTTCTTTAAATTTAATTTAATTTAATTAATTAATTATTTTTATTATTTTATTATTATTATTATTTTGAAATCACTCCACTATCTTGTGTAACCATTTTTGGGGTTATTATAGTATAGGATTTAATGGAGTAAGAAATAGAAAGAGGAAGAATCTTTACATAGGGTATTTTGTAAGAGAGTCTAAACATTATGCTAGCACCTCCTCCAATCCATATACTCACACCTCCTACGCATTGTGTAACAAGAAGGGGCACATAAAGTTTGACTGCCCATTCAAACGAAAATGTGTGAAAATGAAGCAAGTGTGGAGAGTCAAAGAAAAACTCGAATCTATCTCACCATGACTCTAGGAGAACTAAATGTCGAAAGGTCAAATTGGTGCTCTAAATAATTCATAGGTCAAGCTTCTAAATTATATGGCTTATCATCTCTAAGTAAAAGTCAAAAAGAGAAGGGTTGACTAGGTTCGGTCAATTGAACTCATTTCAGCCTAAATCCTTCAATCGACCGAACGGGCATATTGACCAGAATGTTGACCATTTCGGGTGCCCGACCATACTAGTGCAAAAGAGGTTTGGGCTACCGAACTTGTGGTTCAGTAGATAGAGATGAACTTCAGGCGACTAAAGCATAGGGTTTGACACATCATATTAGTTCGGTCAACCGAACTCAAATTGACCTATCACCTTTGGGCTACCCATGTTGAGAATTCGAAAAGTCATCAAAATTCAGCCAACCGAATCCATGTTCAGCCAACCGAACAGACTCAGCTTTCCGCACATTTAATGTGGATCGGTCGATCGAACACCTGACCGGGCGATTGAACCCACGATCTATATATATTTTAGGCGCGAAAACTGTTTCATTTTTTTCACTACTCTTCAGAGCACCTGAGAACTCCTCTCTTCCTACTGCTTCCTATTCTCACTCTCACCTTTTTTTATCTCAAAAATCTTCATCCTAATCATGTCTAGGGACCAAAGACGAGCTGAATCTGGTATCGCTCTCGACCAATGTTTCATCTCAGCGGAGAGAAGGATCAAGTACGAAAAGGTCTTCAGGCTTAAGGAGCCTATCTTCGGTAAGGTACTTAATATGGAGTTTATGCAAAATCATTTTGATAAGGTCTTGGAGATGTTCAAATATCAGGGTTGGTATGAGTTTATCAGTCATCAAGCCAAAAGGATGTATCCCATTCCTGTTAGATTGTTCTATGCAAATTTAGGACAAGATGATCAAGGATACTATTCCAGAGTTTTTGAGACTAATATCCATTTTGATGATGAATATCTAGTTGAGACCTTTGATATTCAGAAAGGAGAGTTTGATTGACTAGATTCTGTATCGACCTGGATAAACGAGCAGGAATTTTCTATAGAGAGATTTGTTAATCTAGTTATGACTAACCCTGTGATTGATCTGAATCATACCCCTAGCTATAGATCCTTAATACTTGAGGGATCACGTATCCTACCTAGACGTTTTTGCGATGTGGTGCCTTTTCATGAGGAAGAAGCTGGATCTGCCAAGATTAATTCTTAAATGGATGTTTGTCAAAATTATTGGGAAGAGAATTATCCTACCATATGAGGTACCTTGAATAGGATCTTTGTCAGAGAAAGAGTCACCAAAACCCCTTATGCAATTTTTAAAAAGATGAAGAGCTTAAATATTTTCTGCATTTGGCGCAGGGACTGATGACAATACAATAGTATGCATCCAGATTCATTGAGTTGTCTCAGTTTGTTCTGTACTTGGTACCAGATGAGGAAAGGAAGGCAAGAAAGTTTGAGGAGGGTCTGAGGCAGAGTCTGTTTGAGCAGGTTATAAGCTTTTGGGCTCAGACATTTGCAGAGGTAGTCGATAGAGCTGTCGTGAATGAGAGTGGCCTTTAGAGAGACATCGCAACATAGAGCCAGGGAAAGAGGCTCACGCCTCAGGATGTTCAGCCAGAGTCCAGCCGAGGGCCCTGGAGAAGGTAGGATAGCAGCGGAGGACGGAGACAGGTAGTGAGAGATCGGGTGGTACAGGGCAGTAAGATGCCCCGTTCTTGTCCTATATGCTACAGGAGACACTCAGGAGAGTGCCGAGTTAGGGAGATTATGTGTTATCGGTGCCATCAGCCAAGGCATATGACGAAGGACTGCCGCGTACCTCCAGTTGTCGCGCCTGTTCCTAGACCATACCGAGGAGGTCATCAGGCACGTCGAGGTAGACAGTAAAGGAATATTGCCCTAGTTCGAGTTTACGTGCTGACACCGAGAGATGTAGAGGCAGCAGGAGATGTTGTGATAAGTACAGTTTCAATTCTGTCATTTACAGCTACTGCTTTATTTGATTCAGCGGCAACTCATTCTTTATCGCTTGAGAGTTTGTTAAATTTTGTTGGTTAGAAACATAATAGTTGGGTGTCAGTTTGTTAGTGGCTATGCCGACAGGGGCTGTGGGGATATGTGATAAAGTACTTAGTAACTGTCCGGTATGCATTTAGGGGAGGATTTTATTAGCTTATCTGGTGGTCTTAGATATGCATGGGTTTGAGGTGATACTAGGGATGGACTGGCTAGCTGCTCACTCTGCCAGTATAGATTATCATCAAATAAAGGTAGTGTTTAGACCTCCAGGGGAACAGGAGTACAGGCTTGAGGGGTCTTGTATGCGTACCCCACCACAGTTGTTATCCGCTATTCAGACGAGGCGGTTACTGCTAGAGGGTTGTCAAAGTTATGTAGCCTATGTAAATGAGACATCATAAAGAGAGTTGAGATTAGAGGATATCCCGATAGTGAGAGATTTTCTTGATGTTTTTCCTGAAAATTTGCCAGGACTACCTCCTAATCGTGAGGTAGAGTTTTCTATTGATCTAGTACCGGAGATAACGCTAATTTCGAAAGCATCGTAGAAAATGGCACTAGCAAAACTAAAATAAATGAAGGATCAATTGCAGGAACTGTTAGATAAGAGATTTATTTGGCCCAGCGTGTTGCCCTGGGGAGCGCTGGTATTGGTTGTGAAAAAGAAAGATGGGTTGATGAGAATGTGCATCGACTACCGAGAAATTAATAAAGTGACTATCAAGAATAAATATCCGCTTCCCTACATCGATGATTTGTTTGATCGGTTACAGGGGACACAGATTTTGTTAAAGATAGATCTACGGTCTAGGTATCATCAGGTAAAGGTCAGAGTATAGGATGTTTCAAAGATAGCATTCAGGACTCGGTATGACCACTACGAATTCTTGGTTATGTCATTTGGACTAACAAATGCTCCTGCAATGTTTATGGATTTGATGAATCGGGTATTCCACCAATATTTATATCAGTTTGTGGTGGTATTCATTGACGATATACTGGTGTATTCAAAGATCCTAGAGGAGCACGAGGAATATCTGAGGATAGCACTTCAAATACTGAGGGAAAGGAAACAAATATGCAAAATTCAAGAAGTGCGAGTTCTGGCTAGAGCAGATTACTTTCCTTGGACACGTGACATCTAGGGGTGGTAATTTAGTAGACACGAGTAAGATTGAGGCAATAGTATATTGGTTATGACCAAAGAATGTGTAGGAAATCAGAAGTTTCCTAGGATTAACTAGATACTACTGCAGGTTACTTGATGGTTTTTCCAAATTGTCATGTCCATTGACTAGATTGACCAAGAAAGGGGTGAAGTTTGAGTGGTATAATGAATGTGAGTAGAGCTTCCAAGAGTTGAAGCAGCGGCTCATCACTGCATCGGTGTTGTCGATTCCTTCAAGTGAAGAGGGTTTCATGATTTACAGTGATGTATCACATAAAGGGCTCAGCAGTGTTCTGATGCAATAGAGGAGAGTTATAGCATATGCTTCAAAATAGTTAAAAGAATATGAGAAGAATTATCCTACCTATGATCTAGAGTTAGCAGCGGTGATGTACGCACTGAAGATTTGGAGACATTATCTTTATGGGGGTAGGTGTGAAATTTTCATTGATCATAAAAGCCTAAAATACATTTTCACATAGAAAGAATTGAACATGTGGTAAAGGAGGTGGCTGGAGCTGATAAAAGATTATGACTGCACCATCAGTTACCACCCAGGAAAGGCTAATGTAATGACTAATGCCTTGAGCCGCAAATCAGTGGGTGCATCAGTCTCTATAGTCGCGATACAACATACGGTTCAGATTGATTTGGAAAGACTTGGCATAGAACTCGTAAAGGCTGATCATTAGACATTTATTGCCAATCTGGTATTGCAACCGACTCTACATGAAAGAATTAAAGTAGCATAGAGGAGTGATGCAGAGTTAGTGGAGCTTATAGAGAAAGTACAGGATGGTCTGGAGGAGGATTTTAGTATCTCAAATGATGGGGCCTTGAGGTTCCGTACCAGATTATGTGTAGTTGCCGATACTGAAATTAAGCAAGTGATTCTGGAGGAATCGGACCAATCCTTGTATATGGTACATCCTGGTAGCACTAAAATGTACAGAGATCTTTGGGAATCTTTTTGGTGGAGTGGAATGAAAAGAGAGATTACCGAGCTTGTAGCCCAGTGTTTAACATGCCAGCAAGTAAAAACTGAGCATCAGAGACTGGTAGGGTCATTGCAGCCGCTGTATATTTCTGAGTGGAAGTGGGAGCATATAGCGATGGATTTTGTCACTGGGTTACCATTGGCACTACATGGATAGGACGCCATTTGGGTAGTTATGGATTGACTTATGAAGACTACCCATTTTCTGCCTATTAGAGTTAATTACTCCTTAAACAGATTGGCTGAATTGTACATTCAGGAGATAGTGAGGATGCATGGCATGCCAGTGTCCATAGTTTCATATCGAGACCCACGGTTCACATCCCGTTTCTAGAAAAGTTTGCAAGAAGCCATGGGTTCTCAGTTGTTATTTAGCACAACATTTCATCCTCAAATAGATGAATAGACGGAGAGAATGATACAGATATTGGAGGATATGCTATGTGCATGTATGTTGGACTTTGGAGGCAGTTGGTTACGGTTTATACCATTAGTCGAGTTTGCATATAATAACAACTATCAGGCCAACATTGGGATGACACCATTTGAGGTATTGTATGGTAGGAGATGCTGATCCCCATTGTACTAGGATGAGATTGGGGAGAGACAGATATTGGGACCAGAGCTGATATAGCAAACTCAAAATAAAGTCAAACTCATTAGGGACAAGATCAGAATAGCGCATAGTCGGTAGGAGAGTTATGCAGATACTTGCCAACGAGAGTTAGAGTTTGACACTGGGAATCACGTATTTCTAAGGGTGGCACCGTTGAAAGGAGTTATGAGATTTGGGAAGAAGGGTAAACTAAGCCCTAGGTATATTGGACAATTCGAAATTCTTGAAAGAGTGGGTTCAGTTGGGGGCTTGTGTTACCACCGGCTTTATCAAGAATTCACGACGTATTTCACATCTCTATGTTGAGGAAATACATCCCAAATCCCTCCCATATGATCAAATATAAGGCACTGGAGCTTAGTGATGCCTTGTCTTATGAAGAAGTGCCAGTGCATATTTTGGATTGGAAAGAACAGGAGCTGCATATGAAAAGAATACCACTAGTAAAAATTTTGTGGCGCAACCATGCAGTAGAAGAAGTTTCTTGGGAATTAGAAGAGCAGATGCGCCAGAAATACCTGCACCTGTTCAATGGGAACCAAGGTTAAAGGTATATAATTTGATTTGTATAAGTATAGGTACGGTAGTGTTTGGATTTAAATGGTTTTGGGGAGAATTTTCTTTCAATGGTTGTAATCTCCCAAAACTCCTATTTGTAACCACGGTATTCCTCCACCACAAGTGAGGGTAATAAATAAAATGATGGTGTTGTTCTTTAAGAATGGAAATGTGATAAGTGGCAAATTTCAAGGATAAAATTTTATAAGGAGGGGAGAATGTAAAGACCTAGAAAATAAAATAATAAAAGAAATTGAGAAAAGAAGGTTTTCGACTAAAAGGGGAGAAAAACGGCAATGGTTTCCTAGAGGAAATAGAAAATCGATGATGGTTTTGGAATTTACGGCGGAGTGGTAACAGGTAAATGGTAAAATCAAGGCCAATTAAATGGAAAACTGGCTACAGTTTTCTGAGAGTCAGAGAAAACCGACGACGGTTTTTTTTATAGAGCTGAATATAACAAAGTCCCGCAGGCCATTTCATTTTAACAAATCAAAATCTCCTTCTTTCTTATTATAAACCCTATGAAACCCCTTCCATTCTTCCTTCGATTCTGGCTTCGTTAAAGCCCGGATTGACGATCAAGAACCACGTGGTGGTTCCTGGGAAGATTCTCTGCAGCGTAGGCGAAGTAGATTTTCAATTTGGGTTCCGGGGCACTATCCCAAAACTAAGGTAAGTGGTGTATTTTAGAGTTTTTTAAGCTAATTTGGAGTATACGAAATCTAAGAAGTGTTATATGGAAATTATTTTGGGAGTTGAGTTGAATAATTTGGGGTAAATGTAAATTTTAGGTTTTTTGGCTACGAACGTCGAGGGGCATAGAAATTGAGTGTTTTAACGAAATATCAGTAAGCCAAGCAAGGGGAATAAATTATTACAGTCAATTTGAGAAATATTGATTGAGTTATTATGTGAAAATGGTATTATAATATTTTACCTGAAATTTATTATGATATAAATATCAGATGAAATTTGTGTGGCATATGATTTATATTAAGATATGTTTGAAACTGGGTTAAATGATTTACCCTGAGAATTATGAGATTATGAAATGCGTATTGAAATACGAGGTTGAAATGTGGAAAATGATGAAAGTAACTTGTACTGAAAATATATCTTCTGAGAAATGATGAAATGTGAAATATGGAAATGTGTTTTTGAGAAATATTTAATAATGTGAAATGAGATATGTATATGGTAATATGAGATGAAATGAGTTGTGAATACTGAATTACGAAAACTGATTTGAGGATACTGATTATGTGAATATTTCAATGTTAATACTGCAATGCAGACTTTGAAATGTGGAAAAGAGAAATGAAAATATTGCAATGTAAATACTGCAATATGAATGTGATATGAGTATACTAAAAATGTGAACATTGCAATGATAATGCTCCAATGAGAATAATGATATGTGAATACTGGTATGTAAATATGAATTTGAGAATATGAGAATGGGAAATATTACAATGTAAAATTCTATAATATGAATATTGAATTGTGAGAATTGAAATGTGAAATTCTAAAATATGAATACAGAAATGTGAATGATGAAATACCAATACCGCATAATGATTGCGGGTATGTAGTAGTGATAACCTTGATGGATGGATATGGAAACCCTAATGATGGGTTGTGATATAGAGCACGGTACCGTTGCTAGTGGAGATAGTGCAACCACACAGACTCGTGAAGCGTGTGGCATGATAGTAAACTAAGCTATATAGTTGAGTTGTTATGCCCCCTGAGTCTGGATCAAGACTATAGGCCGGCCAGTCATACCACAGACATGGGATATATGAGATGATATTTTGATTTAATCGGATTGGTCAACCAAGGTTAGATCTAGCCTTCGGAGCCACACAACCCTATTCATGGGGGGAAGCATGACATAGAGAGATATCCTCAGGGCAGCCATGAGTTATAGACACGAATGTATTGGTTACGAGGACACTCATGAGCTTGATGTGAAATGGAAATGAAAATGGAAATGAAAATGGGAATGAAAATGAAAATAGGAATGAAAATGGAAACGGAAATGGAAATGGAAATGAAATGAAATGAAATAGTGTGAGTTAATAATATAAATAATTAAAGCGAAGTAAAACACTCCGCTTGAGGGCTTACTGAGTAAGGCGAGTGCCCTGATAAGTATCAGTTGTTGCCGAACCCGAGTTATTTGGGTAAGAATATAAACAATATCAAGGCAAAGGGAAGTTGCTTGTATGGGTAGGTAAGTTTCCCTATTCTCAAGAACTTCACAAGTAAACATGGGTTGTGTATGAATAGATTTGGAAATGAATTAAAAACTTATTAAAGCTTGTGTTGTATATCTATATGATTGTAAATGTGGAAATGGTATATTTTCTCATAAGATACTATCACAGCTATGTTTATATGTTATGATATAATGAAACTCAAACTGCCACACACTGTTGATAAATTATTCTGTCTTACTAAGGTGTGTCTCACCCAATCATTTAAATATTTCAGGAAACCGAGATATACCTAGTGATAGAAATTTGAGATAGAGGGGAGCAGATACCCTGGATAGATAGGGTAATAATTTTAAGCTAGGGTGGTTTGTTTCCCCTAGAGGTTTTGTGGTAGACTTGCATTTATAGATGGTTGGTACTCTGGTATGTGTTTTCACTGTGGCATATATATATATATACATATGAAATGACTTCCGCTGTTAAGTTTGTGAATATGAACATGATTGTGTACCTAGTACCCACTTTCGGGTCGAATTATGTATTGCGGTATCAGAGGTTGACGTGGCCGATATATAATGATGACTATTTGCAAATATAAAAAAAAAAAATTGGTATGAAAAATCAGGGCGTCACATCGAGCAACCGAATTGGTAAGTTCGGTAGACTGAACTATTTGTCAAGCGACAGAACCTCAAACACTTAGGAAAATCACCTTGATTTCAGCCACCCGAATTTACCCTCGGGCACCCGAACCCAAAACTAAGCTTTTCCATATGTGTCTATTCGGGTGACCGAGCTTATGGTCCGGGTGACCGAAACTCTCAGGTTGCCATATTTTTAACTGTGGTAATTAAGGGTAAATGGGGTTAAAAAGTCATTAAACATTTTGCAAAATTCCAAATAGGTCTCCAACAGTCAAAATTTTAAGGGTTTCTATATATAGCACTTCATTTGACCTAATTAGCAACAAGATTAACAAAAGTGATTAATAATTTTTCCCTCAAATTCCTCATACTCTTTTGCTATATTCTTTTCATTCCAAGCTCATATTTTGAAATCTCTCATTCATACATCTTTTGAAATTGAGAGTAAGTGTTAGTTGTTCCCATCTCTTGCAAATCAATTGCAAGATTAAAGGGAAGTGATTGTGGTTAGTGCATACACTCTTACATATCATTCCCTTGGAAAATACTCTCACATAAGCATATGGTTTGAAAATCCATTCTTAGAGTTCTTGCTTATTTGATCTTTCCCATAGTATTTTATTTCATAAATACTCAATTGGGAAGATCTTGATTTTTGCTTGCTAGTCTTGGCACTTATATTGTAAGACTTGAAAGCTTGCACATAATCTTTGATATTGGTTTCTCAAGACTTAATCCAAAACATCCAATGTGCTTTTCAATTGCAAAAACTTTGAGATATTAAACTTGGATTGTGTTTAACTTCCTTTGATTAATTGTTTGTTAAATATCATAGCTTGAATCAAAGGTTGAAACTCCTACATATACATTCACTCACACATTTTTTAGAGTTTACATATTGGATCTCACCTGAGCATTGAATACTTATCATCTGTGAGTGCATACTTATCTGGACTATATTGTAGTATATATATGCTTGCATAGAAATGCTTAAATTGTATGCAAAATTTCATATTCATTGAATGTATTTCAGGCATGGCCTGAGGGGGTTTGATCTAACCCGTAAGGATTAGTTGTTAGGGCCTTCTCTGCCCCGCAAGGAGAGTGTGTAAAGGTTGGGGTCAGTCCTATGAATTTGACCTAGTTGTAAACGGTGCTGCTCCACCCGTTAAGTAAACCGTAGTGGAATCCTTGGGCTTGCGAGCAAAGGCGGGGATGTAGGCACATTTTTCGAACCTCAATAACATATTCGGTGTAACTTTTACTTTTTCTACATTATATTTTGTTTTGTGCTTGATTTAATTTCCTCACTGAATATATTGCATATTTGGTTGGCACGTTATTGTATTTGGTTGAAAGATATTGGAAGTATGTTGCATATACTGAAAATTGATTGATATATCATCTCTACCTTCATACATACCTAGAATGCCCCTATGTTGTGTAATACTGTCGCTGGATTAGTTGAACCTAGGAAGAATTTTTAAATCTCCAATTCACCCCCTCTTGGGATTGCACCAAAGTCAACACCTCAATATCTCTAGCCATGAAATAGATGTTTGCCACTTCTTGATCACTTGATTCATTCTCTGATTCACTTGATCTCGTGTTATCCCATGTAGCTTTCATTCAGGTTTAATATGTCCAACCTTTTTACAATTATAACAAGTAGGGTGTTCATTTTTTGTTTCTTTTTTACTTGTCTCCCCTTTATCAGATTTTGAACCTCTAAACTTTCGAGTGAACTTCTTATTCTTTTTGAAAAACTTTCTATGTCTTTTAGTGATGAAGGCTATATCATCATCGTCTAATTCGTTTTCTTCTTCTTCACTAGAGCTATCTTTAGCAGCCTTGAGGGCTATTGATTTCTTGTTTTTATTTTCAGAATTTCTTTCATTTATCGTCATCTCATAAATAAGGAGTGATCCTATCAATTCATCTAGGGAAGTATGTTTCAAGTTTCTTCCTTCTGTTATTACAGTTGCCTTAGGTTCCTAAACTGGTGGAAGTCCTCAAAGGTTTTTCCGAATCATTTCATAAGTTGAGTAATTCTTTCCTAAGGCATTGAGAGAGTTCATTATATGGGTGAACCTAGTGTACATACTATTAATGGTCTCATTAGAATTCATCCTAAAAGCATTATACTCGCTAGTGAGCATATCGATTCTATTAGCTCTTACATCAGTAATACCTTCATAGTTTACTTCAACTTTATCCCATATTTCTTTAGCTGATTTACATGTCATAATCCTATTGAATTCATTTACATCAAGAGCACAATATAATGCATTCATAGCACTTGAATTTACTTGCAACATCTTATGGTCATTATCGATCATCTCTTTTTCTTCTTTAGGTACTTCTTTACCATCCACGATTTTAGTGGGGATAAGGTCACCATGTGTGACAACTTTCCATGCATTCCAATCCATAGTTTGTAAATAAATTCTCATTTTTTGTTTCCAAAAGGTGTAGTTTACACCGTAAAAAATAGGTAGTGTACATAAGGATTGACCTTCAGCAAAGGGAGATACTCCTAGGTGTGCCATAGCGATCTTTATGTGTGATGACCCAAAAAATATATATACAATTAAAACATAATAATAATAATAATAATAATAATAATAATAATAATAATAATAATAATAATAATAATAATAATAATAATAATGGTCATTAAGTTAATATCAATACAAAAGTGCTTTTCTGTAGGATCCTTGATTCCATGTTTGATGCTTAAGAAAGACCTTGTCGTAGCGAGTGCTCAGAGACCATTGCGACTCAATCGCTCCTTAGAGGTCGGCCTGATCATAATGGAATTTCATAAGATAAACAGGATATATAATGTTTGTACACGTAAATAAGTACATATACATAAAATAGTGTTTTGACATACATAATTTGTAAAAATACATGGTAAAATAATAATAATAATAATAATATAAGTATCTTATGTGGGGCCCACAAGACTATGTGGGGCCCATATGAGTTCCGAAGTCATGTGGGGTCCACATGAGTCCCAAAGTTATGTATGGCTCATAAAATCGTGTGAGGACTATTGGAGTTACGTAGAACCCACTTGGGTCTCGAAGTTGTGTGGGGTCCACATGAGTTTTCGAAATTCGAACTTAATTCATTTTCAAAAAAGAAAAAATACTACAACATAGCTTAAAAATAATAACAATGATGATAGTAAAAATAATTTTAAAAAAATTAAAAAAATATAATATTAATTAAATGGGAGTGTTAGCAAGTAATCTCATTTCTCCTATATGACCTCTATTCCCATATCATACCTAACTCATCCATGCTCATTCCTTTTTCTTTTTTTTTTAAATTATAATTTCACCCCTCTCCCCACACTTTTATAAATTTAATTTTCTTCCCCAAAATTTTCCTATAAATAGAAAGCTCTCAACATTCATTTTTCACAAAAAAAAAATTCCAAAGGAAAAGAAGGATTAGTGTGATGGAGGGAGAATTTTTGCTATAATTAAAATTCTCACTCACCCACTCTTTATGATCTCATTTTTTTAAAGATATTCGTTGTGATCGTAGCACAAGGTTAAGTAAGAGGTAAGTAAATTTGATTATGTTAGATATTTATTTAAAATTCATACCCGAGTTTATTTGTAAGAAAATTTCTATTATGTTAGTTAGTTTCATAAAATTCTCTTGAGTTTATTTTTATGCAAATTTAATTATACTAGTTTTATCTTTAATATACTTGCATTTATTTTTGAGTTAAGAAATGTTCTAAATCCTTCGGGTATTTTACATCATTAATTTCTATTCAGAAAAATATTTTTAACATGAAAATTGTGTGGCATAAGTTTATTCATACGTTGCATATTTCACGAAAATATAAGTAAAGATTACATGAGTGGATTTTTTTTAATATTGCGTATTTCACGAAAATATGAGTAAAAATGACATTTTCATGATATTATTTTAATTGTAGAAATTATATAATAAAAATATTTTTAAAACCCCTTACGGATCAGATGATACAAAAAATTACGAATGCTCGGTACCACAGCTTAAAGTTTAAACGGATCAGAGTGCACCCACACTGTTTACATAGTGATTTTATATGGTAGTGGATTTCTCCTAAGTGCACACCTAGGTCGGATCAGGGTTTAATAAGGAAAATCTCACTTAATGATTATGTACGTTGATTTAGTTTGACCGGCCAGCCAGCTAAGTCCAGTTTTCGGACCGCACAACCCAGTCATGGTTTTAAACATGACTTACGATTAACAGACCTAAGGGTGATTTTTACAGTGTGTGTATATACATATTTAATTACGTATACAGAGCTATTGATGAATTGAAGGAAAAGTATATATTTATGTGAACGAGGGTATTTTTATGCCTAGATAATGATTTAATAAGGAAAAGTATATATATACATGATTGAGTATTATAGTTATAATTTTAAAAGTTAAAAAGTTCAGTTTAATAGTTATAATATATGATTATAAAATTTTACTGTTATAGATGATAGTAAAAGTTTTATAAAGAAATTTTTAAATTTATATTTAATTTTAAAGTAGTTTTGAAGTTATAGTATTAAATATTATTTTACGAAATTAAAATATTATGAAAACTCATTTTGGCCATACACTAATAATAAGCTTATTTACTTACTGAGTGTCGTCTCACCCCCAATCATTATTTTACATTTTAGATCATTTTAAAGAGTGTACCACAAACCTGGCGTAACAAGTGTATGAACGGGAATAAATAGAGCAGAATAGAATAAAAATTTAGCATAATACAATTTAGAATATGTTTGTGTATTTTAGAATTTTAGAAATTTGCATTTTAATAGTTGAGACATATATTTGTAATAAAGCTAATTAGTGCTCTTATAATAAAAATAATTTAGATTTATTTGCGTCTGCTGAAAAATTTATATGTAAGAACCCACTCGGGTTCGGGTCCTTACAATTGGTATAAAAGAATAGGATATAGGTTCTGCATACTCTAGCATTTAGATTTTACTAGAGCTTAGGCATAAAACATGATTTAGGTAGGATTGGGTAGTTTAGGATATTTATTTTAGTTTGTTATATTATTATACGTTAATAATAGATTTATGATTTTAAAATAACATTTGATCATTGTTTAAGAATGAATCCTAAAGATAGCAGTATTGAAGAAAATGAGATTAACGTGAACGCTCTTAAGGACAGGTAACAATCCTAAATTCTCTAAGAAAAATGGTAGTATTATTGAAGACACGTAAATTAATTTAAATATGTTATTTATGTTTATAGAAACACGTACCCATATTGATGATTCATAATTAATTGTCAAATGCATTAATAATTTAAAATTTTCATATATATATATATATATATAATAATATCCGAGACTTATTTATTTTCGTTTTTATTATTTTCACTAAAAATATAAGAAATAACACATTAGACCCTACTAGGTTTAGAGGTGCTACACATACAAATAGATATGAACAAACGGTCTATTCTGAAATCTGGATTTACCCAAAATTCCTTTGCATGTACAAGTTGAATATGAATATGTATTTTTACATTACATATTCAGGTCTCATCAATACATTCAAACTTAATTTAGGAATATATATTTTGACAAAATCTTTCATTTTAATTTTGTATTAGTTTATAAGGAATTAAATATAATTTAAATGTTACTATATTTTATTTAAATTCAAAAAAAAAATCCCTTAGCATGTGCAAGTTAAATATGAATATATATATTCATTGCATATTCAATTTCCATAAGTATCCAAGTTTGATTTAGGAGTACAAATTTTGATGGAATCTTTAATTTTTATTTTGTATAAATTTATAAAAGTTAATGCAACTTAAATTTTACTATATTATATATATATAAAAAAAACTTTATATGGTATATATAAAAATAAAAAAAAAAAGTCTCATGGGTGGAAATCATCGGCTATAACTCACTTACCCCCAAAGCAAGGTTAGGGCATGAGACCACTTGGGCATAGTGGGGACTCGAACCCGCGTTCACATGGATGCACGACCGGTTCCTTACCACTAGGCCACCCACCCAAGTGGTGACTTGAGTATGAAATTAATTATAGTTTAAGTAGTAATAAAGATGTAGAAACATAAATAGAACCTTGAGTCCACAAATTTTTCAATACGCGTTGCTCGCTCGATTTCTGCAGAACGTGTCACTCTCTCTCGATTTCTGCGACATATATCACTTTTCCTCAATTTTTGAAAAATGCGTTACTCACACGTCGCTCTCTCTCGATTTTTTGTGACACACATCGTTCTCCCTCGATTTTTTCAAAATGCATCGCTCAATATTGGTGACATGTGTCGCTCTCTCTCGATTCTCACGGCACACGTCGCTGTCCCTCGATATTTGTAAAATGAGTTGCTCGATATCGATGACACGAGTTGCTCTTTCTCTCTCAATTATTGTGGCACACGTCACTTTCCCTCGATTTTTGCAAAACGTGTCGCTCGATATCTGTGACACGCGTCACTCTCTCTCGATTCTAGGGGCATACGTCACTCTCTCTAGATTCTCAGGGCACACGTCACTCTCTCTCGATTTTCACAACACATGACCATTCCCCTATAACAAGGGTCTGCCTTCCTCGAACTCTAAGCATCACAGCTTTCTACCATCTTGAACAACTACATTTCGATTTGTAGAGATTAGTTCTTCCCAACTTTTCTTTTGGTTGTCTCATTACTCGAAAATGTTGCCAAATAACCCAACTTCACAAGTTGCTGAGAGCAGCACTAGATCGCCAATCCAAAGATGGAAACCTAACAAGGCACAACTGGAGATTTTAGAGGAGGCCTTCCGCAGCAGTCAATAAGAACTCCCTTCTGTGGAGCGGGCTATCTTGCTTGTCACACGACTTTGACGGTATGGTCCAATTGAGCCGAGAAGTGTACGCTTTTGATTTGAGATCCGTAGGCGTAAGCGGAGATCAGTTGAAGAAGCCACTATTTCAACTACTGCCCCACCAATTATCCATCTTACCTCCTCTACCACTACCGCTCCGAGTAGTGCCCCTGCCATTTTCCCAACCATTTGTACCCTCGTCCCTATCGACAATATTCCATTTATGAAACTTACAACTAACATCACACCAACGAACCATAACCCTTACAATGGTAGCATCGCAGTCACCACACTAAGGGTTTGTGATAATGCTGGCCTACTCCACCATTGTCAAGAGATCCAAAACGCGTTAAGACTCATGTACAGGCCACCGATGGCTTGTTATGAGCATCCCCATCAAAGGCCACAAGGGGAAGAGGGCAGTTCTTCCTCCCTTATTGAACAAACGGGCGATCTCTCCCTTTTTTCGACCCAAGCCGACGACATTACAAGAGTTCAACTCTGCCAAGAAAGAACTCAAGAGTTAGTAGTGACATCGCTAGCACTTCGATAGATGTTGACATTGAGCTAAGGCTCTAAAGGCCAGATTTCGTTTCATTTTGTTTTATATATATATTTTTAATTTATAGGACATGTATAATATAATAATAATAATAATAATAATAATAATAATAATAATAATAATAATAATAATAATTTTTTCCACATCTTTTGAATTTTTTTTCCATTTCAACCCCTATTAGATCGATGATTTACACTTTAGTTCTCAAAATAAAATATTTCACCAAATTGACCCTCAATCTATTCTAAGATTTAACAAAATCGTTCATCAATTTACTCTTTCAAATAACGCAACCAATTATACAGTACTCATTTTAAATTAGCAAATTTCGAGAACGAAATTTTTATAAGGAGGGGAGAATGTGATGACCTAAAAATATATATACGATTAAAGCATAATAATAATAATAATAATAATAATAATAATAATAATAATAATAATAATAATAATAATAAAAATGGTCATTAAGTTAATATCAATACATAAGTACTTTTCTGTAGGATTCTTGATTCCATATTTGATGTCTAAGAAAGACCTTGTCTTAGTGAGTGCTCAGAGACTATTGTAGCTCAGTCGCTCCCTAGAGATCGATCTGATCAAAATGGAATTTCATAGGATAAACATGATAGACACTGTTTGTACACGTAAATAAATACATATATATAAAATAGTGTTTTGATAAACATAATAATAATAATAATAATAATAATAATAATAATAATAATATAAGTATCTTACGTGGGGCCCACAAGATTGTGTGAGACCCACATGAGTCCAGAAGTCATGTGGGCTCCACATGAGCCCTGAAGTTATGTAGGGCTCTTAAAATCATGTGAGGACTGGTGGAGTTACGTAGGACCCACTTGAGTCTCGAAGTTGTGTGAGCCCATAAGACCATATGGGGCCCACATGAGTTTTCGAAATTCGAACTTAATTCTTTTTCAAAAGAAAAAAAATACTAAAACATAGCTTAAAAATAATAACAATGATAATAGTAATGAAGATTTTTAAAAATTAAAAATAAAAATAAAATCAATTAATTAATTAAATAGGAGTGTCGGCAAGTACTCTCATTTCTCTCACATGACCTCCATTCCCATCCCATACCTAACCCATCCATGCTAGCCATTCCTTAATTTTTTAAAAAAATTATAATTTCACTTCTCTCCCCACACTTTTATAAATTCAATTTTCTTTCCTAAATTTTTCCTATAAATAGGAAACTCTTAACATTCATTTTTCAAAAAAAAAAATTCAAAGAAAAAGAAGGATTAGTGAGTGAAAGACTTAGTGGTGGAGGGAGAATTTTTGCTATAATTAAAATTCTCAGTCACCCACTCTTTCTAATCTCATTTTTTTTAAAGATATTCGTTGTGATTGTAGCACAAGATTAAGTAAGAGGTAAGTAAATTTGATTATGTTAGATTTTTATTTAAAATTCATACCCGAATTTATTTGTAAGAAAAATTTGATTATGTTAATTAGTTTCATAAAATTCTCTTGAATTTATCTTTACGCAAATTTAATTATACTAGTTTTATCTTTAATATACTTGCATTTATTTTTGAGTTAAGAAATGTTCTAAACCTTTCGAATATTTTACATCATTAATTTCTATTCAAGAAAATATTTTTAACACGAAAATTGTGTGGTATGAGTTTATTTATACGTTACATATTTCATGAAAATATGAGTAAAAATTACATGAGTTGATTTTTTTTTATGTTGCATATTTCACGAAAATATGAATAAAAATAAGATTTTCATGATATTATTTTAATTGTAAAAATTATATAATAAAAATGTTTTTAAAACCCCTTATGGCTCAGATGATACAAAAATTACGAATGTTCAGTATCGCAGCTTAAAATTTAAACGGATCAGAGTGCACCCACACTATTTACAGAGTGATTTTATATGGTAGTTGTAACGCCTCAAACCCGTCGCGTGGTGCTCGGAGTGCTATGAGAATGACACACATCTCTGATACCATTAATGCAGCGGAAAAAAAAAAAAAAAAACAACCTCGAACATAATATACCAGAGTTCTATAATTATACATCATCAAACTAATTTCACACATCCACGTTCTCTATAATACAAAACCTAATAGAAATTAAATAAAACATAAAACTAAAACATAATCGTTTAAGTCTCACTCACAAAACTACCCCGCCTTGGAGCTATCTAAGCTCGATATCTTGGATAACCTGAACAGATTTAACATATAACGTGAAGAGACACCTCTCAGTAAGGAAGAAATAGTTTATAATAGTGTGTGGCTGAAGTGTTTAATATACAATTAAAATATCTATCCAAAGTGCATCCACGATCCGCAAGTAACCCAAAATATAGTGTCCATAATCACACAAAGTCAACAACTTTGCCAACTAATCACATTTCTCAATCATCAATATTTTATTGGTAACTCCCGAGAATTGAGAAATCTACTTGCACATACAAGTAGTTTCCCTCTGCTCTAGTGCTAACACTAGGTCACTCACCTTTCTTAGTAAGCCCTCGGGTTATGTGCTCAGGTAAAGTCATCTAGAATAGGGAAGATCACCCACCCATACAAGTGGCTTCCCTCTACTCTAGTACCCACAATTAATTACCAAAGTACTCGCCTTTCTCAGCAAGCTCTCTGGTGGAGTAATCTACTTTACCCAAATACTTAATTAATCAAAGTCATACTTATACCCATATCACAATCAATCCACGTAGAATATTCACACAGTTTCCAATTTTTTTACCCACACATGGTTTACATCAACATAGAAATCGTCCACACAGGATCCTAACAAATTACAGCAGAAATGTCCACACAAGACTGGTCCACATAGGACTAACCAAATCATAGCATAAATGTCCACACATGATTGGTCCACACAAGACTAACCAAATCATAGCATAAATGTCCACGCAGGACTGGTCCACACAGGACTAACCAAATCACAGCATAAATGTCCACACACGATTGGTCCACACAGGACTAACCAAATCACAGCAGAAATGTCCACACAGGACTAACCAAATCACACAGCATACAAAATAACACTTTGTTCATGGTACATAGGTAAACAACCACCTCATACCACTGCCAATGTTTACCTCCCAATATAAACGTTCATATAACGACCTCCTCATACCACTGCCAACATTATATGACGGTTATACCAGCTACGATACAATGACCTCCTCATACCACTGGCAACGCTATATCGTAATTTACATGAACCACAATCGAATCAACAGAAATCAATCATTCAAGATACCCAAGAATTCACCACAATATACCCAACATCAGCATATTCAGTCAGTCAGAATTTCGCAATCAACAACATTCACATTCTCAATAATTCCTCATTCCACATTATTCACAATCATTTATTTATAAAAAAAAATTGGTTTCAACCACACGATTTTTCCCAATATAATTTCTCTATCTAAAAACAATATTTTCAATACTAGCAAGGTTTAGAAAATTATACCTGCATATATGTAATTTCAGATGCAAAACTAGTCCTTCAAAATTGTTAAAAGGCCATTATAAAATATTTCCCCTTACTTGCTCCTCAAAATTCGACCCAAAATCAACAAAACAAGACCCTATAATTCTGAAATTTCAGATTACTCAAATCTTAGCAAAAACACCCTTATAACACTTCCTAGGCTCCAAATGATAATATTTGTTAAGGAAATTCCAAAATAATCACTTACCTTGGTTTTGGGATGTTTCCTAAACTACTCATACCAATGATTCACTCTGCCTATGTTGCAAAGAATCTTCCCAGGGGTCTCTTGGTAGCTTCCGATCGTCGAATCGAGCTAAATTTGGCCCGGAATCGAAGAGAGAAGGTGGAAGGGCCGAAATTCCTAGAGAGAGAGAGAGAGGACATGCAAGAAATTGAAGCTAAAATGAAAAGAATCCACTATTTATACAAAGGGATTCTACGATGAGACACGTCAATTCGTCGACGAGACAACCAACTTGTCGACGAATTTCAGTCATGTAAAGAACCCCTCTTGGTAATTCCTCGTTGACGAGACACGTCGATTCGTCGACGAGACCAGTTTATTCGTCGATGAATGTTTGCTACCACCTTTTTCGAATTTGTTATTCCTTCCCTTTCTATCTTCCTTATTATCTTAAATTATTTAAAATTTCCCGGGTTGTTACATTCTTCCCCCTTAAAAAGAATTTCGTCCTCGAAATTCGTTAATCACCCATTTACACACCAAGAAGCTAACTAATCACATTTACGAATTTCAAACAATTCAAATATATGCAACATCAAATCACATAAAGTCAAACAATATTAATACACATACTAACATAAACGTATTGCCTGGGCCCCTAGTGTTGCCCTCTTCAGGCGTACCCAACATATAGACATGAGCCGGGTCTCTGCTGTCGCGAGGCACCAGATTGTTCCTTTGATTTTGATTTTGGTTCGAGGCTAGTGCATTATTCGGCGATTCTCGACATTCCTGAGCTATGTGACCCTGTTTGCCGCACTTGTAGCATATAACACTTCTACCCCGACATTCTCCCCAATGCCGCTGATTACATCTAGGGCAATGGGGGTGTGATGAGTCGCCCTGCCGTCCCCGATCACTTCTTTTTGACCCCTGACCTGCTATATCTCTGTCTCCCTCCATGACCCTTTTTTGACATTTGTTTGAGATCATGGATACGCAAGCCTCTTCCTTCGTTCTGATGCTTCCGTACCCCTCTGCAGACTCGACTCTGCCACCATAGCTTTCTCCACCAACTTCGTGAAGTCTTGAATCTACAAACACGCCATATGCTCATGGATCCTCTGATTCAAGCCCCTCTCAAACCACCTCACCTTCTGATATTCATTTGGAACCACAAAAGGTGCAAAATGAGATAACTCCAGAAATTTAGTAGCATACTACTGAATTGTGAGGCGCCCCTGCGTCAAGCTAAAAAATTCTTCCGCCTTTGCATTTCTAGTGGTGGCGGGAAAATATCGGTCATAGAAAACCTGCTTGAAGCGACCCCAGGTCATTGCTATTGGTATCGCTCGTTGTTCCTCTAATAATTTCATCGCATGCCACCATTGTTCAGCTTCTCCGACCAGCTTGAAAGTGGTGAAGAGGACCTTCTGCTCCTCGGTACAATTCAGCACAACAAGAATTTTCTCCATTTCTTGCATCCACATCTCAACCTTAATTGGATCGGTGCCACCCTCAAAAGACGAGGGTTTCATACATGTAAACTAATCAATGGTGCAACCCTGGTGCACTGGTGGATAGCTTGTTTCCCCAAAATCCCGTCTTATTTCTTCCCTAACCTAATGAGCTATTCCTCGTAACAACTAAGAGGTGTCAACCTCGTCCCCTCTGGAAGCTCCCATTTCGCTTCCTCCTCCTTCATCCACGCCCTTGCCTCTAGGATCCATCCCTGAATATAAATGTACAACAAAGGCAATTTAGAATCTCCACATCTTTATATATTTGACATACACATCATAACAAAAAACCAAATTAATATCCATATCCTCAATTAAACATCCAACATCCATTTATCCACAATCATCTGAACTTCCAATATTTAAATTCCAAATCTCGGTTTCACAGCTCGAAAACATCACCATCAATGGATTTGTCATGGTTTTATGAAACCATTGATTGATTCAAAAAATCACAGAAGTCTGTCAAGGGATTTCTGCCTCCAAATTACAGAACAACCTCAAACTTCTATCAATACCCTAATCTACCCATTCCTACCCTCATTCAATTCAAACCTATACTTTGGTATTAATCCTCCTAAAGTCCGCAAGACCGTTATGCTCTGATACCATCTGTAATGCCCTGGACCCGCCGCGTGGGGCCCAGAGTGCTATAAGAACGACACGTGTCTCTGATACAATTAACGCAGCGGAAAAAAAAAAAAAAAAACCTTGAACATAATATACCAGAGTTCTATAATTATACATCATCAAACTAATTTCACACATCCACGTTCTCTATAATACAAAACCTAATAGAAATTAAATAAAACATAAAACTAAAACATAATCGTTTAAGTCTCACTCACAAAACTACCCCGCCTTGGAGCTATCTAAGCTCGATATCTTGGATAACCTGAACAGATTTAACATATAACGTGAAGAGACACCTCTCAGTAAGGAAGAAATAGTTTATAATAGTGTGTGGCTGAAGTGTTTAATATACAATTAAAATATCTATCCAAAGTGCATCCACGATCCGCAAGTAACCCAAAATATCGTGTCCATAATCACACAAAGTCAACGACTTTGCCAACCAATCACATTTCTCGATCATCAATATTTTATTGGTAACTCCCGAGAATTGAGAAATCTACTTGCACATACAAGTAGTTTCCCTTTGCTCTAGTGCTAACACTAGGGCACTCACCTTTCTCAGTAAGCCCTCGGGTTATGTGCTTAGGTAAAGTCACCGAGAATAGGGAAGATCACCCACCCATACAAGTGGTTTCCCTCTACTCTGGTACCCACAATTAATTACCAAAGTACTTGCCTTTCTCAGCAAGCCCTCGGGTGGAGTAATCTACTTTAACCAAATACTTAATTAATCAATGTCACACTTATATCCATATCACAATCAATCCACGTAGAATATTCATACAATTTCCAATTTTTTACCCATATAGGGTTTACATCCACATAGAAATCGTCCACATAGGATCCTAACAAATTATAGCAGAAATGTCCACACAGGACTAACCAAATCACAACATAAATGTCCACACAAGACTAACCAAATCACAGCATAAATGTCCACATAGGACTGGTCCACACAGGACTAACCATATCACAGCATAAATGTCCACACAGGACTAACCAAATCACAGCATAAATGTACACACAGGACTGGTCCATATAGGACTAACCAAATCACAGCATAAATGTCCACATAAGACTGGTCCACACAAGACTAACCAAATCACACAGCATACAAAACAACACTATGTTAATGGTAAATAGGTAAACAACCTCCTCATACCACTGCCAATGTTTACCTCCCAATATAAGCGTCCATATAACGACCTCCTTATACCACAGCAAACGTTATATCGTAATTTACATGAACCACAACCGAATCAACAGAAATCAATCGTTCAACATACCCAATAATTCACCACAATATACCCAACATCAGCATATTCAATTAGTCAGAATTTCGCAATCAACAACATTCACATTCTCAATAATTCCTCATTCCACATTATTCACAATCATTTATTTATTAAAAAAATGGTTTCAACCACACGATTTTTACCAATATAATTTATCTATCTAAAAACAATATTTTCAATACCAGCAAGGTTTAGAAAATTATACATGCATATATGTAATTTCATATGTAAAACTAGTTGTTTAAAATTGTTAAAAGGTCATTATAAAATATTTCCCCTTACCTACTCTTTGAAATTCGACCCAAAATAAAAAAAAATGAGACCCTGTACTTTAGAAATTCCAAATTGCTCAAATCTTAGAAAAACACCCTTATAACACTTCCTAAACTCCAAATGATAACATTTGCTAAGGAAATTCCAAAATAATTCACTTACCTTGGTTTTGGGATGTTTCCCAAACTACTCAGATAAATGATTCACTCCGCTCATGTTGTAGAAAATCTTCCCAGGAGTCTCGTGGTAGCTTCCAATCGTCGAGTCGAGTTAAATCCGGCCTGGAATCGAAGAGAGAAGGTGGAAGGGCCGAAATTCCTAGAGAGAGAGAGAGAGGACATGCAAGAAATTTGCGCTGAAATGAAAAGAATCCACTATTTATACACAGGGATTTGTAGACGAGACACGTCGATTCGTCGACGAGTCCTAGTATATAGTTCGTCGACGAGACAGCCAACTCATCGACGAATTTCTATTATGCGAAGAACCCCTTTCGGTTATTCCTCGTCGACGAGACACGTCGATTCATCGACGAGCTAAGAAGAACATTCGTTGACGAGACCAGTCTATTCATCGATGAATGTTTGCTGCCACCTTTTTCGAATTTGTTCTTCCTTCCTTTTCTATCTTCCTTATTATCTTAAATTATTTTAAAATTTCTTGGGTTGTTACAGTAGTGGATTTCTCCTAAGTGCACACTTGGGTCGGACTAGGGTTTAATAGGGAAAATCTCACTTAATGATAATGTACGTTGATTTAGTTTGACCGACTAGCCAATTAAGTCTAGTCTTCGGACCACATAATCTAGTTATATAGGTAAACATGACTTATGATTAATAGACCTAAGGGTGGTTTTTGCAGTATGTGTATATACATATTTAATTACGTATACAAAGCTATTAATTAATTGAAGGAAAATTATATGTTTATGTGAACGGGGGCATTTTTGTACCTAGATAATGATTTAATAAGGATATATATATATATATATATTCATGATTGAGTATTATAGTTATAATTTTAAAAGTTAAAAAGTTCAGTTTAACAGCTATAATATATGATAATAAAATTTTACTATTATAGATGATAGTAAAAGTTTTATACAGAAATTTTTAAATTTATATTTATTTTTAAAACAGTTTTGAAGTTATAGTATTAAATATTATTTTACGAAATTAAAATATTATGAAAACTCATTTTGACCACACACTAATAATAATCTTATTTACTTACTGAGTGTTGTCTCACCCCAATCATTATTTTACATTTAAGATCATTTTGAAAAGTGTACCAGAAATCTGGCGTAGCAAGTGCATGGGCGGGAATAGATAGAGCAGAGTAGAATAAAAATTTAGCATAATACAATTTACAATATGTTTGTATATTTTAGAATTTTAAAAATTTGCATTTTAATAGTTGAGACATATATTTGTAATAAAGCTAATTAGTGTTCTAGTAATAAAAATAATTTATATTTATTTGCGTCCGCTGAAAAATTTATATGTAGGAACCCACTCGAGTTCAGGTCCTTACATTATGTAGTTTCTAGTTTAAGATTTACTACAACCTCTCTTTGATACCAATTGAGAAGTAAGTTGTACTCCCAAGAGGGGGGTGAATTGGCTTTTTAAAATTTCTTTGGAAACTTTAATCTAGTATAACCCTTTTCAGATTAAATTAATTATAATCACACTTTAGCAAGAATTTTAGCAAGAAAGCTTTTGAAGAGTAGAAAATATTAAGCTTGAATGCTGATTGTAGGTATTGGTGTTTTTAATTCTTTGATTTAACTTGTATTTATAGATGGAAAAAGTTTAATTTTCGTATTCCCCAAGCTACTTGGAGTGTTTCCCAAGTTTTTATTAAGTTTGTGGGTCAAACAATCTATTTTGGAATCATTATTTTGTTGTTTTATTTTGAATTTTACAAAGGTCAGTGGCTTGATTTATCAAGGTTAGTCACTTGAGCTTATTCCGTTTTAGCAAAAATTCAAACTCAGAATGAGGTCAGTCGCCTGAACTAGCAAAATTGCACAATTTTTGATTTTCAAGACTTTGATCCTTCAATTTTTAAAAAAACTTCAATGTAACTTAATTAAAGAACATTTTCCAGGGTTTTCAAAAATTGGGCTCTAAGTCAATAAAAGATTTCTAAGAGTTTCATTCATTTATATTGAAATGTTTGAAATATTTACATGATACTTCTTAAAAAAACTATGACTCTTCTAATCACTAAATCTTCATGTATAACTTCCATTCTTCATATTAAGCTTGACTTTAAGTTTTATCTTTAACTTCATAAGATCTTGTGTCATTAAACTTTTAACAAACTTTGTCAAATACTTTGATATTGGTCACTTGATTTACTTGATCTTTATATGTGAGTTACCTGAAACATTATCACTTAATCAAATATGTTAAGTTTTCATGATTTCTTATTATCAAAATAAGATTTGTAAGCTTTGTTTAGGCTAATAGAGAACAACTTTTTTGAGAATTGCCTTAGTCTTTGATGGAGCGATTGAAAAATAGAACCATCTAATTTGATTCGTTCTCAATCGCCATGAGATAATCATCTTAGGGTGATCCTTTTGTCAACGGATAGTCTTATTAAACTTGGATTCGAATCCTACTAAGAGGTCCATTAGAGATCAGAAATTGTTGAAGAAACAATATGATGTTTCTTTTGTCCCTTCCCGGCGATCGGAAAATAAAGAAATGGTTAATATTTTATTAACATTTTTACCGTAAAGATTTTATCAATTTAAAAAATAAAGAGTACATAATTGAAACAAAGAGTTGAATCATATAGGATTGGATGATGGACTTTTGAAAATTGAGTTGATCATTAGCTTATGATAGGGGATTGACCATTGACTTAGATGCCAACTTAATAGTTTGTCGAATCTCTAATGAAGATTTCGGATGGCAATTGCAAAACTTAAATGAATTTAATGGGAAAAAACATAAAATTTGGTGAGTAATTCAAGTGATGAAGCTAGTAACTATTCTTGTAATTAACCTAAAAATCCAAAGGCCGGATTCATCAAACGCCTTCGAACTGTATAAAAGACCCACAACCGTACGTAGTTGACCCGAAACAACAACGACCATGAAGTTGGCCTTGATTACCCGACCATTGGTAGATTGAACGGGCGAAGAATGTATGAGCGAAGAAGATGATCCGCCATTGTTGCGAGCATGGATGGAGACGAAGAGGTTCATTTGGTTAAACTCCGCTGTGGAAGAAATTTGCGTACATGACGATGACTTTTCTGGGGAGCAGCGTACGCTGTACAGTATTTAATATTATTATTTTGGGAAAGTCCAACTTTTAAGGCCAAATTATTTGCTGTTCAACCCCTTAAGCCTTCCATCTGAGACGCTGCGTCGTCCCTACTCCAAACCCTAACCCCTCCTGAGGCTCCTCAAATCTCCTCACTTGTTGCATCTACAGATACACGCCTGCTTGGAAGGCTCATAGCAATGGCGAAGAAGCGAAAGCTCGAGAACAAATCCTCAGAGCCAACAGAAACTCCCCAAAGGCAGCGGCGGCGGCGCCAACAACAGTCACAGGCGCAGCCGCAGCAAGAAGAGAAACAAAACACATACATAGAAGAGGAAGAGGAAGAGGAAGAGGAATTTGAAGATTATGGCGTGGAAGAAGCAGAAGCAGAAGAGTACGAAGAAGGAGAAGGAGAAGAGTACGAAGAAGAAGAGTACGAAGAAGAAGAAGGAGAAGAAGAAGAAGACGATGAAGAAGAAGAAAAGGAGGTAGCGAATACCAATAATCCAACGTTTTTAGTCTCTTCATCATCAGCCTCAGATGCTGCAAATCGAGATGATGGTGACGCGGATGAGCCCATCCAGAAGGTTCTAGAACCACTCAGTAAAGATCAGCTCGTGAATCTCCTCCGCGAAGCTGCTGAGAAGCATGCCGATGTAGCCGATCGCGTGCGCAAGGCGGCCGATGAGGATCCCGTCCACCGCAAGATTTTCGTGCATGGTCTAAGCTGGGACACCACTGCCGAGATCCTCATCAGCGCGTTCAGGCAGTACGGTGAGATTGAGGACTGCAGGGCCGTGTGCGACAAGATCTCCGGCAAATCCAAGGGCTACGGATTCATCCTCTTCAAGACTCGCAAAGGGGCCCGCGAGGCACTCAAGCAGCCCCAGAAGAAGATCGGCAGTCGAATGACTGCGTGTCAATTGGCGTCAATTGGTCCCGTGCTGGCTACAGCCGCTGCTCCTGTGGTGCAGGCTCAGCCGGTGTCAGAATTTACGCAGAGGAAGATATATGTGAGCAATGTGTCGTCGGATTTGGATCCCCAGAAGTTGTTGACCTTCTTTTCCAAGTATGGCGAGATTGAGGAGGGTCCGCTGGGGCTTGATAGGCAGACCGGGAGACCGAAGGGGTTTTGCCTATTTGTGTACAAGATGATAGAGAGCGCAAAGAAAGCTTTGGAAGAGCCTCACAAGAACTTTGAAGGGCACGTTTTGCATTGTCAAAAGGCTATTGATGGTCCTAAGCCGGGCAAGTCTCAGCATCCTCAACATAATAACGCCCAAAAAAATCCCCCGTTTCAAAGGATTGAAAACCCTAATTTCATTGGTTCAGCAACTACTGGACCAGTGGCTGGACCAGGCCACTTGATGGCACCCTCAGCCCCGGGGATTGGTTTGAACCCAGCAGCGGCACAAGCCTTGAACCCGGCAGCGCTTGGTCAGGCGCTGACAGCTTTGCTTGCAACTCAGGGAACTGGGTTAGGGCTCCCGCACCTGCTTAGCACGCTAGGTTCAGCAGGGGTGGGCCAGGGTGTCCCTGGTGCAGGCCATGGAATGCAAGTGGGGTATGGAAACCATGGTGCGGGTAGTAGTATCGGAGGGTATGTAAGTCAAGGTGTGGGTGGGTATCCCAATCAACAGATGGGACAGGGAGGTTCTAGTAGGTCGCAGCATGATGTTGGGTATATGAGTGGCGTTGCACAGTACATGGGTCAGTAGTAGAGGTATACCCTTCTTAGTTACTCTTAACTTATTCAAATTTTTACTTGATTTACTTCATTTTGTTTGTTATTAATGTTTCAAAACATGTTTTTTAACCTCAAAATTTTAATGTCTTTTATGATTCCTTTTTTAAAAGAGCATTGTTTTGGAATTAGGGTTGTGAAAAGTTGACAAAAGATTGGCAGAAGAGGTAGTTTGCAATTTTATGATATTTATAATTTTTGGTATGGGCTTGAGAATTTTATTAGGGATGTCTAGAATGCAATTTATTGAACCTAATGGTTGTTTTTTGTTTTTGAAATTTGAGTATTGGTTTAATTATTCGAAACTATTAACATATCTAGAAGTTTCAATTTTAGGTTAGTAAGAAATTTCTTATCATTTTATGACTTTGTAGGGTCCAATGTTTCTAACCAACCTCATTCATTTTGATAAAAAAATGTTTGCAGAATAAAAGTTTTCATGCATTTTTTTTTATATTGCCGGGTGTCCTACGCTTATGCACCAGGCTAATCCCACGCCTACGCCAGTCGTGCCCTCGACCAACACGTAGGAGGTAAATTGCGGATGTGCGCTGCAGGTGGCAGGGTTCGAAGTCATTTTATTCTTATAATTAGTTTTCCTCACATGCTTTGCTTTGGTTTGTGTGTGATGGCTGAGGACATTTGGCTGCAAAAATCAGCTAAGAAAGTAAAACTTAGGCTAAAGCCTATAGGAAATAGGGTTAAGAAGTGAAAATGCTCTCAATATTTGTTGTTATGAAGAATACAACCTCTTATGGTCTGTCCTAAAGGGTTACTTATGCTAGAATTATAGTAGCTCTTTAATAGGCTTTAATTACCATTAAACCCCATCTAGTTATAGTTATGTAATATCATAAACCACTCACATCTAGTCATGTGGCTGCTAAATACTAAAAGAAATGCTAGTACTAAACAAGGGCCATAATAACATATTAGAGAAATGAGAGAATGATTTAAAAATGATTAAAATTGAAGGTTGCTAGTGAACTAGCACTGTAGCAGCGTGAGTGCTATAGTAGCGTGAATAGTACGCTCTAGGTAGAGCTTTATTACAGCTGGGTCGAATTGGGTGCTTGAACTTGACTCGGGTAAAAAATTTTAAGCTAGAGAACTTGATTTGAGATCTTATTGATGTTAGAATTGTTAAACTCGATTGTGTTGGTTATAAAATAATATTAAATATGTACAAAACTTGAAATGTATATAAAATATATAATATATCCAGTATATAATATATCCCCCATATATATATATATATATATAAGTGAGTAAATATATCCTTATCTTTTAAAAGAAAGACAAAACATTCTTAAAAGAAAGTAAATTAAATCAAACTTGGGTAAAATTACATTTAAAGTGTCTATTTAGATGAAACTTCTATAAGTTTGTTTGGGTGGAGCCAAAAGAAAAGTGGAAAAGATCGGAAAGACTTAGAAAGGCTTTAGAGCTCCATCAATCATGAAGGGAAGGGTTTAAAGAGGGTGTTCTTAATTAGGGTTTCTTTTTGGTTTCTATTTTCCTTTGTTTTTATTTTTTATTTTTATTTATATTTTTTTCCCCTACCTTTAGGATCTCTTGTCTTATCCTAGATTGTACTTTTCTCCCTTCTCTTTCTTAATATATTTCATTTGCTATAAAAAGTGTCTATTTTAGATAAATTACTGTTTGTACCTGAAAGAAAAAAAACTACAGTTGTTTTAAAAAGTGAAATAAACTAGCAGCACACACACACACACACACACACACACACATATATATATATATATATATATATATATATATATATATAAGTACGAACAAGCATTTGTGGACAAAAATGTCATTATATCTTGAAAATAAGACAAAACATTCCTAAAAAAGTAGATTTAATAAAAATTTGATAAAATTGCATTTAGAAGGTTTGTTTTAGTTAATGTTTGAACCTAAAGGAAGAAACTTCATTTGGTTAAAAAAATGAAATAAACTAGTGTGTGTGTGTACATATAATTTGTATGAATAAAGTTAATTTGTATGAATAATGTTAATCTTTTTGTAGGCAAAATATTATCATTTTTGAAAAGTGAGGCAAAACATTTCTAAAAGAAATTTAATTCAACAAATTCCATAAATTACATTTAGAAATTTTTTTTTAATTAGGTTAAGCTTTGAACCTAAAAAATCTAGTTGTTAAATATTGTTTAAAAAATAAAGTAAATCTAATGGTAGTATAAATGCTAAATAAAAGGTATATCTTAAAATAAAATAGATAAAAATCCTTTGACGTCTCTATATCTATGTGGTGTCATAGTAGTATCTAATGTCTATGTTTGTTTCTATAGTTTTAAACAACATATAAATTTTTATAAATAACTTTGAATATTCTTGCTTTAAGATTTGTAAACTTTATTATGACAAAACACTACTTATTTGTTTCTAAAATATTTATAACTAAGAATTATTAAAATATTTTACACAAGATTGTTCACGTGCAACCATGTGTAGAACACGTGGCATATTCTCTAGTATAATATAAAAATAATAAAATTACAAAATTGATTAAAGTTGATTAGGCATGTGATTATTATTGGAAGCCTCAAACTCAACCCGTTAGACTAATAAAGTAGCTCAAGCTTGGGTCTAACCTGAATAGAATTAAGCTGAGTCAACCCAAAATTGAGTTTTTTGAGTAGCTTGTGAGCTGGCTTGACCCATCCATAGTAGTAGCCTTGCTCTTGCATTAGTCTCCTTGTCAGTGTTGCTGAAAAAACCTTGATATTTATTTCTAGGAAAATCTTAAGTCATCGTGTGCAATACAAACCCTGGTGCTTTCACATTTTGGATCATAGTTGTACGAAGCATGAGCACTTGCATGAAGACAAGGAGATGTAGAAGATTCAAAGGTTAAGAGCATCTATGTCAATTATATATAGTAGTAAAAATGTACATGTATAAAATATAAAATGCAAGCTAACATGCAATGTTTTTAAAAAGAAACATGTCTAGCTCCAATGTATAAATTAATGTAATACACAAAAGTATTTTCACATAACTATGCCTAAGAAGTTGGGAAATTACATTTCCTATTCTATTCTAAACAACAAAATTCTAGATATATATAGTAGAAGATTCAAAGGTTAAGGGCATCTATGTCAATTATATATAGTGGCAAAAATGTACATGTATAAAATATAAAATGCAAGCTAACATGCAGTGTTTTTAAAAAGAAACATGGCTAGCTCCAATGTATAAATTAAGGTAATACACAAGTATTTTCACATAACTATGCCTAAGAAGTTGGGAAATTACATTTCCTATTTAATTCTAAACAATAAAATTCTAGATATATGGCCTAGTAAAAGTATTTTGATGTTTATAATGGAAGGAGGGAAGCTTTGTCACGATGCAAGTGAGATTTTGGCACGGTTGAATTGATGTTTTATCTAGATTTGGTGTCAAAAGTGCTGCATTGAGACCATGGTCTTAAATTTCCATGAAACACAATGTATTTTCACATAACTATGTCTAAGAAGTTGGAAAATTACATTTAAACTTCTTTCCTATTTTAATTCTAAACAATGAAATTCTAGATATATGGACTACTAAAAGTATTTTGATGTTTATAATGGGGGAGCGAAGCTTTGTCACAATGCAAGTAAGATTCTGTGACGGTTGGATTGATGTTTTATTTAGATTTGGTGTAAAAAGTGTTGCATTGAGACCATGGTCTTAAATTTCCATGAAATTGTTAAAATTACTCTTAGAATTTCTGCGTTTTCCATCACTGGAATCGAAGTGGCTGTCAGCCTCTGCCTTTAAAAATATCTATAGAAATTTCCACAAGTAATCTGAAATTTATTGATACTTTGTAATTTTAGCAAAGTTTTTTTTTTGGGGGAAATTTGACTGAAACAAAATTCTCCTGAAATAGAACTCTTGAGATTCAAACCCCAAAATTGAACTTAGATATTAGCTACAACAATTTATTTGACTTTCTATTTAGAATATATTTTTTATTTTCATATGAACTAATATTTAACTGATTTATGAATTTCATTTTTTTATTAATTAAAAATGTTTAATATGATTGCTGTGTTGCAAATATTGCTTCTTAAACACAATATTCATTGATCTATTTATTTTGTGGCATTTTAGTTCTTGGTCTTGTATTATCTTGTCTATTACTAGTTTATGAGATATGAAGTTTCATAAAAAATTCCATGCTTTACTAATAGTTTTTGTTGTGTTTTAAAGATCAAATTGAAATTGGGATCTTGAGGCTTGGAAGTGAGCTTGTGTTCCTTTGGGTATGTCTTCACAATCTTGATGGATAACTAAACACAAATTTGCATAGCCAGCAGTATAGGAGGAAGGATGCTCATGAAAAAGAAGCTGGACTAGTTGCATTGCTGTGCCTATGTTTTGTTTTAAGAATGAAGAGCACGAGAGACTGGCCTAGTGGTTAAAGGAGGAGAGAGGTGTGACGTCCTTGGTCGTGGGTGAAACCCAAACTACTCTGCAAGTTTGAGCTAGTGGGAGTAAGATGGCCATAGCAGAAAATAAACTACTTAGCTTTCATTGCTCGGAAAGTGCTTAGTGCCCCTAGTAGCGGTAGGCAAGGAGAGAATTGTAGTGATGATGCAAAGGATATAGATGTCAGACACTTTCCACTGGGACTTGTACATGGACTGAACAAAGTTGAACCATTTGACATATTCTTTCAGGACAGCATGAATGAAGGGTGTTTCTACTCTTCTAGGCATTCATGTTGAGGTTGTCAAAATCAATGACCTCTTATAATGCTTCAAACCGGGCTGCTTGACGTATCCCTTTCTTTAGTTAGGATCATGGGGTTGAGTATGAAGCCCTCACCTTGAGGGATCAAAACCTCCTTAGTGTCAGTGGATGGGTTGTGTGACAAACAATTGCCACTGACGCATCAATTATAGAGACCATCCCCATCCTCTTGGCTGTGCATGGGCATGGCCTGGTGACAAGGCTTTAGCCTGAAAGGAGGTTGGAATGGACTTGTCACTTGCCATTTGGATGAGGCTCGCAGAGGAAAAGGTTCGAACAAGTGGATTTATCTCGATGAGAAGCAATCTTGGATTGATGATATAAAAGACATGACTATTGGAGATGATGTTCAAGCGAGGCCAAAAGAAAGGCAAAAGAGTTTTTGAGGGCAATGGAGAATTTGAGTTTTGACTGTAGTGAAAAGGAAAAATGAGAGAGAGAAGTCCATTATAGGGGAAATACTGTTGGCAAGTTAAAAATGGAGACGTGTGTTTGCATGCGTGATTTTGTGGGCGAGACCTTTAAGGCAAACAATATGGTGAGAAGAACATGTCGGGAAGTTGAAAACTTTGCAATGGATTTGTGGTGGAGTGATTATCAACATCCCTCAATTAATATGAATATCTTTTTGCTTTTTAAGGAAAACATCATTGCCATATGATGTCTGGGGGAATTGCTTAGTCTCGACGGCAAGAGGGAAAGAGCAAACATATGAAGACTACATTGCCAGAGTTCTCAAATTACTGCTAGATGGGCTAAGAGCTATAGTGCAGCCCCTGTAGAACTTGGCTGGCTGGTTCACTTGCCATTCTGTCCATCTTGATTCTTGGTTGAATTAAAGAAACAAATAATTAAACCCACCCATGATTTCAGGTGGTTGATTAGATTGGGGGAAGATATTGAATCTAGATGAGGATATAGTTACAAAAATGAGAATGAGGACGGAAAGACAAAAGATATGGAGGAATCTTGGAAGATTGGCTCCAGGTTATAAATAGCAAAAGAGAAGAAGAGGTCTTTCAACAACTTCTCAACAACGGACCATTTACTCTTATCTAGTTTAGAGTCTAGTCTACCATAGTTTATCATTGTTTTTATTTTCTTGCAGTCATTTACTTTTCCCAGTAATTGTCCCTTTAATTTGATAGATTTACTGTCACCATTGTTAACCTTGGTTCAAGGTGTAACCATTTCTCAGCTTCAGTTAAAATCATTATTATTAAATTCTGGTAAAGGTATCTTGCCTATGCCAGTGGCTGACCTAATAAAAATGAATTACGTTTCTTGCCAAAGGGAATTAGGCTCTATAGGAGAGACATTAACCCTTGATCCATTGGAAGATGAGAGGGACAGCCAGGACCCACAGGAGCTTATAGACAAATTGGATTGCTCACTAGTTAATCTTTTAGGTTAGATTGTTATGGTTGTTGTCTCCCATAGAACCAATGAGAGGAAAAAGAAGAGAGTGGAAAAGAATTGCAAAAATTAGCCTTTACCATTAACTATGGTGTGGGGAAGCTTAAGAGAGTTAGGCGTAGTGTGGTGTTAGAAAGAAGATTTTGAGCTGGACTATTATGGCTCTGGGCTGCCGTGGTAAATGTCATCAGATTGAGGATATCATCGTTAAGATAGCCCCATACCTAGTTATGCTTCAGAGTCTAAATTAGAGGTGGTGGACGGTTTTCTTGTTAAGAGCATTTGGACTCTAGATTCAAAGATTGGGTCTGGTTAGCGTCCATGGGTTCCTTAAGGGGTTTTGTGATATATCGGGACACCAAATTTGCAAGCAAATTGTATGTTCTTATTGGTTCTCTTTCTGCTTCTATTCATTTAGATGTCAAAGGTAGGGGCCGATGGTGGTTTACCTCGGTCTATGGACTGAATAACCCTCGGTTGAGGGGCATCTTTTGGGATGAATTAACTGCAATTTTTGGGATGTGTTCCTCCCATTGATGTTTAGGGGGGGGGGGTGATTTTAATGTTTTTAGGTCCATTAATGAGAAGTTGGGAGGTTATAGAATCACCTCAAGCATGAGAGGTTTCGATACTTTGATTACGGAGTGTGATTTGAGGGATATTCCACTCTTGAATGCTCGATTTACTTGGTTTTCAGATGGCAATAGGACAGTGGTTACTAGGAATGATATGTTTCTGTTTACCATTGAATGGTAGGTGCTTTTCCCACCCTTGCTCTAGAAGTACGGCCTAGAGTGATTTCTGATCATTGCCCTTTGGTTCTTGAATCTAATCCTATTAAGTGGGGCCGTACTCCATTTAGATTTAAAAACATGTGGTTGAATCATTCGGATTTTCGGATCTTGGTTAGGAATTGGCGGGGCGACTGCACTACGGAAGGTTGGCAAGGTTTTTGTTTTATGAAAAAATTGAGATATGCAAAAGAGAAGTTAAGAAACTGGAATAACAAGACTTTTGAAGATGTTCAATCTAGAAAAAAATAATATTATTGTGGAACTGGGTGCTATTGATAGATTGGTTGAGGGACCTATTTTTGTGGACATTGTGGGTAGACGAGTCCAATTATCTAATGAGTTTGAACAAGTTGTTTTTAAAGAAGAGACTAGAATGAATTGGGTCAGGTATGGGGAATGTAATTCTAAGCTTTTCCATGGGGTGGCGACTGGTAGGAGCAGAAGGAACTTTATTAAAGAACTTGAGAATGATAGAGGAGAGGTTATTAATGATCCTAACCTCATTGCTGGCTTGATTACTGAATTTTACAAGAATATAATTTTAGAGAAGGATGAGGGTAGAGTTATGATTTAGGGGCTGGATTGGTGTTCTATATCAACTAATAAAGCTACTTGGCTAGAGAGACCTTTGAGGAAGAGGAGATTAAAAGCTCGATTTTTGAGATGGATGGAGAAAAGGCTCCTAGGCTAGATAGTTTTTCTATGGCTTTCTTTCAAGATAAATGGGAGACCTTGAAGGGAGACCTCTAAGTTTTCTTGAATTCTTTCACAATGGAGTGGTGGGGAGGAGTTTGAATTCCACTTTTATTACCTTGGTCCCCAAAATAGATGGTGCAGTTAAAGTCAAGGACTTTAGACCTAGTGGCTTGGTAATTACTAATTAGTGCCTATAAGATTTGACTAAGGTGTTATCTTAAAGGTTGGCTACTGTTTTTGGAGGAGGCAATCTCTCTCTGCCAAAGTGCTTTTAGAGGTAACAGATGGATCCTAGATGCTGCCTTGATAGCTAATGAGGTGGTTGAAGATTCTGTTCGTAGTAATAGTAGGGGTCTTGTGTTGAAATTGGATTTTGAGAAAGCTTATGATAGGGTGAGCTAGAGCTTCTTGGACAAGATTATGGCTGGAAAAGGTTTCAGTTTGAGGTGGAGGAATTAGATTAGAGGGTATCTATCTTCTGTGGTCTTTTTTGTCTTTGTAAATGGTGAGGCCAGGTCTTGGTTTTGTGCCTCCAGGGGTCTAAGATAGGGAGATCCTCTTTCTCCCTTTCTCTTTGCTATTGTGGTTGATGTCTTGAGTAGGATGATTGGGAGCGGTAGATAGAGGGTTGGTGGAGGGGATTAAGGTTGTCTATGAGAAATTGCATCATTTCTCATCTTCAGTTTGCAAATGATACTATTCTCTTCCGATCAGATAACATAAGCTGCTTCTCTAATTTGTTGACTATCTTATAGGTGTTTGGGCTGGAAATTAATTTCTCTAAGAGTGGTTTGGTGGGCCTAGGTATTAATATGGATTCTTTTGCTAGGCTAGCTGGTTGTGCTGTTTTGACTTGGCCTGTTACTAATTTAGTATCCCTCTTTGTGGTAATCCCAATGCAGACTCTTTTTAGGAGCTTATCTTTGAGTTAGTGGCTAGGAGACTGGGCAGATGAAAAGTAGCCTTCTTCACTTTAGGGGGTCGTATTACCCTTATCCATGCTTGTCTATCTTCTATCCCTTTGTATTACCTTTCTGTTTTAAGAATTGTGAGATTAGCAAGGAGGCTTGAGAAATTAATGAGGGATATCTTATGGTATAGTGGGGGAGGGGGTAGTAGAGATCATCTTGTAGGTTGGAAGACTTGATGGTCAAAAATATCTCTTTGATGGGGAAATGGTTATGGCGCTTTTGTGTAGAACCTAATTCTCTTTGACATAAGGTAATTTGTGGTAAATTTGGAATGCTACAAAATGGGTGGGATGCTAAAGTGGGAATTAACATTACTTATTCAAGTCTTTGGAAGTTTGTATCTCAGATTTATGATTATTTCCTTCCTAAAGTGCATTATATGGTGGGTAATGGGGAGTATATTCACTTTTAGGAGGACCATTGGATGGGGGAGATACCTTTGGCTAGTGCTTTCCTTTGTCTTTTTCGTTTATCAAATCTTCATGACACCCTGAGTTCTGCTTTTCTCCTTTTACAAGAAGATGAGCATTCTTGGAACTTTCATTTTGGGAGAAATCTAAATGAGAGAGAGATTAATGAGATGTTGATCAGGTTGCTTGATTCTTTTCATGTTCATTTGGGGAGTGATAATAGGGTTTGGAGTTTAGCTCCGTCTGGGGGAGTTCACTTGTAAATATTTTTTCACCTACTTGTGCTTCTACTGTGGATCCTTTTGCTTTGTATCCTTTGGAAGGATAAAGCTCCCTTGAAAATAAAAGCTTTCATTTCAACGGAGATACTTGAAAGAATTAATACCAATGATTTGCTTCAAAATTAGAGACCTACAAAGGCCCTGCCCCCCGACAGTTTTGTCCTTTGCATGAGGAGTGAGGAGACTTGTTCACTTCTCTTTCTTCATTGCCCTTTCATGTTGACTATTTGGAATAAGTTATTTGGTATATTTGGTGAAAATTGGGTCTGTCCATGCACTTTGAAGTCCTTTTATACCATAACTTTTAGGGGTTTTGGCAAAGGAAAGGATTGGAAAGCTCTATGGCGTTGCACTGTTATGGTTATTATTTGGTGTGTTTGGTTGGAGAGGAACACTAGAATATTCAAAGGTGTGGCTGCTACTAACAATTTGCTCTGGAGTAGAGTGGTATATCTTGAGTTGGTATGGGTGTCAGCGAATGGGCTTTTTTTTGGTGATGTTTCTCAGCAAGACTTGCAGCGGGATTGGTTGGCCCTTTCGTATTGAATTTAGTTCTCTGGTTTGGTTGCAATCTTTGTAACTAGCTTTTATTGATGTAAGGGGAGGATTTCTTATTCACCCTGTTTTTTTTTTTTTTCCCCTCTTTCTAATTTTCTGATGTATTCTCTCTCTTAATGCAATTCTTTGTTTATAAAAAAAAATGTATTCTTTATCCTTGTCTTGTGTATACGACAGGGCAGCTTACCCCGAGCTTGTGAATTCAATTCTCATATGAAAAATCCTCGTTTGCTGCCTTTGGAATTATTTACTTGAAGCATACAGCTTGATGTTAGAGGATGTCTCTCGGGGCATTTTTAATGCTCACACATTTAACAATTTTCTTCATCTTGTTGGTGTAATCTTGTCTTTATAGCTTCTTCTTTTGACCTTTTTGTTTTATGGAAAAAGAAATATGTTTCCAAAGAAGGAAGAGAGGTTACAACCTAAAAGGTGACCCAAAAAGAAAAAACAAAAAAGAAAAAAAATGCAAATAAAAAAAGGAAAAAGAAAAATGACGAAACCTAATTAAGAAAACCCCTCTTTAAACGACTGCCATCGTAATTCACTGAACACTGTAAGTTTGCTAATTTCTGGTAGCCTTTCCTATCCTTTCTTCCGCCCACATTTGGATGATCTTCCTTTCCTTGAGGGCCAGACGGCCATTGCCCCATTTCATCCATTAGTTGTTTGGCTTCTACATCCTTCCAATTAATTTCCTCCCCATGGGATTGACAAAATTCCATATTTACATTGCTTCTCTTTACCCATGCCATCTTCCTCAAAAATAGGAATTCCCTTCAATCTTTACATCAGAGATGAAGGCACAAACAACAGGTCGTTAAGTAACTCTTATGACTTGGGACATATAACATACTGTTCCCTGAATTCATCTAATAAATAGCCGTCATCACATGCAAATGACGTGCAATCTCACTCTTGACACCCCTCTCATCTGTTGATAATATCTCCCCATTATTTTTTCTCCTCGCCCTTGCTGATTTTTTTTTTTTTTTTCTCATTTGAGTTCTTCTTTTGAACGTTTATATCCAACCTTCAATGCTGCTCTGCAAGAATAAACCTTGCTGTGCCTTCCCTTATTACAGCTAATTCCCTCATCTCTATTCTGATTCCTCACATCATCCCCACAAACTTCCTCACCCTCCATATACCTATCCCCATCAATAGAAACTGAAGGATGCAGTTTAGCAAATCTCTTATCAATGTCACAATTTTCACCCACTAAGGAAGCAGATACATTAGCTGAATTTCCAGATTTCCCGAGCCAATTCCTGTCTTCTACTGAAATCAGCCCACTAAGACCCATGGATCCATTGTCCCTTGCTTTTGAAGTTGTTACTGCTTCCTTCTCCAATTGCACTTGGAAGGTATAAGCTGCTCTTTGTCTGCAAAGCAACAGTTGCCACCTTATTCGAGCAGCTAATTTGTCTGCATAAATAAATTCAGCTGCTTACACTTATTATGGGCCGGAACACTATTGGAAATAGTGGGCTGTGTCCATCGGGCCTATATGAGCCTGTGCTAACTAAAGCCTTCCTGTGATTCGAAAAAAAAAAAAAAAGGAAGAAGAAAATAATCTTTTAAAATACTCAAGAGCCTGGCCCAAATCCAATGTAATATTAATAATACCTTGCCCCGCTCCATGCCAGGCTCACACCATTCCACTTGAATTCATTTCCCTCACTTTCTACAAGGCCCACCCATTTCACTCCATCTTTGCCACACAGCTATTCTCCATAGAAAATTTAGCTGCCTCTGGATGGAACTTCATTCTCTCCAAATGTGTAGGGAGATGATGCACGATCAGCCCTCACAAGCAGCATTGCACCTCCACATCGAACTCAAGTCTGGTTCCTTCCTTCCATCATGACTTGGCTCCATCGAGCTTCACTCTATGCTCCCTCATCGACACTGCTGTTACAAGAATCTTTTTCCATTGTACGATATCCCTTAGCCAATGACACAAAATTCATTCACACACCCTTGCCACCCATCTCCTCTAGATCCAGCAGGAACAAAAGAAAACTGAAAAGCTTTACCTATACCCATCCCAACCTTCTCCAAAAAGTTCCTCTTTGTCATTGCTTGAATTGCAAGCCAATACCTGACATTACCAATTTGCATGCTTCGATAATCCCTTCCTAGTCTTCCAAATGCCAGCAACATTTCCTCCAATAACCATTGACACCAAAGACAACCTCACCAATTAATTCCAATTTTGGTTACATTTGAGTGCAAATAAAAACTCTCCAGTAAGGTTTTCCCTTCAATCTGGTCTGATCTTTTGCAAGCTTTAGTTGCTATGTGACAGGCTGAAGCACCAGCAGTCTTAGGGATGGGAGGGGTAGGGGAACAGGAATGGGAATGGGTTTCACTTTTTCCATAGTTTAAATGCTTATTTATATCTCAAATTCTAGAACTGAGTTTACCTGACCCTTATATGACATTGATCTGGGTTTGAGCATGAAGGGCTAGAAGAACCACTATTGCCTTCAGGGATAGTGGCCTTAACTTGTAATTCAATTCCTTTTGCAGGACTCATTATATTTGGTATTGCCACATCAATTTGGAGTTTTTTTGTTCGATTTTCGTGAGACCTTTTTTTAAAGTTTACACTGTAGTTTGTATTATTTTTTCAGATGCATTATTTTGTTTTTCTATAGAGGTGATTGTTGCATATATTTCAAATTGAAGCTTCCAGATATTTATTATTGTTCTGTAGCTAAACTAGTCACATTTTATCCATTTCTATTTCTATTTCTATTTCTATTTTTTACTAGCAGCATTCTTTTTTTTTTTTCTCTGAAATTTGAGGTTTAATTACTAACTGCATTAATAATTTTGCGAGTCTGATTTTAAAATTTCATTTGTTTACTTTGTCCACTGCTTTTAAAACATTTTGTTTCTGAAACCGTTTTTGTTTGGTAAAACTGGATTTTTTATGTTTCTTATTCATTTTGCAGATACAATAAGTGCATCAGTCTTTTAGTTCTGGCCTGATGAATCTTCTGAAGTTTAAGGAGCTGATGCAAATAACATCTTTATATTTATGATGAAATGTTTTGTGTTTACAAATGTCAGTATTGTAGTACTGTGAAAGGTTACTAGTTTTGTTGCTTTTTTCCTCCACATTTTTTTCCCAAAATAAAGTATTTTGAGTTCCAATATTTGGTTTAAAAGCTTTGGAAACAGCTAAGTAATTTCAAGTATGAACCTTGTGTGCTTTGGAGGGTGAATGTGATTGAAACACATTACTTATTTATTATTCTTTTTTGAATTGCCAAATCATATTTGAATGATGTGTTTGATATGACTACGCTTCTCACCAACTATTTCAGTGGGCTATTAATTCTGTGCCCTTTCATTTGTTCTGAATGTTGACAAGGGGTAAAGCCTAATGACTTACTGGTGTGGCTCATTTTCTTCATATTTAACGGAAAAAAAAAAAAAAAAAAGGAAGCTCGTTTGCTTAATTGCTTTTTGTAAAATCTCAGCTTTGATCATTGTCCTCTACAAGCATAACACCATTTGTATGTTATTTGTGCTTTATTGGAAACCATCTCACGCCCACAATTTGGTTAGATGGTTGTCTGTTACGTGCTATCACAATTATTGCAGCTGGTTTTTTTGGGTGTAGGGGGAACCATAATTACTATTGTACTTGTGTTCGCAAACTTTACAAGATAGGAGGGGAACTTTTGAGAGGCGAAGAGTATTTTTCTCTTTTCTCTTTTTACAATGGGAGCTATATGTTAATTTGTGTTTGGGAGCATGAATTTGAATTTTGGATTTAGATTTGTATAGATTTAGATAATATACGATACAAATTTAGATTATATATATATATATATATATATATAGAGAGAGAGAGAGAGAGAGAGAGAGAGAGAGAGAGAGAGAGAGATATTTAAACTCGAGTCTTGAAATCTGTATTTTCATACACTATCCAGGTGTATTTTGATTGCTGGGTGGATGCTTACCAAGGGTGAAACCTCTTGAAAGTTTTCTTTTTGTCTGGTGTTTATAGTTCTACGTCGTGTTTGGTTTGTTGAATGGAATGGGAAGGAATAATAAGTTGAATTTTACTTTGCTTGATTTCATTCCATTCTTATTTATCAAATATGTATTTTCACGGACAAGTAGATGCTTTTGTGCATGCGGCAGCCTGTAGTCGAGATGTGCCTTTAAAAGCACACGTGGGTGGGGTGGTGTATAGTGGCACAAAATTTGCCCGTATTGTGATTTTATTTATTATATAACACTGGAATGGATGCAAGCATGGCGTTTTTCCCATTGCTCCCAAATGGCCTATTGCTACAAAGTTTGTGATTCAGCTTATTGGTTGACGAGAGACTTTCCTGGAATATGCTGAATTTAAGGTGAGAAACTAAATAATACGCAGCATGATTTATTTGTTCTTTTCTTTTTTTTGACCCAACTTTTTTTTTTTTTTTTAATCAGTATTTGTGAATTCTGATATTAATTGTTAATAGGATTTTTGGCACCCTGGCTTGGCCCAGCCTTGGTGGGGGGTGGTTCTGGGATATTCGAGTTCTTCACCAAAAACTATATATTATGGCGTCACTGGTGAAAAATAGAATGAGTTTTTTTGTGGCCAAGGAATACAAACGTAAGGCACTAGGGCACAATTTACATCATTTAAATATTTAGAGTTTTTATTTATTGGTGTTGATTCATGTTATTTGACTAATTTTGGTTTGTAAGAATCTTGCATTTGGGAGTGTTGAAAATCGAATGACTTTGGTGAATCGTTTTCTGATCACGATCACTTGAAAAAAAAATCAAGAAAAATGACTTAAAGAACACATGGTGTACTCTGTGGGATCACTTCAATACCTGAGTAAGGGACTAATGAGAAACTTTAAATTGTAATAGTAGAAAGAAATGAGCATGAGTGAAATGCTTACCTCTTCTCCAAGCCCCTTTTTTATAATGGTGGAGGATGACCATTCATCAATTCGGCATTGAAGATAATTATTGTGCTTGTGGAGGTTACAGAGGTTTTTTGGGCATTTATGTGGAGATTTTAAGTATAGTTTTGTAACCGTTCATTCTCATTAATTTGTATGAATTCATTTTTGTATGTCTATTATGTAAGGAGGTTTAATGGTGGATGAGAAACTGTTCCTTTTTTTGAGTGAAGATATTTTGAGGTATATTACTTGCCCCCCCTCTGTTTTCAAATTTTTGAAACTTGTTTTTCAAAGTTTCGAATGCTTTAGAAATTGTCGACCCCCACCTTTTTTTTTTTTTGAACCCGGGCTGTTTTTGACTCGTTTGAGCTGTTCTGGCTTCTATCGAGCCGTGTACTCAACTTAATCCATATCGTATTCAACTCCTTTGAACCTTCTTTGGCATCTAACGAGCTATGTGTTTTGCTTGCTCCGTGCCTTTATCAGCTTATTTGAGCTGATTAGGCTAATGTTGAGCCTCTTAACCTTCTTTGTTGGAGTCGTATCGACTTGTATGAGCCGTTTTGGCTGTTGTTGAGCAGTTTTCTTGACTTGCTTGGTTTCGTATTTAGCTCAATTGAGCCGATTGGGCTTATGCGGAGCCTCTTAACCTTCTCTGTTGAAGCTGTCTTGGCTCGTTTGAGCCGTTTTGGTTGTTGTCGAGCCATTTTCTCGACTTGCTCTATTTCGTCTTTGGTTTAACCAAGTTGATTGGGCTTATGCTGAGCCTCTTAACCTTCTCAGTTGGAGCTATCTCAGCTCTGTTTGAGCCATTTTGGCTATTACCAAGCCGTTTTGTCAGCTCACTTTGTTTCATTGGCTCATATGAGCCGAGTGGGCTTCCATCGATCCCTTTAGCTATTCTCCATTCGAGTTGCTTTGACTCATGCAAGCTATTTTGGATTTTGACAATCATTAGCACAATCTGAGTAGCTTTTCAACTGTATTGGAGCTGCTTTGCACCCTCGGAGCAGCTATTTGGCTGGACTTTTGTTGTTTTTCAAAATTTTCCACTAATTCGAGGAGCTGCCTTTGTTGTTTTCCATCAATTCGAGTAGCTATTTGTTTGTTTTCCATCATTCAGAGTAGCTGTTTCATTTTTTTTTTCATCAATTCAAGCAGCTGTTTCATTTGTTTTCCATCAATCTAAGCAGCTATTTCGTTGCTTTCCATCAATTCGAGTAGCTGTTTGGCTGAATCTTTCCTTATTACAATATGAGTAGCTATTCAACTTGATTTTTCCTTAGTTTCCAATAATCCGAGCAGTTATTTTGGCTAGATTTTCCTAGACTTTTTGACGATATGAGCAGTTGTTTGGCTATATCTTCATTGTAGGCCGATAACTTTGTTAGGAGCCTCATGAGCTATGCTCATTTGTTGGGCCTATTTTGGTGAGAAGTGCTCACTTGCTTGCCTTGTGAGCAGTGCTCATTTGCTAATCCGGTCTTCAGGTTTTATGAGCTTTGCTCATCAATTGGGCCAATCTTCGGGTCTCATGAGTTCTGCTTATCAATTGGGTTGGTCTTTTGGGCCTCATGAGTTGTGCTTATCAATTGGGTTAATCTCCGGGCCTTATGAGCCCTACTCATTAGTTGGGTCAATCTTTGGGCCTTATGAACTTTGCTCATCAGTTGGGTTGGTCTTCGGGCCTTAGCTCATCACTTGGGTTAGTCTTCGGGCATTATGAGCTTTGCTCATCAGTTGGGCTAATCTTCTAACCTCATAAGCTTTGCTTATCAGTTGGGCTGGTTTTTAGGTCTCATGAGCTTTGTTCATCGGTTAGGTCAATCTTCGGGCCTTGTGAGCTTTGCTCATCAGTTGGGTCGGTCTTTGGGTCATGAACTTTGCTCGTTAGTTAGGCCAAATTGAACAACCGGTTTTTGGATTCGCGCCATTCTGAGATTCACGCCACTTAGTTTCGTGCCAATTTGGTTCTATAAAATGCCTTCTCTCCTTGTCTACAACGAAAGTTTTCTCTAGGCATCAGGTACGCCCTTTCTCCTTTCTTCTTATACCTTTGCTTAGCATACTTTCTGTTTTGTATGGACTTTACGCACTTTTCATAACTTTTGGCATGTTCTTCACATGTTCTTCGAATGTTCTTCGCATGTTCTTCGTGTTCTTCAAAAATTTGCTTAAAGAGAGTTTTCTTGATCTTTTAGTTGATAAGAGTAAGATGTTTTTGTGCTATTTTCTTTTAGGAGCCCTTTGTTTAGGATGGAAACTTCTGAGGCTCACTCCTCATTGGTAGTTAATATAAGTAGTGTTAGGTCTTGCCTTACCCCCGACGATCTGTTGAGCCTACACCATCTATATATTATTCCAAACACCATCCGTCTAAGGGTGCCTGGTAGCTTAGAATCAGCCTTTTAGCTTGGTCTAAATGAGGTATGTTTATATGCTGACTACTTCGATACTAGGCTTAGGCTACCCTTTCATCTGTTTATATTTGATGTCTTACGGTTTTACAACCTATCCCCTTATCAACTAGCCCCCAACTCATACCTTACTTTGGTATGCTTCGTGACTCTCCTCATCCAAAATGGCTATCAGCCTTCCGTTATGTTCTTTCGATCCTACCATCAGATGAGGAAGCATTCTGTGGAGGAGGAAGTGTTTTATTTCAACTGGCTCCTAGATTTCAAGTTGTTTACCCTTGACGCTCTGTTTATCCATGAATGGAAGTATAGGTTCTTCTTTGCTTATAGGGAGTTGAACTTCCATGGGCCCGCCATATGGTCGACTCCTCTTGATGGTGATATTTCTTATCCTTTCTTTCCTTTTGTAATTTTATTCATCCTGCTCTACATCTAACATTGCCTACCCTTTTAGCACGACAACGCCACATACTCCCAAGTTTGTCTCCCCATGGAGCAAGCTATCCTTAAGGAGCTCTGTTTCGGGGCCCATCACGGAATTGTTCCCAATCCTGAGCTTACTCAAGGAACAGAACCTTGTGCAAGTGCAGTTTCAAACCTGTTCCATTTAGTCCTCACATTTTATTTCCATAGCCTAACTTTATAGTATAATAATATATGTGCTTACATCACTTCTCATATGTCTTTCGCTCCTTGTAGGCATGGATTGGAGTCACTTTGAGAACCCGATTTCCAAGACAAAGAGACGGAAAGCTAGCAAAAAGAAAGCTTCGCTAGGGGGGTCTTCCCTAGTGAAGGACATACTTTAGACTACTGATGAAGTCCCAGCCCCACCACCTTCGCTTGCTATACTTTAGGGGTCATGTCTGCATGACTCCGTGGTTTCAAGTAAAGCTCTCTGGTGCGTTGTGTTACCAAATATTTTTATAAGTTAAAGACGATGCTCTCGGAAATTCTCACTTTAGTTGCTCGCTATGTCGCTTACTAGGTATATTTTTAGTATCTTTATGGGTTTGTTTGTTTGTTCACTCCTTTTTGCTTATTTTTATCATTATTTTTTAGCTAACAACTATGAAACTGATGCTGGAAGACAAGATAAGCGAGATGTACCGGGTTTCCACAGAATCATGATAGCAAGCCTTGGATTTACTGGAATAGTTGAGTGCAAGTGTTGCTCAAGAGAAAGCCCTTGAAGAGGAGATTACCCAGATCCAGAATGTGAAGATCCTAGTTGCTGTTGACTTCGCTTTGAACAATTAACCTAATTCTGAGATATCTTTTCTTCAGTCATATCGTGAGGGTTTTAAGAGATGTCGTGAATAGTTTAAAATGAAATACCCCAATATTGACGCATTTGGAATCTATTCAGTGGGATACGACAATATTAGTCCTTCATCGGGAGAAGAGGACGAGGATGATGACGACAAGGAAGATGATGCAGCAAAAAATTCTAGGAATTAAAATTTTGTCAGGAAACTTTATTATTGTCATGTAGTTGCTTTGTAAGCGTACAATTATGAATAATATTTTTTTCAACAAGTTTGAATTCCATGTGTTTTGAATCTTTTTCCCCTCCAAGTCTTTTAATGTGTATATGCTCGACTTGATCTCCATTGCTATCTGATATGATCTTTCCTAGTTGGACTTCATTTTGCTAGGCCCTGGATTGGCAGGATTATGTTGTACTTTCCTTAAAACCAAATCTCGTGGCTTGAAAATCTGTGCTTTGACTTGAGAGTTGTAATATTTGACCACCTTTTACTAGTATACTGGAACCTTGATTTGGTATACCCTTTACTAGTATATTGCAACCTTGATCTGGGCTTGATCCCCCCCCCCCCTTTTTTTTCTAGCATATCTAATTCTGCTCTCAACTCCTCATTGCTCCCTTCTTCGTTGAAATGCTGTCGCCGCCAGGAAAGAATTGCCATCTTTGCTGGGATGATCGCTTCTGCTCTAAAGGCGGGCGTGAAAGGAGTTTCTCTTGTAGTTGTTCATCAGGTTGTGTGGTATGCCCATATAATTGAAGGGTGTTCCTCCACCCACCTACCTTACGCGGACTCTAGGCATGTCTTCAGCCCATGTATATTTGTTTTGTTCATATTTTCCACTTGCCCATTGCTTTGCAGATGTGCTACAGACGTAAAAAGTAGCTTTACGCCAAGGTCGATGCAAAATTTTTTGAAACGACTATTGTCAAATTTCCTTTCATGGTCTATCACTATTGCCCAAGATATTTTGTATCTGCATATAACTGAAGTCCAGACGAACATGGTGATGTTTCGCGCTATTATAAGAGACAAAGCTTCAACCTTTAGCCATTTCGTGAAATAGTCAATGACGACCAACAAGAACTTCCGTTGCCCTGTTGCTTGGGGCAATGGCCTCAGAATGTCTAGCCCCCATTGAGCGAAGGAACATGGAATGGTAAGGGGAGATAATGTGCTGGCGAGTAAGTGAGGTATGCTAGCACATTTTTGACATCTGTCACATCATTTGACCAGCTTTAGCACATCTTTTCTCATGGTATAGTATCCTTGCTTCAAAGCCTTGTGAGCCAAAGCTTTACCGGCTAAATGGTTGTCACAAATCCCTTCATGAATTTCTCTCAATATGTACTTAGCTTCTTTGTTGCATAGGCACCGTAAATATGACAATGTCAATGATCGCCAGTGTAATAACCCAAGAATTTCTATAGGACTCATTGACGAACACAGGGGTTTCGTCGATAAGGGCTCTTCAGGATCTCGCCGACGAAAACCCATCTCGTCAACGAGAAGATACCGAGAGAGGGTTTAAAGAAGACTGAAAAACGTCGACGAGGGTGCAGGTTCGTCGACGAACTTTCAACAGGACTCGTCGTTGAGGTAATGTGTCTCGTCGATGAATCCAATCCTATAAATAGCTGAAACTCGGAATTTTGATAGAAATTTCAGCGCAAAAACCCTCTTCTTTCTCTCTCTCACGACCCCCTCCCCTTCTCTCCTCGATCCTGACCCCATTTTCGCCAGATTGAAGATCTGAGGCCACATGACGCTCCTGGTGAAGTTCTCTACAAGTTTGTTGGAGCAGATTGTGGGGAAAGTTGGTTTGAAATTCCTCCCAAATCCAGGGTAAGATATTTAATTCAGATTATGTCTTCTTAATAGTTATAAGAAATGTTGTAGGTAAGAAAATACTGATGTTTTATTTTGGGGGATATTATTTTTAGGATGTTGAGTTAGGAACCCTGCGGGTATAGGGCCAGAATTTAGTAGGGGCTTTTCAGAGTTAATGTAAGGGAAATATGCTATGCTAGCAGTTTTAATATGTATACAGAATATTATGAATGAGTATTTACAAGCATGCAGATCAGATTATTTTTCCAGAGAATTATGAATATTTTTTTTATAACAGAATTACACAAATTGAGTATGAAACTGTGTTTATTCAAATGTGTGGCATGAGTTTATTACAGTACAATATATATATATATATATATATATTACAGTATTACATATATAGAATTTCAGATTATTAGCAATGAATGAGACTTATAGTATTTCCAAAGAAAAATATGATTTCTAAACCATAACACTCAGACAGTTTATTCAGACAGATTATACAGTGATAACATCAAGATGCTATAGTAGATATACAGAGTATACATATATTATATACAGAGCACACAGATGTTATACACAGAACATACAAATATTATGTATAGAGTATACAAATATTATATACAGAGATTTTATACAGATATTATAGATAGTACAGACAGAAAACACAGATATTACAGACAGATAATATATATATATATTTTAGTCAGATATCTCAGATAATACAGTTCAGAATTATAGTGTTATGATTGTTTTTGAAATTAAGTTTAAAGCAGTAAGATGAGTATATATTTATATATGTATACAGTATTACACGATATCGGATCCCTGTGGAAATTACAAACTGATATATTTATAGAAGAGCACGGTACCGTTGCTAGTTTCAGACGCATGCAACCACATGACTCAGAGAGCATGTGGATTCCGTCTAACCGTGTTAGGAGAGATTTGTAGTCTCCCTAGCATGCTGGGTTGAGGTAGTCGGTTAGACGATGATAGAGGTTTGAGATAGCCCGAAGTGATTGCAGTGGGCTAGGATCTACATAGATCATTACAGATTGGCGGAGGATAGAGATTAACTTACCTGGAGGGCCGACTAGAGTAAGTCTAGCCTACGGGCCACACAACCCTATCATGAGGGGATATATCATGATATACAAATCCCAGGGTATAATAGAAGTTCCTATGTATAGATATATCACACAGTAGCAGTTTATACTATTATATTAGCAGTACCTTCATATAGTAAACTCAGATACACAGTTATATTTTAAAGATTACATGACGGATATATATATTCTGTACAGTTTATCAGTTTTCTCATATTACAGTATTATTTCAGTAATTTAAATATTTAACTCAACCGCCATACACTACCAATAGCATATTTCCACTTATTGAGCGTTGTCTCATCCTAGTGACTTATCATTTTTCAGGAGATCTAGTTAGGCGAGCAGATCAGACTCGTAGGTAGAGGTTGACTTGAGCTGCCCTTGTGGGAAGGGTAGGTATTTTTGAGATAATGGTGTTTTGGGATAGTTTTCAGATTATAGTGACGTTACTGGGTATTTTGTATTGTAAATATATTACAGAGCTCTATAGTTTTCTGGTATTGTATTGTATATAGCAGTTCCCAGTTTTGTGTATCACTGCTTAGTTATCTATAACAGACAGAGTTTTCTCAGTGCTCTTTGGGCCGGAGATGTTATTATCAATGTTCAGACATATGACATTTATTATATTTAGAAAAGGAAAAAAATGTTGAATAAATAGCAGGTCGTTACAGCCAGTACAAATATTTACTTATGATTGTATACCTGGTTGCCTTCCTCCTAAACTTCAGAGACTCCTCGCTATCAGGTAAACCTCCATCTTGAAGATACCATATTAAGATAGTCCTCCAATCCTCTTTACCATTTTCTATTGTTGTTATGTTGATATGGGTCTCCTCATAGGTTGGTTTCTTTATTCACTCTAAGTAGACAATATTCTCCCAATCTGGTTTTGAAGCTGAAGCCAGCTTTGGCAACATGTCAGCTTTTGCATTTGTTGTTTAGGGGATGTGCTCGATTGTAAATTCAGAGAATGTCTGGATATACTTCTATGCTTTTGCCAGATATCTTTTCATTTTGGGATCTCTGGCTTCAAAATCACCCTTCACCCGCTTAACCACAAGTTGGGAATCGCTTGACACTTGGAGCCTTTTTACCTCGAGGGACATTGAAAGTCAGAGCCCTACTAGTAAGGTTTCATACTATGCATTTCTATTGGTTGTTACGAGCTCGAACTGCAATGCGAGCTGTACTTTGGATCCATTTGGAGCTGTAAGGATTAAACCTGCACCTCCTCCTATCCCATTTGAGGACCCATCCACATGTAGCATCCAGACTTCCGACTATGAACAATGTCAAAGCTTACATCTTTGGGTTATAATAGTGTTTAAGTATGAACCCAATGCCTATAGAAGAGTTCTAGTAAACCCAAGCTACATCTATAGTGATCTCCCGGAGGAAAATCCTCCAGATAAGCTCAATCTACAAGCCCTCGAATTCAAAATACGTGATCTGCGCCAACTAAATTAATCGATTGTTTATGCCAAATAGTCAACTGATTGGTGTTGAGAAAATATCCACGTATACTTCTTAAAACCATCGACGATTTGGCCCAATCAGTAGACAGTTTGCCCCAGTGCTGTATACTCCTCTCATGCAATTGTCCCTTACTTCATGTAGCTTTCTCCGATACATGTGCACCAAACCTAGAGATTTATAAGCTCTCGACGTTTGATCAATCAATTAGAGATTTATATTATTGGAAAATTATCATTGATTATTCATGAGTAAGGAAGCCAATATAGGCAAAACAAGTGGTTTGGTTCTGCACCAAACCGTCGACGGTTTCAATGGAAACTGTCAATGGTTTCAAGAGAAGGTTGATGCTTAGATTCAATACCATAGTTTTTGTCAGAGAAGTCACTTAAAAACACGCACAAAATCATCTTCAAGACACACCAAAACCATAATCTTTCTTACCTCTATTTTTTCCCTTCAAAATCTTCAAAAAATCCTCAAATTTCCTCCAACAGCACTGGTATTATAGCTCACAAAACCAAAAGAGGAAGTTCCTTAAGGATACAAAACAAGGAACCTATTCGGGATTCCACTCCTCCTTCTCAAACTCATGAAAGATCGAGAAAATTTTCTGAGGAATGGTCCATATAATTTGTATCAAAGGAAGCCTACGCACAATTCAAAAAGGATATATCCAAGAGGAATGTTATAAGCAACAAACTCATACTGATAAATTCCTTGAGGATAACTTTCCAATGTTCATAGAAAAATTTAGGGCTATAGACTAGGAGTTCCTAATGACTCATTATAACCCTGTCTATCCTAAATTAGTCAAGGAATTCTATGCAAAATTCGTACCTACTACTCCTTGAGAACTTGCACATTCCATGATTAGGAGTAAGGTTTTATGTCTAGATACCAACAAATTAAATGCAGTTATGATGTGTAACGCTCCCAAACTCAGAAGTGGGGTCTGGAGTGTTATTTTTCTATTCTATACTATCTTTGATACCACAATTATCCATAAAAGCAGCGAAAACCCTTTAAAACTCAAATATATTACCAGAGTTCTAAACCATCACCATATAAGTATCTCCAAATAGTGTTATTACAACCCAAAGATCAAAATAAAACATAAAAGTTCCATATCTTGCAACCACTTACTATGACTATAATAACTAAACCCTTCACAAAGCTTCTTAAGCTCGATCTCTTGTAGGTCCTGAAAATTTAATCATTCATTGGAGTGAAACACCTCTCAGTAAGAAGGAATATATCATCATCAGTGTTTGGCTAACATGAGTTATCGTGTAGACAAAATATAACCTTTACTTTAACTTTAAGAAAAACTGCATTTAAAACTGTAACTCACGTCTATATAAATAGGTAAACATACTTTCCATTTCATTCATAACATAATTCTATTATATACTTTCATTCCATTCATAATATAATTCTATCATTATACATAGAAGAACCTTTTTGTTTGGTAATCATGTAACATCATGTATTCACCTCGCATGATCGAGTTTTGCAGCCCAAAGGCTGGACTCAGTCTGGGTGATCAACCCAAAGCTAAGTCAATTAAGTTTTGTCTGTAAGTATGACTTGCCAACCCCATGCTGACCCGCATATGGGAGGATAAAATCCCATGCTGACCTGCGTATACAGGGAGGGAACACTACTCTTCTCTGGCCAAGTCGACTATCCCATACTAACACTTTCACCCAAAAGTTTGGCTGCACTATACTTCCTCTAGTAGCTTCGGTACCGAGCTTTCATGTGATCCATACATTACCATAGTCATTTATCATTTCTGTGGTCCGTACACCACCGTACCATTTACAATATATACATTCCTTTTTAACAATTCTTAAAATACTAGTATATTACTATACATTTCCAATATAGCATCATAGAAATTACTACAGACTTTATAACATAAATTAATCTCATGCCACATGATTTGGATATTAATTCATACTTTCATAAATAAACCTAAGAAAAGGATATCATAATATACTTGTATGTTCTGCTGAAAGTAGAGGAATGATTGTCTCCACAATTTAATTTAACACAGATATATTTCGTATGAAAACGGAGATGATCAACCCTACTCACTTTAATCTTTCTCAAATATACTTATAATACCAAGGTCTTCATGTCTATATACCCAATTCATTTTGAAAGTCATTCATAGTATTCCTGTAATTACATACTTCGTTTTAACAGTTCAATTTTCGAAATAAACTAATTTAATTCAATTTCTTTACTTATACTAAACTTTAACCGATTGGTTTTCATAATAAAACTATCATAGTATTCATATGTCCTTATACTACAGTTTAATTGGTTCAATTCATAAAATAACTTGACATAATCTATTCCCCTTACTTGTTCCTGAAAATATGTATGAAATGTTCGGAAAACGAAACCCTAGCTTCCTTAAACTTGCCGCAGAGAGAAAGACGACAAGCAAAGAGAGGAGAGAGAGACGATCAGAGGGCAAGAGTGGACTCCAAATGGCCTTAGGAGAGAGAGAGAGAGAGAGAGAGAGAGAGAGAGAGAGAGAGAGATGTGAGGGATGAGAGAGAAAGAGAATTTTGGAACCCTAGCTTTAAAGAGAGAGAGAGAATATGAAATTTCTAAAAAAAAAACATAGCTTCTATTTATAAGCAAGTTGCCCTGCATGAAACTGTCGACGGTTTTCTTGAAACCATCGATAGTTTGACCCTATGGTCCTGTTTACAAGCTTTCGGTAGTTGTAACTGTCGATGGTTTTCCTGAAATTTTTGGAACCGTCAACGGTTTGGTATGGTTTGGCCTATTCCAAACCCATTTCCTTCCCTTTCTTTACTTTTCTTTTATCTATTTCCTTTTTTTTTTATTATTTATTTTTATTTTATTTTCTAGGTTTGGGTCTCTACATGATGTGTATCGTATAACAAGTCTCCCTAGCAAGGTTTGGCCTATACATAGGGATTGGTCTAATCCCTATGAAGCACTGCAACTAATAATGGGAAACCCAAACATACTGAAAGTTGAAAAACTCAAAAACCAAGGATTTCGTTATAGAATTTAGGGTTTTGCACCAAATGATTACCTATAATGTCTCTCCAAGACATGGTGGGCGTGACACAGTAACACACAAAGACATCTTTTCCATGTCCTGTGTATGGTGTAGGCACAAGATTGACCTGGCCTCCATTATTATGCAACTTATGTAGGACAATCTACGAAAGAAGAATGGGTGCTTAACGTTTGCCCAACTACTGACATGCACACTCTCCCACCACGATTCACAGGTGTTGTGCTGAAATATCCAAAATCTAATGACGAATATTCCGAGGTCACCTTACGGAGAATGCATTTTGTACAAGAATGAGAGATCCTTGCTATGGCTAAAGCAAGGACAATAGGCATAGGGTCTAGTAGACGAAGTCGATGAAACTATTGAAGAAGAAGACCTAAGAACATAATAGTTTGGTAACCTAAATAAGATGGAAGAACCTGATGCTAGTAGATAGCCTAATGGCTACATTAGGCAACATCTTATTGGGATAGATGCACGCATTAGTTCATTGGAACATGGGATTACCACACATTTAAACAACATAGAATAAGGGATTATCACACGCATGGACAACTTAGAACATAGGGTTAATGCTCGTTACGACAACATGGAAAATAGTCTTAATTGACTTTTAGAGCATTTTGAGATAAATAAATAGTCTCTCTTTTTGATGATGATCAAAGGGGGAGAAATAAAATTGGTGTGTAATTTTTTGATTTTTGAATCTTGATGAAAGTTCAATTTGAATTTTAGAATGCAATTCTATATGAATGGATTGAGTCTTTTAAATTGCAATTTTGTGATGAAAGGAAAGAACTTTCTATTTTTTGTATTGTGTGTTATATAGCTCCAGTAAAAATGAAATATAGAGTTGAATGAATTTTTCCTTATATGCATATAGTAAGGGGGAACAAAATTTATAACTTATTCAAACCATATGCATAAATTAAGGGGGAGCTTTTAATAATATCTTGTAAGAACACCAATGATTTGCCATCATAAAAAAGGAGAGATTGTTAGCCCTTGTGTCTACATGATTCTAATTGTCATATTTTGATGATAACAACCCATTAGTGGTTTTAAACAAACTAATCTTTACATATCAAGCTATGAAATGTACAAATTCAAATGCAAAGATCAAGTAAACACTCAATTGATTAGACATCATAAAAAATGGGGAGATTGTTAGCCTTAGTGGCTACATAATCATATTTGATGTATTTTGATGATATCAACCTAATTGTATATTCAAGTTTAACCTATCTTTGCAAATCATGTTAGTACAAGTAACAAATACATGAAGGTACTGGATTAAATGCAAAGATCGGATCGAGTGGACATTTGAGTAGGAAGATCAAAGCAGACAATCACTCGGAAGAACTCAAGCACATCCAACAAAGTCATAGTATAATAGGGAGTGTTTAAGGTAGGAACTGATGTAACTTTTGCGGTATTGTTTCACGCATGTTTATTATGCAAGAGTTGAGCAAAGTGCATGTGCATACTAGTTCGTAAGAGTACATAGGATATCACTAAGTCATAAGTTTAGTACTCATGAGTTTTTAGACTCAAAACAAAGAGTTTTATAAAAATATTCTTTAATCAAATGTATTTTAATATAGGACAAGTTTTAAATCATATTAGCGTTGTAATATTTTAAAGACTTGGTCCCGGTTGGGTTTACACCTATTTCATGCACCTTAAAATCAAGTTAAAGAAGAAATAGGGCAAACCGTCGATCGTTTAGCCCAGGTGCATCGACAGTTTCAGAGAGTATGTTAATTGGATTTTGGCCTAGAGGAAACCGTCCACGGTTTGAGCAAACCGTCCATGGATTGGGGGAATCCATCGATGGTTTGCGTCAGGATTCTACACCTAACGACTATAAACAACTAGTTTTCATAATGTTAAATTATTTTATTAAGCTAGCGACCATAAAACGGTTAGTAGTTCAATTTGCCTATAAATACAAGTCCAAAGACTTGTTTAGTAATTGATTTAGGAATTTACATTTCATTCCCAAGCACACCATATTTTAGTTCATCATTCTTGTGCTCAAAATCTCTCTTGATCTTTAATTTAGTGGTGAATCATTACTTGGAGAGATTTGCGTGAGGTTTTGATTGTGTCAAATATCAGTTCATTCAAGGAGCATTTGTTTTTGTAAATCATAATTATCTTCTTGTTGTATAAGGGTTCTTGGTGAACCTAGTTCAAAGGTTCTTGGTGAACCTAGTTCAAAGGTTCTTGGTGAACCAAAGTGTAAGGGTTCTTGGTGAGTCGAATTGTAAGGGTTCTTAGTGAACCTTGCTGGAAGGCTTTTGGTGAACAAAAGGGATTTGTTCCCATGGTGTAAAAGATTCTTTGCTAGTGAAGGAGTTGTGTTAGTGGATTGTGGAAACCTTGAGTGTGACTCAAGGCGTGGACATAGGCAAGGGACCGAAGCATGTTAACATCGATGTTAAGATTTTCTTCCCTTCTCTTTAATTTATATCTTGTGCATGATTTATATTCTATATATTGTGATATAGTCATTTGTATCTTGTAAAGATTTTATATTTTGTAGATAAAAGCGAAAATACGGAAAAGAGTCTATTCACCCCCCTTAGACTCGACTCTAGGGCAACACCCCTTTTTAAAATATAAATTGCATATTGATAATAATGGTTGTTTATATTAGTGTTGATAATAATCACAGTGGGAAAAGATTTACTTAAAATGATGCTTTCATGGCGAGGAAAATTGTGGGGAAAGAAATTAGTATTGAGAGTATTTTTTACCATTATATCCTCATTAATTTTTCATTTATCCTATGTTTTATTTGTTTTTTAAGACAAAGAGGGGCTATATTAATATTTTACAAATAAAAGATAAATATTGCAATTAAATGAACGGGTGTCTTTTAAAAATAAATTCTAAAATAGAAATTGTGTATGTCATTTATATCCTCGCTTTTAATGTACTTTATTTTTTGATTTTAGTGGAGTACGCATATAAGAAAGAGGAAGACTGAGAATTTTTTGACCAAAATATGTAGGTTGAAAATCATTTTGGATTCTTTTAATTACTTTGTGTGTGTGTGTATGTATGTATGAATGTATGTACGTATATAATATGTATGTTATTTTATTATACTTCGGAGTGGTGTTTATTTTTTTGACTAAAAATGGAAATTCAAGTTGAAATATACTAGAAATCAAAATAAAATAATAGGCTCCTTTCTCACTTTTGATTTGATATAAAATTAGAATTTGAATTGCATTATAGTGTTCAATATACGGAAACTCAAACTAAAATCCACCTTAAAAAATTACGTAATTTAATATGAAATAATGATATCATTAATTAATTAATAATTTATGTTATATGATTTTTTATTTGTATTATAATTTATTTTTATCTATATTTTTTTAGTACGAAAATATATAAGAATACTTTTATTAGCACCAAAGGGAGAGAAAACAACCAAAAATATATAGTATTAAGATTAACTGGAAAACACATGAAAAATAATCACATTGACATCACAACAACAAACATCTCAATTTTGCTTTCCTAGATAATATGGTCTCACATTAAAAATAAAAAAAAACGAGCTTGGATATAGAAAGGGAAAGGAAATTTCAGTGGTTACAAAGTTTAACGATGAAGGAAGAGTTTTGATGAGAAATACAGAGAAAGTGTTGAGGCAGATTTTGAGGCTTGAGGAAGATAATGATGGCAGCAAATGTAGGAGGAAGGTTCATTCTCAAGTTCGAAAAGCAACACAACTGCAGGCATACATTAAATAATGGTTTCTAGGCGTCCCCACGGGCATGGTGCGGTGAAAAGATATCAGCAAGTAAGAAGGAGCATTGGGGGTTCAATTTCAGGTAGATAAACTCACGGAACCAGTAATACCTGTGGATGGCGAGAGTTTACTCTATGAGCCAACGGGGACCGTGGACGGTGAGAGTTTGCTCTGTGAGCTAGCGAGGATCGTGGATGGTGAGAGTTCTCTGTGAGCTAGTGGGGATCGTGGATAGTAATGGAGATGTGTCCCGGGGATCGGGTTGGCTGAACATTCAATTGATGCATAGAAGCCGTGCCCGCATTTTGGACTTTACCTTGATCAGTGAGACCTGGGGGCAAAAGACGCTGATCCGTAGGTTTGGTGCCGCACCAGGGGGTCCGAAAGGCTCGTCGGTGGCTGGAGTTCCTATGTAATTCAAAATAAAAATAAATAAATAAATAATGGTCCCTAGGCCCTCCAAGGAGCATTGTTGGTGACACAAAAGATACATCTGTCTCTATCAATTGATAAAGTACTTTTTTTTATGAGGTTGCATTGTGGGTTTGTATAGAAAAACACCCGGTAAGATATTTGATATGAGGGTTGCCCAGATAGTTAAACATCAATTGGGAAATGTAGTGAACATAGAGATTTCTAAAGGGGACAGATAAGAGAAGTCAAAATAATACCCCCTCCCAATGGACTTAAGAGAGACGGAGGGTTCAAGTGTATCAATTTCAAGTATGAGAAGGTAAATAAAATATTCTATAATTATGGACTCATTGGATATCTTGAAAGCGCTCGTCTTATTAAATCAGAGGAGGCAATGTTGAAGACTAAGAAGAGCATCAACAACCCACAAGAAGGATCTAAAGCAAAGTTATGTTAGAACTTGCTGCAGCTAACAAAAAAACATATCCGTTTGGCTACAAAGAATAAATGGCATCAGGAATTCATGAAGGGAAAAGAAGTGAGAAAGGGAAGAAGAATCAGCAGGAATCTCTAGCAAGAAAATATGGGAAAATGATAACCTTCAAAAGTCACTTGGGATTGAGGACAAAGAAAGAGAAATGGAACCACTTTCATGTGTAGAAGGGGAAGAAAGGGGATTCCTAAACCATTATGCTCTAGCCTCGAAGGGCATATGCCATGTTTTATTTTTATTTTTTAAAGATCCCCAATGTCCTTAAACCTATAGTAGGTCCAAAACGTAGAGGGGCCTCATGAGCATCGATTGGTGCATCTAAAATCTATTGGGGAAAGAGGAGACAAACAACTCTAAGTTGGTACTAAGTGGAGCCTAAAGTTGGGCCAACATTCATCCCATTTTATATAAAATGTAGAAAAGAATATAGCCTATGGTGAACCAAACTTAAGTAAATAGATAATGGCAAAGCTCCACTTACGATAATTGACTCAATAAAATCTTTTTCCTTGCATGGTTTTGTCCCCACCTGCATGGAAAGCTCTTAGATCACCCTTGTTCTTCTTATAATGAGTTCTATGGACTATTTTCGGCAAATTTTTCATGACATTTCAACTAACCAAAAGCTACCAACATAAAGCTTAGGGGTAGAAGAACAATGTAGAAAATAGAGGGAGGCAAACAAAACCAAGAACTAGGAAGATGATGATCGAAAAATTTGTGATAACATTAAGTAGATGCTGGGAAGAATAGAGAGTGGAGTTCGACAAAAAAAAAAAACTTGGAGTAGGAGGAAGACAATTTATACTAGAAATATGATGTGCTTCCTTAAAAGGAAGGTAGTTTTTTTAAAGAAAAAAAAATTGACACTAAAATGCAGTAATAAAGGGTTGGGGTGACTACCCCAAATAGTCTCCAAGTAAGAAATGAAAAATTATAAGTTGGAATTGTCGTGGGTTATGGTCTCCTACAAAAATTAATTCAACATCTAAAATACCTCATTATAGACATAATCCTGAAATATTATTCCTAATGGAGATGAAGATCAAAATGGAGAATTTAAAATAACTGTAATAGAAGACTAAGATTTGATAATTACATTGTACTTAACCTAGCAAGGAAGTCAAGCGGCTTGGTTTGTTGGAAAAGGAGGATATCAGTTATTATATATTTTAAAGAAGGAGATGGTTTTAAATGGCTACTATTATTGGTTTTTGGTGAGCTGAGGATTGAAAAGAGACCAACTTTAGGAGCTTTTTCAGGTAGAGATAATCAAATTTAAGGGGTTGACTTGCTTGATAGGGGGCTTTAATAAGATTCTATTCCTAGTAGACAAATATGGTGGTTGTTCTTTAGAAACTCCATCTATGTTTGATTTCCAAAATTTCATAAATTCTATTGGTTTAATTAATATTGGCTTTAAATGACAAATGTTCACTTGGAGTAATAGAAGGAAAGGGAAGTCTCAAGAGAAAGGCTACATAGAGGTGTTGAGACCCATTTTTTGTCTGAGCTAATCCATACTTCAATTTTTAAAATTTTAAAATTAAAAGAATTAATATATTTTTATGAGGCATTAAAGCCCGATTGGGGCTAATGTTCATTGGGGAATTCTTAACTCAAAACCTCAACCCTTTTCTTATAAAAATCCGCTTAGAGGGACTCAGCTTGAAAACATAGGAGACATGTTCATTCATTGGGGAATTCTCATTCAAGGCACAAGGGGAAAACCCTAGAGGAGAGAAGTTCAATACTTTTGAGGGAGGACACATTTAAACTACCTAAAGGAGGTTCGATTCATAGGGTATGTAAGGAAAACCCTAGAGCAAATGTTCAAGAGCTTGAAAAAAAGGGGATTCATGTTCAATTCATGAGGGGTTTCACACACTTAAGGAGAAAAGGAGGAAGGAAGCTTATTATCTTGGGGTTCCTCTTGATATCATTGGGTTTTTCTCTTAATATTCTAGCCTTCTGAGTAAAGAAAAACAAGGCATGAGCATTGATTTCTCTTGTTTCTTATGTATCTATGATTAAAATAAGTTTAAAGTTTGATTATGAGACATTCTTGAGTATTGATGCATTTTGATGTTAAGTTTGCTTGCAATTTTTCAATCGTTAGGTTAAATTTGCGATCCTTAGTCTATATTTGTGTTAAAATTACAATTTTTATTCTATACTTGCATTAACGTTGTGATCTTTATGCTCTATTTGCACGTTCATATGTTTTTGTGAGGGAAACTATTTTCACTAAAAATCATATTCCACCATATTTGATTAAACGTGTGATGGTTTGAGCTTACGATATTGTTATAGAGGACTACTAAAAAATAAGATTAGAAAAAAAACACTAATTTCCTATTCCAGTTATCTGAAGTGTTCTTCATATTTTTGATTGTATTACTTATTATTATTGTTATTATAGGTATTATTATTTGTATTAGTATTTTTCTACCTCAATTTTTTATTTATAAAATCAAAAAGTACAAAAAAATGAAGAAAATAGAAAAATATTTTGTTCTATTTAGTTAGTATTATTCTAAGTCTTTTATTTTGTTCATAATTTTCAAAATTTTCAATTATAATGAGTAAAAGTTTTTTTTTTTTTTTTTTTTTTTGTTATAGTAGAAAATTGTGAGAAAAAATTTTCGGGTCAAGGCTAGGGTTTCTGTGGGCTTCTTTTAATGTATTTCCCTAAAAATTGGATCTTTAAACCATCAAAATTGGAAAGAATGAAAAAAAAAAATATAATGTTTCCTTTTGCAAAACAAAAAGAGAGGAAAGAGTTAAAAAAAAAAAAAAAAAAAAAAATCAAGAATCAATTTATTGCACATAAAGTTTTGAATTTTCCTTATTTTTGTTTCTAAAGTTAAAAATGTAGAACCATTTAAAATAGAAAATTAGAGACAAAATTTGCTTCATTACCTTTCAAGATTAGGCAAGCATTGCATGTGATTTTATTTCCTTACTTTAGAAGTTAAGTTCTTCTTTATTAGTACATCTTATTTTAGATAACTTTAACATGTAATGTTTCCTTCGAGTGCTTGATTGCATTTATTTATTTTATTATTTGATAAATTTATCCTCATAGTATGATTTATTTTCATGAATTTCATCTTGTCTTAAAATTTAAAACTCTTAATAAGTTAATTCAATGATGAAACTCAAAAGTGGCGTGCTAACTTTCTTTTGGGATTCTTGAGGTGAGGGAAACCTTATGTTCCTTGAAGGGATACCTGATGGGCATGGGGTGGAATGATACTTAAAATAAGGTAATCTAAAATCAAATGAAGAATCAAAATCCTTATTTGATTAATGTTCACATATTCTAAAGTTATTGTGGCAATGTTTGAAGGGATGGATATGTAGGGGGCACTAGGACCTTCCTCTTACATAACTGTACTCTTCAACTTGGCTTTGGTATCACAGGCCATGACTACTAGTTCTTTAGACCTAGGTTTAGTTAGAGATCAACTAATTGGTAGTATTTAAGTGAACTCAACGACACATATAAAAATAAAAGGTTAGTAATAACTCCATAGAATTCTTAACATGATTAAACCCTCATAAAATTTATTTTAGGGTTGCCATCCCTATCGAGGCATAGATCCTAGTCTGCATGTGTTGACAAGAGGTTTTGCAAACCAAACCTGGCTAAGCCTTTTTCGTTCCAATGGGATCACACTATTTCAATCTATTATTTGGGTCATAGCCCTATCTTATTGATTTCTAAAAAGGTTTCTTTGAAAAAAAAAAAAGGAGGCTTAAAATTTGAACAATTCTAGTTTATGACAACTGATATTAATGAAGTGGTTAGAAGGGATTGGGATAATCCAATAAGAGGCTCTACAACTTTAAATCTAAAAAAAAAAAAAAGAAAAATGCAAAATGTTGCAGTTCATCTTAAATCCTAGATTACGATAGAAATTGGAAACAACAACAATAGAATAAAGGATTGCCAAAAAATGTTAAAGTGCCTTCAAGATAATGAAATAGAAGTAGAAATAAAGATAACATTCAACTATCATACCTGACCTTGAAGATTTATATATAATGAAGAAATTAGATGGGCTTAGAGGGCAAAAAAGAGGGACCTAAAAGGTGATATGAGTACAAAATTTTTCATGCAATTGTTAAAGAAAGGAGGAGCAAAAATTTCATATATCAGATAAAGAATTGTGAAAGGAGAGTGGATAAAAGATCCAAAGGAGATCCAAATTTTTAGGTCCAAAAATTTAGAAAGAATTGAGCAATGATTGATTATTTGAATGCCAAGCTCCTTCCAGAGCATTTGAGGGTATTAGAACAACCTTTAATGAAGGAAGAAGTGGAGGAGGTTGTCTTTCACTCAATAAGTCTGAAAGGCTCAACTTTGGATGGTTGTTGTACGAGCCTTTTATTTCAAAAATTCTAGAGTACTATGGAAGAATATATTTTTGAAGTTGGTTTCCATTTCTTTAATTAAAGTTTTGTTTTTAAAGAGTCAAATATTACAAAAAATAACTCTAATCCCTAAGATAAACCACCCTTCAAAACTATAGGATTGGTTACCTATTAGCATTTTGACTAAAATTATTTTAAGGACTTCGACTACTTGTTCTGATCCTTAGTGACATCATAGATGAAAATAGAAGTTTCTTAATTAAAAGGAGACTCATCTATGATAATATACTCACTGTCCAAGAAATAACTTATTTTCCGAAAAAAAAAGAAGAGAAAAGGCGAGGATAAATGGGCAAGTGTCAGACTTGATATAAATTAAATCATACGACGGTTTGGAATGGGTAGCTATAAAGAGGATTATGGAAAAAAAATAAAATTATCATCTAAATGGATTAATTGGATTTAGAAATGGGTTATATGTGTGAAGTATTCTGTTTTTATTAATGAAATTTCCATGTAGGCTTTTTCACCAAGTAGAGGATTTAGACGGGGTGACCAATCTCTCCCTTTCTATCTATTATTTTCAAGAAATATTTCACTTCCTTTATAAGAAAGAAGGAAGACGAATATGGTTTGGTTGGTCTTAAAAAGAAAAGAGAAGCCTAATTAGTGAGGCACCTCTTCTTTGCATGTGATAGCTTTATTGGGTGAAGAGTTGACTTTGAAAACTTCCATTAATTAGAAATGATTTAAAGGTGCTAGAAAACTTAATTGGGTTGAAGATAAATTTTATTAAATTGGTCTATCAATTTAGTTCAAACACCCCATCTACACTAAGGAGAATCATGTGAAGAAGATTAAGTATTCACAATATTTGTGATATAGATAAATACTTGGGAACATCCATTGATTTTAAAAGGAAAAATACGGGTATGCACTAAGGACAAGTGGAAAATCGAGATATAATACTGATTTTTGGAAGAGTAAACTACTCTTATAGGGAGAAAGAATAGCTCAAAATCTTTATGTTGTCAACAAAACAATCTTAATAGGGTTTTTTGGTGGGGTTTGAATAAGGATGGTAAGAAGAAACCTAATCTTGTGTAATGGGATAGGATTTGTATCCCCCCTTCACTAGGTGGCTTGGGCATAAGAGACTTGAAAAGAAGTTTTACTTATAAAACAAGTGTAGAGAATCCTAACTAAGCCTAATACTTTTTGTGCAAAAATTTCCAAAGCTCTCTACTTCCCTAGAAGCACAATTCTAAATGCAAAATGTCCTCCTTTTTCCTTATGAGAGTGGAAAGGAATACTAAGAGTAACTGAAAAAGATAAAGGAGTTTTCCATTTCAAGTGCGAAAAGGAGACTTTAACATTCGGGTATTCCTTGGATTCCTAATCTTGATAAAGGTTGGTTAACCCCCCAATTCAACCACCTTCAAACATTTAGAGCATTTCTGTTTGTGATCTATGGGAACCCCAAACTAAAAGTTGATGCCCAAAGCAAGACTTGTGTGCACAAATCTAGAATATCTAGAAATTGGAAACCATTACACGCCTAAAGCTAAACCCGTGTGCAAATGTGTGAGAGTTAGGAGCCATTACATGCCTAAAGCAAGACCTATGCATCAAAATTTGGAAATTTGGAAAAGGAAGAAGTGGAAAAGGCTAGAGAACCTCAAACTATGTGTTGTATAAGTTGTATTTGCAAAGCATAAATTAAATGCAACAATCAATGAAAGAACAAATACAGAACACAACCATGTAGTATATATGAAAGTAATAGAAACAACACAAGGAATTAAGTGGTTTGGCAATGTCTACATCCATTGGAGCAATTGACAAAGAATTTTACTATCTGGTGTCAAAAGATACTTACAACAATCTTCTTACATTATAAATACAACTAGAAAAGTGTATATATGAAGTTCTTGGAGGGTTTCCCTCCAAATCCCAACCAACTAAACGTCCCTCTTTCAAAATTCAAAAATATGCGTTGGGTTCTCGAGCCAAACTATCAATGGATTGGGCCAAATTGTTGACGGGTTAAGGAAAAATGTAAATTGTCTCAATTTTGGTACAAAACCATCGACAATCCTACCCAAATCGTCGACGGTTTTCCTGCTACTCCTCGGCACTATTATTTTTCCACTATGTCTTTTCCTTGTACATGCATCCCATTAAGTATATGAGCCACATATCATAACAATCTCCACCTTAGCAAATATACACCCCTTAGGAGAACCTAAAAACATAGCCCGTTGCTCCACCTTGACCTTGGGACGTTAGGTTGGGACCGTCTCCCTTCTGGCACTTGGAGACATGAAGCAAGTCTAACTAATGCTTGAACTTTTTAGTGGTAACCGACTTTGTCAAGATATCTGCTACATTTTCTGTAACGCCTTGAACCCGCCAAGTGGGGCTTGAAGGTTACGTGTTTCATTCACCTATTTCTGATACCATATACCACAATCATGCAGTGGAAATAAAATAAACAACCTCAAATTAATTACCAGAGTCTATTTATAAACCCCAAAAACAACTGCATCCATCTATTTATATTACATCCCAGTATATTAAACTGTTATCACAAACAACCCATAGTTTACCAAAAATACTACCTTGCCCAGAGCTCTAAGCTTGATCACCTGATAGACCTGAAAATATAATCATCCATTAGGGTGAGACACATCTCAGTAAAGGAGAATAAATCATAGCAGTGTGTGGCAGAGAGTTTAAATAATTACAGAGATATATATATATGACTCACTTCTAAAAATGAGTAGCACTAGGGCTATCCCAAGTATAAGAGTTACATCTTGTAATAATTAGCCCAAATAGGCCAAATCATCTCCACGGGGAATGTAGATTAGTTTTAAACTAGAGCCAAGTAGGAAAAAGAAGATAAGAAAACAATTTTACTGAACATGGTTCAGATTCGAAATCTTTGGGGTTTTGAAATATTTATGACGGAATTGAAACAAACAACATCTAAACTATGAACCTAATGTGCACAAAATCAACCGACAACTCACTAAATACACATTCAAATAATAAATCAAAGCCAGGACCTCAATTAACTTAAACAAATATTTAATTTCAACACACTAATGACAGACCAATCATTCAGTCTCGACACTAACTTTAAATGAAAACGACTAAACTCTCAATAGAAATAACTTAAGCAAATTACTAAACTTAAACAATCATTAAAGTAATGTTAAAGTGAAGAACTACATTGAAACAAACAAACACACTAATTATCTCAAACCAAAAATGTGAACAGAAGCTATCCCAACATCACTAATTATCTTAACCCAAACAAACACACTAATTATCCCAATATCAACTTCACATAGAGACGATAGTTCCATCAATAATGTGAACAGAAATTAAATTCAACTCAACAATAAATTTGAACAAAAATAAACCCAATATCTTAACTACTTAAATAGAAAACAACATACTAAAACACAATAATAATTAAGAGCCTCAAATAAACTGAAATTAAAAATAGATATAACCCAACAAGATAATCAATATGAAATTGAAGTAAATCAATAAACAACAAGTTCCAACAAGGTATTTTAAATTGACATTAAACTAAAATAATACAGCAAGTTCCAATAATGAATTTAGAATGACATTAACATAACAAAATACAAGTAAAAAATAATAATAAGGACAAGAGAGAGAATAAGGGAGGGAGGGAGGGAGCGAGAGAGAGAGAGAGAGAGAGAGAGAGAGAGAGAGAGAGAGAGAGAGAGAGAGAGAGAGAGAGTTGGAATTGGTGTGATCCCAAGAGGGGGGTGAATTGAGTTTTGAAACATTTTTCGCTAATTTAAACTATTACACCAATTCACCACATTTCATATCCCATTCAATATTGAAAACGTGTACGTACAATGATTAAACTATCAGTGTGTGCATACATACACGTGTGCTATATATCTCATTTAAATTAATTTTGTGTGCATGCAAGATGGTTATAACAAAACATGTACAAGCATACACATAGTGAAATTTAAGTGCAGGAATTTAAATAAGATAGAAAGAGAATGACACACGGATTTGTTAACGAGGTTTGGCCAATATTGCTTACGTCCTCGCCTTAGGCATACCCACCAAGGATTCCACTATACCTGCTCACTTAACTAGGTGGAGCAGAAGCCTTTTACATCCTCTCCTTACGTGGCGAGGAAAACCCTAGTTCAATTTCTGGGCTGAACCGAACGGGTCTCACTTACGGGGCCGAGAATCTCCAATTCAATTTAAGGCTGAACCGAACCAGTCGCATTTATGGGGCTAAGACTCCCCAATTCAATTAATGGGCTGAACCCAACCAGTACATTAAAGCTATTTTTGTACATGAAAATGCTTCTAAAAAATATAAGTAGAAATGTACACAATAAACTCAATAAAAATATGCACTCCAATGATATGAAATAATTCTTAGGGGAGTAAGGGTGCTTAACTATATTTAAACCCTAATAAAAAGTTTTCTCCAAAAATATATTTCAATAATAATATAGGAGAACCTAGGGTTTTGCTCTTTCAATGATTTTTGCACAAATAGAATGTGTATGAAAAATGAGTACTATGTTTTCCAATAAAGATATGTGCAAATGAGAAATAATTGGAGAATCTAGGAGTTAAGCTCAAGAAAATATTTGTGCAACAAACAATTTTCTCCCAAAAATATTTATCAAAAAAATAACCGGGAGAAAACCTAAGCAATACTCTCAAAAATATTTTTCAAAGATTTGGTGCTTAGTGAGAATATGTGCAAATAAAATGCCCTAAATAAAATACTCTTTTCAAAGATGATTTTGAAATAAATGCATGAAAGAGAGTTGGAGAGATTTGTATAAAATATTTTGCCCCAAAAGAATGATTTAAACAGTAAAAAATATTTTGGGGGAACTTTGATTAACAATGGATTAGAGAGAAAGTTTTAGTTAATCAAACTTGCTAATCTAGAGTTATGAGGGGATATTTATAGATTTTCTGAAAATTTTGACCTTTGGGGACATGCTTGGTATTTTGGAAAAGATTAATTAAATTTTAATTACATTTTAATGCATTTAAAAAATTCCAACCCGAGAGCTCCGGTCGACCACTTTTGTGGTTCGGTCGACCGTGGAGCCAAGTTCGATCGACCATGGAATTTTTGAACTATAGGTTTAGTTAACCAGACTTGAGGCGATTTCCAAACCCATGCGGTTCGGTCGACCTGGTCAATTTGAACTACAAGGTTCGGTTGACCGGGTGGTTGGCAATTCCCATGTGTGGGTTCAGTCGATCAAGGCATTACCCATATAAATCTGGTCGGTCAACCAGGAGGTCAACTTGTTGACCAAAGGAGGTTCGGTCGACCAAGTCTGCCTATATATATATATATATATATATATATATATATATATATATATATCTGATCGGTCGACTGAGAGGTCAACCTGTTGACCTGGTGGGGGTTCGGTCGATCGAAGATCTCAGTATAACTGAGTTTGGTTGGCCGAACATGCCAATTTGGGCACTTTGGGTCCTTTTCCTTTATTAAATTGTCCCTATTTATAAGATGTTTAATGCTAAGGCTATAGGGCATATTTTTATGAATTATAGGGAGTCCTAAGGTCAGTCTAAGGCCTTTGAGAAATAACCCTAAAAATCTGGCGTCGATCGACTGAATGGTGCCCTAAGGTCATTTGATTCTTATGGTCATTCTATGGTCATCTGAGCATTTAAAACATATTATGAAGATGCATGCATTATTACAGACCAAAGATAAAACTTAAATGCATATATACAAATTAAAAACAAAAGTATTTATTGTCTTTGCTCTTAAATATTCATGGAAAATGCCAGGAGAGTGTGAGCTTTATGTTTTTGCTGGCATTGATTTTTAGGTATCTTATGTTCGTGTTGAAATGAAAACTTGTTCACACACTAAAAGCACACATAAGATATTGGTGCTTTGTTAGCATCAAAACAGGGATCAAACTCAAAAGGTCAACAAAGAGAGATATGGAAGATGGCCATGATTAGCTCCTCCACCAGCTGTGTGTGGCGCAACTCCAACAGGAGACCCCCACACGCAGCAACACTTCCCCCAAAAACCCTATACTGCCTCCTAAAGCAAAAAACCCTATCCACCTTTTTTTACCTAGCCTCCCTTTTTGTTTAACTTTCTTTTCCTTTACATTTTAGCCCTTCTCCCTCTTGCTAGCGTGCTAGCCTTCCTAATACTCCCCCCAGTGCCTACATCAGCTCCCAGGCCTCCTTTTCTCCTTTTTTTCTTTCACCCAAAAGAAGCCCCCACTTTTAATTAAATGGCTTACCTCATTTTCTTTTCTTTTTTCAATTAATTTACTCCAGCTGTCCACTGCCAGCAGTGCCTAACTCTAGCAAACACACACACACACACACACACACACACACACACACACATATTAGGCTTGCATGGCCGAGTCGCATCAAGACCCGGTCCACTTTATTTTTATTTTTTTAATTTATTTTTTATTTTGTTTTCTTGTTTCTTCTTTTTTATTTCCCAAAGCACAAACCCAATTTCGACCTTCTTACAGTCTGTAACTCTCAAAATTAAAAACACTAAAGTTGTAGATCTCCTTCTCAGTTTTCCCCAGAATTTTGAATCGTCTCGATCGGAGCTCGAACGAGAAAGTTACGCCCCTATTATGGAGTAATACCGAAACTGTCCATATAACAGTGTATGGTAAATTCACGTCCAATTTCGTCCTTGATGCAACTAGTATTTCTCAAAACGAAAAACATAAAAATTGTAGAGCGTTTTCTTGTCTTTTTACAGCATCTTGAATCATTAGAATTAGAGGTCAAATGAGAGAGTTAGGCATAGATTACGAAGTACCGTCGGTTTTTAGCTTCCAATAATCGAACTGCGATAAAAAAAAAACCAAAAATTCATAATTTACTCAATAAAATCCAAATGTTATAAACATGACACAATGTCAATTTATTGATATTAATTAGGCATTTAATTAAAAATATAATTCGTAATGCATGAATTAAAACACCTAATTATGCAATTTAAGCGTGTAATCATTATATATATATATATATATATATATATATTCATTTGTATTTCACTATCAACAGTAGCTGAGAAATTGCATCATTAATAACAACACTAACATCTAATATCAAACACGCATACATTATTAATTTTTAGTGATGATTCCCGAGAATAGGGAAGATTACTCGCTCATACAAGTAGCTTCTCTCTACTCTAATACTAATATCAAGACACTCACCTTACTTAGTAAGCCCTCGGGTTATGTATATAGGAAAAGTATCCAAGAATAGGGAAGATTACCCGCCCATACAAGTAGGATCCCTCTACTCTTGTACAAAACTTAAAATTACAAGAGCACTTGCCTTTCTCAGTAAGCTTTTGGCAGAAAGTTTTACTTTGCCCTAAATATACATATAATCAACTTCATATACCATTTATCTTATCAAATCACATTCCACATAAATTATCCACGTAGGAGAACATCGTCCACATAGGAATCACATCCACATAGGATACACGGTCCACACAGTACTGTCCACATAGCACTCACATCCACAAAAGATGCATGGTCCACACAGGACTCACATCCACATATGATACATGGTCTACATAGTACTGTCCACACAGGACTCACATCCACACAGGATACACGATCTACACAGGCCTATCCACATAGGACTCACATCCACACAGGATACATGGTCCACACAGGCACCACTAATCACCAATACCAATCCCTATGACCTACCCGTAGTGTATCAGTAGAATAACCTCCTTAAGCCTGCCAATGCTCTACCTCAATATATAATGACAATATACGAATTTCTTAGGCCTCCCAACGTATATCGTGATTACATCTAGGCAATATAACGAACTCCTCAGGCTTGCCAACGTTATATTGTGATACACACGAATAACCACACAAAATGACCTATGCACACACATCACACTGTTCATCACAAAGTAATCTCAAGCAGCCAGTATTCACAACCAATCTTTATTCAAAAATAAATTGTACTCACAACTAGCCAATGTTCACAGTCCAATAGTATATTTCATCATTCAATACTTACAATAGCCAATTAAATTATGAAAGTTGTATTCCTGCCACACAATTTTATTATATTATATATCAAAAGTCATTATTTTTCCAAATGCCTAGCCGTTTAGATAAATCATACCTATATATATATATATATATATATTAATGTATACTCGAATTAACTGGTTTAAAATTAATAAAAACCTACTATAATTAATTCCCCTTACATGGTTTCCTAAATTACACCCGCAAAAACCCCAAACGATGTTCGCGGCACTCACCTGATTCCTAATTCAAAAACCCAAGTTTATCAACTCAAATCTCAAACAAATGTTATTTTATCATTCTCTAGGCCCTATATACTTCATATTAATAATAAAACTTAAAAATACCCTACTTACCCTAATTTTGGGATGGTGCCCCAGAACCTCAAACTAAAAATCTGATATGCGTAGGTTGCAGAGAATCTTCCTAGGAACCTCATGGTGGCTCCTGATCATCAATCCAGGCTTTATCGAAACTAGAATCGGAGAGAGGAGGGAGCTTCATAGGGTTTGGGAGAGAGAGAGAGAGAGAGATTTTATTTTTTATGCTTTCAAATAAACTCTCGGGTTCCTTTATATTTTTCAATACTGCTGAGAAAACAGTCTCTAGTTTTCTATTTAACCGGCCAAGATTTACCGTTTACCTATTACTGACCTGCGATAAAATGCCAAAATCGTTGTCGGTTTTTCTTCCTCTCCAGAAAATTGTCGCCAAGAAACCTTCCCTAACCAAAAATCCATTTTTCCAATTATTTTTATTATTTTACTTTCCCGGGTCTTTACATTCCCCCTCCTTATAAAATTTCATCCTCAAAATTTCTTAATCCATAATTTTTCACATCTTAAAAACTAATTAACCACGTTTACACAGTTCAAATTTATTCTAACATATAAACCATCAAATTGTTTAAAATCAATCAAGACTATCACTTATGCAATCATAAATATATTACCTGCGCCTCTAGCAGTGTCCCCCTCAGTCATACCAAGCATATAAACATGCGTCGGGTCGCCGCCGCCATGAGGCGCCAGGTTGTTTCTCCTATTCTGATCAAAAGTAGGTGTATTACTCGGTGGAGCATGACAATCATGAGCTATGTGGCCATGTCAGCCACACCTATAGCACACGGTATTCCCTCCCTGACATTCCCCCCAATGCCTCCGATTACATCTGGCACAAAAGGGGCGGGTTGAATTTTCCCGGTAGTCTCGATCAGCCCTATCCGACCTCTGACCCCCAACATCTTGATCTCCCCCCCAAGAATCCTGTCGGACATCGATAGGTGAGCTGGAAGATATGGATCTCTTCTTCTGTTTCACTTCTACCTCACTCTCCTGTATGCTGGCCTTAACTGCCATGGCCCTATTTACCAGCTCAGAGAAACTCTGTGCCAACAATGCCACCACCTGAGCGCGTATCCCCCGCCTCAGTCCTCCCTTAAACATTCGGGCTTTTAGCTACTTCTCTGGGACAATGTGTGGAGCGAAACGAGATAACTCCACAAACTTGGCCGTATAATGTTGCATAGTCATGGACCCCTGAGTTAAATGTAGAAATTCCTCTATTTTTGCCTCTTAGGTGGCAACTGGGAAGTATCTGTAACAACTTGTTTATCTTATCATATATTAAAACATAATAAATAAAATAGTCAACCCAAAACCCGTGGGTAATGGGGACACCTGTTATACACATCGGAACCTAGGCAGCAGTAAATGTAAATCATCATTCTCATAACCACAAAATATTTAATACCAGAGCTAACTACAATCCATAGTAATTTTGTATTCAAATACAACTTCAAAATATCAAAAATACAACTAGGATCCCATAACAACAATCTCTTGACCCTAACCCAAACTTACACTCCTAGCAGGGTAGTACAATTGACTCAATGGTGGTCACGCTCCGCTGGTCTTTCTGAGTTTCCTAAAAATCGTTTAATGTTTGGGGGTGAGACACTTCTCAGTAAGGGAAAATAAACTAAATATAGCTGTGTGACAACCTGAATATTTAATGATAATATAGATATACAGTTAATTTTTCATACTAGAAAACATTAATCATTTAATAACTGCATAAACATATACCTTCGTATTTTAATAAATCATACTAATCGTGATTGTCTGGTATAGCTAATAATACTGAAAACATACCTAGGATGAATAGCTAGCTGATGTCATGTATTACCCCCTATGACGAGTTGTGTAGCCCAAAGGCAGGACCCGATAATGGCTGGACGACCACTGCCAAATCAAAAATATCTGTAAGTACGATGGGCTTGCCACACCCTGGTCCGAACTTCCAGGTGGACGTCTACAACTCTACATTGAAAGTCACATCGACTATCCATCTCCCACCCCTTTGTGGGGTGGTTAGCACTAATCTGAACATAAATATCTGATCTATATAGCTACGGTACAGTGCTCCTGAAACTAAACTAGACTAACATTTGTGTTTTGATAACATATAATACATGATAATATAGAATTTAATATAAATGGATTGATAGCATTTTCTATAACTTCATAAATATGAACTTGCGCTAAACATTTCATAAATACGACCTTGTGCCAAACATTTCATAAATACGGCCTTGCGTCGAAAATCTCATACATATCAATTTGCGTAAATAAGTCATCTATGATGTATTTCAAAATCATCATATATTTCATTATTTCATAACTCCTGAAAACATGCTTAACTCATAAAATTGCCATATCATAACACTTTTCATGAAAAATAATATTCATGCCACACAAAGCTGAATAAATTCGTACATTTCATTCTAAAATCACATTTTCCGTATAACAACAGTATTTTCCCAAATATGCATTTTTCTCAATAATATTCAAATGTAATTAATGCTTTCCTAAAAATTAATTGCTGATATATAATAATAGTTTGCATGAAAAATAACTATTTTAGTTTATTCCCTTACTTGACATTGGAAAGAAACCCCTCAAAAATTCCACTCGTCTTGCACCCGCAGGGTTCCTCATTCAACACCCTGAATTTAACAACTCCCATAACTAAACTTCAGTATTTTCACATGAATATCATTTCCTATAACTATAAAAAGACCAAATTTGGCATAAAAATCCTTACCTCAACTGAGGGATGAATTTTAACCCGCTTCCATCAACGATCCGCTCCGGAAGATTTGGAGAGAACTTCCCTAAGAGCGTCGTGGTGGCCTCAGATCGTCGATTTAGCAAATGACGGAGTCGAAATCAAAGAGAGAAGAGAGAGAAACCGTAGAGGAGAGAGAGAGGGTAAGAAATTTTTTGATTTTCTACGTTTAAACCCGAGTTTTTGGCTCTTTATAAAGCTGGATTCGTCGATAAGACACGTCACCTCGTCGACGAGTCCTTAAAGAGTTTCATCAACGAATCTTCACCCCTCGTCGATGAAATTTAGAATTGCCAAAACCCTTCTCGGTATTTTCTTGTTGACGAGACATACCCTTGTTGACGAGCCCAATTGCCGCATCATCGACGAATGCTTAGCGTTCGTCGATGAAGTCTATTGCGCCCTCTTTCCATTCCCATTTTTCTCTCTCTTAATTATTATTTAAATACCATTATACTTCGGGTCATTACAGTATCTGCCGAAGAAAACCTCCCTAAAACAACTCTAGGTAATGGATGTATACTCTGAACACTGCTATTCCACAAGCTTTGCAGACCTCCACCATATCTTTGCTTCCCCCCCAGTCAAAAGGTGGTGTATTGTACCGTCTACGCCTCAGTACAATGTAGAACAGTCGGGAGTTCTTCCATCTCCTGAATCCAGTCCTCAGCTACGATCAGGTCTGCACCTCCGTTGAAAGTTAATAGATTTGTCCGAGTGAACTACTGAAAAGTGTAGCCCCCATCTGCCAGTGACTGACCCAGCTCTCTCCGAGCTTCCTTCTTAGCCTAACATGCTATGCTATGCAGCACCTCCGAGACATCAACTTCATCCTCACTGGAGGTATCCACGTGCTTATTTCCTCTGATATCAACGTCTTTCCCCCTATGATCCATCCTGAAGTTAGGATAGAAGCAAATTTAGAATCTCCTCATTTATCATAACTTAAACAAGTTTAAAATGAAAAGCTACTAAAACATAAAAGTTCTAATTTGCAATTCATTCATATCGTCTTACCACAAAACTATAATACCAACACGATCCGTTTACTCAACCAACCTATCGTTCCAACTTACGTACCCAAGTTCCAGTCTCTCAACTCAAAAATGAAACCATTAATGGATTTACCATAATTTTCCAGAAATCGTCATCCCTAGAAAAATATAGAAGACCATCAAAGGATCTTTGCCTCCAAGTTTCTAGACCATTATTCCTAACCCACCCACTCTGATCCTTATCATAACTTGAATCTATACTCTGATATTAATCATCTTTAAAGTCTGCAAAATCGTTTGGCTCTGATATCAATTGTAACACCCCAAACCCACCAAGTGGGGCTCAAAGGTTGCGTGTTTAATTCATATGTTTCTCATACCATACCCTACAATCATGCAGCAAAAATAAAATAAACAACCTCAAATTAAATACCAGAGTCTATCTATAAACCCCAAAAACAACTGCATCCATCTATTTATATTACATCCCAGTATTTAAAAATATAAACTAAACATTAAACTTTTATCACAAACGCCCCATAGTTTACCAAAAATACTACCCTGTCCGGAGTTCTAAGCTCGATCGCCTGATGGACCTAAAAATATAATCATCCACTAGGGTGAGACATATCTCAGTAAGGAAGAATAAATCATAGCAGTGCGTGGCAGAGAGTTGAAATAATTACAGAATACATATATTCATTTGTATTTCACTATCAAAAGTAGCTGAGAAGTCACATCATTAATAACAACACTGACATCTGATATCAAACAAGCATACATTATTATTTTTAGTGATGATTCCCTAGAATAGGGAAGATTACCCGCCCATACAAGTAACTTCCCTCTACTGTAATACTAATATCAGGGCCCTCACCTTACTTAGTAAGCCCTCGGGCTATGTATATAGGCAAAGTCTCCAAGAATAGGGAAGATTACCCGCCCATACAAGTAACTTCCCTCTGCTCTGGTACCAAACTTAAAATTACCAGGGCACTCGCCTTTCTTAGCAAGATCTTGGCAGAAAGTTTTAATTTGCCATAAATATACATATAATTAAATTTATATACCATTTATCTTATCAGATTACATTTCACAAAAATTATCCACACAGGAGAACACCGTCCACATAGGACTCACATCCACACAGGATACACGGTCCACATAGGATTGTCCACACAAAAACTCACATCCATATAGGATACATGGTCCACACATGACTCACATCCACATAGGATACACGGTCTACACAGGCACCACTAATCACCAGTACCAATTCCCATGACTTACCCGTAGTATATGAGTAGAATAACCTCCTCAAGCTTGCCAATACTCTACCCCAATATATAATGACAATATATGAACTCCTTAGGCCTCCCAACGTATATCATGATTACATCTAGGCAATATAATGAACTCCTCAAGTCTGCCAATGTTATATTGTGATACACATGAATAACCACACAAAATAACCCATACACGCACATCACATTGTTCATCACACAGTAATCTCAAGCAGCCAGTATTCACAACCAATCTTTATTCACAAATAAAATGTACTCACAACTAGCCAATGTTCACAATCCAACAGTATATTTCATCATTCAGTACTTACAACAGCCAATTAAATTATGAAAGTTGTATTCCCGCCAAATAATTTTTTCCCATATATATATATATATATATATTTGTATACTCGAATTAACTAGTTTAAAATTAATAAAAACCTTCTATAATTAATTCCTTTTACCTAGTTTCCTAAATTATGCCTGTAAAAACCCCAAACAATGTCCGTGGCACTCATCTGATCCCTAATTCAAAGACTTGAGTTTATTAACTCAAATCTCAAATAAATGCTATTTTATCATTCACTAGGCCCTATATACTCCGTATTAATAATAAAACTTAAAAATACCCTATTTACCCTAATCTTAGGATGGTGCCCAGGAACCTCAAACTGAAAATTTACTCTACGTAGGTTGCAGAGAATCTTCCCAAGAACCCCGTGGTGGTTCTTGATCATCAATTCGGGCTTTATCGGAGCTGGAATCGAAGAGAGAAGGAAGGAGCTTCGTAGGGTTTTGGGGGGGGGAGAGAGAGAGAGAGAGAGAGTGAGTGAGAGTAAGTGATTTTATTTTTTATGCTTTCAAATGAACTCTCAGGTTCCTTTATATTTTTCAATACTGTCGAGAAAACCATCGTCGATTTTCTATTTAACAAGCCAAGATTTACCATTTACCCGTTATTGACCCACGGTAAAACCCCAAAATCGTCATTGATTTTTCTTCCTCTCTAAAAAACCATCGCCGATTTTCTTCTTCCCCAGCCAAAAATCCATTTTTCTAATTATTTTTATTATTTTATTTTCCCGAGTCTTTATATTTTCAAATGTGTGAGGTTTTTCAAGTACAAGTTCACCTGGGGAAATTGAAAAGTAAGGTGTAGTCCCAAGAGGGGGGGGGGGGGGGTGAATTGGGTTTTTTAAAAATTTCTTTGAACTCCTTTTTTAAATTCCCAACTTATTGTAAGTTTAGTAATCACACAAGGATGATTTGAATTACAATATTAACTAGGAATCAATATTCACTTTTAAAACTCTATGAATAAGTATATTGATCTTGCAGCAATTTTAACGTAATACCCAAATAATAAGTCGATCTCAATTTACAAGTTAGCCAAATAATATATGAATTGCAGTAGTGCTTTCAAGATTCAAACTTTGTTATCAATTAGGTTTCTTGATCAATGTTCTTCCTTTAATCTAGGTTTTCGCAAACAATTAATCAACATACCCCTTTAAGGTTTCCGTAAAAGATCAATCAATGTACTCTCTTTAATTAAGAGTTTTCTTCAATCCCAATATCAATTTAATTTCCAGCACTCAAATAAACATCCACGCAATTTATAAATGCAGAAAATTAAAGAGTTGGGAAGAGAGTGAGAACGAGTTTTTTATGAGGTTCGGCTATACCTGCCTACATCCTCGCCTTAAGCAACACACCTAAGGATTCCACTAGACCACTCCTTTATGGGTAGGAGCAACCTTACAATACTCCTTCAATAGGTTGGAGCCCTCCTCTCCAAGAGATACCCCATGCTTGGTACAATGATTCAATAGCCCTGAACCGTCAAGAAAACAAGAAAGAACTTCTTGTGTACAAGAATTACTCTAAAAAAGAGCATATTAGTACAAGTTATAACACAACTAAGAATACTTCAATTTAAATATCAATGAAGAATAGAATTGAAGCTTAGAGATTATATCATCGGGATCTTTCTTTGGATTGATCAAACTCAGAGTTTTATGCTTAAAGATCTGTGAAAAATAGCCCAGCAAATTTTAATAAAACTCCAGCAAGTATCTGAGGAAAAGAGCTTTTGGAAGAGTATGAAAGTGTATGCTTGATTGTTGTTATGAATTCTTGGTAAGATATGATTTGTGAAATCATGTATTTATAGGCTTAAAAAGTCATATTTTTGTGTTGCTCAAATTACTTGGAGTGTTTCCCAAATTTTTACAATGCTTGGGGCTCAGGCAACTTAATTTGGAAACATTTAAAAGCTATTTTAAAATAGTCGTTACAAAGGTCAGGCGCTTGAACTCATTAGGGTCAGTCGCGGGGACTTTAAATACAGCGTATTATCATAACCAGAATAGGGTTAGGTGCTTGAACTCATAAGGATCAGTCACCTATGCCTATACTGTCTTCCTATTTTAATTCAACAAAATTGTCAGTTTCCTGACCAGACAAAGGTCACCCGGGCGGTTAAAACATTGTTTTTTAAACCTTGTTTCCAAAAACTCTCTTGCCAACTTGTTTTGATACTTTTGAAAGATATTTTCAATGGTTTTCAAAATAAGGTCTTTAGGTCCATAATTAGCCCTAATGTGATTCAAAGCATTCATTTTGATATTTATTTGAAGTACTTACACAAGACTTCCTCAAGACTTTAAAATTTTCTAAACTTGAAGTCTTCTTGTATATGTTTGCTTTGAGTCCATTTTGTATTGAGCTTCAATATCCTTTAAGCTTCCACAAGATTTGTCTATCTTTGACCTTTTTACCTTCCTTTTGTTCACTTTTTGTTGGAGTATGAGCTTTTAATAATCACTTATGATCTTGGACTCTTAATACTTGAAATTTCAACTTCATATACTTGATTCCCTAGAACATCATTACTTAAACCACAACATGTTAAATTTACCTTGATTTGTTATCATCAAAATAAGATTTGAAAGTCATGTTAGGCCAATAGTCTCCTCTTTTTTGATGATGACAAATAAGGAGCAAAGATGAGAGAACCTTGATAAGGCTCCCTCTTACAATAAGCACACTTTTAACAATGTTTGGAAAAATAATCATTCATATATATAAAATTTAGGGTTTTATATGTAAGTCCAAAGATCTATGTATCATAATTAAGTACTAGTGCATCATAGTTCATTTCAGCATTAGTAACAATAGATCATATCTCAAGTTTTGCATATTGGTTTTCTTTTCTTGCTATTTATGATTTTCATGTAAAACAACTGGAATTGGATCAATACAGTTGAAATGTCAAAATGGAACTATTAAAACATTGACTGATATTAGGTACGTTCCAAGTCTAAAGAAAAATCTGATTTCATTGGGTGCCTTAGAATCTAAAGGGTTCACTATCACTTTGAAAGATGGAACCTTAAAGATTAAATCAGGTGCACTGGTGGTGATGAAAGGAATAAGGAAAAATAACTTGTATTATTTACAAGGTAGTACATTTATTGGCTCAGTAGCTTTTGTTTCTAAGAAAAATGCAAGTTCAAATACAACCAGGTTATGACATATGTGATTGACACATGCCGAAGAAAATATTTGCAACAATTAGCTAAGCGAGGTTTGTTGAAGGGTGCGAAGGTGTGCAAACTTGAATTTTGTGAGCATTGCATTCTTCGAAAATAGGCTAGATTAAAATTTGGCATTGCAATCCACAAAACCGGCTTCATTGGGTGGTATGCATTATTTTGTCACTTTTGTTGATGATTTTTCCAAAAGAATTTGGGTGCATTCTATGAAGCATAAAAATGAAGTGTGTGATTTTTTTCTAAAGTGGAAAACATTAGTTGAAACTCAAACTGGCAGAAAGATTAAACGACTCAAATAAGATATTGGTGGTGAATACATGAGTCACCCTTTTATGAAGGTTTTTCAGAATGAAGGTATTTCTCGACACTTCACAATTAAAGATACACCATAGCAGAATGGGGTGGCAGAGCGCATGAATCGGACTTTTTTGGAGAAAGTTCAATGTATGTTGTCTAATGTTGGGTTGGACAAAAGATTTTAGACTGAGACTGTTAGATATGCATGTCATCTCATCAACCATCAACCATCATCTACAATAGGGGAAAAACACCCTAAGAGATATGGTCTGGAAAGCCTACTAGTGATTATGATTCTTTACATGTATTGTTACTATGCCTTATTATCATGTTAAAGAATCGAAGTTGTATCCAAGAGCCAATAAAGCAATATTCTTAGGGATAAGTGTAGGAGTCAAAGAATACTGTCTTTGGTATCTAGAGACGAAAAAAAATGATTTTAAGTAGGGATGTGACTTTTGATGAACTTGCGATGATGAAAAAAACAATACGTAAGGAGTCACCAATTGAAGAAAAGACTAGTGGTACTAAACAACAGGTGGAGGTTGAGACAATTTTGGGAAACCCAGTGAGAAATGAGACTACACAAGGTAACTCTCCAGTTACGGTGGGGAATAGTGTACAAGAAGAGGAGATTTCAATTCAAGAATCTTCATAGCAACAAGAATCAATTGTTTCTCGTAAGCCAAAATGAGAAATTCGAAAACTTGCTCGGTATACTGATATGGTGGCCTATGCACTTCCAGTTGTGGATGATAATGTTTCTTGCACTTTCAAAGAAGCAATGAGGAACTCTGAATCAAGCAAGTGGAAAAGAGCAACGGATAAAGAAATGCAGTCTCTTCATTAGAATCGGACTTGGGAACTAGCCCAGCTACCCAAGAGTAAGAAAGCAATTGGTTGCAAATAGGTTTATGTAAAGAAAAAAGGATTTCTAGATGCAAATAATGTTCAGTTCAAAGATATATTGGTAGCTAAAGGCTACACACAGAAGGAAGACATTGATTATAATGAGGTATTTTCTCTAGTTGTTAAACATTCTTCCATTCAAATTTTGTTGGCTTTGGTAGCACAATTTGATCTTGAACTAGTTCAAATCGATGTAAAAAATGCATTTTTACATGGTGATTTGGAAGAGGAAATCTATATGACTCAGCCAGATGGATTTCAAGTTGCTAGAAAAGAAAATTGGGTATGTAAATTAGGTAAATCGTTATATGGTTTAAAAGTCTCCAAGACAGTGGTACTGTAACGATCTAGAAAATTTAATTAATAAAAATAATAAAGAAAAGAAATGGAAAATAGGAGAAGGGAAGAAAAAGGAATATCTAAAAGAGTGTTAGCAAGAATTCGTCGATGAACCAACTGGTCTCGTTAATGAGCATTCTTCTTTAGCCCATCGATGAGGGCAATGTCTCAACGATAAGGAGTTACCAAGAGGGTTGAGGTGTTTAGAAACTTGTCGGTGAACTCACGGTCTCGTTGACGAGTGTTCTTCATGGGATCGTCGAGGAATCCACGTGTCTTGTCAATGAGTCCCTTCTTATAAATAGAGTTTGCTTTCATTTTCAGTGAGAAAACTTGGGGTTTTTCACTTTCTCTCTTTAGAAAAAGGTCCCTTTGCCTTCTCTCTTCGATTCTGGGCTGAATTTGACATGGTTTGACGATTTGGAACCACCACGAGGTTTGTAGGATCGTTCTCTACAAATCTGCGGGAGCTGATTGTTGATTTGGGGTTTTGGGGTACCATCCCAAAATTAGGGTAAGTGAAATATTTTGGAGTTTTTTTGTTAAATATAATTATATGGAGTTTAGGAAGTATTAAATGAGTGTTTTTATGAGATTCGAATGAGTTGGGAATTTTGGATTACAGGGTCTTGGTTTTTCGTTCGATTTAGGAAGAAATTTGAGGAGTAGGTATGGGGAAATACTTTATAAAAGATTTTTATTAATTTTAAACTGGTTAATTTTTGGGTATAAAATTCTATATATTTAGGTATAATTTTCTGAACAGTGCATGTAATGATCCGAAAAATTTTAACTATTTAAAATAATAAGAAAGATAATAAAAGGAAAAGGGGAAATAAAATAAAGGGAAAAGAAATTTTAAAGGGTAATAAGCAGGGGCTCGTCGACGAACTTGATTTTCTTGTCGATGAGCAATCTTCTGAGCCTCGCCGCCGAGTATGCATGTCTCGTCGGCGAGGGTTTACCGAGAGAGGTTCTCATATTTTTGAATTTCGCCGTTGAGCTCCCAATTTCGTCCACGTACTGTGTTCTTGGGCTTATCAACAAGTCCAAATGTCTCGTCAACGAGTTGCCTATATATAGGCAAAAATCAGAATTTCAGCGAAGGATTTCATTTTTTTTTTTTGTTTCTCTCTCTAAAAATGGCCCCTCTGCCTTCTCTCTTCAAATCCGGCCCGAATTTAGCTTGATTTGACGATCGGAAGCTACCATGAGACTCCTAGGAAGATTCTTTATAACATAGGCGGAGCAGAATTTCAATTTGAGAAGCTTGGGAACCACTCAAAAACCAAGGTAAGTGAGATATTTTAGGGTTTTATTATTATTTTGAAACATATGGAACCTAGGAAGCATTAAATGAGTGTTTTTATGAGATTTAAGTAAGTTGAGATTTTTGGAATACATGGTCTTATTTCTATTTGGTTTAGGCAGGAACTTGAGGAGTAGGTAAGGGGAAATACGTTATAATAGATTTTCATTAATTTTAAATTGGTTTATTTTTGGGTATAAAATTCAATTTATTTAGGTATAATTTTCTGAACAGTGCAGGTATTGAAAATATTGTTTTTGATTATATATTATATTGGGGAAAACCATGTGGCATGAAAACAACTTTGATAATCAAATGGTTGTGAATACTGCGGAATTATGTTTAATTATGTGATTGTGAATACTGTTTGGGCTACAAAGTCTGCTTGGTTGAAAATCCTTGAGTGGTTGGATTTGCTATTGATTTGTGTTGTGGTTCATGTAAATTGCGATATAACATTGGCAGTGATATGAGGAGGCCATTATATCGTACCTGATATAATCGTCATATAACATTGGCAGTGGTATGAGGAGGTCGTTATATAGGCGTTTATATTGGGGGGGGGGGGGTAAAACATTGGCAGTGGTTTGAGGAGTTTGTTTTACCTATTTACCATGAACAGGGTGGTATGTGTTGTAATCTGTATGATTATTAGTCCTGTGTGGACCATGTAACCTGTGTGGTTGATTAGTCCTGTGTGGACTAGTCCTGCGTGGACATATATGTTGTATGTATGATTGTCATGTGTGGACTAGTCTTGTGTGGACATGTATGTGTATGTATGATAGTCTTGCGTGGACATTGCAATCTGTGTGGATATAAACCTTGTATGGGTGTGAACAAAATCTGTATAAATTATCTTGGGTGGATTGGTTGTGGTATGCGTATATGTGTGGAACTCTATGAAATGACGACATTGGATATGTTTAACATTAATTACATGAGTATTTATGGTAGAGTTAAATTCTCCACCCGAGGGCTTGCTGAGGAAGGTGAGTACTTTACTAATTATTTGTGGATACCAGAGTAGAGGAAAGCTACTTGTATGGGCGGGTGACCTTCCTTATTCTCGGCGACTTTACTTGGATACATAACCCGAGGGCTTACTAAGAAAGGTAAGTGCCCTAGTGTTAGCACTAGAGCAGAGGAAATCTACCTGTATGGGCGGGTAGACTTCCTTATTCTCGGAATTATCAGTAAAAATAATTATGTGTGTGTGTTTGTGATTAGATGATAGAGAAGTTGACAATGATGTGATTATGAATGTGTTTTCTTGGCTGCAATTGGTGGTGAAACACAATTGTATGTATATTTTGTAATTATATATTAAAAACTTCGGCTACACACTGTTGTAAATTGTTTCTTCCTTACTGAGAGGTGTCTCACCCTGGCGAATATTTAATCTTTTCAGGCCTTCCAGGTGATTGAGCTTAGATAGCTCCAAGCGGGGTTAGTTTTTGTGAGTAGAAACCAGAACAGATATGTGTTTAGTTTTATGTTTAATATATTTTTATACTGGTTATGTAATATGAAGAATAAGATTGTATTTTATGGGTCTGCATATGTAAATATAGAACTCTGGTATTTTGTTTAAGGTTATTTAATTAATTATGTGGCGTAAATGATATCAGAGGCGTATGATTGGTCTCATAACACTTCGAGTCCCACATAGAGGGTCCGGGGCATTACAGTTGGTATCAGAGCATAATGATCTTATAGACTTTAAAAGGATTAATACTAGAGTATAGGTTTTAGTTGGATAAGGATAGGAATAGGTAGATTAAGTACTAGCAGGAGTTTGAGTTTGCTTCATAGCCTGGAGATAGAAATCCCTTGATGGACATCTATGATTTTCTGAATTAGTCGACGGTTTCAGAAAACCACGGTAAATCCATCGATGGTGATGTTTCCAAGCAGAGAAACTGAAATATGGAATTTGAATTTGGAAGGTTAAGATGATTGTGGATAATTGAATATCGGATGTTGAATTGAGGATTTGGATAATAAATTGGTTTCATGTTTTATAATTTTTTTAGAAATATTAAGATGTATAGATTCTAAATTTGCCTCTGTTATATATATTCAGGGATGGATCCTAGAGGTAAAGGCGTGGATGAAGGAGGAGGAAGCGAGTTGGGAGCTTCCAACGGGGATGAAATTGACACCTCCCGACTGTTGTGAGGAATAGCTCGTCAGGTTAGGGAAGAGATGAAATGGGACTTTGAGGGATCAAGCTACCCACCAGTGCAACAAGGTTGCACGATTGATCAACCCTTTTCTTTTGAGGGTGGTACTGACCCGATCAAGGCTGAGACGTGGATGCAAGAGATGGAGAAGATAATGATAGTGTTGAATTGCACCGAGGAGCAGAAGGTTGTTTTTGCCATCTTTAAACTGGCAGGAGAAACTGAACGGTGGTGGCATACGATGAAGCTATTGGAGGAACAGGGAGCAGTACCTATAACAATGACCTGGGGTCGTTTCAAGCAAGTCTTCTATGACCAATATTTTATCGCCACCACCAGAAATGCAAAGGCGGAAGAATTTTTCAACCTGACTCAAGGACGCCTCACTATTCAGCAGTATGCTGCTAGGTTCCTAAAACTATCTTGCTTTGCACTTTCCATGGTTCCAGATGAATACCAAAAGGTGAGGTGGTTTGAAAGGGGTCTAAATCAGAGGATTCACGAGCATATGACGTGTTTGAAGATTCAGGATTTTGCAGAATTGGTGGAAAAAGCGACCATGGTAGAGTCAAGTCTACAGAGGGGTGTAGAGATGTCAGAACGAAGAAGGAGACCCATGTCTTCTCACCCCCAAACAAATGTCAGACAAGGATCGTGGAGGGGAAACATAGATGTTGCAGGTCAGAGGTCAAAAAGATATGATCGAGGACGTCAGGGTGATTTGTCACGCCCCTACTGCCCTAGATGTAACCAACGACATTGGGGAGAATGCTGGAGTAGGGGCATTGTGTGTTATAGATGCGGCAAATATAGTCATATAGCTCGGGGATGTCATGAACCTCCAAACAACGCACTAGCTCTAAGTCAGAATCAGAGGAACAACTCGGCGCGTCGCGGCGGTGGTGCCCTGGCACGTGTTTATATGTTGGGTACACTTGAGGAAGACAACGATAAAGGCGCAGGTAATATCTCTACATTAGCATGAGTATTAATTTTGTTTGACAATGCATGATTCGGTGTTGCATATATTTGAATTGATTGAAATGTATGAATGTGGTTAGTTAGCTTTTTAGTTGTGAAAATGGGTGATTAATGAAATTCGAGGACGGAATTCTTTTGCTCAAAATTCTTTTAAGGAGGAGAGAATGTAACGACCTAGAAAATTTTAACTATTTAAAATAATAAGAAAGATAATAAAAGGAAAAAGGAAAATAGAAGAAATGGAAAAGAAATTTTAAAGGGTAATAAGCAGGCGCTTGTCGATGAACTTGATTTTCTCATCGACAAGCAATCTTCTGAGCCTCGTCGCTGAGTATGTATGTCTCGTCGATGAGAGTTTACCGAGAGAGATTCTCATATTTCTGAATTTCGTTGATGAACTCCTGGCTTCGTCTATGAATTGTGTTCTTGGGCTCGTAGACGAGTCTAGATGTCTCATCGACGAGGCCACGTGGGAAGTTGCCTATAAATAGGAAAAAATCAGAATTTCAGCGAAGGATTTCATATTTTCTTCTGTTTCTCTCTCTAAAAATGGCCCCTCTACCTTCTCTCTTCGAATACGACTCGGATTTAGCTCGATTTGACGATCGGAAACTACCACAAGACTCCTAGGAAGATTCTCTATAACATAGGCAGAGCAGAATTTCAATTTGGGAAGCTTAGGAACCACTCCAAAACTAGGGTAAGTGGGATATTTTAGGGTTTTATTATTATTTTGAAATATATGGAATCTAGGAAGCATTAAATGAGTGTTTTTCTGAGATTTGAGTAAGTTGGGATTTTTGGAATATAGGGTCTTATTTCCATTCGGTTTAGGTAGGAACATGAGGAGCAGGTAAGGGGAAATATGTTATAATAGATTTTCATTAATTTTAAATTGGTTAATTTTTGGGTATAAAATTCTATTTATTTAGGTATAATTTTCTAAACAGTGCAGGCATTAAAAATATTGTTTTGATTACAAATTATGTTGCGAAAAATCGTGTGGCATGAAAACAACTTTGATGATTAAATGGTTGCTAATAATGTGAAATTATGTTTTATTGTGTGATTGTGAATACTGTTTGGGCTGCGAATTCTGTTTGGTTAAAAATACTGGTTGGTTGTGGATACTATTTGATTGTGCATACAGTGGTAAATGTGTGGATGTGCTTGAGTGATTGGATTTGCTATTGATTTGTGCTATGGTTCATGTAAATTGTTATATAACGTTGGAAGTGGTATGAGGAGGTCATTATATGGGCATTTATATTGGGGGGTAAAACATTGGCAGTGGTTTGAGGAGTTTGTTTTACCTATTTACCATGAACAGGGTGGTATGTGTTGTAATTTGTGTGATTATTAGTCCTGTGTGGACCGTGTAACCTGTGTGTTTGATTAGTCCTGTGTGGACATGTATGTGTACGTATGATAGTCCTATGTGGACCAATCCTGTGTGGAAGTCGCAATCTATGTGGATATGAACCCTATGCGGGTGTGAATGAAAACTATACAAATTATCCTATGTGGATTGGTTGTGGTATGCATATATGTGTGGAACTCTGTGAAATGACGGCATTGGATATGTGTAACTTTAATTACATGAGTATTTATGGTAAAGTTAAATTCTCCTCTCGAGGGCTTGTTGAGGAAGGCGAGTACTCTAGTAATTATTTGTGGATATTAGAGTAGAGGGAAGCCACTTGTATGAGCGAGTGACCTTCCCTATTCTTGGAGACTTTACCTGGATACATAACCCGAGGGCTTACTGAGAAAGGTGAGTGCCTTGGTGTTAGCACTAGAGTAGAGGAAATATACTTGTATGCGTAGGTATACTTCCATATTCTTGGGAATTATCAGTAAAAATAATTATGTGTGTATGTATGTGATTGTTTGACAGAGAAGTTGACAATGGTGTGATTATGAATTTTCTTGGCTGCAATTAGTGGTGAAATACAATTGTATGTATATTTTGTAATTATATATTAAACACTTCAGCCACACACTGTTGTAACTTATTTCTTCCTTACTATGACCTTATAGGTCATACTCGGTTTTGATAATGACAAATACTCTTGGTATTTAATTTTTTCCAAGCTTGTGTGCTGGTTCATATTGGTGAAATCAGTTGATGGCTTACGAAGACTTGAAGAAAAAAAAAGACCTAGAAGCTTTCTCTTTATTGTACTTTATATTATTGCCTTATTCGAGTCTATAATAGTAATATAGGGCAAAGTTCTGTAATAATCTGCATTGCATGCATATAGGAAATTATAAGCTCAAGACCTTAGAAAGACCTTCAGTCGATCGACGCTAGATTTTTTCGGTATCCTCATAGACCCTAGAGAGACCTTAGGTCCCCATACAAATGCACAAAATAGTCCCTATAATCACGTATAATATCAGGAAAGTTAGTTGAAGTGAAAATGGACTAAATAGGCAAAATTTGTGAGAGGTTGGGCGACCAAACTTGTTATGTTCAAAACACTTCGGGTGCCCGATCAGCTGGGAAGTCAGCGGGTTGACTTGGTTTTCGGCGACTGAACCAAATATGAACATAGCGTCCTCGGTCAACTGAACGAGTACTATGTACTTTTCCATCATCCTCGGGCGCCCGAACCTACAGTTCATTTTACCCTCGGGTGACTGAATATGTGAGTTCGATAAACCGAACTTGAGATTGGGCGACCGAACCTCAGACAGAATGAAAATCGCCTTGGTTCAGCCACTTGAATTTCTTACCAGGCACTCGAACTTCAATCGTCTTTTCCCATTGTGAGTGTTTGGACGACCGAAACTCTTGGGTTGCTTAATTCTTAACCGCGGTAACTCGGGTTAATTAAGGGTAAATTAGCTTTAAAGATCATTAAACAAATTTATTGATACCCTTTGTGTCCTAACGATTATATTTTTGAGTAAGGTTATATATATACGTGATCATTTGCAAAAATTAAGAAAGGATTAGGGATTTACATTAGAGAAATTTCCTCTGAAATTTGAGAGCTTTATCTTCCCATACTAAGCCAAATACTCATCCTTTGCTCATTCATTTGAAAAATCTTATTGTGTGAGAGTATTCTTGAGTGATTCTATAATATTCCTACTTGTTAAAAACTCTATTTGATTTATTGGTTGATTGATTTTTATTGAGAGTTTTAGCTTATAGTTCCCCCCCCCCCCGGGTTTATTTAATAACTTCATTGTGTGCGGAAAACTTTGAAGCTTGTGAGTCTTGGAATTTACATTGCAAGACTCCAAGGCTTGTATTTTGATTGCGATAAAATTGTTTTTGACAAACCTATATTTCAAATATCTCTTTGTGTTAGAATCTTGAGAAAATATTTTTTGGGATGTTTTGATTACTATTGTTGGAAATCTTTGAAACCTTAATTTGTGATTGAGATATACTTTGGTTTATAGTTTCAAATATTATCTTATTGATACACTCCAGTGCTAGATTGAATATAGACATTATCTTGAGTGTTGATTGCACATAAACACCATTGAGCTTATAATTCCTACATGATTGGTGTGCATTGATTAGTGCTTGTGATGAATCGGTACATAGTCTGCTTAGTTAAGAAGCATTTACTTGTACACCAAATTTTCACATTTGTTGTATTCTAGACATGAGCCTGAAGAGGGAGACTAGCCATGTTGAATAGTCCCGGATTGGCTTAGATCCGGTTAGGAAAGTTAGGTGCACCATCCTGGTAAGGTGTAGGTTGAGGTCAGCCCCGCTAATTGACCTGATTGTAATCGGTTCCGCTCCACCCGTTAAGTGAGCATTAGTGGAATCCTCAGGCTTGCGAGCTAGAGGAGAGACGTAGGCACAGTTAGCCGAATCCTGATAACATATCGTGTGTGCAATTTAAATTTCCGCAATTTATCTTCTGCACGTGTGTATTATATTGTGAATGTTGTGCATGAATTATTTTTTGTATATTATTTTCATTTGCACTATTGGAATATGCTAGAAAGACCCTAAGTTGAGATATATTGTTGATTGGATTAGTTGAAACTAATATTTAAATTTTTAAATACACAATTCACCCCCCCCTCTTGGGAATATACCAAATCTATCACTTACTGAGAGGTGTCTCACCCTGGCAAATATTTAATCTTTTCAGGCCTTCCAGGTGATCGAACTTAGATAGTTCTAGGGCGGGGTTAGTTTTTGTGAGTAGAAACCAGAACGGATATGTGTTTAGTTTTATGTTTAATATATTTTTATACTAGTTATGTAATATGAAGAATAAGATTGTATTTTATGGGTTTGCATATGTAAATATAGAACTCTAGTATTTTATTTGAGGTTATTTAATTAATTCTGCTGCGAAAATGATATCAAAGACGTATGATTGATCTCATAATACTTCGGGCCCCACGTGGCGGGTCCGGGTCGTTACAGTGAAGGTATTGAAAATACTATTTTTGATTATATACTATATTGGGAGAAATCGTGTGGCATTAAAACAACTTTGATAATCAAATGGTTGCGAGTACCATAGAATTATGATTTATTGTGTGATTGTGAATACTATTTGGGCTGCGAATTTTGCTTAGTTGAAAATACTGGTTGGTTGTGGATATTGTCTGATTGTGTACTGTGGTAGATGCATGATGTGCTTGAGTGGTTGGTTTTGTTATTGATTTGTGTTGTGGTCCATGTAAATTGCAATATAGAGTTGGTAGTGATATGAGGAGGTCGTTATATCATACCTGATATAACCGTCATATAATGTTGGTGGTGGTATGAGGAGGTCATTATATGGGCATTTGTATTGGGGGGTAAAATACTAGCAATGGTATGAGGAGTTTATTTTACCTATTTACCATGAACATGATGGTATGTGTTGTAATCTATGTGATGACTAGTCTTGTGTGGATAGTGTAACCTGTGTGGTTGATAGTCCTATGTGGACATGTATTTTATATGGATTAGAGTCCTGTGTAGACATTGTATTATGTGTAGATATGAACCATGTGTGGGTGTGAATGAAAACTGTATGAATTATCCTGTGTGAAATGGTGGTGGTATGCGTATATATGTGGAACTTTGTGAAATGATTACTGACTCACGCAAAAAATGAGCAGCTTAGAAGCTATCCCAAGTATAGGAGTTTAGTCGTGTAATATTTAGCCCAAAGACCAGATCGTCTCCTCAAGGAATGTAGTTTAATTCCAAATTTTACGTAATTACAATAAGAAAAAAAGAAAAAAATGGGTCACTGAACACAATTCAAATTCGGGTATTCTAGTTTGTTGAGATTCCTCTAACGAATTAAAATAATGTACAATTTAAATTCTAAATCCTAACATGAACTAATTTTAACAATGAGAAACAAAAATCCTATGTTTAATAGTTAGGCAAGAATTGAAACATGCGTTGAAACTTCAGGAAAAAAAAAAAATTAAAGACGATAACTTTGATACGTAATTAAAACATATAATTCTAAAAAAACTCAATCAATCACAAATTTAAACAAAAACCAATTCTAATGCAATTAATAACTTAAACAAAAATTCAAAGCTTTAACAACTAAATAGTAACCGGAAACACGATAAAAAATCGAACTTTAATAAAATTAAATTTAAACTAAATCGAACTCAACAAAATTTAAATTTTAAAGAAGACAACTAATCTAAATTCTAAAGAAGGTATATTTTTTTTTCTTTTTGTATTTTATTATTCTTTTTTTTTCTTTCAAGAGACAATTACCGAACGTTAATCAAATAAATAAAAAAAATAGCTCAAGAAAAACTCAAATCTAAAGCTAATTTTTAATATGAGAGAAAAAAAAACTTTCACAATAACACCCAAACAAAGATTCAAAAGTTCAAACTTTAACTCAAACTCCATTGAAAAAAATAACAATATTCATTTAAACAATTAAAAGTAAGAATAAAAAGAACTAAAGAAAAAGAAGGAAAGAAAAAGAGAAAGAAAGAGAAAGAGAGAGTTGTGGTTGGCCGTGAGAAGAGAGGCTCTCAGAATTAAGGAGCAACAGCAAGGTGGTCTTCTCGGCTTGAAGGAACAGCAATAGCAGTAGCCAGAAGAGGGGGTTCGGGTCCTTGGTTGGGCAGCAAAGAAGCTTTCGGGTTGGCCTCCTTCAGCAACATAGTAGCAGCACCCAGCAGCTTCAATAGCTTCGGGTTGTAGGCAGCAAGAAGGACATGAAATATCCGAGGGTGTGAAATATCACCTGCCAGTGGCAAAAGTGTCCGACTCTATATCCGAGGGCATGAAATATCGCCTCTTACTGATTGATCATCGAAGGGTGTGGATCCACTAGATGTACTGGTATGATGCCATGGGAGCCTGAGGCTACACCATGTGCCAGAGACGCCGTGTAATGCGGATCGGCTTCGTGCCGAAGGGTATGACAACATCGGGTTGCTTGATCACGTGTGTGTTGAGAACTATACTGGAACTGTTTTATGGAAATACTGGAATTAAACTGTGTATGTTTTATGTCATGATAACACTCATATACCACACATTGATATAACCTAATTCTGCCTTACTGAGATGTGTTTCACCTCTATCGCACGTACATGTTTTCAAGTCCTTCGAGTAACTAGAACAAGCGTCCTAGTGTGGGGAGCGTGGTGGTTGGTTTACTGTGTAAGGTACTTGTGTATGTACTTGGGCTGTAACAGGGTTGTAATTTTGGGTATTGCCGGCACCTTGGGTTATGTTTTGTAATATGGAGCTTAGACTTTATTTGTATAGACTCTGGTATGGTACGATGTATGCATGGAATGAAATTTTTCGCTGCATATATGTCATGTATTTGAATATGTATAGGATGTATGGGAACCCCACGGGGTCGGACCCTTATTCATGATAGTGTCATGTGTGTTTTGGATGATATAGGGACAAGTTAGGTTACTACATCACACTCTGGGTCCCATTGCCAGGTTCAGGGCGTGACAATTCAACCTACTTCATGTGATTCTTTTGCTTTCATTATTTTTATTTTTCTTTTGTAATCCTTTGACATTTTTATCTCAATAATTTTCGTTCAATGAAATGAAGTTATGCATTTTCATATATCACTTGCATCATGAGTTCAATTGCCAAGAATTTGTTTGCTCGTGTTTTAAGAGGGAATAAGGAAAATAACAATACTAGTATTCATGAGCCAAACAGTTGTTAATTTTGAAAATTCAAGCCTGGAGGTGGAAGCAGGGGAAGATGAAACAATTTTCCTCACCCTATGTTTTCAAATGCTGTGAAGAAGTGTTTTGAAAATCGCGAAGGAAGTCAGCAAAATATCTGTGCTACTCCAAGGATTTCATGTCATTTCATTATGCTTGTTCTGATCAAATGATAGATGTCCCTTTTTGGCTAAACAGTTTTCCCTTCAAAAGAACCAAACATTTATTTACCATTTGTTAAACCCATTAAGCTCGAATATTAAACCATTTTCTTCAAAATTCATTTTCCCAAAAGTTTAAATAGGGTTCGGGGTTTTCAAAGGTCTGGAAAATCATGTGAGATAACAATTGGCTACCCAAAATGACAGAAGGCCATTCTTTGGCTACCTTGAAAAAATTGAGAAAAGAAATACTCTTTGCTATCCCTTTTGAACTTAAAATATCCAATTTTTTGGCTAACCTGTCAAAGGATCACACCCCACACTGGGGCAGTTTCAAAAATATTTCGTCCCAAAAGGAGTTCAAATGAAAAAAAGGTCGACATTCCTTCACAAAAATAAAAGCAAAAAATATAGCAAAGGAAGAAGAAAAAGAAAAGAAAAGAATGAAGGAAAGAAAGGGACATGCTTCAAATGTGAGTTTTGACCAATCACCACCCTTCACAAAAATTTTGAGCCTTATCATACCCTTTCCTTCTCTAACCAATACCCTTAGCCTACATTATGGTCCAAATGAAAAGTCTTGACTAGATTGGTATGCACATTGTTGTCTCAAATGATTTGTCAGACTCAATATTGAGTCTGAACTACATAATGACCAGATCCTGAAAAGGTACGTAGGTAGCTTGTTCAAAGGACAAGTTTGGTCAATATCTTACAAAATGGCTCACCACAAACTGGGACATAAAATTTTATTAGGGGATGGGATCTTAAGCCTTAGTTTCCCTTTTTCTTCTAAAAACATGTGTCCCTAAGCCTATGTTTCATCCCAAGTCTTAAAGACCATCTTGAGATTAGGACATGGGCTGAACTTGACTAAACTAGGGGCAACAGTTAAACAAGAGGCTTCCAGTGATTTCACAAACAGAACAAGACGAAAGGAAAGAAGTGTCCCTCGATAAGACTAGGGCTGTTGGTAAAAGGAGGAAATCAACCATTCAGTCTGATAAATTAACATCAACATCATATGGCTTTTGAATACTAGTACAAACTTTTTTCCTTTGGAATAGAATGTGAACTTGGCAAAACATATATTTTGTGCATATGATATTTTGATTTAGCAAATTGATGTCCTAAATGCATGATTATAATCTCCCTTTCTCACTCTTCCAATGCTCCAAAAAGAACAGATAGTCAAAGCGGTATCTTGCAAGGCTCGGTCAAAATCCTCGATACATTTTATTGAGAAAATGCAAGATGAGTAGGACCCACCACAAATGCATCAACTAGGGCAGATTTCATGTCAAGTTTCAAGAGAGACAATTTAGAGATTTTCTTACTCGAGTGGAATTTCAAAATATGGCCAGGAGCAGTTAGAGATGCATTTAATTGGGGTAGATTCCATGTTGAGTCCCAGTGGAGCCAATTCATGTGCCTTCATGTTAGAGTGGAATTTGAAAATATGGCCAGAAGTAGTTACAGATGCATTTAACTAGGGCAGATTACATGTTAAGTTTCAGTGGAACCAATTCAGGTGCCCTCATGTCGGGGTGAAATTTGAAAACATAAGTCAGGATCAGTCACAAATAAATGTAACTGGGGTACATTTTGTGTTAAGCTTTAGTGGAGCCAATTCCGGTGCCTTCATATCAGAGTGGAATTTGAAAATATGGCTAGGAGCAGTTACAGATACATTTAACTAGGGCAGATTCTTTGTTGAGTTTAAGTGGAGTCAATTCAGGTGCCTTCATATCAGATAGGAATTTGAAAACATGGCCAAGATCAATGATTGGGTTGTTGATCACTGGTGCACCGAGAAAGGAAAATTCATGCATCATTATTTATTTCATGCATTTCATAGAAAAGAAAAGGGCATACATCAACATGCATACATATAGCAATATGCATCATTCATTCAAACTTGTCTTTGTATAGGTTTTTGTACACCTTTTTTCTAAGCAGTCCTTGGTTGTTTACTCTGAAATTGAGGCAACTAACCCAAGTCTGAATAAGTCATGCATAGATACTATGGTGCTAGGGTTTACATACTCAGTACGAGTCATGCACAGATGCTATGGTACTCGGGTTTACATACCCAGTACGAGTCACCCTCAGATACTATGGTGCTAAGGTTCACATACCCAGCATGAGTCATGCTCAGATACCATTGTATTCGAGTTTACATACCTAGCACGAGTCATGTTCAAATACTATGATGCTAGGGTTTACATGCCCAGTACAAGTCATGAGCAGATACTATGGTACTCAGGTTTACATACTCAGTACGAGTCATGCACAGATACTATGGTACTCGGGTTTACATACCCTATACGAGTTATGCACAGATACTATAGTGCTCGAGTTCACATACCCAATATGAGTCATGCACAAATACTATGGTACTCGACTTTACATACCCAATACGAGTCATGCACAGATACTACCGTACTCAGGTTTACATACCCAGTACGAGTCATGCATGGATACTATGGTACTCTGTTTTACATACCTCATACGAGTCATGTACAGATGCTATGGTGCTAGGGTTCACATACCCAACACAAGTTGCACTCAGATACTATGGTACTCGGGTTTATATACCCAGTATAAGTCATGCACAGATACTATAGTACTCGGGTTCACATACCTAGTAGAGTCATGCACAGATACTATGGTACTCGGGTTCACATACCCAGTACGAGTCATGCACAGTTACTATGGTATTTGGGTTCTCATATCCAATATAAGTCATTATTGTATCATGTAACATTGCATCATTATGCATACATACATGTAATAACATGCATATACCCCTGCATTCTAGCACGTTAAGTAGCAATATGCATACACCGTATAACATCATTCATTCATATTTGTCTTGTCGATTTGCTTTGCCAATGTCTAAACACTAAGGAATTAACCCAATACCAAATTGATCCATCTACTCTGGGCAACTAGCCTAGGTTGAATTCAAGCCATTTAATCCGAAACCAAGGCAATTGGCCCTCAAGTCCCCAATTGCTTTGCCTACTTAGAAACTGGGGTAGTGGTCCCAAGTCTAAATTGTGTTGTTTACCCTAAAAATAGGGCAGTTGACCTAGTTTCAAATTGATTTTTTCATTCTGAAGCTGGGGCAATTAATCAGACCCAAATTGAGTCACTCGTTTTGAAACTGGGGCAGTTGACCCAAGTTCGAGTTGATTTATTCATTTTGAAACTGGGGCAATTGAACTAGGTCCAAATTGATTTGACTACTTTGAAATAGGGGCAATCGGCCAAGGTCTGAATTGCTTTGTCTACTTTGAAACTAAGACAGTTAACCTAAGTCCAATTTGATGTTTTTGCTTTGAAACTAGGGCGGTTGACCAAGGTCTGAGTTGGTTTGTTCACTTTGAAAGTGGGGCAGTTAACCCAAGTCCAAGTTGGTTTGTTAACTCTGAAATCGGGGCAATTGACCCCGAGTCTGAGTTGATTTGTTTACTTTCAAATTGGGGCAATTGACCCAGATTCGAGTTTGTTTGTTCACTCTAAAACTAGGGCACTAGCCCTCAAAATCAAGTTATCCATTCCAAATTGATGCTTCTACCCTAGAAAATGGGGCATTGGCCTTCTGAGCATAGACGATCCTTTTCCAAATATTTGAGGCATTAAGTCTCTAAAATTAAAATAATCTTTGTTGGCCTTATAAGGCTTAAAATCTTGTTATCTTGTTTTGATGCTAACAAACAAGTGGAATTTAACATATTTGTGTGAGTAATGTTGTTTCAGGGCTCATATATGAGAAAGTAAGGTCAAAGTGCCCACAAGGATCAAATATGATGAAAGCAAGGTCAAAGTGCTCACAAGGATCAAATGAAGCTTTAAAGAGTCAAAGCATAGATTTAAAGATGATATATTAAAACTTAAAGGATATGAGGACATGAATGATTTGTTGAAAGCCAAGGAATGTTAAAGTCAAAAGAGTCAAAGAAAAGCAAAGTGAGAAAGCTCAAAGAATATGAAAGTTTGAAGAAAAGATGGAAGCTTGAAGAAAATATGGACTCAATCCAAGGACAAAACATGAAGACTCAAGAACCTAGAATGAGAAAAGTCTTAGAAGTCTCATGTAAGTGCTTTAATGTTTAAAATATCGTTTGAAATATTTTGAAACTCTTAGGTTAACTTCGTAGACCTAGATACCTTTTAAAATATCTGGAAAATATTTTTATAAGGTCAAAAATTATTTTAAAAGGGTTAGAATCATTTTTGGAATGAAAAGCACCAAAAAGAGTTTTTCCAAATGTTGTCAGTTTTTATACATCCGCATTGAGGTGCATTTTTATCTATCTAAAACTCCTTATTTTAAAAGGTGTTCAACATGAAAGTTGTAGGAATTTATTTTATATTTATTTTTACACCAAGAAAACCTAATTTGGAGTTATACATAAAAAGTTATGGACAAAACACTGAAGCGGGGTCACTGCTGTCAGACATCTGAACACTATTCACGAGAGGGACTTCAGCTGTCTGAACAGCACACAGAACCACCTCAAACGTTTGAACTCGACACTTCAGATGTCTTAAGATTTTTTGGAACAAATTTGAAGAAGGCAGTAGCTGTTTAGACGTCTGAACCCTGCACTTCAGACATCTGAACTTGACACCTCAGACGTCTGAACTCTACTTCAGACATTTGACCCTGTGTCTAGTTCATTTTTTAAGAGGTTTCAGGAACTTCAGATGACTGAAATCGAATCTTCAAACATTTGAACACTGTTCAAGGAGAAAATTGTTAAATTCTAATATTTTAAAATATAGCCGTTTGAGCTCCAAACTTTCTAAAAACTTGGGAAACTCTTTAAGGAAACTTTTACAACATGGAAACAAGTTTGAAAGCCTATAAATACATGGTTTTGCAAATCAAAATATATCCAAGAATTGAAAAATCTATTTGTAAAGCTGAAAGCACTCTTGTTCTTCCAAAGCTCTCTTGTTTACTTATTGCAAAAACTTTTTTGCTAAGATATTCTGAAGTGCTGATCCTTCTTCCTTTGAATTCCTACTGCTAATCCTTTTCTAAGAAGGATATTGGTAAATTCTACACTTGAGCTTCATTGTATTTAATATTGATATTTTACATTCAAGTATATAGTGCTGAAATTGTACTAACTTGTTCCTTGAGAGAATATACTTGTACGCAGATCTTATCTTGTGTTTCTTGTAGTTCTTTGATGTTCCAAGGATTGTTTGGATCGTTGGCTAAGTAAGGGGACATTGCTTAGAGAGGCAGGCTCTAGCCTAAAGGAGTGACCGAACGAGGGGACATCGTTTGGAGAGGCGGACTCTAGCCTAGTGAAGGAGTGTTTGAGCGTGGGGTATTGCTTGTAATCAGGTTTTGTTCCACCCGTCAATGGAACAGGTTTAGTGAATACTTTGGTGGTTTTCCAAAGGCGAGGACGTAGGCTGGGTATAAGCCGAACCTCGTAAAAATCCCCGTCTCACTCTCTCTTTCCCTATTCTTTATTTTCAGTTCATATACAATTGCGTGGATGATTTAAATATCTAAATTATACATACTACACATATTTGGAAATCAAGTAAACTTAAAGTCCAATTTTGATTTGGGTTGTGGAAACTGAAAGGGAGTATGTTGGTTACATCATATCTTTCGGAAACCATACGGGAGTACATTACTTGGTTAACACCCCAAAGATAAATTTACCAAGAGTTTATTTGAATTCTAAATATTTGGAAAGAGTGATAGGATTTATTTATACAGGGCTTTACATCAGCAAGCATAAATTATAATTCAACTACAGGGCTTACAAATTCATAATCACAGGGCTTATATAAACAAACAAACTATCTCAAGATCTTATATTACCAAAGTGTTGAATACTTTATATCTTGGTTTGGTTGTTTGTTGTTTAACTTGTACTTGGAAAATAAATTAATTGTTTGGTTTGAAGATTATGTTTAATTGATTGGATAAAAGAACTAAGTTCTTGATTGGTTAAAGAATTAAAAAAACAAGTCAAGAATTGGTTAAAAGAAATAAAAGAAGTTTAAGGAATTCTACAAAGGAATTAAAAGAAAATTTTAAAATCCAATTCACCCCCCCCCCTCTTGGGAAGCTATTCATAATTTCAATCTCATACAAGTTATTCCAAATTGCTATGGTACCCAGGTTCTTCACACCCGATACGAGTCATCAATCATTTGCTATGGTACTCGGTTTCACACCTGGTACAAGTCATCACTCATTTTCTATGATACTTGGGTTCACACCTGGTATGCGTTATCTTCTATTGCTATGGTACTCAGGTCCATACCCGATACGAGTCATGAATCAATTGCTATAGTACACAGTTTCACGCCTAGTACGAGTCATCACTCAATTGCTATGGCAATCGGGTTCACACCCGGTATGAGTCATCTTTCGTTGCTATGTAAAGTTAAGGTGTAGTCCCAAGAGAGACGGTGAATTGGGTTTATAAAACTTCTTTATTCTTTGGAAAATTCTTCAATCAGCCGTTTCTTTACTCACAAACAAAGTTGGTTTATAATCACAAGTTCAGTGGAAAATTAATTAAGTTATAAATCTTTATAAATGAGTGGAAGTATACTAACTTGAATACTTTGTGAACTTTTAGATATTTACAGATATTCAATTCAACCAAGATTATCAAAACAAGATACATAAGATAGATTGATTCTAACAATGCTTTCAATATTCAGCACTTTAATAACTCAAAGTAAAGATTGAGAATGTATGCTTACTGATAAAAAACCCTGTATTAATGGATTTAATTTCACAATATGATGTGCAATATGAAATCCAACACTCTTTCCAAAAACTAGACTTTAAATAAACTTTCAGTTAATGAGTCTTGGGTGTTAACCAATCAACATACTCCCTTATGATTTCTGTAATTTGTATTGATCAACCAACGTACTTCCTTTCAGTTTCAGAAAATCCCAAAATCAAATTAACCTTTAGTTTATTTAATATCCAATCCATGCAATGTATATGATCAAAAAATTAAATTCAACCATGCAGTTAATATATGCTTGAATTTAAAGAGAGTAACACTACGTTTTTTACGAGGTTCGGCTTATCCCCATCCTATGTCCTCGCCTTAGGCCAATACCACAATAGTACTATAATGACCCAAGAAATTAACCAGGGCCTCTTCGATGAATACAAGGGATTCGTCGACGAGGGTACATAAAGATCTCGTCGATGAGAAGATACCGAGAGGGGGGTTTGTGCGCCAGTCTAAAATTTGTTGATGAGGGGCGTAGATTCATTGATGAACTTTTTCAGGGACTCATCGATGAGATGACGTGTCTCGTCGATGAATCAAGGGTTATAAATAGCCAAAATCCGGATTTTTGGCAGAATTTTGGTGTAGGAAATCCTCTTTCTCTCTCTAAAATGTTTCCCTCCCTTGATCTCTTCGATCTCGACTCCATTTCTCATCGGATTGATGATCTGAGGTGACCACGACGCTCCTGGGAAAGTTCTTTCCAAATCTACCGGAGCGGATCGTTGGTGGGGCTGGGATGAATTTCATCCCAATCTCAGGGTAAGACATTTTATTCAGTATTTTCCTTTTCCACAGTTATAAGAAACGTAGTATACAAAGAAATAATGATATTTTGTTTTGGGAAATGTTATTTTTAGGGTGTTGAGTGGGGAACCCTGCGTGTGTAAGACAAGTCACAGTATGAGGTTTTTGTAGAAATCAGGTAAGGGAAATATGTTATACTAGTTAAAATAGAGATTTAGTATAATATCGTATCTGTTCATGGGTTTTCAGAGCAAGAATTTATACAACTTATAAATTATGTTTAATGAATTTTAATTGTGTGGCATGTGAATATTGATATAGTACATAATTATATACAACTCCTTACAGAATCATGTTTTACAGTATTTATGTAAGAAGGTGTTTGGCATGTGAATATTGATATAATACATAAATATATACAACTCCTTATAGAATCATGTTTTACAGTATTTATGCAAGAAGGTGTTTTACAGTATTTTTAGGATCATGTTTATAGTATATACAGACAGAGAAATGCTTTTACAGTTTTTCTTAGTATCATGATTATACAGTTTTACAGAACCATGACATACAAATTTACAGTTTATTTCAGAAATACAGTTGATACAAATACAGTTTATTACAACGTCTTGGTTAATACAGTTAATATAGAATCATGGTAAAACAGATAGATTGTATATAGAAATGTATTATATAGTATCAGACCCTGATGGACCATTACAGATCAATTTACAAAGCATGATACTGTAGCTATTTTCAATTTAGAGTGCAACCATATAACTCAGATAGTATGTGGATTTATAGCAGTCGATCGTGCCTATGAAGTGGACAGGCCCCCCATCAGTTAGGGTTGAGAAGGCCGATCGGACTTTCGTAGAATAGTGTTTTATCCTGGTTGGCCAGCCAGTGATAAGTCCCACCCACGGGCCGCACAACCTTGTCATGAGGGGTTAAATCATGACATACAGTTATCCATCCTAGGAAGTTTTCTCAGTTATTGTATGCATATAAAGGTTTACAATAATAGAGGATGTACTTATGTATATTAGAAGTAGCATGAATAGAAAATTTATAAAGACATATATGTTAAGCAACGTAGATAGAAGCTATGTTATATGTGATTAATACCTGTATTCTCAAATTTAGTTATTTGAGATTTTTTTTAAATTATATTTTTACAAAAACAAAACTCATATGCCACACACTAGCAATAGCATATTTCATCTTACTGAGCATTGTCTCATCCCAGTGATTTAATATTTTTCAGGTGATCCTGCTAGGCTCGCGGATCAGGCTCGCAAGTAGAGGAGGCTACAGTATTGCCCTATCTAAGGGTGAGTATTCTGGGAAGTTTTGTATAGCCTTAGTTTCAGTTGAGAGTATTTTTGGGGTATGGTTGAGTACGTACAGTTTGGAGAATATTCTGACTCTCTGGTATTAAAAATATATGTATGTGGATTTGTTTTTATATATTCAGCTTTCCACGGTTTAGGCTGGCAGTTTGATTTAAATTAAAAGGTATCAGAGCAATGTAAATTTTAGTATAACAGGTCGTTATAGTTTGGTATCAGAGCCTAATTTTCTAGGTTCTGTAGACTTTATAGTACAGCGAAAGCAATACTAAAGTATAGGAAAGGATTTAAGGTTTGTTCTGTAATCTGAATACATGATTTTTGTTGTGGTTTCTATGTTTTTCCTAGGGTGACAATTTCAGGAAAGCTATAGTAAACTATATTCGGGTCATGTGTTTGGGTTATAGGATCTAATTTTAAATTTAGAACAGGGGGAGATAGTTAAGTGTGAACGTGGAACTTCAGTTGAATGAAATAGAATGGTTTGGCACAGGGGATGAGGTCTTTATAGTGCGTTCTTTGTTTTCAGGATGGACTCGGGAAGTAGTGGTACGAACATTGGCAAAAACAAGCCAGGACCTTCCAGTATAGGAGGTGGAGATACTGATGCAGTGCTACGCAGCGTCACCCAGCAAGTGATGGCTGAGATAGCCAGGAGCTCAGGGGAGTGTAGCTGTACGATAGAGCAGTTTACGCGGATGAAGCCCCTATCTTCTACTGGAGGAGATGACCCAATTATAGCTGAAAATTGGGTATAGGACATTGAGGAGATGTTGGTTGTGCTTCCATGTACGGATGAACATAAGGTGGTATTTGCAGCGTTTAAACTGACAGAAGAGGTGAAGTGCTAGTGGAGATCAGCACAACTGATTGAGGAGCAGAGGTTGGTTCCAGTGCCGGTGACATGGGACCGATTCAAGAAACTTTTCTTTGAACGATATTTTCTTGCTATCATTCGAAGTGTGAAGGTAGCAGAGTTTATGCACCTGGTACAGGGGCAGATGATAGTATCTCAGTACGCAACTCAATTTATTAAGTTGTCATGATTTGCCCCACATTTAGCACTGGATGAAGAGAAAAAGGCAAAAAATTTTGAAGAGGGTCTAAGGCATAATTTGTTTGAGCAGGTGATTAGCTTTAGGGCTCAGACATTTGCGGAAGTCGTAGATAGGGCTACGATTATTGAGAGTGGCATACATAGAGGTATTGCAGCTCAGAGTCAGAGAAAGAGACCCACACCTCAGGGTTTCTAGGCAGGTTCTAGTCAAGGCCCATGGTGAGGAGGCCGTGATAGGGAAGATAAGAGACAAACGGTAGGACCCCGTGAGAATCAGGGTGTGCAGGCCTACACAGTATGTCACACATGAGGGAGATGACATTTGGGGGAGTGTCAGATAGGGAAATATGTATGCTATCGTTATGGGAGACCTGACCACATGGTACGAGCATGCCCAGTACTGCCGATTCAAGTGCCAGCTCCCAGACCCTATCGGGGAGGTTATTAGGCAGCTCGTGGAGGCCAGTAGAGGAATGCAGCCCCGGCAAAGGTTTACGCTTTGACACCGGGTGATGCTGAGACTGCCGCGGATGTGGTGATAGGTACTTTTACTGTTCTATCATATCCAGTTATTGTTTTATTTGATTCAGGTGCTACTCATTCCTTTGTATCTGCGACCTATGTCAAATTATCTTGAAGTAAGACCTAGTCACTAGATATAGACTTGTCAGTAGCTACACCCTCAGGGTCAGTAATGAAGTGTCAAAGGGTACTCAGAGGCTATCCAATGGAAATTCAAGGGAGAGTGCTACCAACTGACCTGATCGTGTTAGATATATGTGGGTTTGATGTAATACTAGGTATGGATTGGTTGGCAATAAATCACGCCAGTATTGATTTTCATTAGAATGAAGTGATTTTTAGACCCTCTGGCGAGCAGGAGTTCAGAGTCGTTGGTTCACGTGTACGTGCTCCGTTGCAGCTAGTGTCAGCCATGCAGACAGGTAGATTGCTCCTGGATGGAGGTCAGGGGTTTGTGGCTTTTGTAAAGGAAGTGTTAGAAAATGAATCGAAACTTGATAGTACACCAATAATATGAGAATTTCTAGATGATTTTCGAGAGGAGCTACCTAGGTTATCTCCCGAATGTGAGGTAGATTTTTTTATAGATTTACCTCCAAGGACAGCGCTGATCTCTAAAATTCCTTACTGTATGGCTCCAACTGAATTGGGAGAATTAAAGGATCAGTTGCAAGACTTGCTGGATAAAGGATTTATACGACCCAGTGTATCGCTGTGGGGAGCTCCAGTGTTGTTCATAAAGAAGAAAGATGGATCTATGAGGATGTGTATTGATTATAGGGAGATAAACAAGGTCACTATTAAGAACAAATATCCTCTACCTTGTATAGACGATCTGTTTGACCAGCTCCAAGGTACACGAGTGTATTCCAAGATTGACCTCAGATCAAGTTATCATCAAGTAAAGGTAAAGGCAGAGGATGTTTTGGAGACAGCTTTCAGAACCAGGTCTGAGCACTATGAATTGCTCGTTATGCCATTTGGTCTGACGAATGCCCTAGCCGTGTTCATGGACTTGATGAATTGTGTAATAACCTGAGGAATTTTTCAGCACCTCATTGACGAACACAGGGGTTTCATTGACGAGGGTTCTTGAGTGTCTCGAAGGCACGTCTTGTAGACGAGAAGATATTGAGAGGGGGTTTTGGATATCTGAAATTTGTCGACGAGGAGAGAAGGTTCGTCGATGAACTTCCTTCAGGACTTGTCAACGAGGTGACGTGTCTTGTCGACGAATCCAACTTTATAAATAGTGAAAACTCAAAATTTTGACAGATTTTCAGCGCAAATTACTCTCTCCCTCTCTCTAAAACGCACCCCTCTCCTTCTCTATTCTATTTCAGCCCTGTTTCTCACTGGATCAAAAATCCGAGGCCACCACGACGCTCATGGTGAAGTTCTTTACAAGAATGTTGGAGCTGATCATTGGTGGAAGTGGTTTGAAATTCATCCTAAATTCAAAGTAAGGTATTTTATTCAGAATATGTTTTCCCTACAGCTATAGGAAATGTTGTATATAGGAAAATATTGATGTTTTGTTCTGAAAAATGTCGTTTTTAGGATGTTGAGTAGAGAACCCTGTGGGTATAGGGCCAGAGTTCAGTGAGGGCTTTTCAAAAATTAGGTAAGGGAAATATGCTATGCTAGGAGATTTGATTATATTAATAGAAATTTTACAAATGTGCATGTGTATACTAGTTATTATGTAGTTTTTACAGAATATGCATTTTTAAAATATATGTGGTCTGAATAGATAATATTTGATGTAGAATTTTATGCAATTTTCTTTCCCAGTATATGAAATTATAAAGAACATACAGATATAACTAGATATTCATAGATATTATATAGATAGATATAAGTATATATACAACGTTTATTCAAATAGTTTCACATACAGATATATATACATATATAAATACATATGCAGATGATCATTCAAATCAGTATGTTATAGTTTTATTTAGAATCAGTATATTATAGTTTTTACATAGATCAGTATATACAATATTCATAGTATGCCATGTTTTCCTAAATGTCATAACACTCAGAGTATATAGAAAAATTATACAAACAGAGTATACAGACAAATTATACAGACAGATGATATAGACATATTATATAGATAGATTATACAGTATAGAATCAAGATGCTGCAGATATTCAGATATTATAGAATTATAGTGTTATGGTTATTTTGGAAACATGATGAAAATAGTAAAAAGTATATATGTATATAGATAGTATCAGATCCCTGTGAAAAGATTATAGACAGATATAGATACAAAATACTGAGCACGGTACCGTTGCTAATATAGATAGAGTGCGACCACATATCTTAGATAGTGTGTGGGTACCGTCAAACTGTGCTCAGAGAGGATGCATCTAGTATCGAGCCTAAAAGTGGATGTAGTTTTGCCGAACTAGGGTAGTGTAGAGTATGGTGACTTACCTGGAGGGCCGACCAGGTTAAGTCTCACCTACGGGCCGCACAATCCTGTCATGAGGGGTCAAATCATGATATATAGAATTCCAAGAATAAAGCACAGTTATGTATATGTATACAGTTTTACATTATTTGATAAATATAGTATGATATTAGCAGTATGAAAAGTAGAAAACTCATATGATACAATTATGTTTTAAACTATGAAAAATATAAGATATGCTTTACAGATCTTTTATTAATTATAGCTCAAATGTTATTTAAATAGTATGCAACTTAGTCGCCACACACTAGTAATAGCATATTTCCACTTACTAAGCATCTTCTCACCCTATTATTCTAGCATTTTTCAGGTGAGCCAGATAGGCGAGCAGATCAGGCTCGCAGATAAAGATTTTTTGGTTACCCTAGTTTCAGGGTAAGTTGGTGTAGGGTTTTGTATTTTGGGGGTAGATATTACTGGAGAGAGATGTATTATATAACTATAGTTTAGAAATACAGATTCTTGGTATTGTATGGTATATATGGATGTATAGTTTATGTTTCCGCTGCGTAGGTATGATTATTGTATACATGAATACCCCAGTGTCCCTTTGAGGCCTGTGATTTTCATAGAAAAGGGGTATCAAAGTAGCTCATATGTGTATATAAAAAAATGAATGAAATGATTTAAATTTTGAGGTCATTTCATTTTGGTTTCAGAGCCTAGGTTGCTAGGTTCTGTAGACTCTAGAGTGGAGCGGGAAACAATACCTGAATATAGGAAAAGAATTTGAGGTTTTGTTTTTTGATCTAGATACAAGATTTTGTGGTGGTTTCTGTACTTTTTCTCGGGTGACGATTTCAGGAAAGTCATAGTAAACTATCAACGAGTCGTGTGTTTGGGTTGTAGGATTGGATTTTGGGATTAGGATCAGGAAGGATGGTTAATAGTGGATTTGAAGTTTTAGTTGAAGAAGTTGGGTCTGTATAGGGATTAGGATTTTGAAAAGGTGTTCTATATATTTGCAGGATGGACCCAAGAGGTAGTAGCTCTCATGCTAGTGGTGATGATGGAGCAGGTCCTTTTGACGCAGGAGGTGGAGATTCAGATGCTGTGCTAAGCAGTGTGGCTTAGCAAGTTATGGCCGAGATAGGTCAGAGCTCTAGGGAGCAGGGAGGTCCATCTCCAGCTCAGGGATGTATCATAGAGAAATTTACAAAGATGAACCCGCAGGCATTTTTTGGAGTAGCTAACCCTGTAGTGGCGTAAAACTGGATGTAAGAGGTAGAGAAGATTCTGACAGTACTTCACTACACATATGAGCAGAGAGTTCTGTACGCCACGTATAGACTGGCAAGGGAGGCTGAGAGATTGTGGACGACCACTAGACTATTGGAGGAGCAGAAGGCAATTCTAGTGTCGATGACCTGGGCCCATTTCAGAGATATGTTCTTCGATAGGTACTATCCTGCCTCAGTCGGAGAGGCTCGAGTATAGGAGTTTCTGAGTTTGTCCCAGGGATCATTGACTGTCCAGTAGTACGCTGCGAGATTTATTGAGCTATCACATTTTTGTCCCTATGTTGTCCCAGATGAAGTGAAGAAGGTTAGAATGTTTGAGAGAAATATAAGGCGAGATATTTTTAGGCAGATGGCAATATTGAGGATCCATGATTTTGTAGAGTTGGTTGATAGAGCTATTATAGTAAAGGAGAGTCTACTGAGAGAGACTGAGATTCAAAGTCTGAAGAAGAGGACCGCACCCTCGAGTTTTTAGGCGCGTCCCATCCGAGGCCTTTGGAGAGGAGGTAGATCTGGTAGAGGCCAGAGACAGATGGCAGAGTACGGTGGATTTCAGGGTGGACAACTTCATGCCATTTGTCCTAGATGCAGACGGAGACAACCTGATTAGTGCCGACTAGGGGAGAATGTTTGTTATCACTGTGGGAGGCTTGGCCATATGGCTCGATCATGTCAGATGCCATCGAATTATGCTTTAGCTCCCAAACCGTTTCAGGGTGGTCACTAGGAGCCCTGCGTTGGTCAGCAGAGGAACATTGCGCTGGCGAGGGTCTATGCAATGACGTCGGGTGACGCTGAGACGGCCAGAGACGTGGTCACAGGTACTCTTATTACTTTACCGTATAAAGTTGTTGTTTTATCTGTGATGACCCAAAAATATATATACGATTAAAACATAATAATAATAATAATAATAATAATAATAATAATAATAATAATAATAATAAATAAGGTCATTAAGTTAATATCAATACAGAAGTGCTTTCTATAGGTTCCTTGATTCCATGTTTGATGCTTAAGAAAGACCATGTTTTAGCGAGTGCTCAGAGACCATTGCGGCTCAGTTGCTCCTTAGAGGTCGACCTAGTCAAAATGGAATTTTATAAGATAAACAACATAGACACTGTTTATACACGTAAATAAGTATATATACATAAAATAGTATTTTGATAGACATAATTTGTAGAAATATATGCTAAAATAATAATAATAATAATAATAATAATAATAATAATAATAATATAGGTATCCTATGTGGGGCCCACAAGACTGTGTGGGGTCTACATAAGTCTTGAAGTCGTGTGGGGTCCACATGAGTCCCGAAACTATGTAGGGCTCATAAAATCGTGTGAGGACTATTAAAGTTACATAGGACCCACTTGGGTCTCGAAATTGTGTGGGTCCCATAAGACCATGTGGGTTTCAAAATTCGAATTTAATTCTTTTAAAAAAAATACTAAAACATGGCTTAATAATAATAATAATAATAATAATAATAATAATAATAATAATAATAATAATAATAATAATGATTTAATAAAAATTAAAAAAATTAATTAATTAAAGGGAAGTGGTGGCAAGCACTCCCACATGACTTTCATCCTTATCCCATACCTAAGTCATGCCTAATCCATCCTATGCCCATTCTTTAATTTAAAAAAATTATAATTTCACCCCTCTCTTTACACTTTTACAAATTCTATTTTTTTCCCCAAAATTTTCCTATAAATAGGAAGCTCTCAACCTTCATTTTTCATAGAAATTTCAAAGGAAGAGAAGGATTAGTGAGTGAAAGAATTAGTGGTAGAGAGAGAATTTTTGAGTAAGTTCTCACTCATCCACTCTTTCCGATCTCATTTCTTAGAGATAATCATTGTGTTCCTAGCACAATGTAAAAGAAGAGGTAAGTAAATTTGATTATGTTAGATTTTTATTTAAAATTCATACCCGAGTTTATTTTTAAGTAAATTTCGATTATGCTAGTTAGTTTCATAAAATTCTCTTGAGTTTATTTTTACGCATATTTAATTATACTAGTTTTATGTTTAATATACTTGCATTTATTTTTGAGTTAATAAATGTTCTAAACCCCTCGAGTATTTTACATCATTACTTTCTATTCAAGAAAATATTTTTAATACGAAAATTGTGTGGCATAAGTCTATTTATACGTTGCATATTTCACGAAAATATGAGTAAAGATTACATGAGTTGATTTTTTTTTTTTTTTTTTTATGTTGGCTATTTCATGAAAATATGAGTAAAAATGAGATTTTCATGATATTATTTTGATTGTAGAAATTATATAATAAGATGCTTTTAAAACCCCTTATGGTAAAGCAAGTTCAAAGTTACAGATGTTCAATACCGTAACTTAAAGTTTAAACAGATCAGAGTACACCCACGCTGTTTGTAGATTGGTTTTATATGATAGTGGATTTCTCCTAAGTGCACACTTGAGTCAGATTAGGGTTTAACAGGGAAAATCTCACTTAATGATAATGTACGTTGATTTAATTTGGCTGGCCAACTAGTTAAGTCCAGTTTTCGGATTGCACAACCCAGTCATGGGGGTAAACATGACTTACGATTAACAGGCCTAAGGGTGATTTTTACAGTATATGAATATACATATTTAATTATGAGTATTGAGTTATTGATGATTTGAAGGTAAAGTATAAGTTTATATGAACGTGGTCATTATTGTGCCTAAATAATGATTTAAAGGAAACGTATAAGGAAAAGTATATATATGTTTATAATTAAAAATTATAATTATAGTTTTTAAAGTCGAAAATTTAATTTAACAGTTATAGTATATGATTATAAAATTTTAGTGTTATAGTTGATGGCAGAAGTTTTTATGCAAAAATTTTTAAATTTACATTTATTTTAAAAGCATTTTTAAAGCTATAGTATTAAATATTATTTTACAAAATTCAAATATTTTGAAAACTCATTTTGGCCACACACTAATAATAATCTTATTTACTTACTGAGCGTCTTCTCACCTCAATCATTATTTAATATTTCAGATCATTTTGAGGAGCGTACCAGAAATTTGGTGTAGCAAATGCATGGACGGGAATAGAAAGAGCAGAGTAGAATAAAAAAATTAGCATAATACAATTTAAAATATATTTGCGTATTTTAGAATTTTAGAAATTTGCATTTTAATAGTTGAGACATATAATTGTAACAAAGCTAATTAGTGCTCTGGTAATAAAAATAATTTAGATTTATTTGCGTCCGCTGAAAAATTTATATGTAGGAACCCACTCGGATTCGGGTCCTTATAGGTGCCATTCATTCCTTTATATCGGCGGGATATGTAAGAGTAACCAGGGTAGAGACACAGTCATTAGATATAGAACTGTTTGTAGGTACGCCGATGGGATCTGTGGTAAGATGCAAGAAGGTGTTTCGGAACTTTCCAATAAGTATTCAGGAGAGAGCATTACCAGTTGATCTCATGGTCCTAGATATGCAGGGGTTTGATATGATATTGGTTATGGACTGGTTAGCTACTTATCACACTAGCATTGATCGCCATCAGAAAGAAGTGATTTTTAGACCCCCGGGTGAGCAAGAATTCAGATTTGTGGGTTCCCGTGTATGTGCCTCGCCACAGCTGGTGTCGGCTATTCAAGTCAGGAGACTACTACAGGATGGTTTCCAAGGATATGTTGCGTACATAAAAGAATTTTCAAAAGAAGAATTAAAACAAGTTGATTTACCAATGGTGAGAGAATTTCCAAACGTCTTTCTAGATGAATTGCCTGGCTTACCACCAGACCAGGAGATTGAATTTACTGTAGATCTAATGCCAAGTTTAGCACCGGTATCTAAAGCACCATATTGTATGGCTCCGGTTGAACTGAGAGAATTGAAAGATCAGTTACAGAAATTGCTGGACAAGAGTTTTATCAGGCCCAGTGTGAAGATGGAACCATGATATTGTGCATCGATTATAGGGAGATAAACAAACTAACAGTCAAGAATAAACACCCTCTCCCTAGGATCAATGATTTATTTGATCAACTCTAGGGGACCCGGGTTTATTCTAAAATTAACCTATGGTCGAGTTACCATCAGGTGAATATTAGAGTAGAGATATATTGAAGACCGCATTCCGTACTAGATATGGGCATTAGGAGTTTTTAGTGATGCCATTTAGGTTGACTAATGCACCAGCAATATTTATGGACTTAATGAATCGAGTGTTCCATCAATATTTAGATCAGTCTGTGGTTGTGTTCATTGATGATATACTGGTCTATTCGAGGAGTTTTGAGGAGCACGAGCATCATTTGAGGCTAGTGTTGCAAATATTGAGAGAAAAGAAATTGTATGCAAAATTGAAGAAATGTGATTTCTGGCTAAGGCAAGTTACCTTTCTCAGCCATGTGATCTCTGAAGCAGGTGTATCAGTTGATCCAAGTAAAATAGAGGCAATGGTGAATTGGGAAAGGCCAGACAGTGTTCAGGAGGTCAGGAGTTTTATAGGATTAGCAGGCTATTACCGGCGCTTCGTAGATGGCTTCTCCAGACTATTAGGTCCATTAATGCGACTTACGAGAAAAACGTAAAATTTGATTGGATCGATGATGGTGACAGAGTTTTCAGGAGTTAAAGCGGCTGTTAGTTTTAGCTTCGATATTAACTACTCCATAAGGGGAGGACGGGTTTGTAATATATAGTGATGCCTCTTTGAAGGGTCTTAGATGCATGTTGATGCAACACGGTAGAGTTATTGCATATGCTTCTAGACAACTTAAAGAATATGAGAAGAATTATCCCGTGCATGATTCGGAGTTAGTAGCTGTTGTATACGCTCTTAAGATCTAGAGGCATTATTTATATGGTGGGAAGTGTGAGATTTTTACAGATCACAAGAGCCTGAAATATTTCTTTACCCAGAAAGAACTAAATATGAGGCAAAGAAAGTGACTAGAACTCATTAAAGATTACGACTGCACCATTAGTTACCACCCAGAGAAAGCGAATGTGGCAGCAAATGCCTTGAGTAGGAAATCAAAGGGACCAGCACTGGCAGCCATAGAGATTCCGCATTCAATTTTGGTGGATTTGGATCATCTTAGCATAGAGTTAATAAAAGAGAGTCTTTAGGAAGTCATTTCCAGCCTAGTGGTTCAACCTACGCTATACAAGAGGTTTAAAACAACTCAAGGTGATGATATAGAGTTGGTAGAGGTAATGGCTAGGGTACGAGATGATCAGGGTGAGGAATTTAGCATATCAGATGATGGAACCCTGCGGTTCCATACTAGGATCTATGTTCCTATAGATACCGAGAGGAGGACTATATTGGAGGAGGCTCACAGATCCCTATACACCGTACATCCAGGTAGCACTAAAATGTATTGGGATCTACGAGAGTACTTTTGGTGGAGTGGAATGAAGAAGGAGATAGTTGAATTTGTACAACAGTGTTTGATGTGCCAGTGAGTTAAAGTTGAGCACCAGAGACCAGCAGAACAGTTGCAGCCATTTTTTATTCTAGAGTGGAAATGGGATCATGTTTCCATGGACTTTGTTACAGGGCTACCACCAATGCGGCAGGGATTGAATGCAATTTGGGTGGTTATTGATTATTTGACAAAGACTGCCCATTTCATCCTTGTTAAAATCAGTTTCCATGGACAGATTGGTAGAAATATAAGTTCAGCAGATAGTTCGTGTCCATGGTGTGCCGGTATCTATAGTGTCAGACCGAGATCCTCCGTTTACTTCACGATGTTGGAAAATTTTTAGGAATCTATGGGTACACAGTTAGCTTTTAGCACTGCTTTTCACCCCCAGACAGATGGACAGACCGAGAGGACGATCCAGACATTAGAAGATATGCTTCGTGCTTGCGTGCTTGATTTTTGGGGTAGTTGGACCTAGTTTATGTCGTTAGTCGAGGTTGCTTATAATAACAGCTATCAGGCTAGCATCGGCATGGCACCTTACGAGGCATTATATGGTAGGAGATGTCGTTCTCCTCTTTTCTAGGACGAGGTAGGTGAAAGGTGAGTTTTGGGTCCAAAGATAGTACATCATGCTTATGACAAGGTCCGAATAATTAAAGAAAGAATCAGTACTGCGTAGAGTTTGTAGAAAAGTTACGCAGATACTCGCCGCCGGAAACTAGAATTTGATGTGGGGGATCGGGTATTTTTGAAGATAGCTCCCCTGAAAGGAATTATAATATTTGGAAAGAGTGGCAAGGTGAGCCCTAGGTATATTGGTCCTTTTGAGATACTAAAGAAAGTAGGGCCAGTTGCCTATAGGCTAGCTTTGCCACCAGTTCTATCTAGAATACACGACATATTCCATGTTGCCATGTTGAGAAAATACGTTCTAGACTTGGCTCACATCATCACCTATGTAGAGATAGAACTTAAGGATTCGTTGGCTTATGAAGAAGTACCAGTACAGATCTTGGATAGAAAGACACAGACACTGCACACAAAAGAAATTCCGTTAGTAAAGATTTTGTGGAAAAATCATGCTATAGAGGAAGCTTCTTGGGAATTCAAAGAGTAGATCAGAAAGATATACCCGAAGTTATTCCAAGAGGTTAGTGATAGCAAGTAAAATATAAGTAATTAGATAAAGTTTCTTTTGCAAGTACATGTATTAAATTAGTCAGTAGGTGGTCGTCTTTTAGTTTTATGTGTATAATCTCCCAGAACTTAGATTGTAACCATGGTATTCCTTCGCCATAAGTGAGGATAAGTAATAAAATAAGTAGACCATTTTTCTTTATGGAATGATAGATGGTAATACAAATAGTAAATTTCGAGGACGAAATTTTATAAAGAGGGGAGAATGTAATAACCCAAGGAATTTTTCAGCAACTCATTGACGAACGCATGGGTTTTGTCGACAAGGGTTCTTGGGTGTCTCGTCAACGAAGGCATGTCTTGTTGATGAGAAGATACTGAGAGGAGGTTTTGGATGTCTGAAATTCGTCAATGAGGAGAGAAGGTTCATCGACGAACTTCCTTCAGGACTCGTCGATGAATCCGACTCTATAAATAGTGAAATTTTGGATTTTTGACAGATTTTCAGTGCAAATTACTCTCTCTCTATAAAACGCACCCCTCTCCTTCTCTCTTCGATTTTGGGCCCGTTTCTCTCCGAATAGAAAATCCGAGGCCACCACGATGCTCCTAGTGAAGTTCTCTGCAAGACTGTTGGAGGTGATCATTGGTGGAAGTGATTTGAAATTCATCCCAAATTCCGGGTAAGGTTTTTTATTCATAATATGTTTTCCCTGTAGTTATAGGAAATGTTGTATGCAGGAAAATACTAATGTTTTGTTTTGGGGAATGTCATTTTTAGGGTGTTTAGTGGAGAACCCTGTAGGTGTAGGGCTAGAGTTCAATGAGGGCTTTTCAGAAATTAGGTAAGGGAAATATGTTATGCTAGGAGATTTGATTATATTAATAGAAATTTTACAAATTTGCATGTATACCGGTTATTATGTATTTTTTTTTTTTATAGAATAAGCGTTTTTAAAATATGTATGGCCTAAGTAGATAATATTTGATGTAGAATTTTATACAGTTTTTTTTCCCAGTATATGAAATTATACAGAAAATACAAATCTAGCCAGATATTCACAGATATTATACAGATAGATATAAGTACATATACAACTTTTATTCAGATAGTTTCATAGACAGATATATATACATATATAAATACATATGTAGATGTTCATTCAAATCAGTATGTTATAGTTTTATTTAGAATCAATATATTACAGTTTTTACATAGATTGGTATATACAATATTTATAGCATGTCATGTTTTCCTGAATGCCATAACACTCAGAGTATACAGACAGATTATACAAATAGAGTATACAGACAGATGATACATACATATTATATAGACAGATTATATAGTATAGCATCAAGATGCTACAGATATTAAGATATTACAAAATTATAGTGTTATAGTTATTTTGTAAACATGATGAAAATAGTAAAAGAGTATGTACATATATATATAGTATCAGATCCTTGTGAAAAGATTACAGACAGATACAGATACAGAATACAGCACACGGTACCGTTGCTAATACAGATAGAGTGCAACCAATATCTAAGATAGTGTGTGGGTACCGTCAAACTGTGCTCAGAGAGGATGCAGCTTCCCAGTTCGCTCGGTTGAGGGGGCCAGTTTGACAAGGTAGCATCCAGTCTCAAGCCTAGGAGTGGATGCAGTTTAGCCAGGCTGAGGTAGTGTAGAGTATAATGACTTACCTGGAGGGCCGACCAGGTTAAGTCCCGCCCACGGGCCGCACAACCCTGTCATGAGGGGTCAAATCATGACATACAGAGTTTCAGAGATAAAGCACAATTATATATATGTATACAGTTTTACAGTATTTGATAAATATAATATGATATTAGCAATATGAAAATTAGAAAACTCAGATGATACAACTATGTTTTAAACTTCAAAAAATATAAGATATGCTTTATAGATCTTTCATTTATTACAGCGTAGATGTTATTTAAATAGTACGCAACTTAGTCGCCACACACTAGTAATAGCATATTTCCACTTACCGAGCGTCGTCTCACCTTATTATTCTAACATTTTTTAGGTGAGCCAGATAAGCAAGCAAATCAGGCTCGCGGATAGAGATTTTTCGATTACCCTAGTTTCAGGGTAAGTTGGTGCAGGGTTTTGTATTTTTGGGGTAGATATTACTAGAGAGAGATGTATTATCTAGCTATAGTTTAGAAATATAGATTCTTGATATTGTATGGTATATATGGATGTATAGTTTATGTTTCCGCTGCGTAGGTATGATTATTGTATACAGGAATACCCCAGTGTCCCTTTGAGGCCTGAGATTTTCCTAGAAAGGGGTATTAGAGTGGCTCATATGTGTATATAAAAAAAAATGAATAAAATGATTTATATTTTGAGGTTGTTTCAAATAGAGTCTTTCACCAATATCTAAATCAGTTTGTAGTGGTTTTTATTGATGATATACTGGTTTGTTAGAGGAGTATTGAGGATCCTGAGGTGCATTTGAGATTGGTACTGCCGACGCTCAAGGAGAAAAAGCTTTATGCCAAGTTTAGCAAGTGTGCGTTTTGGCTTGAGAAAGTGTCATTTTTGGGTTATGTGATCTCAGGGAATGGTATTTCAGTGGATCCCAGCAAGATTGATGCGGTGGTGAATTGGGTCAGGTTGAAGAACGTACAGGAAATAAGAAGTTTCTTGGGACTGGCAGGTTATTTTCGTTGATTTGTTGAGGGATTTTCAGCCTTATCAGAACCTTTTGTTTGACTCAGAAAAATGCCATAGTTGTGTGGGATGAAGAATGCGAGTAGAGTTTTTAAGAATTAAAGCAACGGCTCGTCACTACACCAGTACTAACGATTCCATCAGGAGGTGATGGTTATGTAATTTATAGTGACGAGTTTTTGAAAGGGCTTACTGATGTAGCATGGTAGGGTGATAGTGTATGCTTCCAGGAAGTTAAAAGAATATGAAAAGAACTACCCTACTCACGATCTAAAATTGGCTGCAGTGGTGAACGTACTGAAAATTTGGAGGCATTACTTATATGGTGAGAGATGTGAAATATTTTCTGATCATAAGAGTCTAAAGTATTTCTTTACACAAAAAGAGTTGAACGTGCAGCAAAGGAGATGGTTAAAACTCATCAAAGATTACGATTGCACCATCAGTTACCACCTCGATAAAGCAAATATGGTGGCTGATGCACTGAGCCGTAAAGCAGAGGATACAACGCAGTTAGCAGTAGAAATTCAGCACCCAATTCAGATGGACTTGGAAAGGCTTGGCACAGAATTAGTGGAAGATGATCCTCAAGCGTTTATTGCCAATCTAGTTGTACAACCTACACTATATGAAAGGATTAAAGCTGCTCAGGGGGATGATCTAGAATTAGCGGAAGTAATAGCCAGAATGCAGGATGGTCAAGGAGAGGAATTCAGCATTTCTGACAATGGGGCTTTGAGATTTCACACCAAATTGTGCGTGCCTATGGATGATAGCATTAGGAGAACGATTCTAGAAGAGGCTCATAGATCTCTATACACTGTTCATCCTGGCAGTACGAAAATGTATAGGGATGTGTGGGAGTATTTCTGGTGGAGCGGCATGAAGAGGGAGATTGCAGAATTTGTACAACAGTGCTTAACGTGCCAACAGGTTAAGGCTGAGCACTAGAGACCAGTAGGACAGTTACAGGCACTCTTCATTCCATAATGGAAATGGGATCACGTCTCTATGGATTTTATTATTGGGTTACCCCTAGTACGACAGGGATTGAATACAATTTGGGTGATTGTTGATTGTCTGACGAAGAATACTCATTTCATCCCTATTAAAGTCGGCTATTCCATGGACAGACTATATATGTTTAGGAGATAGTTCGCGTCCATGGTGTATCGGTATCCATAGTTTCAGACTGGGATCCTCGGTTCACTTCATGATTTTGGAAAAGTTTTCAGGAGGCTATGGGTACACAGTTAACATTTAGCACGAATTTTCACCCCTAGACAAATGGTCATACTAAGAGAACGATCTAGACATTAGAAGATATGCTTCGTGTATACATTCTAGATTTTGGGGGGTAGCTGGACTCAGTTTATGTTGTAGTTGAATTTGCTTACAATAACAGCTATCAAGCCAGTATCGGCATGGCACCATACGAGGCACTATATGGTAGGAGATGTCCTTCTCCTCTTTTCTGGAATGAAGTAGGCGAGAGACGAGTTTTGGTGCCAAAAATAGTACAACAGGCATATGATAAAGTCCGACTTATTCAAGATAGAATCAGGGTAGCATAGAGTTGGCAGAAAAGCTACGTTGACACTCGCCGCCAGAAACTAAAATTTGAAGTGGGCGATCATGTATTTTTGAAAATGGCCCCACTTAAAGGAATCATGAGGTTTGGGAAGAAGGGAAATTTGAGCCCTAGGTTTATTGGCCCATTTGAGATACTTGAGAAGATTGAGTCAGTAGCCTATTGGTTAGTTTTACCACCATTTCTATTCAGAATACATGACATATTTCATGTTTCTATGTTAAAGAAATATGTCCCAGATCTTTCCCATGTTATCAACTACACAAAATTAGAACGCAATGATGTTTTAGCATATGAGGAAGCTCCAATATAGATCTTAGATAGAAAAAAAAATAGAAATTGCACAGTAAAAAGATACCACTAGTAAAAGTCCTGTGGAGTAATCACGCGGTAGAAGAAGCTTCTTGGGAGCTTGAAGAGAAAATTAGACAGAAATATCCCCATTTTTTTAGTGAGTTACAGCAATGATGTATAATTTAAAGTAATAATAATTTTATTTTGTTTAGTACAGTGTAATTGTAATGTAGAGTATAGGATAGGATAGGTAGTATTTTGGTTTTGGGGAAATTTTCTTTTATAATTGTAATCTCCCAGAACTATCTGTGTAACCATGGTATTCCTCCACCATAAGTGAAGGCAAGCAATAAAATAAGTAGACCATTTATCTTAAAGAATGATAAATCATATAGATAACAAATTTCAAGGACAAAATTTTATACGGAGGGGAGAATGTAATAACCCAAGAAATTAACCAGGGCCTCGTCAACAAACACAGGGGATTTGTCAACGAGGGTATATGAGGATCTCGTCGACGAGGTCATGTCTCGTCGACAAGAAGATACCGAGAGGGAGGTTTGTGCCAATCTGAAATTCATCGACGAGGGGTATAGATTCATCAACGAACTTCTTCAGAGACTCCTCAATGAGATGACGTGTCTCGTCAACGAATCTAGGGCTATAAATAGCCAAAACCTAAATTTTTGGCAGAATTTTGGCACAAGAAATCCTCTTTCTCTCTCTAAAATGTTTCCCTCCCCTTCTTTCTTTGATATTGGCTCCATTTCTCGCCGGATCAATGATTTGAGGCCACCATGACGCTCTTGGGAAAGTTCTCTCCAAATCTGCTGGAGCGAATCGTGGGTGGGGCTGGGTTGATTTTCATCCCAATCTTAGGGTAAGACATTTTATTCAGTATTTGCCTTTTCCATAGTTATAAGAAACGTAGTATACGAAGAAATAATGCTATTTTGTTCTGGGAAATGTTGTTTTCAGGGTGTTGAGTGGGGAACCCTGTAAGTGTATGTCCAGTCACAGTAGAGGATTTTTGCAGAAATCAAGTAAGGGAAATATGCTATGCTAGTTAAAATAGAGATTTTTACCAGTATAATATAGTATATGTTCATGGGTTTTTAGAGCAGGAATTTATACAACTTATAAATTACGTTTAATGAATTTTAATTGTGTGGCATGAGAATACTAATATAGTACAGAATTATATACCGCTCCTCACAGAATCATGTTTTACAGTATTTATGTAGAAATATGTTTTACAGTATTTTTAGGATCATGTTTACAGTATATACAGACAGGGAAATGCTTTTATAGTTTTTCATAGTACCATGATTATACAGTTTTACAGAACCATGACATACAGATTTACAGTTTATTTCATAAATACGGTTGATACAAAGATAGTTTATTACAACATCATGGTTAATACAGTTAATATAGAATCATGGTAAAATGGATAAATTGTATATAAAAATGTATTATATAGTATCAGACCCTGATGGACCATTACAGATTAGTTTAAAGAGCACGGTACCATAGCTATTTTCAGTTCAGAGTGCGACCACATAACTCAGATAGTATGTGGATTTATAGCAGTCGATCATGCCTCTCCAAATGATACCCCATGCTTTGTCCAATAACGGTTCAAGAATCTGAACCATCTATAAAAACAAAGAACAAGATTTTGTGTACAAAGACACTCTTAAACAGAGCTAATTAGTACAACAATTCAGAACTAACAATATACTTGAATTCAAAGTAATAATTGAAAGAATTCGAAGCTTTAAGAAGTATATCACCATAAGCCTTCTTTCTAGGTTGAAATAATTAGGAGTAGCCTTAGAATTGTTCAAGAAATTCATAGCAAAACCTTAGTAGAAGATTTTAGAACTTGTTTGCACAAGAGAGCTTTAGAGAGTATTGAAAACTTTGAGAGCAAGAGGGCTAGATTGCTATAATTGCTTAGTGTGTTTAAAACTTACCCTTGGAGGGTTATTTATAGATTGAAAATCAAGTCTATTTCATGTTCTCCAAGTGACTTGGAGTGTTTCCCAAGTTTTCATAATGGTTGGAATTTATAAAATTAAATTTAGAAAGTGCCCATTATGTTTAATTTTCAAAAACTCGAAGAGTCAGTCGATCGGAAATTTAAAGTCAGTCACCTAGATCCCTTTAAAACAAAAATTTTCAAAGGCAAAACCGAGTTAGTCGACTTGAAATTCAGGAGTCAGTCGCCTAGGTCCTCTTGGGTTAGTTATAAAAATATTTCAAAAAATGATTCAGTCATCTGGGAAAACCTTCCCAGTCGCTTGGAAAGACTAGAAAACTATTTTTTGAGTTTTTACTTTCAAATTATATTTGCTCTTTGCTTTCCTCAAAATAAGTTAAGGCTTTTGAAAAATATTTTTTGGGGTTTCTCAAAACATGGTCTCTAAGTCTTTGTGATTCCTATTGAGCTTCAAATTCAAACAATTTATCATTTTGAATGAAGCACTTACATAAACTCTCTTAAGACATAAAGATATTCTAATCTTTGGAGTCTTCAAGCTTGTTCATTGTTGAGTCATTTTTGTCTTTGAGCTTCAAATCTCTAAGCTTTCATCAATTCTTCTTCTTTGAGCTGTCATATTCCTTTCACTTTGAAATCTAGCAATGAGCTTTAAATACTTGTTACCTGAAGATTATTACTCGAAACAAAAACATGTTAAATAACCTTTTATTTGTTATCATCAAAACAAGATTGGTAAGCCATGTTAGGGCAATAATCTTCCAAATTCTTTTTACTCTTTGCTTTCCCCAAAATAAGTTAAGGATTTTGAAAAATATTTTCCGGGGTTTCTCAAAACATGGTCTCTAAGTCTCAATGATTCCTATTGAGCTTCAAATTCAAACAATTTATCATTTTGAATGAAGTACTTATATAGACTCTCTTAAGACATGAAGACATTCTAAGCTTTGGAGTCTTCAAGCTTGTTCATTGTTGAGTCATTTTTGCCTTTGAGCTTCAAATCTCTAAGCTTTCATCAGTTCGTCTTCTTTGAGCTTTCTTATTCCTTTCACTTTGAAATCTTGCAATGAGCTTTAAATACCTGTTACTTAAAGATTATTACTCAAAACAAAAACATGTTAAATAACCTTTTATTTGTTATCATCAAAACAAGATTGGTAAGCCATGCTAGGCCAACAATCTCCTCCTTTTTTATGATGACAAATAAGGAGCAAAATATGATTCAACCTTGAAAAGGCTCCCCCTTACACTAAGCATCAACTTAACATTATTTGTCAATTTCAATAAGCATATCAGATTTTACAATCAACTTCAATGTCATGCTCTTATATCAAGATTAGCTCAATATCACATCATGTCATAATTCAAGATCAATTATCATGCTTAATTTTTACCTAAAACTTCTCCCCTTTTTGACATCAATTAAAAAGAATAAGATATCAATAAAAACATATAAATACTAAGGCATTGAGCAACCATAAGCAAAAATATATATCAAGTGAAGGCACAAAACAGAAACTTTGCATTCATCATGTATAAAAAGATAGACAGTAAGTTCCCAAAGTGGCATGAAAAAATACAAAAGATTGTATATCATAATTTTCAATGATTTCTAGTAATGAACATAAATCATGATATCACTATTTAACAAGTTTAACTCCCCCAGAATGAAATATATTTCATATTCAATAAATTCATACTTTCATTCATGAATTATAATCTATGTATTCATAAAGATGTCAAGATTACCAATCATGCTTTTAAATTTATCATGCCATGCTTAAATATTAATTAATTTCATTTAAGTGCTCATGGATACCAATATCAAGAATAATATCAATATCATATCATCAATATCATAACATGCTTTTGGATATAAATATGTTATCATGCTCAAATATCAATTAACATGCTCATGGATACCAATATATTTCAAAGATACCAATATTGATATCATATCATGCGCTGCTCATAGATATCAATTTATTTTCATAGATACCAATTTTTAAATTCAACTCTCTCTCCCCCTTTTTGACATGACATTAATAAAATAAAGAAGGTTATCAATAAGCATATGCATTCTAATGCAAGAAGCAACATAAGACAAATAAGCCTTGGACAATTCATCCATTGATTATGGCCAACAATATTATTTTCATTTGCTTCAATATGATAGGCATTAATAAGCTCAGAAACTCATCCTTATCCCCTATTTCAACTTGTTTAATATCCTTGCATTATGAAATGATTTTCCATAGATTTGAATAAGGAGAATTTTTCTTCTTTTATTTGAATTGGCTATCTTGAATCTTGTAGACTGTTCCTCATATCTTTGGAGTCCTTAGTTTGTGAACTAGGCTTTTTGTCTAGGTACCCATACTTTCTTGGGTCCGGATGGTTTAATAAGAGTTGATTTTTTTATTCTCCAAACTTGTTTGATTTTTTCACCCTTTCTTTTTAATGGACATTCAAACTTAATGTGTCATTTCTCCTTACATAGAAAATATGTAGTATGTGTGTAAGCATTTGAAGAGGTGCTAGCATAGTCCTTGGAGGCTTTTGCAAAGTACCCCATGTAGAGGTTCTTTTTTCTTGTATTCTCAACTCCATTGAATCTTATGCCTTCTTTATTCAAGGACATTCTTTGTGCGCCAATCATTTTATCAAGATTTTCTTTTCCTCTAGTTAAGTTGTAAATTATTTTATTTTGATCCTCAATTTTATTTTCAAGGCAAAGAATTTCTAAATTTTTAATTCCTAGCTTGCAGCCTTACTAGTTCATTAGTCATCTAATTTATTTTGCTTTCAAGTTCATCAATGACTAGGTCTTTTTCTTTTTCAATCGAAGCTTAAGATCTTAAATCTTCTAGTTCTTTCATCATCTTTTCATTCTTGCTTTCTAATCTCTTGATTTTTAGATCCTTTTCTCTTTTAGCAAGATTTTTAGATTCTAATTCTTTTGTCACAGCTTCATTCTTATTTTTCAATATATCATTTAGTTACTTTAACTAAAATCTTATGAGTTTTGAATAATTCACTTTGTAGTTCTTCATTAGATGACATACTCTCATAATTGGATTCATTAGATGAATCATCACTATTATCATTAAATGATTTGGATGAGGAGATTTGTTCTTCATCATCGTCCCATGCCATAAAGCAAGCAAGCTCTTTGTCACTTGATTCACTGTCTAAATTACTTGTACTAATATTATCCCATATAGTGACTTTCATTGCCATTTTCTTTTTCTTTTTGGAATCTTTCTTAAGTTGTGGACAATCCGGTTTTATGTGTCCAACTTTTTTACAATTATAACATGCTGGAAGTTCAGCCTTTATTTTCTTCTTATTGATTTCCTTTTCTTCATCTTCATATGATTTTTAGTTCCGGATTTTTCTTGTAAATTTATTCTTCTTTCTAAGGATTTTTGCAAGTTTCTTGGTTATGAAAGCTATTTCATTTACATCCATCTCTTCTTCATCTTCATCCCTAGAGCTTTCACTTGAGGCCTTAAATGCAATGGATTCCTTGTTTTTAGATTTTCCACTTCTTTCATTTATTGTCATCTTATAAGTGAGAAGGGATCCAATTAGTTCATCTAGTGAGGTATTCTTAACGTTTCTTCCTTCCCTTATAACTATGACTTTGGGTTCCCAAACGGGTAGAAGACCTTTAAGGATTTTTCAGATCATCTCATAAGTGGAGTATGTTTTTCCTAAGGCATTTAAGGAGTTTATGATATGTGTGAACCTAGTATACATATTTGTGATTGATTCGTCTGGATTCATCCTAAAAGTTGCATATTCACTTGTCAACATATCAATTCTATTGTCTCTAACATTAAAGGTATCTTCATAGGTTACCTCTAGTTTATCTAGTATTTCCTTTGCTATTTTGCAAGCCATGACCTTATTAAACTTATTTATGTCAAGGGCACAATATAAAGCATTCATAGCACTTGAATTTACTTGAAACATCGTATGGTCATTGTCGGTCATCTCTTTTTCCTCTTTAAGTATTTCTTTGTTATCTATGTTTTTGGTAGGGACAAGGTCACCATATGTGACAGCTTTCCAAGCTATCCAATCCATGGTTTGCAGGTATATCCTCATTCATTGTTTCCAAAAAGTATAGTTGACTCCAAAAAAGAGAGGAGGTCTATGTGAGGATTGACCCTCTGCAAAGGGAGCTATGCCTATGTGTGCCATTTAGATCTTTATACAGCTTCTATTTAAGATTTTCTATAACACAACTCCGATACCAATTGAAATTTAAGGTGTAGGCCCAAAATGGAGTAAATTGTGTTTATAAAATTTCTTTTATTCTTTAGAAACTTCTTTAATCAATCCTTTCTTTACTCACAAACAAAGTTGGTTTATAATCCCAAGTTCAGCGAAATATTAATTAAGTTATAAATCTTTATAAATGAGTGTAAGTATACTAACTTGAATACTTTGTGAACTTTTAGATATTTTTCCAGCAATTCAATTTAACCAAGATGATCAAAACAAGATACACAAGATAGATTGATTCTAGCAATGCTTTCAAGATTTCGCCCTTTAATAACTCAAAGTAAAGATTGAGAATGTATGCTTACTGATAAAACACCTTGTATTAATGGATTTGATTTCTCAATATGATGTGCAATATGAAATCCAACACTCTTTCCTAAAACTAGACTTTAAATAAACATTCAGTCAATGAGTCTTGAGTGTTAACCAATCAACGTACTTCCTTACGGTTTCCGCAATTTGTATTAATCAACCAACATACTTCCTTTCGGTTTCTGCAAATCCCAAAATCGAATTAATCTTTAGTTTATTTAATATCCAATCCACGCAGTGTATATGATCAAAAAATTAAATTCAATCATGCAGTTAATATATGCTGAAATTTAAAGAGAGTAAGGAAAGAGAGTGACCCCACGTTTTTTATGAGGTTCAACTTATCCCCAGCCTACGTCCTCGCCTTACGCCAATACCACCTAAGGATTCCACTATAGTACTCCTTTTCGGGTGGAGCAAACCAGCACAATCCCTCCTTCAATTAGGCTAGAGTGTGCCTCTCCAAGCGATACCCCACGCTTGCTCCAACAACGATTCAAGAACCTGAACCGTCTACAAAACCAAAGAACAAGATTTTGTGTACAAAGACACTCTCGAATAGAGCTAAGTAGTACAACAATTCAGAACTAACAATATACTTCAATTCAAAGTAATAATTGAAAGAATTTGAAGCTTTAAAAAGTATATCACCGTAAGCCTTCTTTCTAGGTTTAAAGAATTAGGAGTAGGCTAAAAAATGTTCAAGAAATTCGTAGCAAAACCTTAGTAGAAGCTTTCATAACTTGTTTGCACAAGAGAGCTTTAGAGAGTATTGAAAACTTTGAGAGCAAAAGAGCTTGATTGTTGTAATTGCTTGGTGTGTTTAATCCTTAGCCTTGGGGGTTATTTATAGATTGAAAATCAAGTCTATTTCATATTCTCCAAGGGACTTGGAGTGTTTCCCAAGTTTTCATAACGGTTGGAATTTAAAAAATCAAATTTGGAAAGTGCCCGTTATAATTAATTTTCAAAAACTAGAAGAGTCGGTTGACTGGAAATTTAAAGTTGGTCGCCTGAATCCATTTAAAATAGAGATTTTCAAAGGCAAGTACCAAGTCAGTCAACTGGAAAGTCAGGAGTCAGTTGCTGGGGTCCTCTCGGTTTAGCTCAAAAATAGTTCAAAAAATGATTCAGTTGCCTGGAAAGACCAGAAAACTATTTTTTCTGAGCTTTTGCTTCCAAAATTTTTTTGCTCTCTGCTTTCCCTAAAATAAGTCAAGGCTTTTGAAAAATATTTTTTGGGGTTACTCAAAACATGGACTCTAAGTCCCTGTGATTCCTAATAAGCTTCAAATTCAAACAATTTATCATTTTGAATGAAGTACTTACATAGACTCTCTTAAGACATAAAGACATTCTAAGCTTTGGAGTCTTCAAGCTTGTTCATTGTTGAGTCATTTTTGTCTTTGAGCTTCAAATATCTAAGCTTTCATCAATTCTTCTTCTTTGAGCTTTCATATTCCTTTCACTTTGAAATCTTGCAATGAGCTTTAAATACTTGAAGATTATTACTCAAAACAAAAACATGTTAAATAACCTTTTATTTGTTATCATCAAAACAAGATTGGTAACCCATGTTAGGCCAACACTATGGTACTTGGGTTCACACTCGGTACGAGTCATGTTATGTTGCTATGGTACTCAGGTCCATACCTAGTACGAGTCATCAATCATTTGCTATGGTACTCAAGTTCGCACTTGGTAAGAGTCATCACTCATTTTCTACGGTACTTGAGTCCATACCCTGTACCAGTCATTATCAGCTACTATGGTATTCGGGTTCACATGGGGTATGAGTCATGAATCAGTTGCTATGGTCTTCGGGTTCATGCTCGGTACGAGTCATCATCAGTTACTATTGTACCCAAGTTTTCACACCCGGTACGAGTCATTAGTCAGTTACTATGGTACTCAGGTTCTCACCCAGTACGAGTCACCAATCAGTTACTATGGCGCACGGGTTCACACTCGGTATGAGTCATCAATCAGTTGCTATGGTATTCAAGTCCATACCCGGTATGAGTCATCAATCAATTGCTAGGGCATGCAGTTCACACCCGGTATGAGTCATCTTCCGTTTCGGGTTCACTCCCGGTACGAGTCATCAATCAATTATTTTGGTACCTGGGTTCACACTCGGTATGAGTCCTCATAAGTTACTATGGTATTCAGGTTTGCACCCGGTACGAGTCCTCATCAGTTACTATAGTACTCGGGTCCTCACACCCGGTACGAGCCATCAATCAGTTGCTATGGTACTCGGGTTCCAAACCCAGTATTAGTCATTAATCAATTGCTATGGTACCTGGGTTCACACCCAGTACGAGTCTTCGATCGATTGCTATGGTACCCGAGTTCACACCTAGTACACGTCACTATTCAATTGCTATGGCACCTGGGTTCTCTAACTTGGTATGAGTCATCAATTAGTTGCTATGGTATTCGGGTCCCCACACCCGGTATGATTCGTCAATCAGTTGCTATGATATTCGAGTTCACACTCGGTACAAGTCATCAATCAAATACTATAGTACTCAGGTTCACACCCGATATGAGTTGATCAATTGCTATGGTACCCGGGTTTACACCTGGTACGAGTTCTCATCAGTTACTAGGGTATTCGGGTCCTCACACCCGGTACAAGTCATCAATCACTTGTTATGGTACTCAGGTTCCACACCAAGTATGAGTCATCGATCAATTGCTATGGTACCCGGGTTCACACCTAGTATAAGTCACCATTCAATTGCTATGGTACCTAGGTTCTCTGACCTGGTACGAGTCATCAATTAGTTGCTATGGTATTCGGTTCCCCACACCTAGTACAAGTCATCAATCAATTAGTATAGTACTCAAGTTCACACTTGGTACGAGTCGATCAATTGCTATGGTATTCGGGTTCACACTTGGTATGAGTCACCATTCAGTTACTATGGTACCCAAGTTCTTTGATCTGGTACGAGTCATCAATCAGCTGCTATGTACCCAGATTCACACTCGGTATGAGTCCTCATCAGTTACTATGGTACTCAGGTCCTCACGCCTAGTACAAGTCATCAATCAGTTGCTATGGTACTTAGGTTCCATACCCAGTACGAGTCAAAAATCCATTACTATGGTACTCAGGTTCACACCCGGTATGAGTCAACAATCCTTTGCTATGGTACCTGGGTTCACACCTGGTACGAGTTATCACTCAATTGCTATGGTAATCAGGTTCACACCCAATATGAGTCATCAATCATTTGGTATGGTACTAAAGTTCACAACCAGTACAAGTCATCTTTCGTTGCTATGGTGCTTGAGTTCACACCCAGTACGAGTCATCATTCATTTGCTATGGTACCCATGGTCACACCTAGTACGAGGCATCATTTAATCAGTTGCTATAGAACTTGGGTTCAAACCCAATACGAGTTATCAATAATTTGCTATGGTACTCACATTTACACCCAGTACGAGTCATCAATCAATTACTATGGTACTCGGGTTCACACTTGGTACGAGTCATCATTCAATTGCCATGGTACTTAGGTTTACACCTGGTACGAGTCATCACTCAAATGCTATGGTATCTGGGTTCACACCCGATACGAGTCATCTTTCGTTGCTATGGTACTCAGGTTCACACCCGGTATGAGTCACCACTCAATTTCTATGGTACTCAATTTCACACCCAATACAAGTCATCAATGAAATACTATGGTATTTGGGTCCCCCACACTCGACGCAAGTCATCTTTTTCAGATTCTATTAACCTTTTCACGATCCCCTTCAATAATTGTTAACAAGAAGAACCCTACTAACTACTAACTCCCTAGAGAACTGTATAACATTCCCATTTTACCCTATTTGCACTTTTCACATCCCTAATCGGTTGAAACAACTCTGGATTGATCTGAAAGCCTTAAGCACTTATGTGACCCGGTTAAAATAGGCGTCTTTTATCTTTATAGGATTATTGCTAAATATAACATAGGAGAGCTCCTACTGTTATCCTAAAGCAACAAGGCCTATAAAGAGAGACAGTTGTAGACACCCTAATTTTAACTAGGCCATTATCTGAGAAGACCCGACGTAATAAAGTTTGACTTTAAGTCTAATCAAGCACTAATTGTTCTATTTCAAATTAGAGTCCCGATTACTTTGCATTGAGTTTTGTTCAAAGTTTGAGTCCCATTTTTCGAGTCCCAGTTATTTCAAAATAGTCTTTTTATTTCAAGTTTGAGTCCTAGTATTCTAGGAAAAATCTCGAGTCCTTTTGATTTTCATTTTGAACCTAGTTTTTCTAATTTTAGTTAATGTCCCATAATTTCAAAATTAATCTTTTATTAGGCTAGGTTTTTGTGAAATAAGTCCTATGCTTTCAAAATTGAGTTGTTTTAGTTTTAATTTTAGAAAATTGAATCCTTCTAATTTTTAGTTTGACCATCTAGTCGACCGAGCCAGTTTTGTACTCCAACTACCTAGTCGACCGAAGGTCCTCGGGAGAAATCCCAGCTGTCTGGTTGACCGAACCAGCTAGTTCAAAATGGCTTGGTCGACTGAACCTCGAAAAATTGAGAAATCGCCCTCTCCTGGTAGACCCAGCCCTCAATTTTAAAAAATTGAATCCTTCTAATTTTTAGTTTGACCATCTAGTCGACTGAGCCATTTTTGTACTTCAACTACCTAGTCGACTAAGGGTCCTCGGGAGAAATCTCAGCTGTCTGGTCGACTGAATCAGCCAGTTCAAAATGGCTTGGTCAACCGAACCTCGAAAAATTGAGAAATCGCCCTCTCCTGGTCGACCCAACCCTCAGTTCAAAAGTCCCCTGGTCGACCGAACCATATGAGACTTGGTCGATCGAACCTATTTTGGTCGACCGGACCTCTCGGGTTGCCCTAATTTTTACCGCGATTAAATATTTTTTAAACAGGGTTAAAATGGTTTAAATGTCATTAAACTTTTCCAATAATTCCTAATAGGTCCCCAACGGTCATATTTTCTCCCATGCCTATATATATGAGATCATTTGAGAAAATTAGCATGGATTAGCTACTTTGATTAATGGAGAATTCTCTGAAAATCCAAAAGCCTATACTACTCATTTTTTAGCCTCATTCACTCATGCTTATTGTTTATTAGTGCCTACATCATTTGTTAGTGGATTGAGTGTGTGTTTGGAAAGGTTTGCTCTCCTTGTTCTATTTGCTTGACACGATTTTATTTGAGAGCAAAACCTAAGGATTCTTAGGGGACTTTGTTGATAAGTTTATCCTAAGAAGACTTTGTTAGATCTTCTAAGCTTGCACCTTCATTGCAAGATCTTGAGAAGATTGTATTTGTCTTTGGTTGCAAAAACTTTTCAAACACTTCCAAATATCTATTACACTTTTTATTTTGTAAAATATTTGAAGAGATATTTGTTTGTGTGATAGTGATCTTTGTTGCAATATTCTTTCACTCATATATTATTTTCTAAATACAAAGATCATATATATTTTGCAAAACCAAGCATATACATCATTTAGTACTTACATGCTTGAGATATTTTACTGATTGAAATACTTGAGATTTGACATCTTTGTGTGAACTTATTAGTTGAATATCTTGTGAAACAAAGATTGCTTGTTTGACACTCTCACGTACCCATTGCACTAATAGAAAATACCTTTGAGAGTTGAACTATCTGGACCACACTGAGCTTACATATTAAATCATATTGTGGTGTATGTTATTGCGCGCATTTGGGTACATATCTTCTTTACACGAAAGCACAATCACTATACCATCTGATTATATACACATTTGTTGTATTTCTAGGCACGGGCCTGAAGAGGGAGACTAGCCCTGGAATAGTCCCAAATTGGCTTAGACCCGGTTAGGAAAGCTAGGTGCGTCTTCCTGTTAAGGCGTGTAGGTTGAGGTCAGCCCCGCTAATTGACCTGGTTAAGGTTGAGGTCAGCCTTGTGTTAATTTGACCTGGTCGTAAATGGTGCCGCTCCACCCTTAAGTGAGCTATTAGTGGAATCCTCCGACTTGTGAGTTAGAGGCGAGGACGTAGGCACAGTTGGCCGAACCCCGATAACATATTCTGTGCCTTGTTTATATTTCTGTACTTTATATTTACCGCACATGTATGTTATGGTTTGAATGATGCGTTTGATTTAATTTCCACATCATTTTTATCTACGCATTTGGAATTGCATAAAAAGACCCTAGGTTTGTGTAACTGATTGTAGAATTAGTTGAACCTAGGAAGAAAGTTTAAAATTCCAATTCAACCCCCCCCCCCTCCTTGTGAATACACCAATTCTAACACTTAAGGTCATTTTTTTTTTTATTACTAGGTGGGTCAACTTGTGAAATTGGGATTTTGGGGGTCAAAATTGGAATGCATAAATTAGATCATATATTTTATTAAGAGGGGGCACGTGTCCAATGATTGTGAGGTACAAAGGAATGTGGAAAAAGTGTAGTAACTTAGATAATTATAGAAATTAAATAAAAAAGGTGTAGAGAAAAAGAAAAGTTCAAAAGGATGCAGCAGGGTCTCGTCTACGAATTGCCTACTTGGGCACATCGACGAGGACACGTGTCTCGTCGACAAAAAGAAACCGAGATGGGTGATTTTAGGGCCTGAAATTCTTCGATGAGGGTATAAGTTCGTCGACAAACTCCCTTCTTTCCTTCATCGATGATATGACATGGCTCATCGATGAGGCCACATGGCCAAAGGTCTATAAATAGCATAAAATCGAGATTCAGCAAGAGAAATTCATTTTTCTCTATTTTTCTCTCTCATGCTCGGTTTCTCTCCCCTTCTCTCAAGATTTGTGGCCTCGTTTCTCCCCATTTCGGTGATTAGAAGCCGCTACATTGATCCTGGGGAGATTCTCTACAAGTCTGCTGGAGTAAATTGTTGGTTTGACCAACTTGAGTACCATCCCAAAACCAGAGTATTTTAAGTATTACCAGGCTTACCTGAGTTTAGATTTTGTGTTGTTTGGAAATATACTGGTGTTTTGTGGAATAAATTAGGATGTTATGATTTCAGGACTAGGGTGTTTTTGGGACCCTGCAGGCATGGGTTGAGGACCCCAATAGATATTTTCTAAGAGCTCAAGTAAATTATAGTTTAGAAAATTACGGGTATGCAAGTTCAGGAAATATGAGTGAGATGATCTTCTAGGTATGTATGTATTATTACAGAATTTTGAGGATAGTACACTGAGGGCATGAGAGTGGAATTGGAGGCAAGCCTCCCAGCCAGTTCAGTAAGGGAAATATGCTATGCTAGTAAATTCAGAAATATTATCAGTAAATTATAGTATTTGTTTATTAAGGTATTGGGTATAAATTATACAGTTTTACATATTTCAGAACTTCAGTTTTATTAATTGTGCGGCCTAAGTAGATATTTTTTAGTACAAAATTTATATAGCTTTTCAGAATATCATGATTTACAGTGTTTTTGCATAGAAACATATTTTACTAAATTTTACAGAATTATGAATTACAATTTATATATAGACAGATATTTACCAGACAAATATTTTACAAATATTATACAGACAAGTATTTTACAGTATTTACAGAATGTCATGATTTCCAAGAACATAACACTCAGACTTTACAGATTATTCAGTCAGATATTACGGTTATTTCAGTTAGATATTATCGTTATTTTAGTAAGATATTATAGTATTTTCATATCAGATTTATAGTGTTATGATTATTTTGGAATCATGATGAAAATAGTAGGATATCTATAAAAATAGTATATATAGTATCAGAACCTGATGAATCAAGTTATGTTCAATTAGAAAAGCACGATACCGTTGCTAGTATAGATTAGAGTGTAACCACACATCGGGGATAGTGTGTGGATGGTTTCCGTTAACCATGCTTGGAGGGATTGAAGACTCCTTAGAAGACTAAGTTGAGGCAACCAGTTTGATGAGGTAGTTACCAGTTCCGTGCCTAGGAGAGGTTACAAGTTGGCCAGGCTAAGGATTGGTAGAGTTACAGTTGACTTACATGGTAGGCCAACCAGGATTAAGTCCCGCCTACAAACCGCACAATCCTGTCATGAGGGTTTAAATCATGATGTACAGTTTTCTAGGGTAAACACCTTAGTTATGCATATGTATATAGATTTACAGAATATCAGTAAATATAGTATGATACTAGAAGAATGAAAAAGTAGAAAGCTCAAATATTACAGTTATACTTTAAACTATGATAGATGCAAATTATATTGTGTATTGATTTACCAGCTTTTACAGTTTCAAATATTGTAAATATAGTATTTACGAAACTCAATCGCCACACACTAGTAATAGCATATTTCCTCTTACTGAGCATTGCCTCATCCTAATGATTTAACATTTTTCAGGTGATCCAGCTAGGCGAGCAGATCAGGCTCGCAGATAGAGAGATCTTTTGTACTGTCCTATTTATAGGGTAAGTGTATTCAGGGGATTGTATTTTTGAGTAGATGATACTGGGGTGATGTGTAAATATGTATGTATTTTTGGAAACACTAAATTCTAGTATTGTAAATATGGATGTATGACTATATGTTTTCTACTGCATAAGTGTGTCAATTTGTGTACAGGGATACCTCAGTGCCCATCTGGGACCTGAGATATTATAGTAGGTATTACAGGGGTATCAGAGTAATTTATATATATATATATATATATATATATATGATGTAATTTTTGGGGTTGTCGCTAAAAGCACCTGGAACACACATATAGAAAAGATATATACACAAAAAGGTGTAGATATAGGGTACAAAGAAATGTTGCAGTACAAATGAACATGGGGTTACATCCACATCCAAAGAAAAAAATACAAAAAAAAAAATAATTACAAAAATAAAAATACAAGTGCTCCAATCCTCAATTGCCAGCTGGAAGCATCTTCCCAAAGTCTTGCGCACAAAAGAAGCAACAAAGAGGGGATGTTAGCTAAAAATTCAAAAAATTTTAAAAAAATAAAAACAAAAATTCACATGGGAGAATGAAGAAATATTCCTTGACAGGTGTCCATTAGAGGGGAATTCTGTTGGAGGGGTATTTTGGCGCCAAAGCTTCACCTAGACTATAGTGACCTAGAGAATTATGGTATTTAAATAATGGAAGAAGGAGAAAAAGAAATTGTAATTTTAATACATAAATATGGCCTCGTCAACAAACACAAGGAGTTCGTCGATGAGTACACATGAGGGGCTCATCAACGGGGACATGTCTCGTCGACGAGAAGATACCAAGAGGATAACTGCCCATCTCTGAATTTCGTCGAGAAGAACAAATGTTCGTTGACGAACGACCTTCGTGATCTCATTGACGAGGTGACGTGACTCGTCGACGAAAGCCAATGTATAAATATACCCAAACTTCATTTTTGGCTAAAATTTAATGCACAGACTTTCCTTTCTCTCTCCTCTTCGGTTCCCTACCCTTCTCTCTTAATTTCTGGGTTCGTTCTTCGCTAGATCGACGATCCGAAGCCACCATGACACTCTTGGGAAAGTTCTCTACAAGTCTGTTGGAGTGGATCATCGGTGGGGCTAGTTTGAATTCCATCCCAGATTCGGGGTATGGCTTTCTATTTAGTATTTGACTTTCCTACAATTGTAGAAAATGTAATACTCATAGAAATACTGAATTTGTGTTATGAGAGATGTTGATTTTAGGGCATTGAACGGGGAACCCTACGGGTGCAGGATTGATATACTTTAGGGGCTCTTCAGGAATCAAGTAAGGGGATAAACTAAGCTAGTTGTTTTTATGAAAATATACGTATAATCTTACAATATTTAATTTTAGAAATATATATATATATATATATATAAGTATTATGTTTGGGAAAATACTGCTGTAGATGATGATATGTTTTTAATATGTGTAATACCCATTTTGTGTGGCATGAGTAGAATTTATTATGAATTACTGTTTTCTAGGAAAATATGAAATGATAGAAAGTTTTACTATGATATACCAGCGTACGGGCCGAGAGTTTTGATATGATACCGGCGTACGGGCTGAGCTTTAAATATGATATGACGGCGTATGGGCCAAGAATTTAATCTGATATGTAATACGGCGTATGGGTCATGAATGGTAAAATATGAAATGTCGGCGTACGGGTCGATGATTTTCACGTTATATATGCAAAATGATATGATGATATTAACTTGGAAATTATTATTATGAAATAGACATGTATCACTATTTGAAATATGTTATATGTTATCAGAACATGGTTGACTTGGTTTAGGCTTACACGTGCACGGTACCGTAGTTATGTGATCACGATCATCATGATGTTAGTGTTATTGCTTTCGTACGGGGTAGCGTGAGGATGGATAGTTGATGTGGTTTATTAAAGTGTTGGCGCCCCTGGTGTACGGACCAGGTCTAGCAGACCCATCGTACTTACATACATTTGCTTTCACTTGGCAGTGGTCAGCCAGCCATTGTCAGGTCTCGCCTTTGGGCCACACAACCCAGTCATGTGGGGGTAAGACATGATACCAACCAACTAACCTTCCAGGGTTGTTTTTGTATTATTATTATATGTGATGAATTATTTTTATGGAAATCGAGTACGTTCTATCATGATATGATTATATATGCTTCCCAGATATGATACATACAGTTTCACTAAATATGTTTATGTATGGTTTTATGTATAACACGAAAATACTCATGTTGTCACACACTGGTATTAGTTTATTTCCCTTATTGAGAGGTGTCTCACCCCCAAAATTATACAACATTTCATGAGCCCCAGGTAGGAGAGTGGATAAAGCTCTGCAGTATTAGAGTTCAGCCGCTTACCCTATCTGAAGGGTAAGCATATTGCTAGGGTCTGACGGATTTTTGGGTGACGACCCTATGCCACTTTTGGACATTTTTGGGTTATGTGTATTTTTATGATATATGTAGTAAATTCTGGTATTGTACTGATTTGGTTTTGTGGTATGTATATGATGTTATGTTTCCTGCTGCTTAGGTTTCCGTGTTGAATTTCTTATGTATCCCTGGTACCCACGGGTTCAGGTTGATTATGATCTGCTAGGTTTATTATATTAGTTTTATTATCATGGAAAAAAATGATAAAAATAAGCAGGTCATTACACAGACTCCATATAAATAGGGAGTCTCGCACTGTAGAAGGGGGAGACAATTAGAGAATTGCAAAAAAGAGATTCTTCAGAAATTAAGGGAGGAAATCAAAGAGTACAATAAGGAAATTCTACAGAAATTGAGACAAAAAAAAAAAGGAGAGAAAGCAATTTCAGAAGAGTATTTTGCAAAAATTGAGAGAAAAAGGAGAGGAAAAACTCTGTGGAAAATTAGAAAGCATCAGAGAGAACTGAGGAATAAGAAAGAAAAGGAGATAGAGAGAAGTAAGGGAAGGCTCCGTAGAATTAAGATAGTAGAGAGCTGATAGCAGCCAAGAGGCATTCCGTGGTGCCTCCCTACCCAGAACTTGGAGACCAATTTAGAAACTTATAGAGGGGAAGATACCTAGACACACTGACAGACACAGAAGGAGGGAGAAGACTAGAGGAGAAAGAGATTAAAAGTAAAATTAGTGGTTTTCCTCCCTATTTTCTAAGATTTATATGCACTACGAATGAAATTAATTAATGCAGGTGTCCTTGCCTAAGCCCTAGGTTCACCCCCAAACCTGAACCAAGTCACCCAAGAACTCCATCTCTAAACCCAAACCCGAACTCAAGTTCAAACCCTAGGACCCGGAACAAACCCCTTTAACCAGACTCGAGACCCAACTTTTCTTTTAAGTCAAACCCAAAAACTCTTTTCTAACTAAAGACCCAAACCCATTCAAGAAAGCCACCAGAGCCCATTTGTTTTTTAAAAAACCCTAAGCCCATTTGAAAATTTACCTCTAACCCATTTTGTTTTAAAATTTACCCGGGCCAAACCCATTTGACAAAACCACCTGAGCCCATTTGTTTTTTTTTTTTTTTTTTAACCCCTCGAAGCCCATTTCTCTTTTGAACCCAAGCTTGTTGTTAAAGGTGATCTAAGCCCATTTTCAAAATGACTAAAGCCCACCAAAACCAACACTGAGCTCACTGAACTTGACTTGGGTTTAACCGCGTCATATAACCCACCAGGTTGACTCGCGTAAGTCAACCTGGCCTCTAGTCACTAGGTTGAGGCAAGTTCACTCATCTTCAACCCCAACCCTGCAGCCAGATCCTAAACCTAAACTTGCAAACTAAAACCCTAACTTTTCAAACCAGAAGCCCTAAAGCTACAAAATTAGTACCAAAATCATCATAAGAATCAGGAACAATTCTCAAACACATCCAGATCTCACAGGCAGATTATAGGAATGAAAATGAAAAGAAAAAATGGGGGGTTGAATACTTAGCTTTTAAACCAGATCGAGCCCCCATTAGGACTTTGCACCCGATTGTACACCCTTATGAACCTCCTCGGTTGTTCAGATTAAACTGCAAACTTCAGCTTCATAGAGAGAGATAGAGGAAGAGAGAGTTGCAGAGAGGCTAGGGCTCTCAGTTCTGAGTTGCAAAGGAAGAACAGAAAGTAGAGAAGTAGAGAGCATGGAGAGAGAGTTAGGGTCTCAGGTCTTAGAGTTATAGAGAGAAATAGAGAGAGAGAGAGAGAGAGAGAGAGAGAGAGAGAGAGAGAGAGAGAGAGAGAGAGAGAGAGAGAGAGCTTATAATCAAGTGAGAGTAAAAGAGATTTGCAGAGGAGGGGCTAGGGCTTCGGATATGAGTTTCATGCTTTCTGGATAAAGGAAGGGCTGAGAGTGATGTTCTAGGGTTTCGCCTAGAGCCGAGGTTTGAGAGAGGTGAGGAGATTGAGGAAGGTGAGGAGATTATGAGAGGTAAGAGAATGGATTGAATAAGGAAGGAGAAATATAAACCCTGCTGAGAGTGATGTTCTAGGGTTTCACCTAGAACCGAGGCTTGAGAGAGGTGAGGAGATTGAGGAAGGTGAGGAGATTGAGAGAGGTAAGAGAATGGATCGAATAAGGAAGGAGAAACAGAAACCCTTTGTTGAGATGCAGAGAAGGAGAAAGAGAAGACGGAGGGAGAAAGAAAAGAGATTGCAGAGAGTACAAAAGAAAGAAAAGAGAGAGAGAGAGAGAGAGAGAGAGAGAGAGAGAATTCAAAATGAGAAAAAAAAAATAATTTTGGTTTAAGTATCATTTGCACTGAGACCGTAGGATTCGAGCATGTGGCACTCCTTCGCTCATCCGATCAGTAGGCCACGTGGTTCTTTCAGAGTTGTTGGATTTGTGCTTGCTATTCACGCTTCAGATGAAGCCATGTTAGCAATCCGCATCGATCAAATCTCCACTGTTGGATCTCGCCTCCCAACAAGGGCTACGATCACACCATGTCAGAAGTCAGCACCGATGTCCAATCCTCCACCCGCCAGTTGACACGCGGTTTGCTCCCTACCACGCGTTCAAAGGGCGACTTAGCTAAATCCCAATCGTTCGTGATGTGTTTCTTTGGAACTATGAAGATTTCGCCACGTCATAGATCCTTGCCCAGTCTCCTACAAAACGTGCGATTTGTGTCTTCAGCATACATTCTTGATCAACCCACCTCATCCATCCTCACCCACACTCGCCCCTCCTATCATTGCAAGACATGTGGCTCTAGCCCTCACCTGACCTTAAATCGGTTACCCCCTACTCGTTGATTGGTTCCCGAGAACCATTGACCCCAAACTGGTTCCTTCTGACCCAATTTTCCCCTAAACTCGCTCCCAACCTATTTTTCCTCATGTTATTTATTATATTATATTATTTAAATATTTAATAATTCACCCAAAATTCAGAAAAACCATAGAAAATCAGAAAAAATATTTTAAAAATTCAAAAAAAATCCCAGAAAATTCAGAGGAAATTAGGAAAAATTCTGAAAAAATATTTTTGACTCGATTTTTGTATTTTTTTTTTATTAATTTTATTTTTTTTATCTAATTAAAAATTTTGGAAAATATGGAAAAATTAAAAAAATATTATAAAAAATAGAGAAAAATTAGGAAAATATTTTGAAATTTGAAAATCATTTTTGGCATCCTCTTTTATCTTGAATGATTTCCAAAACCTCCCAAAAAAGTCTTTTTCATACTTAGAAAAAATTCTATTAAATTTCAAAATTTTGGGGAGTGTATTTTGTAAAGTATCTTCTTAATTTTCATCCCGATGATTTTAAACAAAAGGCATGAGCTTTTTCAAACTCTCTGTGACCTAATTTATGAGGGAATACTTATATGGTATTCAATGTTGTGTAACTTTTGTAAAGGGAGCAATTTAAAAGGCTATTAAACATAATTTGAGGGATAATTTTCGATTAATCAGGTACTGTCATGCCCCGAACCTGTGGATGGGTCCCAGGTGTGATTTTAATAACCTAACCTGTCTTTGTATCATTTAAAACATACATGATACTATACTGGATGAGGGTCCGACCCCGTGGGGTAAACTTAAACCCTATACACATTCACATACATATCCATACACACCAAATACGCAGCGGAAATATTCTTTCTAATACATATATCGTACCATACTAGTGTCTATACATGACTAGAATCTACATTCCAAAATACCATACATACCCAGGGTGTCTACAAAACCCAACCATGACATCCCGGTTATAAAATCTGTACTTACATAAGCACTCTATGTAGCTAACCGACACCCATGCTCCCGAATGTTAGGAGGTTAGTTTCGGCTACCCGATGGATCTGAAAAGTATTTGTATATTCGGGGTGAGACACCTCTTAGTAAGGACGAAAGTAGGTTATATCAGTGTGTGGCATACAAGTGTTACTTCGACATAAAACATAACACGATACAGTTCCAGTACTTTCACAATCCAGTTCCAGTACATACGATATCAAACATATGGTCAGTGTCGTCACACTCAAGTACTCAATATCCTGTAATAATCGAAGCCTCATGGCGATATCATGCTAATACGGTATCCACTCACACCCATCGGTGACCAACCGAAACAAACAGGTGATATTTCACACCCTCGAATATAGAGCCGGACACTCTTACCCATGGTAATTAGCCGAGACATGGCGTCAGCGTACGGTAATTAGCCGCCCCTAGCTGATTTACAAAACTTGAAAAAATTTGGAAATATGAGCGTACGGTAATTAGCCGCCCCTAACTGTTTTACAAAACCTTGGAACATTTTACATACAACATTCCATTCCACACTTATTTGAGTATACAACAAATCATATCGTTTTCAATTCTAGAAATACATTTTAATACAAATATAGGTACGGTCATCTCAATACTACACTTTTATACAACATACAATTTTCCAACAGAAATAGAGATGATACCTGAAACCCCAAATTTTCCCAAAAATTGTAACCCAAAATCTCGCATTTTTACCTGATAGATTTTCCCAAATAAGTAACCAAAACATACATATGATCGTAAACTATAGGTTTACCGATCCCGATTTTAAAAATAACTAATATAAACAGAATCTCCTTACCTTTTCCCGAATACCAAAATACAAACTTTACGACTCCAAAACTATGAACTGAGTTCCCAAAACCTAAACATCCAAGAATTATACTTCATTATAATTCTTACTACTACATATATACCGAAACAAAACTGAAATCGAACCCTTACCTCGGTTTTAGGTCAAAACCCAAAAATCCTCGAAATGACTTTTCGATCCGCTAAAAATGTAGAGGTTCCTCCCCTGATCCAAGAAGTAACGTCGGATCGTTGAATCAAGTGACGAACAGTGAAGGATCGAAGAGAGAAGGAGAGATTCCGTTGGTTCTAGAGAGAGAGAGAGAGAGAGAGAGAGAGAGAGAGGTTTTTTGGTTTCTTAGCAATAAAGCAAGTGAAAAAGATATTTATAATCCTTTGACTCGGCCAGCCTCATTAATGAGCCGCAGAAGGAAGTTCGTCAATGCCAAGGTGGCCTCGTCGATGAGCCTGATATTTCAAGATCTCCCAAAATCTCACGACGTCTCCTCGTCGACGAGCTACTGAATCTCATTGCCGAGCTAAACAAGAAACTTCGTAGATGAGCAAAGGAGCCTCGTCGATGAGCCCTGCAAATTTTTACCTTCTAAATTTCCTTCTCTTTTCCTCATTTATTTCATATACCTATCTCAGGTTGGGTTCTTATGGGTACCGTTCGTAGGATGGGCATGTAGGGGGTGCTAGTACCATTCCCTCACGTAATCGAACAACCGATCCCAGCTTTGGTAATGCAAAGCGATTCTACCCATAATTGGGTAGTAATCAAGTGTTCTAACCACACACCATGTTTTCCACGAAAATATTAAAATCACCTTTTTCAGTTCGCATCAATCCCTGGGGCAACCTTCATTCTGCGTGGGGTCGTCGTGACACCTAGTATGGATAGCAATCATTGCTGTTTACATTTCCATGGAATTAATCCCTAATGTTTCCACTGTGATACTCTGACTTTTAACAATCAAGTCATCGCAGTACTTACATAGACACCATTCTTTCATAAGTAGCCATTAAAACAAAGGTGTAATTTATTCCAAATTGTTGGGTTTCCTTCCTTGTGGGGCCTATGCCTTTTGGAAAGGTGTTTTTTTTATTGAGTTGGATTCTCAAGGAAGCATGGAAGTTGCTGCCTTGCATTTTTCCGAAGGTCTCATGCACACCAGCTGCCCCTTCATCTCCTTTTCTCCTTTTTTGTTTATTTACAGCAGCAAGGGGCTCCTCAATTTTGTCTCTATTTTTTCTGTTTTCACTCATGTCTACAACTCTAGCACCTCACTCCAACAACCACACTGGTAATCTTCTTTGCTGCAGCAACCTGCTGCTGCTGTTCCGGTTGTGTATTTATAGCATATTGGTATTTCTTTGATTGTTCTCATTTCGGTTGGTTCTTTGGAGCTTTGTTTAGAATATTTGGTGAGGTCTTTCCATATTTCTATATTTATTTATACACTCTTGTGTATTTTTAAGGCTTATGTCTTTTGTATCCACTTTGTACAACATTTTTTGGTGATAGTGGATTTGGACCGTCGAGCCCTGTGGACGTACCTCAACATTTGAGGGAACCACGTTAAATTTCTTGTGTCTTATTTTTATTTATCATTTGCATTGCTCCATTGATTTACTTGTGGGAATTTTTCGTACAAATTTTTTTTCCCAACAAGTGGTATCAGAGCTGTGTTATTTGTACGCATTAAATTTGTGTAAATCATAGATGGTAATGTTGGCCGTATGATTAGCTTCAATGGAAGCAATTGGGTAACTTGGAAAACAAAAATGCAAGATCTTTTATTTTGCAAAGATTTGGATGAGCCTATTGAGGGTGATTGCCAAAAGCCTAAAGACATGAGTGATGATGAGTGAAATAGGCTTAATAGGAAAACCGTTGGTGTTATCCAGCAATGGATTGGTGATAGTGTTTTTCATTATGTTTCTACCGAAACTTCGGCACATGAATTGTGGAAAAAATTAGAAAGTCTTTAAGATAGAAACTCAGCTACAAATAAAGCTTTTCTTTTATGAAAATTGGTGAACTTGAAATATAAAGATGGTGGTCTTATTACCGAGCATTTGAATGAGATGAAAAATATTATCAATCAGCTTGCTACTATGAAAATAGTTTTTTTATGATGAATTGCAAGCATTAATGCTTTTAGCTTTTTTTCGGAAAGTTGGGAGACTTTGATTGTGACAGTTAGTAATTTGGCTCTCGATGGAATTGTTACTATGAACCAAGTAACTAGCAACTTGTTGAATGAAGAAATTAGAAGAAAATCAGTTGATTCTTCTCATTCAGAGGCACTTGTGATAGAAAACCAGGGGAGAGGTAGAAGCAAAAGCAGATATTCTCACTGCAATGATAAATTAAGAGGCCGGTCCAGCTTAGTTTCGAAAAAAGATATTGAGTGCCACTATTGTCATAAAAAAGGGCACATGAAGTGGGAGTGTAAAAAATTGAAATTCAAGGAGAAAAACAAAGAGAAAAATTTTGAGAAAAAGCATGAAGACTCAACTTCAGTTGCATCTGATGGTGATCTCATAGATGTTTGTGATGAAAGTTGCATTAATTTGACAAGTCAAAAGACTGATTGGGTTATTGATTTTGGTGCGTCATTCCATGTCACTTCTCGGGTAGATTTCTTCACTTCTTATTCCAAAAGAAATTATGGAGTTGATTGGATGGGAAATGAAGGTCTGTCGAAAATTGTTGGCATGGGAAATGTTTGTTTGGAAACAAATTTAGGATGCAAGTTGGTGCTCAAAGATGTGAGACATGTACCAAATATTCGACTAAATTTGATATCTACCGGAAAGCTTGATGATGAAGGATTTGACAACCATTTTGGTGATGGAAAATGGAAGCTCACAAAGGGTAATTTGGTGGTGGCTAAAGGCAAGAAGACTAGTACACTTTATATGATGCAAGGTAAAATTGGTAGTGGTGTTGTGAATGCAATTGAGAGTCACTCTTCCACCGATTTGCGGCATAAGCAGCTTGGGCTCATGAGTGAAAAGGAATGTAGTTTTTGTTCAAAAAGAAGCTCCTATCCGGGTTAAAAGGTACCTCTTTTAAAGCTTGTGTTCATTGTTTGGCCAGTAAGCAACATAGAGCTCCTTTTCATACAAAGTTTGTTACTAAAAAATCTAATGTTTTAGATTTGATACATTCAGATGTATGTGGTCCTTTGAAAGTTAAATCTCATGGTAGTGCACTTTATTTTGTTACCTTTATTGATGATTGTTTAAGAAAAGTTTGGGCTTACACTCTGAAGACTAAAGATCAAGTTTTAGATGTGTTTAAGCATTTTTCAAGTTAAAGTTGAAAGGGAGACTGGAAAGAAGGTGAAATGTGTGTGCTCAAATAATGGTGGAGAGTAAATTAGCCCATTTGATGCATATTGTTACAGCCAAGGAATTAGACATCAAAAGATCGTCAAGAAAACCCCTCAACAAAATGGTATTGCCGAAAGGATGAACTGCACTATACTGGAGAGAATAAGATGTATGCTATCTCATGCGATGTTGCCAAAATCATTTTGGGGTGAAGCAATAAGTACGACGGTGGACTTGATTAATTTGTCTCCTTCATCTCCTCTACTTGGTGAAGTTCCCAAAAAAAATTGGAAAGGTAAGGATGTCACTTATGATCACTTGAAAGTGTTTGGTTGTCGTGCATTTGTTCACATTCCAAAAATGAAAAATCCAAACTTGATGACAAGACATTGCAATATATTTTTCTTGGCTATGGGCATGATAAATTTGGATACAGATTGTGGGATCCGGTTGACAAGAAAATTGTTAGAAGCCGAGATGTTGTATTTTTTGAAGATCAAACAATTGAAAATTTTGGCACGGTTGAGTAACCACAATCTAATGGGAATGATTTTGTTGACTTAGATTTACCTTCTCCACCTTTGGCACATGATGAAAATTTAGAAGATGTTCTTCCACCTCTTGAAGATGTTGGAAATGATAAAATTCCTAGTGATGTTGAAGATGAAATTGAGGGGAAGCAACAAGTTCAAGAGCAAACTCCATTGAGAAGGTCTTCAAGAGAGCCAAGACCTTCAACTAATTATCCATCAAGTGACTATGTTACTCTAATAAATCAAGGGGAACCCGAAAGCTATCAAGAAGCCATGAACCATGAAAATGAAGTTGAATGGATGGAGGCTATGCAAGAGGAAATGAATTTCATAGTTGACAATCACACTTATGATTTGGTTAAACTTCCTCCTAGAAAGAAAGCTTTCAAAAATAAATGGGTGTTTAGGCTGAAAAATGATGGAAAGAATCTTCAGTACAAGGTTAGGCTTGTGGTAAAAAGCTTTGGTCAGAAAAAGGGAATTGACTTTGATGAGATATTCTCACCGGTTGTGAAGATGTCATCTATTCGGGTTATTCTTGGCATGGCAGCATACTTGAATTTAGAAGTTGAGCAACTAGATGTGAAAACCGCTATCTTACATGGTGACTTAGAAAATGAAATTTACATGGAACAACCTGAAGGCTTCAAACAAAAAGTAAAAGAGAATTTAGTGTGCAAATTAAAGAAAAGTTTGTATGGGTTGAAGCAAGCACCAAGGAGATGGTACAAGAAATTTGATTCTATCATGGTTACTCAAAAACCTCTTCGAATGATTGTGTGTTTCTAAAAAAATTTTCAGCATGGTACTTATATTATTCTCTTAATCTATGTTGATGATATGCGCATTGTAGGACAGGACTTCTCTAAGATTGACAAGTTGAAGTTGGAGTTGAGCAAGTCTTTTTCTATGAAAGACCTGGGACCAGCAAAGCAAATTCTTGGCATGAGAATTGTTCATGATTGTGAAAAAGGGCAAATTTGATTGTCTCAAGAAAGTTACATTGAAAAAGTGCTTGTGAGATTCAAAATGGATAAAGCAAAACCCGTTGGTTGCCCATTTGCTAGTCACTTCAAGCTTTGTACAAAATAAAGTCCTACAAGTGAGAAAGACAAGGAAGAGATGAACAAAATTCCCTATGCTTCCGCAGTTGGTTCCTTAATGTATGTAATGGTTTGCACAAGACCGGATTTACCTTATGCTATTGGAGTTGTTAGTCGGTTTCTCTCTAATCCAGGAAAGGAGCATTGGTTAGTAGTAAAATGGATTCTCCGATACCTTAGAGGTACTTCAAAGGTGTGTTTGTGCTTTGGAAATGGTAAATCTACGCTCCATGGATTCACGAATGCCAACATGGTTGGTGATGTTGATTCTAGAAAATCCACTTTGGGTTATTTGATGACTTTTACAGGGGGAGCTGTGGCATGACAATCTAAATTACAGAAATGTGTTGCTCTATCTACTACGGAAGCCAAGTTTATAGCCACTACAAAAGCTTGCAAAGAATTACTTTGGTTGAAGAGATTCTTGAAAGAGTTGGGCATGAAACAACAAAGGTATGTTCTTTATTGTGATAGCCAAAGTGTAATTCATTTGAGTAAGATTCTATCTTCCATTCAAAGTCAAAACATATTGATATTAGATATCATTGGATTCGAGATATGTTGGATAAGAAATTGTTGGAACTTAACAAAATTCACACTGATGATAATGATTCAGATATGATGACAAAAGCATTAACTAGAGTCAAGCATGTGAAGTGTCAAGTTTTGGCCGGATTGGTGGAGTTGTCCCCAAAAGTCAGGAGGGGGAGATTTGTTGGGTTTCCCTCCTTGTTGGGCCTATGCCTTTTGGAAAGGTGTTTTTTTATTGAGTTGGCTTCTCAAGGAAGCATGGCAGCTGCTGCCTAGCATTTTTCCAAAGGTCTCACGCACACCAGCCCCTTTCATCTCCTTTTCTCCTTTTTTGTCTACTTGCAGCAGCAAGGGGCTCCTAAGTTTTTTCTCTATTTTTTCTGTTTTCACTCACATCTGCAGCTCCATCACCTCACTCCAGCAACCGCACTAGTCGTCTTCTTTGCTGCAACAACCTGCTGTTGCTGTTCCGGCTGTGTATTTACAGCATATTGGTATTTCTTTGATTGTGCTCATTTTGGTTGGTTCTTTGGAACTTTGTTCAGAATATTTGGTGAGGTCTTTCCATCTTACTATATTTATTTATACATTCTAGTGTATTTGTAAGGCTTATACCTTTTGTATTTACTTTGTACAACATTTTTTGGTGATAGTAGATTTGGATCGCCATGCCCCGTGGACATATTTCAACATTTGAGAGAATCACGTTAAATTTCTTGTATCTTATTTTTATTTATCATTTGCATTACTCCATTAATGTACTTGTGGAAATTATTCTAATTAAAATTTTTTCCCAACACAAATTTGGTAATCGGTTTAATGCAGCGGCTCCTCTCCTCTGCTCCATGATGGTAGTCTCCAGGCTCCAGCAGTATGCCATGTGGCAATTTGAGTGATTAACAAACAGGATTTTACCATTCCCTCGCTCACCAAAGCATGGTCTTAGCCTCCAAAAAAATAAGTTAACGTTGTTTGCTCTGATATGTCTTCGTTGCATGCCCAGATGCAGCTATTTGGACAAAGGAATTGAGCTGGTTTATTTCCTTCAATACACGTTCATCATCATCAAGCTTTCCCTGTCAAGTGATGAAGTTCAACAAATAAATTCCATAATACTCTACTGGCTTCTTACAGCCAACCCATTCAATAGATCATTAAACATAGGTGCCCTTAAATACGTCCCAGAACGCCTCAATCCCTAAGAATCCAATTGCACAGAGCCATCCTGTTCATGGGCGCTCCCCAAATTTTGCCATTTTCTACTCTTTCTGAACCTATTTGGATGAAGATGAAGAGGAAGATGATGATGATGATGATGATTATGAAAAGGAAGCTGAGCTTCTCATTGTCCCCAGACTGGTCCACCATGCCCTCCGCAAAGTGCATCTTCTTCTTCTTCCTCCCAGCACCAAGAAACATGAAAACCCGCAAACATGCCAGAAACAGATTAAAAAATAGATAATTGGAATTTTCAGTAAATATACCAGAAGAGTATGAGAAGATGGGACTGGTTGGGAGTTCTAGGAGATTTGGCTGATTCGGAATTGGGCCTTCTACCAATGAAAATGAGAACTTACAATCCTAGAAACAGCTTGGCCGGTGAAAAGCGCAGGTATTTCCCTTTTTTAATGATAAGAATAAGTTGGTTGTGAGAAGCTACAGCTTGAAGAATATATATGGAATTTATCTGCAGTGCTTCATCTCTCGATGGAGAAAGCTTGATGAACATCTTCAAACAAATTGACTTGATTCCCTCACCACTTTACCTAAAAGCTAAATCAATCTCTTGGTAACCAACGCTGATCCCATGTTAGGTTACCACTTCACCTAAAAGCTTAAACTATTAATTTGTGGATCAATAAAGTATATCAAGCTTTAACATCCTTGTTACTCCATCCACAGCTAGGCTTGCAGACAAAACATAACCAAAAACTTGTTTTTTGGTGGGATAAACAACCGTGTTTTGGTGAGTGAGGCAATGGCTAAGTCCTGTTTGTTAATTACTCCAATTGCCACATGGCACACTGCAGGAGGCGCAGAGGATCACCGTCCTCTGCTCCCTACGAAGGAAAGGGGCCACGGCCTAGGTCTGAGCAGGACATTCAGTCATCAAAACTGAGTTAGGCACCTTTGGATGAGTCATATGCAGACTAATATCCAACAACAGACAGACTAATTTAAAATGCAGTCGCACCTGGACCAAAAAGAGGCCGTTCGATTTGAAGCATAATCCCATAAAATTTAAAAGAAAAGGGAAAAAGAAAAGGCAAAAGAACACATCACAATATTTGAATAACAATGTAAGTTTAACTGAATGCAAAACTCTGTAAAATATTAATATACGTGAATTAGCAATATAAACAAAGCAAAATGGATTTGTGTGAATACATTACAAAACACAATAAATTGTACCACCTCCCCAGAATATTGAAACAAACCCCTCTGTACTGCTGATATATACAAATATTTCTTAATAACAGGGTGTCCCAGGTCACAAGGCTCCCACTTCGTGAGTGTAGGGGATTATAAAAACACAATAAATTGTACTACTTTCCCAGAATATTGAAACAAGCCCCTCTGTACTGCTGTGCTGATATATACAGATATTTCTTGAAAACAGGGTGTCCCAGGTTACAGTGTATGCAGCCTCACTTTACTTTTATGCAGAGAGGCTGATTCCTTGGACTTGAACCCATGACCAACGGGTCAAAAAGGAGCAATCTTTCCTATGATCCAAGGCCTGCCCTCGCAGATTTTTCTTGTTAAAAGGGGAAAAAGATCCATAAACAAGGACAAGATATCCTTTCAAAAGAAAGAAGAAAAATAAAACAACAAAAAAATAAGCCAAAAGCTAAAAGAATACACAACATTCAGAACCTCTAGATCGCATTGAGTAAAATGAGTAAGATCTTTCCGTTGATCCAAGGCCTGCCCTCATAGATTTTTCTTGATAAAAGGGGAAAAAGATTCATAAACAAGGACAAGATGTCCTTCTAAAAGAAAGAAGAAAAATATAAAATAAAATAAAAAAACGCCAAAAGCTAAAAGAATGCACAACATTCAGAACCTCTAGATCCCATTGTGTAAAATGAGTAAGATTTTAAATTAAATGGGAAAGCATTCCAGAAGGGAGTCACTTTAAACTAGATTCCAAGTTCCAACAAATGCAGTTTCATTTAGTAGTCACATCACAGTAGGGAACAAGTCATATCTATTCAAGGATAATATGTAGTTTGCTCTTACTGCGATTCAGAACAATACACAACTTCCCATTGAATTGACTAACAATCTGACATGGTTACATATGAAGTAGTACCACAAATCAAAAGAATTTTAGAAGTGGGAAAAACTACGACATTTTTTAGCTGCAGATTGCCTGCTTGGCTCCAAAGATTTAAGAACTATGGCAGTTATCTCACGAGCACATGAATACACAGAATGACACACTATAATCAACCCTGTACCTCGGAAACTGTAGCAGTCGAGTTATTTGCTCCTTGTTGAATTAAAGCCGTGCAGATTATGCAGTTAAGGTGATCTCTGCAACAAATTGGTCAACGACACAGGAAAGAACCCATAATCTGGGGTGCATTCACAATTTCACATCCTTGATATTCCCTTACCCTCTTGGCATCCTTGTTAGCATGTCTGTGTTATTTGTAACTCTTATACTTTAAGAAAAGAATGAAGAAGGAAAAACATGAAGGAGGCAGCACAGCAGATTTGTCGACAAGGAGCTATATTCATCGACGAGGAGACAGCAAAAGCTCGTCGACGAAGGCTCTAAATTTCGTCGACGAGTAATTATCGAGAGCAGGTGATTTCAAATTTCTAGATTCGTCGACGAAAGTCCTGTGTTCGTTGACAAAGTGTCTTCTTGGTCTCGTCGACGACACCCTGTATTCTTCAACGAGAGACGCCTGGGCTACGAGCATTTTTTCAAAATTTTTGAATTTTGAATGTTGGGTGGTTGGGCAAATGGGGGAAACCTCTGAGAAACTTAATATATGTTATTATGGGCATATATGAGTAGAGAGTTGATCATTTTGAGAAGTGTATTGTGTACATCTTGATTTTTTAGTGAAAAATTTGTGTGTCATTGCTTCCGTGGATGTAGGTTTTGCCGAACTACGTTAAATCTTTGTGTTGTCATTCTGATTGTGTATTTTTATTCACTTGTTGTTTTTATTTTCATTGTGCATCTTCATTATCCAATCCGACCATTATCACAACAAATTGGTATCAAAGCGAAGTTGTTATGGCATCGGGATCGTCTTCTGCAAGGTTTGACATTGTTAAATTTGATGGAATCGAAAACTTTGGGTTTATGGATGAGGTGAGTGAAGGACATTCTTGTGCAACAAGGAATGGCTAAGGCTCTGCTTGATACTCAACCGGAAGGAATAGATGAGACAACATGGGTAGATTTGAAAGCAAAGGCAGTGTCTACAATACGCTTAAGTTTGGCTGACGAAATTCTCTATCAGGTGATGGAGGAGGATTCTCCAACTGCTATCTGGAGAAAGTTAGAAAGTCGGTACATGTCTAAATCTTTCAATAACAAACTTTTTCTTAAGCAGCGTTTATATTGGCATAAGATGGTAGAAGGGTCTAGTCTAGATCAACACATCAATGCTTTTAATCAAATCATAAGTGATCTTATGAGAGTTGATGTGAAGTTTGATAAGGATGATAAGGCTTTGATGTTGTTAAATTCCTTGCCCTTAACTCATACCTTTGAAAATCTTGTGACTACTCTTACATGGGGAAAAGAAACTCTTGATTTAGAAGAGGTAACAAGTGCCTTGTTAAATTTTCATCAAAGATTGAAGATTTGTGATGAAGGAGACGGACTTGTGATAAAAGGTAGTAATGAGCGAGGCAAAGGAAAGTTTAAGAATGGGTCTAATCAGAAATCCCGAAATCAATCCAAGAAGAAGAAGGAAATCCTGTGTTATAAATGCGGTAAAAAGGGGCATGTGAAACCAAAGTGTCTAGATTAGAAGAACAGAAATGCTAATAAGCATGAAGAGATTTCAAAATCTGTGAATGTTGTTCAAGAAGAGGATTCAGTAGATGGTGATGTTCTATCAGTTTCATCGGAGTCAGATATTCTAATGAACTCTTGGATACTTGACTCGACATGTTCTTATACATGACTCCAAACAAGGAGTGGTTCAGCACTTAGAGGTTAGTAAACTTTGCATCAGTTCTTATGGGTAATGATGCTTCTTGTAAGATCTTTGGCATAGGAAATGTAAAGATAAAAATGTTTGATGGTGCTGTAAGAACATTGTGTAATGTAAGACATATACCTGAGTTGAGAAAGGGCCTGATATCAATCACTTGGCACTTTGGATTGTAATGGCTTCAATTACAAGTCTAAAGGTGGAGTCTTAAAGGTGTTAAAAGGTAATTTGACTATAATGAAAGGGCAGAAACTGGATGGAAATATCTACATGTTGCAGGGAACTACTGTTGTAGGTGGAATTGCAGCTGTGGATGCTGAATCAGATGAGACTATCTTGTGGCATATGCATCTTGGGCATATAGGAGAACATGGCATGAAAGAACTACACAAAAGAAATTTGTTGAAGGGTTTGAAATCATGTCAGTTGGAATTTTGTAGATTTTGTGTTCTTGGAAAACAGAATAAAGCAAAATTCAGTTCAGCTACTCATAAGACGAAAGGAATTCTTAACTATGTACATTCAGATGTTTGGGGCCCAGTTAGAGTTGCATCAAAGGGTGGACATGTGTATTACGTGAGTTTCATTTATGATTACTCACGAAAGGTTTGGGTTTACTTCATGCGTCACTAATCTAGTACGTTTGCCAAGTTTAAGATTTGGAAGGCTAAAGTGGAAAACCCGACAGGGAGAAGAATCAAATACTTAAGGTTGAATAATGGGACTGAGTACGCTGATTCTCGGTTTATGGAATTTTTTTGTGGAGCAAGGCATTAAGAGAAATTTTACAGTTCGCCGAACACCTCAGGAAAATGGTGTGGCAGAACGGATGAACCGAACTCTTGCTGATAGGGCTTGGTGTCTCAGATTGAATGCAAGGCTACTAAAGAATTTCTTGGCCGAGGCAGTTAGTATGACTTGTTTTCTAGTAAACCGATCACCAAGGGCATCACTAGCAGGTAAAGTGGTGGAAGAGGTTCGGACGGGAAATGCAGTAGACTATTCCGGATTGAAGGTATTCGGGTGTCTAGCCTATGTCCACGTGTCTAGTAAAGAGAGGTCTAAGCTTGATCTAAAGTCTTGTCGTTGCATCTTCTTGGGGTATCCAGAGGGTGTGAAGCAGTATAAGCTGTGGGACCTAGTGGCAAACAAGGTGGTGATCAGTAGAGATGTAGTCTTTGATGAGAAGGCTATAGTGAAGCGCACTCAAGAGTTTGATGATCAGAAACAGGAGCCAGAAAGCGGAGGTAATGATGAACATAGTGTGCAGGTGGAGTTGGAAGCCCAGGGCAACGAAAATGATCATGGTCCCATGGTTGCAGGGAGCTGTAGCTCGGAAAATTAGCAAGTCGACGATATTCCTATACGGAGATCCAGATGCACTATCAGGGCTCCATCAAGGTATGGTTTTGATGAATTAGTATCTTATGCTTTTCTTACTTGTTGCAAAGATCCAACTACCTTTCAAGAGGCAGTACACAGCCAGGAGAGAGATAGGTGGATGGAAGCAATGATTGAGGAGATGAAATCTTTACATAAAAACAAAACTTGGGACTTGGTGGAGCTTCCTAATGGAAAGAGACCGATAGGGTGCAAATGGGTGTATAGGAAGAAGGAAACAATTTCAGAAAAGGAAGGAGAAAAATTCAAGGTACAGTTGGTGGAAAAAGGATACTCATAGAAGAAGGGAATAGATTATGATGAGATATTTTCTCCAGTGGTACGACATACTTCTATTAGAATTGTGTTGGGGTTGGTAGCTCATTACGATCTTCATTTGGAACAAATGGATGTGAGGACGGCGTTTCTTCACGGTGACTTGGAGGAACAAATCTACATGGTACATCCTGAGGGATTTATTGAATCATGAAAAGAAAATTTTTTTTGCAAGTTAAAGAAGTCTCTTTATGGGCTAAAACAATCTCTAAGGCAATGGTATAAACGTTTTGATTTCTACATGATCAAGATTGGCTATAAATGGTGTGAGTATGATTGCTACGTTTATATGAATAAACTTAAGGATGGTTCTCTTATTTTCTTGTTATTGTACGTTGATGACATGTTGATAGCTACAAAAGATTTAACTGAGGTAAATCAGTTAAAGGATCTGTTGCATAAGGAATTTGACATGAAGGATCTTGGTTCAACCAAGAAAATACTTGGAATGGAGATTCGCCGTGACAGGACTGTAGGGAGATTATGATTATCTCAGGACGGTTATGTGCAAAAGGTGTTGGAAAAGTTTAGCATGATTGATGCAAGACCAATGAGTACACATTTAGCGAATCACTTTAAGTTGTCTACGGTAGATTGCCCAAGTTCGAATGAGGAAATTCAAGACATGCCAAAGGTCCCCTATGCTAGTGCAGTGGGGAGTTTAATGTATGTCATGGTATGTACAAGGCCAGATTTACCGCACCGTGGTGAGCAAGTTTCTCTCTAATCCAGGAACGCAACATTGGGAAGCTGTTAAATGGATATTTAGATACTTGTGGTGTACATCGGGATATGGCATCATGTTCGGCAAGCAACAGAGTTGTCCTACAATTATGGGGTTTGTTGATGTAGATTATGCTAGAGATATGGATGACAGAAATTCTACAACGAGATATGTGTTTACCTTTGTAGGAGGATCGATATGTTGGAGATCCATGGTATAGTCTCTGGTTGCATTATCCACGACTGAGGCGAAATATATGGCAGTTACCGAAACTACAAAGGAAGCCTTATGGCTTATTGGTTTAGTCAGAGAGCTGGGAATACAGCAAAATGAAGTGGTGCTGCATTATGATAGTCAAAATGCTATTTACTTGGCGAAGAATCAAGTATATTATGCTATAACCAAGCATATTGATGTGAGATTTCATAGGGTTCGAGAATTGATTTCTTCGGGTGAACTTGTGTTAGAAAAAGTTCATACATCTGATAATGCAGCAGATATTCTAACCAAATCAGTTACTTCAGAGAAGTTCAAGCATTGTTTGGACTTGCTTCATGTCTCCAAGTGATTGAAGAGAGACAAGCCCAAACCTAATTTTTTTTCAAGTTCAAGGTGGAGCTAATCATATTTTTAGGACTCTCCTAATGGGCGTAGGTGGAGATTGTTATTTGTGGCTCTTATACTTTAAAAAAAGAATAAAGAAAGAAAAACATGAAGGATGCAGCATAGCAGACTTGTCGACGAGGAGCTATATTTGTTGACCTGATAGGTCATACCCTGTTTTGATTATGACAAATATTCTGGTATTTAATGTCTGTCAAGTTTGTGTGCAGGTTCATATTAGCTTGATCAATTGATGGCACGTGAAAGCTTGAAGACTAAAGACCCTGAAGACTATCTTCTTGTTGTAATTTATATTATTTGGGTATGTAATAGTAATTAGGATATGGTCTGTAATAATATCTACATGTCATGCATGTAGGTTTCTATAAGCTCAGAAATGCCATAGATTGACCATAGAGACCGAATCACTTTAGGGCAGCCTTCAATCGACCTTCAGTCGACCGACACCAGGTTTTTGGGCATACTTAAAGGGACTCTAGGTCCTAGCACTTGCATGTAAGAAAGTCCCCATAATCACTTTTTTAATCAGGGATCAAATTGAAATTAAATTGAACATAATAGGCAAATATGTGAGAGGTCAGGTGACCAAACCCTAGGAGTTCAAAACTCCTCGGGCGCCCGAACTGTTGAAAGGTCAGCAGTTTGACCAGGTTTCGGGCGACTGAACCAATAATGAACGTATCTCTTTCGGGCGACCGAACCCATGTCAGAGTGCTTTTCACCAACCCAGACACCCAAACCTTCGTGGTCAAAAAGGCCTCGGGTGGCCGAACTTGTTAGTTCGGTTAACCGAACCTAGGACCAGGCACCCGAACCTTCAAACAAATGCTACTGACTTTGATTCGGGTTGCCGAACCAAGACACGGGTGACCAAACTCATTTAAATTAATTTTATTACTATGTCTGTTCGAGCGACCGAACCGCGACAAGTTAAAAATTATTTAACTATAGTAAAATTGGGTTACGTGGGGTTAATGATGTTTAAACATTTTGAATCTTTTCTAATAATTCCCAACACATCCCAAACGGTTATATTTTTAACCTTGTCTATAAATAGGGGTTAATTTGCAAAAATTAGTGGTGATTAGCAAATAGGATTAGCCAAAGACTCTCTCAAATTTCCTAAACCTTATTTGTTCATTCCAACCCCATAACACTCAAACACCTCCATTCCCTTGAGAAATCTTACTTTGTGAGTGTTTATTTATTGCTTAGTATTGCTCATACTCCCATTGCTTTACTTGGTTGATTGATATTGATTTTGGGGAGTTAAGTAAGGTTTTCCCACAAATTTCATTTAATAAATCTTGTGTTGGGAAAAACCTAGTAGCTTAAGGATCTTTGCATTGTCATTGTAAAGATACCTATAGCTTGATTTTATTGTGCAAAATATTTTTAACAAGCTATATTATTCTTTCAATCAACTCTTGAGCATATTACATTGAAGAAAATATTTTGAGTTGTTTTGAATATTTGTAACATCTTTGAAACCATGGTTTATTATTGAGATTGGATATTTACTGTTTCAAAGAAATAGCTTGATTAGAACACTCTTGAACATATTAGCAATCATATCTTATTGAGTGTAACTTGCATAAAAATACACATCACCAAGCTTACATTCACCTACATTGTTGATATGCATTTGATTAATTAAGTATTACTTGCGCATAACTAGGTACACTTCTGCTTTACTTGAAAGCATAATCACTGTACCATTGTTTGTATTTCAAATACTGTTGTATTTCCAGGCACGGGCCTAAAGAGGGAGACTAGCCCTTTGAAATAGTCCCTTATTGGATTTGACCCGGTTAGGAAAGTTAGGTGTGCCATCCTGGTAAGGCGTTTTGGTTGATGTCAGCCCATTAAGTTAAGGTTGAGGTCAACCCTTTAAGTTAAGGTTGAGGTCAGCCCTTTAAGTTAAGGTTGAGGTCAGCCCATGGTAATTAACCTAGTTGTATTAGGTGCTACTCCACCCTTTAAGTGAGCCATTAATGGAATCCTCGGGCTTGCGAGCTAGAGGCGGGGATATAGGCACAGTTGGCCGAACCCCGATAACATATCATGTGCCTTGTTTATATTTTTTTTCTTTATATTTACCTTACATGTATGTTATAATAGGTGAATGTTGCGCATGATTTTAATTTCCGCACGTTGTACCTATCTGTGCATTTGTAACTGCATAGACAAACCCTAGGCTGTGAATGTACTACTGTTAGATTAGTTTAACCTAGGCAATAAATTTTTAAATTCCAATTCACCCCCCCCCTTGGGAATACACCAAAGCTAACAATATTCATCAACGAAAGCCCTGTGTTCATCGACGAAGTGTCTTCTTGGTCTCGTCAACGAAGCCCTGTGTTCGTCGACAAAAGACGCCTGGGCTGCGAGCAATTTTTCAGAATTTTTGAATTTTGAATGTTGGGTGCTTGGGCAAACGGGGGGAAACCTTAGAGAAACTTTTATATATATTATTCTGGGCATATATGAGTAGAGAGTTGATCATTTTGAGAAGTGTATTGTGTACATCTTGATTTCTTAGTGAAAAATTTGTGTGTCATTACTTCCGTGGATGTAGGCTTTGCCGAACCACATTCAATCTTTGTGTTGTCATTCTGATTGTGTATTTTTATTCACTTGTTTTTATTTCCACTGTGCATCTTCATTATTCGATCCGACCATTATCACAACAGCCTGTAAATACACTAGTCATTGGGATCCAAGTAAAAATCATATAACTACCAAAAATTGATGTGGGATCAAAGATGACATGTGACGACCTGCTTAATTTCCACATTTTTTTAAATATAATAGAATCAATATTATAAAACTCAGCAGATCATAATCCACCTGGTCCCGTGGGTACTAAGGATACATCAAATCACATAATGGAAGCCTAAGCAACAGGAAACATGCAATCATAATATCATAAATACAAAATCATCCATCACAATACTAGAGTTACTACATCCACTATATTTATATACACACAGTAAACAACCCAAAAGATATCTTAGGGCCATCCCACAAAATACATCCGATCCTATCAAAACACTTACCCTTCTGGAATGGCAGATCAATAATACTAGATCAGCAGGGCTTTACTCGCTCTCCTATCAGGCTTCTGAAACATTTATGAAATTCGGGGTGAGACACCTCACAGTAAGGGAAATAAACTAACACTTGTGTGTGGCAATATGAGCATTTCTGTGGTATACATATAATCATAAACAAAACCAGTAGAACTGTATATATATCATTTCTGGGAAAAGCATATATAATCAAAACATGGTAGAACATAATGATTTACATAGTATATCTCATCTCATATAAATAGTAATACCAAAACAAACATCCCTGGAAGGTTAACTGGCTATTGTCATGTATTACCCCCACATGATTGGGTTGTGTGGCCCGAAGGCAGGACCTGAGAATGGTTGGCCGACCACTGCCAAGTCAAAAGTACAGTCTGTACGTCTGATGGGTCTACCAGAACTGGTCCGTACACCAGGGGTGCTCACACACTTCTTAAAAATCATATCGACCAACCAATCTCACACCACTCCGTACAGCGGCATTAACACAAATATCATGATCATGATAACCATGGATACATAGCAACGGTACCATGTAAGTGCTAGCCTAGACCAAGTCAATCAGGTTCTAATATCATATAACATATACTGAAACTATGGTACATGGATATTTCATATCATTAATTATCAAATCAATCATATCATTTTTCATGTATACGTATATCATGAAAATCATCGGCCCGTACGCCGATATTTCACATTTACCATAGCTCGGCCGGTAGACCGGCAAATCATATCCATAGCTTAACCCGTACACTGGCAAATCACATCCATAGCTCAGCCCATACATTGGCAAATCATATACATAGCATGGCTCGTACGCCAAAAAATCATATCCATAGCTCAGCCCGTACGCTACCAAATCATACACATAGCTCGACCTGTACGCCAGCAAATATATCAAAATCTCGGCCTGTACGCCGGTATTTCATTATAAAAAAATCCGTAACATTAACACATTCCTAGAAAACAGTTTTTCATCTCAATTTCTACTTATGCCACCCAAAACAGGTTTTTTCGTATATTTAACATACCATCATTTTCATCAGTATTTCCCAAATATAAAGCATATTTATATAAATATATTTATTTTCCTAAAATCAAATTCTATAACAATATACATATTTTTCATAAATACTAGCTTAGTTTATCCCCTTACTTGATTCTTGAAAAGCCCCTAAATCAAACACTCTTGCACCTGCAGGGTTCCCTGTTCAACACCCTGAAAACAACATTCCCCAAAACTAAAGTTTAGTATTTCTATGCGTATTACACTTTCTACAACTGTCAAATAGGCAAATACTGAGTAGAAAACCTTACCCTAGATTTGGGATGGTTTCCAACTCAGCCCTACCGTCGATCCGCTTCGGCAGACTTGCAAAGAACTTTCCTAGGAGCGTTGTGGTGGCTTTAGATTGTCGAACCAATGGAAAATTGGCCCGAGATCTTAGAGAGAAGTGTAGGGAACCGAAGGATGAGAGAGAGAGAGAGAGAGAGAGAGGTTCTATGCAGAAAATGAACTGAAAAATCACGTTTAACCCTATTTATACTGTGGAATTCATCGACGAGCCACGTCACCTCGTCGACTAGTCCTGTAGAAAGTTCATTGACAAACTTCAACCCTCGTCGATGAATTTTATGCTTCCAAAAATCCTCTCTCGGTATCTTCTCATCGACGAGACAGAACTTCGTCGATGAGGTCCTAAAGAATCCTCATCGACGAAACCTTTATGTTCGTCAATGAGGTCTGGAGAATTTCTTGGGATTATCCCATCCAAAATGCAACTTCATCGACGAAGTCGGCTGCCTCCTCCTGTTCCTGTTTCCATTTCCCTTTCTTTTATTATTTAAATACCATTATTCTTCGGGTCGTTACATTCTCCTCTCCTTATAAAATTTCATCCTCGAAATTTACTATTCACATAACTCATCATCCCTTAATAGGAAAAAAGATCTACTTATTTTATTACTTACCCTCACTTATGGCAGAGAAATACCGTGGTTACATTCCGAGTCCTGGGAGATTGCATACACAAAATAAAAATTCTCCCAAAACTAAAATGCTACACTAATTAAACCATTACATGTACCTGCAAAAGAAATATTACTTAACTACTTAAGTTTCTTGACATAGTTGTGGGTACTTCTGCTTCATCTACTCCTCGGACTCCCAAGAAGCCTCTTCAACTGTATGATTCCTCCACAGAACTTTTACTTGAGGAATCTCCTTGTTATGTAACTTCTGCACTTTCCTATCCAGAATCTGTACTGGTACCTCCTCACACACCAGTGAATCACTGAGCTCTAATTCACCATAACTGATGATATGAGAAGGATCTGGGACGTATTTCCTCAATATAACAACATGGAATACGTCGTGGATCCTGAACAACATAGGTGGCAAAGCTAACCTATAGGCTACCGGTCCCACTTTATCTAGAATCTCAAATGGACTGATAAACCTAGGACTAAGTTTACCCTTCTTCCCAAATCGAATAACCCCTTTCAACGGAGCTATCTTCAAAAACACATGATTACCCACATCAAATTCCAGATTCCTGCAACAATTATCAGCATAACTTTTCTGTTGGCTCTGAGCTGCACTGATCTTGTCTCTAATAAGCCGAACTTTATCATGCGCTTGCTGCACAAGCTCTAGCCCCACTACTTGCCGCTCACCCACTTCATCCAAAAATAAAGGAGAACGACATCTCCTACCGAATAAAGCCCCAAACGGTGCCATGCCAATACTGGTTTGATAACTGTTATTATACGCAAATTCTACCAATGGCATGAACTGAGTCCAACTACCCCCAAAATCCAATACACACGCTTGGAGCATATCCTCTAATGTCTAAATCGTCCTTTCAGTCTGCCCATCTGACTGAGGATGGAATGTCGTGCTAAACGATAACTAAGACCCTAGTGCTTCCTGCAAGCTCCTTCAAAAACGTGACGTAAAACACAGGTCTCGATCTAATACAATCAATAATCGCACCCTATGAGAACGAACTATCTCCTGAATGTAGATCTCCACCAAACGATTAAGGGAGTAGCTGATCTTGATAGGTAAAAAGTGGGCGGTCTTAGTCAAATGGTTAACAATCACCCAGATGGCATTCTGGCCATGTAACGCCGTCGGCACTCCTGACACGAAGTCCATAGATATATGATCCCACTTCCACTCCGAGATAAATAATGGCTGCAACTACCCTGCCGACCTCTGGTGCTTAACTTTTACATGTTGGCATATCAGACACTAGGCTACATACTCTACGATTTCTCTCTTCATACCACTCCACCAGTATGACTCTTGTAGATCCCTATACATCTTCGTACTACCGGGATGAACTGTATACAAAGATCCGCGAGCTTCCTCTAAAATAGTCTTCCTAATCTTAGTATCGGCAGGAACGCATAATCTAGAACGGAACCGCAAAGCTCCGTCATCTACAATACTGAATTCCTCCCCCTGACCATTTTCTACTCTATCCATCACCTCTGCTAATTCTGTGTCTTCTTTCTGAGCAGCTTTAATTCTTTCCTGCAGAGTAGGCTGCACCACTAAACCGGCAATGTGAGCCTGAGAACCACTTTCAACTAATTTAATGTCAAGTCTCTCCAGATCCATCATAATCGGATACTGGATCTCCATAGCCGCCAACACCGATTCCCTAGATTTTCCGCTCAACGCATCAGCTACCACGTTTGCTTTTCCTTGGGGATAACTAATGGTATAATTGAAATCCTTAATTAGCTCCAACCACCTTCTCTGCCTCATATTCAGTTCCTTTTGAGTGAAAAAGTACTTTAAACTCTTGTGGTCGGAAAAGATCTCACACCGCTTGCTATACAGGTAATGCCTCTAAATCTTCAGTGTGTGTACAACTGCAGCCAATTCAAGATCATGGGTAGGGTAGTTCTTTTCATATTCTTTCAACTGTATAGAAGCATACGCCACTACCCTACCATGCTACATTAATACACAGCCAAGTCCCTTCAAGGATGCATCATTGTAAATGGCATACCCTTTACCCCCTGACGGGATGACCAATACTGGTGTTGTGACTAATCTTTGCTTCAGTTCTTGAAAACTTTGCTCACAGTTATCGTCCCACTCAAATATGACATTCTTCCTCATCGGTCGTGTCAAAGGCTCCGATAACGCTGAGAATTCCTCTACAAAACAATGGTAATACCCAGCTAGCCCTAAGAAATTCCTGATCTCCTAGACATTCTTCGGTCTAACCCAATTCACTACGGCCTCAACCTTACTAGGATCCACAGAAATACCATCTCTAGACACAACATGCCCCAAGAACACGACCTTCTCAAGCCAGAATTCACATTTATTGAACTTAGCGTACAACTTCTTTTCCCTAAGCGTCTGCAGAACCTGCCTCAAGTGCGTCCCATGCTCCTCATTGCTCCTCGAATAGACCCGTATATCATCAATAAAAATAACAACAAACTGGTCTAGGTATTGGTGGAAGACTCTGTTCATCAAGTCCATAAATACCGCAGGAGCATTCGTCAAACCAAACAACATAACAAGAAACTCGTAATGCCCATACCTAGTCCTGAAGGTCGTCTTTGAGACGTCTTCTGCTTTCACTTTCACTTGATGATAGCCGAATCTGAGGTCAATCTTCGAATACACCCGTGTACCCTGGAGCTGGTCAAACAAATCGTCAATACAGGGTAGAAGATACTTGCTTTTGATTGTCCCTTTATTAATCTCTCTATAGTCTATACACATCCTCATAGTCCCATCTTTCTTCCTCACAAATAGAACTGGAGCTCCCCACGGTGATACACTGGGTCGTATGAAGCTCTCATCAAACATATTTTGCAACTGATTCTTCAATTCTACCAACTCTGTTGGCGCCATCCGGTAATGTACTTTAGAAATAGGCGCTGTACCTGGAAGTAGATCAATAGGAAAATCTACATCACGAGCGGGTGGTAAGCCTAGTAACTCATATGGAAAAACATTTGTAAAATCCTTTACTACAGGCATGCTAGCAAGTTCCATTTCATTCTCTGGCGTCTCCTTCACAACTGCCATAAACCCCTAACAACCACTCAATAGTAGTCTCCTGGCTTGGGTAGCTGAAACTAGCTGAGGTGGGGATTGTACCTGCGATCCTACAAACCTGAATTTCGCTTTCCCTGGAGGTCTGAATATCACTTCTCATGCTCGGCAATCTATGCTGGAAAAATTAGCTGCTAGCTAATCCATGCTGAAGATCACATCAAAGTCATGCATATCTAGCACTATCAGATCAGTAGACAGAATTTTCCCTTAAATATTAACTAAGCAACCCCAAAGTACCTTACTACATCTCACTACAGATCCAGTCGGTGTAGACACTAACAATTCAATATCTAATGGTTGTATTTCAGTCCCACATAATTTAACACACCCTGAAGACATGAAAGAGTGCGTAGCTCTTGAATCAAACAATGCAATAACTTTAAAAGGAAGCATAATAACCATACCTGTCACCACGTCACCTGTCGTCTCAGCCTCACCCGGCGTTAGAGTAAATACCCTGGTTGGAGCCATATTCCTCTACTAATCCCCGCGTGGCACCTGATAACCTCCCCGGTATGGTCTAGGGGCTGGAACTGCATTTGGTAGTGTAGGGCAGTCTCGCACCATGTGCCCTGGTCTACCACAACGGTAGCAGACAACTCCACCTGCTTGACACTCTCCCCAGTGTCTCCTACCACAAGTTTGACAAACAGGAGGACCCTATACTTCCTGAACCTCGCATTCTCCATTCTTCTGTCTCTGCCCTCTGCCATGGTTTCCTCTCCTCCACTGATTCTGTCTAGGACCCTACTGGTAGCCCGTAGAAGCAGATCTCTTCCTCCATCCTTGCTCCTTTGCATCAAGACGCTCACTAATCTCTACCAAGGCTACCCTGTCGACTAACTCAGCAAAGTCCTGGATCCACAGCACCACCACCTGTTTGAATATACTCTGCCTCAAGCTTCTCTCAAACTGCCTCCTCTTCTTCACTTCATCAGGAACAATATACGGGGCAAAACGAGAAGGCTCGATGAAACGCACCGCATACTGCTGGACGGATAGCTATCCCTACTTCAGACTCAGGAACTCTTCTACTTTAACCTCCCTAACAGTAGCTGGAAAATATCTATCAAAGAACAATTCTTTAAACCGGTCCCATGTCATGGCTATTAAAGTCACCCTCTACTGCTCCAACAGTCTCACTGCAGTCCACCACCTCTCGGCCTCTCCTATCAGTCTATAGGTAGCGAAGAGGACCTTCTGTTCCTTAATACATTGCAATACAACCGAAACTTTCTCGGTCTCCTGCATCCAGTTCTCAACGGCTATAGGATCAACTCCACTTGAGAATGCTGGAGGATTCATCTTTGTAAACTTCTCTATGGTGCACCCATGACTTACAGATAGACCGCCCTGCTCCCTTGAGCTCCTAGCGATCTCAGCCATAACCTATTGAGCCACGCTACGCAATAGCGCGTCACAGTCGGTCCTAACTACACCTGATGGCCCTGCTCCATCACTGCCACTCGCATGGGCACTACTTCCTCCTAGATCCATCCTGAAGAATAACAATTGCAACTCAGTAATCCTATCATTATAATTTACCAGCTTAACCAAGCCTCTTATTACAATACTTTCAACTTATTTCTAATCCCCAATCCTACATTCTAGGAACACAACCCGACAATAGCTTACTGTGGTTTTCTTGAAATCGTCACCTCAAGAAAAACATAGAAACTACCACGGAAGTCCTGCCTCTAGACTATAGAACAACCTTAAATCATTTCCTATACTCTCGTATTGTTTTTGCTACATTCTAAAGTCTATAGAACCTAGTAACCTAGGCTCTGATACCAAACTGTGACGACCTGCTTAATTTCAAAAAAATTTTTAATATAATAGAATCAATATCATAAAACTCAGCAGATCATAATCCACCTAGTCTCGTGGATACCAAGGATACATCATATCACATAACGGAAGCCTAAGTAGCAGGAAACATGTAATCATAATATCATAAATACAAAATCATCCATCACATTACCTGAGTTACTACATCCACTGTATTTATATACACACAGTACACAACCCAAAAGATATCTTAGGGTCATCCCACAAAATACATCCGACCCTATCAAAACACTTACCCTTCTGGAAGGGCAGATCAACAGTACTAGATCAGCGGGGCTTTACCCGCTCTCCTATCAGAGGCTCCTAAAATATTTATAAAATTCGGGGTGAGGCACCTCTCAGTAAAGGAAATAAACTAACACTAGTGTGTAGCAATATGAGCATTTTTGTGGTATACATATAATCATAAACATAACCAGTAGAACAGTATATATATCATTTCTGGGAAAAGCATGTATAATCAAAACATGGTAGAACATAATGATTTACATAGTATATCTCATCTCATATAAATAGTAATACCAAAACAAACATCCCTGGAAGGTTGGCTGGCTATTGTTATGTATTCCCCCCACATGACTGGGTTGTGTGGCCCGAAGGCGGGACCTGACAATGGTTGACTGACCACTGCCAAGTCAAAAGTACAGTGTGTAAGTCTGATAGGTCTTCCAGACATGGTTCGTACACCAAGGGCGCTCACACACTTCTTAAAAACCACATCGACCATCCAATCTCACATCACTCCGTACAGCGGCGTTAACACAAATATCATGATCATGATGACCATGGGCACATAGAAATGGTACCGTGCAAGTGCTAGCCTAGACCAAGCCAACCAAGTTCTGATATCATATAACATATACCGAAACTGTGATACATGAATATTTCATATCATTAATTATCAAATCAATCATATCATTTTTCATGTATACGTATATTATGAAAATCATCGGCTCGTACGCCGGTATTTCACATTTTACCATAGTTCAGCCCGTACGCCGGCAAATCATATCCATAGCTCAGCTCGTACGCTGGCAAATCACATCCATAGCTCGGCCCATATGTTGACAAATTATATACATAGCACGGCCCGTACGCCATCAAATCATATCCATAGTTCAGCCTGTACGCTGACAAATCATACACATAGTTCGGCCCGTACGCCAACAAATATATCAAAATCTCAGCCCGTATGCCGGTATTTCATTATAAAAAATCCGTATCATTAATATATTCCCAGAAAACAGTTTTTCATTACAATTTCTACTCATGCCACACTAAATAGGTTTTTTCGTATATTTAACATACCATCATTTTCATCAGTATTTCCCAAATATAAAACATATTTATATAAATATATTTATTTTCCTAAAATCAAATGTTATAACAATATACATATTTTTCATAAAATACTAGCTTAACTTATCCCCTTACTTGATTCTTGAAAATCCCCTAAATCAAACACTCATGCACCTGCAGGGTTCCTTGTTCAACACCCTGAAAACAACATTCCCCATAACTAAAGTTCAGTATTTATACGCGTATTACACTCTCTACAACTGTCAAATAGGTAAATACTGAGTAGAAAACCTTATCTTGGATTTGAGATGGTTTCCAACTCAGCCCCACCGTCGATCCACTCTGGCAGACTTGCAGAGAACTTTCCCACGAGTGTTGTGGTGGTTTCAGATCGTCAAACCAACAGAAAATCGACCCGAGATCTTAGAGAGAAGGGTAGGGAATTGAAGGATGAGAGAGAGAGAGGTTCTGCGCAAAAAATGAACTGAAAAATCACGTTTAACACTATTTATACGTCACCTTGTTGACGAGTCATGTAGAAAGTTCATCGACGAACTTCAACCCTCGTCGACGAATTTCAAGCTTCCAAAAATCCTCTCTCGGTATCCTCTCGTCAACAAGACGGAACTTCGTCAACGAGGTCCTAAAGAACCCTCGCCGACAAAACCTCTATGTTCGTCAACAAGGCTTGGAGAATTTCTTAAGATTATTCCATCGAAGCCAGCTGCCTCCTTCTGTTCCTATTTTCATTTTCCTTTTTTTTATTATTTAAATATCATTATTTTTCGGGTTGTTACATGACAGTTTCTAAATAAGTTTCAATTTCTTCTTAGGCCAAGCAAGGTAAATGAAGCAATTCCATTTCATCTCACCTCACTCATTGGCCAATGCATCATTGAAAACCAATCCGCACAAAAGCAAAAAAAACAGAGTCTAGCGATGGGCATAAAGCTAAATGGAGTATGTGGCTGAACGTGTTTGCATCCTACGGTTGAGAAAGATGAGTTATGAATTTCTAGACAGACACCTTTAGGTTTTAGGAAAGTGTATTCATTTTCTATTTTTTAGTTTGTGAAAGAATTATGAAAAAAAAAAAAAAAGACTTTTTTTCAGTTTTGCAACATTTGTATAAAAAGACGGGAAAAAAATAAAATATTTTTTACACTATTCACTCGTGGAAAATAATTTTATTTTTTATTTTCAATTTTTAAATAATTATAAAAATGCTACCTCATTTTCTAATTTTCTAAATTTGCATAAGAAAGTTTTCAGCATTTCTGAACAATTTTTGTAAAATTGAAAAACAAGGTATCTTTTTTTTTTTTTGTTGTAAATATTTGGAAATTTAAAAAAAGAAAAATGAAAACTATTTTCCACAACTAAACAAATCCTTTATGTCCTACCTTTTAAATATAAATCTTGAAAAACTGAAAAATATTGTGGTATTTTTATAATTCTTTGGAAAATTAAAAAGAGAAAAGCCTAAGTGCAAATTGCAAGCCCGAGTCAGATGAGCAAGATCCAATACCACATTTCTTGTCCTCAAAAATTTGTTCCTAGTTCATTGATTCACCAGTAATCTTTACAAGAGCATGAACCTCCAACAAAATGATGAAAACGGTTCCGGTCCCTTACAATGATCTTCCTATCATAGATTTTTGAAATAAACTTAATAGCTAAATGACAGTCGTCACAAACTCGGAGATTCTTAAAAATCCGAATGGGAGATCCTTGAGCTGTGCTAAGAAGTCCAAAGGCAATTGCCAGCTTCTCACTGTGATGAGCCAATACATTCTCTTTCTCTTGGTAGTCAAAATCTTGTAAAACAGAATCTATTAATGGTTTGTATCCAGAAATTTTCAATCTATTAGTCATCTCTGCCAGCATTTGATAGATTTTAACAGATTGTTCATGTGACTTATCACCAGCAATAAACTCATGAACTGCATTATCAATTTCAATTGAACTACATCCAGGGACTTTCTGAATATTAATAGTTTTCATCATCCTCCTTACATTTGTGACATTGTCCCACTGCTTATCTTGGGAGTATACATTTGACAAGAGCACATAATTCCCATCCACATGAGGCTCAAGTTCGAGAAGATTCACTATTGCTACTTCTGCTATTTCAACATTCTTGTAGATTCTACAGGCACCAAGGAGGGCCCTCCAAACAATAGCATCTGGCGGAAAAGGCATACTTTTGATGAGTTCTTTGGCCTCTTGAAGCTGCCCTGCCCGGCCCAAAATATCAACCATGCACCCATAATGTTCAATTGCAGGAGTAACACCAAACACATCACTCATGGACATAAAGTATGTCCACCCCTTGTCAACTAGACCAATGTGACTGCACGCAGTCAACACACCTATGAAAGTAACACCATTGGGTTTAATTTCTTCAGATACCATACTGGAAAAATAATCTAGTGCAACTTCACCAAATCCGTGGTTCGCAAGTCCTATGATCAGAGCGCTCCAGGCGAACACATCTCTCTTCTTCATCTGATTAAACACTCTTAGTGAACTATCTATGTCTCCACATTTCGCGTACATGTCCACGAGTGAAGTCCCAAGCTTCAAATCTATTTCAATCTTATTTCTCTCTACATACTCATAAACCACCCTGCCCATGCCCAATGCACCCACATCTCCACACGTAGACAAAATGCTAACCATGGTCACCTTGTCTGGCGCAACATTTGCTAATTGCATCTCATGAAACAGCCTCAAGGTCTCCACAGATCTCCCATTTTTCACACATTCCACAGCCCATGAATCTATTCCTCTTTTGCTAGTTCTATCACCTAGTGACGCACACCCATGGATCATAGTATTCCAAGAAACCAAGTCTCTCTCCGGCATCCTATCAAACAAATCACGCGCCAACTCCATCTCCCCAACCCGAATGTACTCCGCCAGCAACACATTATATAAAACCAAGTCTCTCTCAGTCATTTCATCGAACACCTTCCGTGAGATATCTACGTTACCCAATTTAGCATACATTTCAACCAGAGCAGTCTGAACAAACACATCACAACAAAACCCAAATTTCACAACCTGGGCATGTACAGTTTCACCGTTTCTGGCATCCCTCAGCCTTCCGCATGCCCGAAGAACTGGTGAGAAGCTGAAACTGTCGGCAAAAGCTCCACTCTGGACCTGCATTTTGAGGAAAAGAGCCAACGATTCTTCTGGGTATTGGGAACTCGAGTAAGCCCCGATCATGGTGTTCCAGAGGAAGGCGTCAGGGAAGGGGATAAAGTCGAAAATGGAGCGAGCGTAGCACAAATGAGCGGGCGAAACAGAGAAGAAGAAGATGCGGCGGAAGAGGCTGGCGAGGACGAAATTGTTGCAGTCGAGAGAGGTCTTGACGAGAAGGGCGTGGATTTGGAGGAGGTCGTGAAGATGGGTGGCCTCTTGGAGAAGAGACACGATGAGCTTTGGGTTTGCCGACTTGGTGGGGAACCGCATGATCGGAGGAAGAGAATATGCAGCCACAGAACTCAGAAGAATGGAAAGAAAAAAACGAAATTTTTGTAAGGAAGCCACGTGCTTGAAGGAAATGGTAAGCAATGTTGCTTAGCCATGGGATAAATATTATAAGGATAATTATTAGTAGATTTAAAAGAAGAAAAAGAAAGTAAATCACAAAGCAACAATAGTTTATAATCATAGAGATGACCAAGACTTTTATGCCAAACATCAAAAGAAGAATGGGCAGCCATGAGAAACTTTGGAGCTGAATAAGAGGGTGATATCAAATGATAAAGACCATTAACCAATTTCCCCAAATCAATCTTCCTCCATTGCTGCAGGTCCTGTATAAAACAAAAAGAAAAAAGAAAAAGGAAAGAACAAGAAAGATCTGAAATCAATTTACTAACAGAAATAAGATTGAATGTAGAAATGCGATATCAAATGATCCTCTTTATTTATTGTTTTAATTCTGAAGGTGGATAATCCTTCTAACTTTGATAAATTCCGACCTATCAGTTTATGCTCTGTGGCTTATAAAATTTTTTTCAAGATTTTTGTTTTTAGACTAACCGAGGTTGATGATAACTTGGTCTCACATGAACAAGACGCTTTTATTCCTGAGCAAAGTATTTTTGAAAATATTACACTAACTCAAGAAATGGTTCAGCCTTTGCACAAAAAAATAGTTGGCGGTAATGTGATGATAAAACTAGATATGGCTAAGGCTTATGATAGAGTGAATTGAAATTTTCTTCTGGAGGTACTTAAGGCTTTTGGTTTCTCTGAGAGGTTTTGCAAGCTCACAAAAAATTGTGTGGAGTCTCCATGGTTTTCTGTTTTGATGAACGGAACCTTTAAGAGATTTTTTCAATCTACGAGAAGCTTGCGGCAAAGGGATCCACTATCTCCTTATTTATTCATCATAATGGAGGAGGTTTTGACAAGTTTGCTTAGGAAAAACTATGAGACTAGTCGGATTGGTAAATTTAATCATCCGATTGGGATCCCATTGGTTTCGCATTTGTTATATGCGGATGATATTCTTATTTTTGCGAATGGTAGGAAGAGGTCGATGAGAAATTTAGTTTACGCTCTGGAAAGGTATGAGACGTGGTCGGGTCAAAAAATCAATAAGACTAAGTCAGCGTTATTCCTCTCAAAATACATCACTCTCGCTAGGAAGCATGGTTTATTGAGAATCACGAGTTTCATGGAAGGTAAATTCCCTATTTCATATTTGGGTGCGCCTTTGGTGTCTGGAAAATTGTCTTCCAGGACATTGGAGCCTCTTATGGAGAAGATTAGAAAGAAAGTTGTAGGGTGGAAATCTAAGTTGCTCTTGCAAGGTGGAGGATTGATTTTATTAAGACATGTGTTGTCTAGCATGCCTATTCATTTGATGTCTGTTATTAAGATTTCACAGGTCACATATTCTCGCATTAATTCTCTTCTTTCAAATTTTTTATGGGAAGATGTGAAAGATAAAAGAAAGATTCGTTGGCACTCTTGTGGGAAAATTTGTAAACCTACTTCGGAAGGGGGTCTAGGCCTGAGAGATCTTAAGGAAGTTTAGAAATCTCTTCTCATGAAATTTGCCTTCAGATTGCTCACTTCTAACAATCTGTGGGCATATTTTTTCAGAACTAAATATTGTAGAAATGATCATTTATTAATAAGGAAGGGGAGAGCAAATGACTCTTGGTATTGAAATCAATTATGGCCACCATTTCAAAAGTTATGGATAATGTTAAAATTTTGATGAGAGGTGGGAACTCTTCTTTTTGGTTCGACAGGTGGCTATCATCAGGCCCGTTATCTGTGAGCACTAAGGATATTTTAAACAAGAAATTGTGTATTAAGGATTGCCGGCTAAATAATAATTGGAACTTTGATTTAGTGCGGGAATTGGTTGGTGCTGATAAAACAAGGGAAATTTTGCAACAAGTGCCGGTGGGTAAAAGTAGGCAGGATATTTTTGTCTGGAAGCCTGCCCCGGATGGTAATTTTTCTACAAAAACAGCTTGGGAGGCAGTGAGGAGCAGAAGTGATAATTTTTTGTGGAATGACTGGTTTTGACATTCTTTATTGCCCAAAAGAATCTTAATGTGTTTATGGAGAGCCTGGTTTAGATGCTTGGCTGTTGATGATAGAATTCAAACCAAAGAAATATCGATGGTTTCGGCTTGTGAATGTTGCGTTCAGAGAAGCCAGGAAAACGTTGATCATATTCTTTCTTTAGGAGAGGTGGCTTCAGAGGTTTAGCATCGGGCTAGTGTGGCATTGGGGATTCCTTTCCAACAATCTCTTCCTTGGAAAAATAAAATGGCAAATTGGTTCCACTATGCAAAAAAAATCGTCTATTAAAGGTATTTTAATCTGGCTGATTCCATGTTTGATTACGTGCTGCCTCTGGAATCAAAGATGTAAAGCGAGAATAGAATGAGTTTATTAAAGTGCAGATCAGATGTGGAGAAGTGTTCGATTCTAGGTTAGTTTTATTGCTGAGAGCACTATTTCTTTTCAAAAATTGAAGAAGTCGGACATTAAGATTTTGAATGAGTTTCAAATTAAGCATCAGGGAGTTTACGATAGGCCTAGAAAAATTATTTCATGGGTTAAACCTCCAGTAGGGTGGATAAAACTTAATTGTGATGGGAGTTGTAGGGACAATCCGGGTACTTCAGGAGGTGGAGGAATTATTTGGGATTGTCATGGCATGGTAAAAGCGGCTTTTTCAAGTTATTTTGGCAATGATATGAATAATAGTGCGGAATTAAAAGCAATCAGGGAAGGAATTTGTTTGTGTAAATGTTTGAATTATGCTAATGTGAATATTGAAAGTGACTTGCAAATTGTAGTTGATTGGCTTCGGAAAGGTAGATATATTTTGTGGTATCTTTGGGAATTTTGGGAGGAGCTCATGGCATAGTTAGAAGAAGTGAATGTCATGGTAATGCATCAGTATAGGGGAGGCGATAGTGCGGCTGATTTTCTTGCTAAAGAAGGAGAAATGAGAAACAATGTAATCTATGAATAACAACATCTTCTACCACGTTATCTGAAAGGTATCCTTCGGATGGATAGGTGGGGTCTTGTTTCCATTCATTGTTAGTTCATCTCTAGAGTTTCATTTGGTGTATTTCGTTTTGTTTTTGGTTGTTTTTATGTTTTTATCTCCTTTGTTAGTTATGTTTAATTTTGTTTGTCCTAATTTGATTGGTTGGTTTTAACTTGTAACCACGGTATTCCTCGCCAAAAAGTGAGGGTTTATTAATAAATAATTGGAGGTGCCCCCTCTTTTAGTGAAAAAAAAAAAAAAAAAAGGTAAAAGAAAGTAAAAAAAGAAAAAAGAAAAAAAATTTGAATGTAGAAGAAGGAACACACAAAACATTCTTTAAAACTAAAGAATCAGAAAGTACATTATTACTAATATGAGTAACAGGTGCGTGAAGACCATTATGAAGCATAACAAAACTTGAAACAATGGATGTAATGGAAGAAAAGAAAGTAACCGAGTTAACCATGTGCTCTGTGCCTCGGTATCAATGATCCATGAAAAGAGTTACCCGTAAGAGAAGCAAAAGCATGTGACTGGGATGAAAAAGAAGAACAAGAATGACAAGAAAGAATACCTGTCATGTATGTTGGAGTTAAAGAAGTACCAGTGATTGCTAAGGCTGATGAAACTGGTGGTTGAATGAGAGCTAACAATTGCTAATATTGCTTTTGAGTAAAAGGCAGTGATGGAGAATCAAATGTAGTTTCAGTAGAAACATTGTGAGCTGAACTTGGTGCTATAGATTTAGATTTAGTAAATTTGTATTATGGAGGAAAACCATGCAGCTGATAACATTTTTCCACAATATGACATGTTATACCACAATGCGAACAAACAAAACGATCTTTCTTGAAAAAAGACTTTGTGTTTCTACATGTGGAAGATACTGGAATAGAAGAACTAATCATTGCAACTGAATCAAAAGAAGGAGCATATGGAACTACAATCTATCGTTGACTCTCTTCTTGAAGCAAGAGAGAAAATACTTTGTTGATCGACGAAAGAGGATCAAATAAAAGAATTTGACCCCGTATGTGACTATAGGATTCATTCAATCCCATTAGAAATTGCAAAACATGATCATAATGTTGAAAATCCACAACAGATCGTATGGCACCACAAGAACAAGCAAGAACACAAGAACGAAAGGGAGAAGGACGATAGCTTTGAAGTTCATCCCAATGACCCGTCAATTGAGTAATAGAAAATTGACCTTGAGATAAATCTGAGATAGCTTTCTTGAGTTGAAAGATGCGAGGACCACTACTGCAAGAGAAACGACCATGAAGATCCAACCAAATCGCACGAGCTATGGTTGCATAGATGACACTAGCTGCAATCTCCTTAGAAATTAAATTGAGAAGCTATGTCACAACCATGCTATTACATTGGTTCCATGGATAGTGAAGAGAATCAGAATTCGGTGGTTGAGGGAGAGATCCATCAATGCAAGCTATTTTATTCTTTGCATTCAAAGAAGTGAGCATCGATCGACTCCATATATGATAGTTATCTCCAGTTAAAACCTGAGAAAAAAGCATAGTACCTGGATGATCTGAATTACTGAGATAATATAGATTGTCAAAATCATCAATGGTTGATGATGAAGAAGAAGTAGGGATGACAAATGCATAAGGGGAGGATGAAATTGGAGCATCGGCCATTTGAGAGGCTTGAGAAAAATACTCTAAAATTGCTCTGATACCATATCAAATTTTATGAAAATATTTCAATTGCATTACATTTTCAACAAGAGCTTACAATAGGGTATATATATATGCACAACAAGGTAATATCAAAAAACTTAACAACTTAATAACTAAATTATAACTATAATTACAAATAAATTAGCATGTTGTTGCTAACTACTCTGTTGCTGCTACTGCTAACAAATTGTTGCTAACAAACTGCTGCAGGCTCGGGCTACTGCTCTATTGTTGTTGCTGCTCTGCTGTTGCTAACAAACAATTCATAATAGTTTGTACCTAAAAAGAGTTTCAAAGATTTTGGTGGAGTTTTTTTCAGATTTTAATATTATTTTATTGAAATTTAAAATAACATGATGAACCCTAGAAATAGTCATTTTTTCATAGTGTTGTATATGGTTAGGTAGCGATAGCTAAAATTTGTTGGTTGGTCTAGTATTTTTTAATGATGTGTTCGTTTAAAAATGCTTCATGATCTAGTAATTTTTGGTAACATGTTATTCTTAATAAAATACATTGGTTTATCTAACGAGTTTTGATTCGGTTAAAGTTGTCCACTCCCTCCCTCTCTCTATTAATGCACAAACGAGTAGTAGAAGGAACAAAGAAATAGTAGAAGCATAGAAGAACACCAGCCGCACTGCCAACTGCGAGTATACCTGCCAGTAAAAGCTGAGGAGCTTGTGAATGTTGGAAAATTGTTTACTTAAGCAACAAAGACAAAGTATTTCCCCCCCACACCCCAACGCCACATTGCATATGTTTAAAACCCGAACTTTTTTTTTTTTATATTTACAAATTTGAACTAAAAATTCTAGTAGTTGAAAGTAGAAATTTTTGTATTGTGCTTTGAATTTGTTGTTATTGAAGTAAATTTGCTAATTTGAAGTCAAATCCGTGGAATCCTAAATTTTTTATGATAGAAACTTTTATTTGACTTCATGTTTATTTTAATGTGTAATTGATGAGTGTAAATTGTATTTTATTATTTGGATTTTAACTTGTATGATTGTTAAATCTAGTTTCAATTTGAAGTCATATTTGTGGAATCTTAATATTTTGAGGTTAGGGTTTTTATTTAATTATTTTCATGATTATTTAAATGTTTAATTTACGAATGTGTAAATTTTATTTCGTTATTTGGATTTTCATTTACGTGATTGTTAAATTTAATTTTGATTTTGTGTGTGGTTTGTAAAATTGTGACTTTTAGGTTATAACCTTGGTCAACTAAAACATAATAAAAATGATCAAATTATCCTTAAATTCCTATAAAAAATTTGATTTTCTAGTTCTTAAAAGTAATTAAGAATATGACAATATCACAACTATAAATATATATATATATATATATATATATATATATATATATATGAAAAAAAAAGCAGTTCGGTGCACAAATCTCTCACGTATGTGGGGTCCGGGGAAGGGTCGGACCACAATGGGTCTATAGAATGCAGCCTTACCTTACATTTTTGTAAGAGGCTATTATAGAATTAATATTTAGAAATATTTTTAAAGTTTTAATCAATTAAAACATGTTAAATAATATTGTTAGCCTTGGTGGCTACTTAATCATGTTTAATGTGTTTTGATGATACTAACCTATTTGTTGTTCCTAGTTGATTCTATTTTTGCAGATCATGTTTAGTACAAGTTCAAGTGACAAACACATGAAGTACTGGATCAAAAGTAAAGATTGAACTGAGTTGACGTCGCATAGGAAAAATCAAAAGGACACTCACTCGGAAAGGACCACCCAAGCACAATCAAAGGAAGCTTAATATAGAATTATACATAATGGGGGGTGTTTGAGGTAGTATTCATTGTAACTCTTGCAGTTTTGTTTCACTCATGATTTCTGAGCAAGAGTTGAGAAAATGCATGTTCATACTAGGACACATGAGTATATAGGATTTCATTAAGTCACAAACTCAATATTCATAGTTTTCAAATATAAATGTTTGACAAAAGAATCCTATACTCAAAATATGTCTTCATAAGGGACAAGTTTTCAACATCTTGGTATTATGAATATTTACAAACTTAGTCCGGTTTTGTCAAAACAAGTTGTATGTCCTAAAGCCTCAAGAAAGTCAAGTATATCTTTATAAAGGACATACTAGCATATAAGATATCAAAATGAGCTTTCAAATGTGTTTTCATAAATAAGATATCTTATATTCAAAAGAAATTTCATAAGAACAAGTTTTAAATTATATTAGTATTATAATCTTTTACAAACTTGGTCCTGGTTGGGTTTAAAACCTCAGTTATGTACCTATCAAATTTCCTAAACACCTTTCGGTATTTGGGGCATAACTTTTGTTAGAAAAGTCCAAAAAGGACGATCTTGGTATCTATGGAAAGTTAAGAAAAAAACCCACGACTTTCATGTTGATGACTTTTTCTGATATAGGGCACTCATTGATAATTGGGTGTAATTCGTCGACAACTTCAGGCAAAATGTTAACGATTTCAAGCATAATGTTAATAGTCGACGAATGGGGGCCGATAGTCGATGATTGGCATAGGGATTCAGTCCCCAACGGCTAGTTCTCGAGCCAATCAAAGGGGGATCACTCCCAACGGATAGATAACGGCTAGATTGGGTTTTTGCCAATAAATACAAGTTTATAGACTTGTTTAGGGATGGTTTTGGTGATTTTAGAAGTTTATAGTGAAAAATATTTTTGAATACAAAATCTAGGCACTTTGCATCTTTGTTTATTATCACAAGTGCTCATTCTCTTTTGCCCATTTATCTTGTTTGATTAATTCCTTGAGAGAATAGTGTGAGGTTGAATTGTATTTGAAAGTATTTGATATCAACTCATTTGTGGAGCATTCCTTTGTATACCCAACTTATTGTAAAGGTTCTTTGTGAACCGAATTCGCAAGACTTCTTGGTGAACCTTGTGACTCTTGGTGAGCGGTAGGGATTTGTTCCCAAGTGTAGGGATTTGTTCTCGAGTTGTAAAGATTCTCCGCTAGTGAAGGAGTTCCTTAGTGGATTGTGGAATCCTTGAGTTGGTTGGTGTTGACTTGATTGGTCACACCCAGTTTTGATTATGACAAATACTCTTGGTACTAATGGTTGTACTGAGAATTGTATGCAGGATCACCTTGTGCGCGCTTCGGGACTAAAAGACTTATTATGATGGCGTGCGGTGTTCGTGCCGATGAATGAAGAATCTTGTGCTACATTTGTATTTATTTTTCAGTTTCTTCATTCTGGGATGTAATTTTATTATGGACTGTGCACTCATATGGCTTGTAATAATTTGCATCATGCATGATAGGTAGGTATGCTCAAACTGACCTTAGATTGACCATAGGACCTCCAAATAACATAAAAAACTTTTGTCATAAAATGCCTAACTTATACAAAGGTTTTTAAATGGTTTTAAAGTTAAAAGAAGGCAAAAACTAAAATTTCCAAAGGGGTCGGTCAACCGGCTAGTCGACCAAATGTTAGAAATGAACAATTTTCTTACTCAATTGGATGTCGTATCAAATCATGTTCAAAATAAAAATTGTGGCATTTTACCATAGCTTGATTTTGATATCAAGAACGTCCAAATTGGAGTTACATAGAAAAAGTTATGGCCAAAACACTGAAACGTGTCCGTAAGAGAAAAACTCCCTTCATGTTTCTTCCGTCTCATTGATGGACATTTTTCTCAGTCCAAAAGTCATTATATTAAAATGTGTTCAACATGAAAGTTGTGTAATTTTCTCTTACCTTTCTATTGGTATCAAGAAAATCCAATTTGGAGTTTTATAGCAAAAGTTATGGCCAAAACACTGAATAGTGTCTGTGCAGAAAAGTAGGGGGCCGGTCGACCGAGCCCTTTCAGTTCATTTGACCCCGGTCGACCGAACCACGTGGGAGTCAACTTTTTGACCTCCCGGTCGACCGAGCCTTCACCACGGTCGACCGAAACTCGCCCTGGTCGACCGAAACTCGCCCTGGTCGACCGAAACTTATAGTTCAAAATGCCCTGGTCGACCGAAACCTTCCTGATTCAACATTTGACCATTCGGTCGACCGAGAGCTTTTATACTACAACTACCTGGTCGACCGGAAGGTCCTCGGGTGAATTTTCAGCGGTCTGGTCGACCGAACCAGGTAGTTCAAAATGCCCTGGTCGACCGAAACTCGGAAAATTGGCAAATCGCCCTCTCCGGTCGACCGAGCCTTTCAGTTCAAAAGTCCCCTGGTCGACCGAGCCAATTGAGTCCTGGTCGACCGAAACATTTTTGGTCGACCGGACCTCTCGGGTTACCCTGATTTTTACCGTGGATAAATATATTTTAAATAGGGTTAATTATTTTAAAATGATTTAAAACTTTCTTAATAATGCCCAATAGGTCCCCAACGGTCAAAAATACCTCCTTGCCTATATATACCCATTCATTTATCATTATTAGCAAGGATTAGCAAACTTGATTAGGGCAAAACTCTCTCAACTCTTAAAACCCTATATTAGCCAAAAACTTCTTGCAAACACTCACATACTCTTCAATCTTTATTTCTCTAAGCATTGTGAGTATTTCTATAAGGCTGTTGTGCGTAATCTTTCTAGCTAATACTCTCTTTTGGTATAAAGGTTGATTGATTTTATTTGAGAGTATAGCTAAAGTTCTTCCACGGATTTCATTTGATAAATCTTGTGTGGGAAGACTTTGAGGGTTGTGGTTCTTGCATTGTTGTTGCAAGATACCTAAACCTAGATTTTGTGTGCAAAATCCTTTTGTGAAAAGCCAATCTTTCAAACAACTCCATTGTTCTTTAGAAATTGAAATATCATATTGAGTTTGTTTGATCTATCTTGCTTAGCATATTTGAAACCCTAATATGATTTTGTGATATTCGAATATTGAGTTTCAAATCTTGCTTAGATACACACTCTAGATCTTGATTGATTATCATACTTGATTGAGTGTTTAGCACACATTAGAGCACTGAGCATATCTACATTATCATTCGTGCTTGCTTTATTGATTGAGCTGTATTGGTGCACACATCTGCTTTTCTAGAAGCATATTTCCGTGTACAAATTTTATACACTTTGGTTGTATTTCCAGGCACGGGCCTGAAGAGGGAGACTAGCCCTGGAATAGTCCCGGATTGGCTTAGACCCGGTTAGGAAAGCTAGGTGCGTCGTCCTGTTAAGGCGTGTAGGTTGAGGTCAGCCCCGCTAATTGACCTGGTTAAGGTTGAGGTCAGCCCTGTGTTAATTTGACCTGGTTGTAAACGGTGCCGCTCCACCCTTAAGTGAGCTGTTAGTGGAATCCTCTTACTTGCGAGCTAGAGGCGGGGACGTAGGCACAGTTGGCCGAACCCCGATAACATATCGTGCGTGTTCTTTACATTTCCGCAATTTACTTACTGCACGTGTATGTTATATTGTAAATGATTAGATTTACATTTGCATAGACAGACCCTAGGTTAAGTAATACTGCTTATCTGGTTTAACCTAGGTGATAATTTTTAAATACCCAATTCACCCCCCTCTTGGGATTGCACCAAAGCTAACAGTTGGTCTCAAGGCATGGACATAGGCTTGAAAAAGCTATTTTTGCTGAATCATTTCTATTAACTTGCTCAAAGATATCTACATATATAGTATCAACGATGATAAATTCATAAAATAATTGGGTTTTCTTAGGATCTTCATAGGCTCTATGAAAATTTTCATTAATAATTTTTTTTGCAAATTTCTTTGCATGTAAGTTTGGCTTGAAAAAAAGGTTCTTCAATAGCAAAGAAATTTTGAAAGTATTGTTTGTTTATGTAAGGAAAGGTTTCAGTGGAAGATTTTGCCAATGGAAAATTTGTCTTGGAGATCTCAGAAGGGAATTTTGCCAATGGAGAGCTTGGTCTCGAGGATGAAGCCCTGAGAGAATTTGTCAATTTTTCCTTGAAAGATTCTTTTAGGGAAATCAAATTGGAAGATATTATCGGGAAATCTCCTTTCAAAGGAGAGAATCTATTTAAAAGGAAAATTGTCATGACATTCTCCTTCTTAGGGGAAGAATTTGCCTTGGGGATTTAAAAGGGGAAAGATTGCTAGAATTTCCCTTTTTTGAAGGAGAGTCTAATAAATTTGCCGGAGAAGGAGAACCATTAGATGCTCCTAATATTGTATATTTGGATTTATTGGCCTTTGGTGACGAAGGCTCATTCATCTTGTTCCCTACAAAAATTCATGAGTTAGAAAATCTGGAAGATAATTTGTTTCTCCTTTAATAGGTTCAATATCAAAGTCAAAAATAGATAAAAGGGCTTGCCATCTTGCAAATATTTGTTTGTGGGCTAAATTCTTTACATCTCAAAACATATTTTTCCAATTGATAATCTACTCTTAGTAAGAATTTCTAGTTGAGTTGATCATCTTGAAATTTTGAGACACAGAAAAAAATTGATAAGATTTCTTTTTTGATAGTAGAATATCTTTGTTGGGTGTCATTCCACCCCCAAGAAAGAAATCTAATTAACTGTTCTTTGCCTTCTTTGACTTGTTTTAAAATGCCTCCATATCCAAGGTCAAAAGCATCAGTTTCAACAATTTTATAAGCATTTGGATCTAAAATTGCCATACAGGTTATTTTCTTAATTAACATTGCCTTTAATTTTCATATCTCCTCCGTGTGGTCTTGAATCTAGGGTGAAGGATTTTTCTTTAATCTGTCATACAAAACTTTGCAATCTTTTCTAAGATTTTGGTGAAAATCATAGATGCAATTTAGACAGCCTAAAAATCTTTGTAATTGCTTTTTGTCTTTGATTTCATCTGGAAATTTGTTTGTAAAATCAATACTCCTATGAATTGGAATTATTATTCCATTTTCAATGTTGTGCCCAAGAAATCTAATCTTAGTTTGAAAGAGAATTGTCTTTTTTGTCGAAACAACGAGACCATTAGTCTTAACAATATTAGTAAAAATCTTAAGATGTTCGATATGATGATCTTGTTAAGCAAGAGAATCAGTCCACTTTCTCAAATCTTGACATAGCAGATTTCTCTCCAACGGCTTCAACATCTACAACAAACATATCGGCTCCAACAACCTAATTTATATTTAATTTTTTCTTCTACATATCTTGTACTCAATATTTAATGTTAGTATTTTAAATTTCAAATGTATCATTGTAACAACCTGTGTTGTATAAATAAACCAATACATGGACTGGTTTGACATTGAAGCCAAAACTTTTTATTCATATCCTATTTCTTTCATGGTATTAGAGCATATCTGCTCATGCACTTCTACACTGATCCTTCAACTTTTCAACCACATCTAATGGCTGCCTCATCACCTATCAATTTTGTTGCCCCCAATTTTAGCCAACTTGTTTCGGCTAAGTTGGATAAGACCGATTATCTCATATGATTGTCTCAAATTGTTCTGGTTCTCAAGAGCCATGATCTAATCGGCTTCGTGAATGGTTCTTTACCGTGCCCCTCTCAGTTTCTTATTGAAGATCAAAGGAAACCAACAACTACTCTCAATCCTAAGTATATCCTATGGAATCGAAAGGATCAATTCGTTTTGGGCTGGACTAATGCCACTTTTTGTGATAAAGTGGCACCATCTGTGTATGGTATCAATTCGGCACGACCTGCTTGGCTTGCTTTGGCCAGCAAATTTGGTTCTCCATCTCGATCTCGCATCAACCACTTGAAGTGGCTCCTCCAAACTTTGAATCAAGGATCCATGAAGTGTGTTGCTTACCTTGATTCGACACAGCAACTAGTAGCATAACTAGGAGTTGTTGGTAAGCCCATTGATGATGATGATTTAATTGCTTATATTATGAGTGGTTTGAATCATTCATATCACCCCTTTGTCACTTCTATGTCTATTGCTACATAAGACAAAGTTCTCTCCTTTGAAGACTTCCAAGTCAAGCTACTATCCTGTGAGTTACTTCTAGAAACTCAACTTCATTCAATCCTACTTGAAACCAATAATTTAGCCTTGTTTGCTCCCAAACATCCCCAATAACCTAACAACTGAAAGCCAAAATACCCCACAAAATCCCACCTGCAAACCTCCCATACTCCATACTACTTCAAACATCCAACACCTAATACCCAATCTTCTCCTTTTCCTTGACCAAACCGACCCCAGTAACCTTTTAATACCACACGAACCCCTTGCCAAATCTGTGCGAAACAAACCACCAGGCACTTGATTGTTTTCATCACATAGACTATGCTTATCAAGGTCGCCATCCTCCTCCTCAATTAGTAGCTATGGTACTAATTGTTAGAATTGGTGTATTCCCAAGAGGGGCGGTGAATTGGAATTTAAAATTTATCGCCTAGTTTAAACCAGATAAACAGCAGTATGTACACAACCTAGAGTCAATCTATGCAATTTCCAAATGCATAGATAAATATAATGAGGAAATTAAGTCATACGCATCATTCACCCATAACATACATGTGCGGTAAATATAAAGTGCGGAAATGTAAGTGAACATACGATATGTTATCGGGGTTCGGCCAACTGTGCCTACGTCCCCACCTCAAGCTCGCAAGTTAGAGGATTCCACTAATAGCTCACTTAAGGGTGGAGCGACACCGTTTACAACCAGGTCAAATTATCACAGGGCTGACCTCAACCTTAACCAGGTCAATTAGTGGGGCTGACCTCAACCTACACGCCTTAACAGGACGACGCACCTAGCTTTCCTAATCGGATCTAAGCCAATCCGAGACTATTCTAGGGCTAGTCTCCCTCTTCAGGCCCGTGCTTGGAAATACAATAGTATTTAAAATGCAATCAAATGGTACAATGAAAAAGCTTTCAAGTAAAGCAGATGTGTACCCAGATACGCGCAATATCACATACACCACAATATGATATAATATGTAAGCTCAATGTGATCTAAGATGTCAACTCTTAAATAGATTTACTATCGTTGTAATGAGTGCATGAGAGCGCAAAAGTAAATGATCTTTGTATCACAGGATATTCAATCTAAGTGCTTAAACAAAGATATTATCCAAACTTCATATATTTCAATCAACAAGTTTTCTCAATATATATATGTATATGAAGCTCTAGCAATGCATAATTTTGGTTTGCAAAAAGATATTCAATCTTTGTATTCAGCAAAGGATATATGAGTTAACGAGTATTGCAACAAAGATTTTATCACATAAGCAAATATCCCATCAAATATTTTCAAGATAAAAACACAGTAGATATTTGAGAATGTTTTTGCAACCAAAATATAAATACAAACTTCTTAAGACATTGCAATGAATATGCAATACTCAGAAGTTCTATATAAGTCTTCTTAGGAGAGGCTTATTAATAAAGTCCCCTAAGAATACTTAAGGTTTAGCTCTCAAAAAATAAGTCAAACAATCCAAAGATAGGAGAGCAAACCAATCAATACGAACACTCAAAAATCAACTTACAAACAATGTAGGCAATATGGGAAGGTAAGATTGAGTGTGTGGAGCTTGGAAATTAGTATTATAGGATTTTGATATTTCAAGGAATTTTCCCTAATCAAAGTGGCTAATCCCCCTTAATCTTTGCAAATGAACACATATATATAGGCAAGGGAGAAAATATGACCGTTGGGGACCTATTGGGTATTATTAGAAAAGTTTAATGATGTTTAAAGCATTTAAACCTTGTTTAAAAAATATTAACTACAATAAAAAATCAGGGCAACCCGAGAGGTCCAGTCGACCAGAAAGGTTTTGGTCCACTAGGACACAAATGGTTCGGTCGACCAGCGGAGTTTTTGAACTGGAGGATCGGTCGACCATATATATGTGTCAAAGGCAGTTTTTCTAGGTTCGGTCGACCAGGGGAAAAATGAACTAAATGGTCAGTTGATCGGGATAGGGGATTTTTCCAAACTCTGAGGTTTGGTCGACCAGGCCGTTTTGAACTGACTGGTTTGGTCGACCAGACCGCTGGGAATTCTCCCAAGGACCCTCCGGTCGACTTGGTAGTTGGAGTACAAAAGTGGTCGATCGATCAGGAGGTCAAAATGTTGACTCCCAAGTGGTTCGGTCGACCGGGGTCAAATGAACTGTAGGGGCTCGGTCGACCAGGGCCTTGGTCAACAGTTGACCCAGACCGGTTTCGGTCGACCAGGCCAAAATGAACTGGCTTGGCTGGTCGACCGAAAGTGCATCATGTGTGCATTTCAGTCCCATTTTGAAACAAACAAGCCATATTCAAGTTCCTAACAATCATATGTGTACATGTGTGTGTCCTAAGGTCACTTGAGTCCAATTTTGAATACACCAAAAAAGTTCGGTGTCGGTCGACCGAAGGGTACACCCTAAGGTCATTCTAAGGTCATTTCTTATTTACGATTTGTTTGAGCTTACGTATTAACAAGCAAATGATGTGTGTGTGAGCTTATTACAAACCAGACCCCTAATTACTATTACAGACCCTTTATATCAAAGAAATACAACAATTAAATTATAACTAGGGTCTTCAAGGTCTTCATTTTCCTCCAAGGGTCTCCGAGTGCCATCATATGATACCGCCAGGATAAACCTGCACATCAAATCAGCAGAAATTAAATACATGAGTATTTGTCATAATCAAAATAGGGATATGACCTATAAGGTCAACACTAATGTTGTTTATGTTGCCGAAAATCCTTTGTTCACTGACAGTGGATGTTAGAATTGGTGTATTCCCAAGAGGGGGGTGAATTGGAATTTTAAACTTTTCTCCTATGTTGAACTAGATGTTAGCTGAATATTACTACCTAGGGTCTTTTTATGCAGTTCCAAATATGCCGATAAATATACTATACAAAAATTTAAATCAAGCGCATCATTCGCATAATAACATACACGTGCGGTAAATATGAAGTGCAAAAATATGAACAAACACACGATATGTTATCGGGGTTTGGCCAACTGTGCCTACGTCCCCGCCTCTAACTCGCAAGCCCGAGGATTCCACTAATAGCTCACTTAAGGGTGGAGCGGAACCAATTACAACCAGGTCAATTAGTACAGGGCTGACCTCAACCTTAACTAGGCCAATTAGCAAGGCTGACCTGAACCTACACGCCTTAACAGGATGACGCGCCTAGCTTTTACACACACCACAATATGATTTAATATGTAAGTTCAGTGTGGTCCAATATTTCAACTCTCAAAATATTTGTTATCAGTGTAATGAGTACGTGAGAGTGTCAACCAATATGATCTTTGTATCACAATATGTGTTCAATATAATAGCTCACACAAAGATATCAAGTCTCAAATATTTCAATCAGCAGGATGTCTCAAGCATGTAAATATCAAATAATGTATATGTTTGGTTTGCAAAAAAAAAAAAAAAATGTGTAGTCTTTGTATTCAGCAAATAATATATGAGTGAATGAATATTTCAATAAAGATTACTATCACATAAACAAATATCTTTTCAAAGTTGTATCAAAATAAATCCCACAAGATATTTGGAAATGTTTTGAAGAGATTTTGCAATCCACAAACCAATATAAACTTCACAAGATATTGGAATGGATATGCAATACTTAGAAGTTTAATACAAGTCTTCTTAGGAGTGACTTATTAACAAAGTCCCCTAAGAATACTTAGGTTTAGCTCTCAAGAAAAATCATATCAAATAATCACCAAACAATGAGAGCAAACCTTTGAACACAAACACTCAATCAACTTATAAATGATGTAAGCAATAATAGAAGGTAAGTATGAGTGGTTGGGGCTTAGATATGAGTATTATAGGTTTTGGGAATTTCATAGAATCTCTCCTAATCAAAGTGACTAATCCCATGCTAATTATCCCAAATGAGAGGGTATTTATAGACATCCCTTGAAATATAACCGTTAGGGACCTGTTGGAAATAATTAGGAAAGTTTAAAATCATTTTAAAATAATTAACCCTGTTTAAAATATTTTAACTACGGTAAAAATCAGGGCAACCCGAGAGGTCTGGTTGACCAAAAACCTTTTCGGTCGATTGAAGTTCATATGATTCGGTTGACTAGGACATTTTTGAACTTGGGACTCGGTCGATCGAAAGTTCATGTCCGAAGGGCGATTTTCCATTTTATCGAGGTTCGGTCGACCAAACCATTTTGAATTGAATGGTTCAATCAACCAGACAGTTGAGACTTCTCCTAAGGACCCTCGGTTGACCAGGTAGTTGCAATACAAATTTGGCTCGGTCGACCAAGTGGTCAAATTGTTGACCTCAGGAGGGTTCGGTTGACTAGGGGATTTGAACTATAGTGGTTCCGTCGACTAGGACATTGGTCAACCGTTGAGTTGGACCTAGGTTCGATCGACCAGGGTAGAATGAACTACCAAGGTCGGTCAACCGAAAGTGCACAAAGTGTGTATTTTGGTCCTATTTTGATTCACAAACACCCTATTCAATGTGCCTAACATATATGAGCATGAGTGAGTGTCTTAGGGTCATTTTTGGGTCCTTTTGAAGACACCAAAAATATCCGGTGCCGATCGACCGAAGGGTAAACCCTAAGGTATTTCTAAGGTCATTTTGCATTATGAGCTTACGTATTTAACCATACATGCGGGGTGTGTGATTATTACATACAAGAGCCCTAATTACTATTACAGACCAATTTCAAAAATGAAATATATTACAACACTGAATATAAATTGGTCTTCATTCATCATTTGCTCCATGTGCATGTGCATTATGATCTTGACAATTTAGGTTCCTACACATAACCTCAAATACCCATTAGATACAATGAGTATTTGTCATAATCAAAATCGGGCGTGACCTATAAGGTCAATAGTGGGGCTACTCAGCATATTACAGCCAATCTTAAGCAACTAACTCTCGCACAACTGTACACTTGACAAGAGCATGTTGTTGTTGGTAATGGACAAATATAAAAAATACAGGTTCCATCGTTCTCCATACCCCTACTTCTTCACTTGAACTTAATCATGCTCTTCATTGCCCTCAAGCCTTTGCTAATTTACTCTCTACTAATCAATTTTGTCTTGACAATCACTGTTTCTTCATTCTAACTGATTCTCATTATTTTGTCAAGGACTACCACACGGGGAAGACACTATTGGAAGGACAGAGTAGTGGTGGACTTTATCCCATCAATTTGTAGTCGTTAGTTCTCAATAAACCACTTGCAATGGCAGCGGTAGTAGAAGTCAAAGCATTGGTTCTAGTTTGGCATTCTAGATTAGGACATGCTTCCCATTCAGTTGCCACTCAATTATTAAATAAACATTCTCTACCTTATGTTGGTTCATTGAATAATAGTTTTGTCTATGAACCTTGTCAACTTGGTAAAGGCAAACAACTTCCCTTTTTATGATCTCATCAAATAACCAGTTCACCTTTGGAACTTATTCATTCCGATGTTGGTCTTGCCCATATCAATCCCTTAGTGTTTACGGTTATTATGTTATTTTTATTGATGATTTCTCGGTTTACGTGGTTTTATCCTCTTCAAAATAAACCTGATGTCTATGTATGTTTTCTCAAATTTAAAGTTCTTATTGAAATCAATTATCTTGTAAAATTAAGCACCTCCAAACTGATGGAGGTGGGAAATACATGTTTAAACCATTTCAATCATTCCTTGCAATGAATGGCATTTATCATCGTATCACATGTCCCCACACTCCCTAGCAAAATGGTACTGCTAAGAGAAAACATAGACATATTACTGAAATTGGATTATCCTTACTTGCTCAATATCATTTACCTCTCACATACTGAGTTGATGCTTTCTTAACTGCCATGTACCTTATTAATTGTTTTCCTACATTGGTTCTTAACAATGACACACCTTTCTTCAAATTGTTTGGCAACCATCCCAATTATACATCTCTTCAAACCTTCAGATGTTCTTGTTATCCGCTTTTGTGGCCATATGCATCCCACAAACTCATGTTTCGTACTAAGGGGTGTATATTTTTTGGTCATAGTGCTAATCAACAGGGCTATAGGTGTCTAGATCCAGTTTCTTATAAAATTTTTATCTCTCGTCATGTTATTTTTTATGAACTTATGTTTCCTACAAAGGATGGCTTGGCATCCTCACAACCTTCCACGGTGGCCACCTCTCATGGTAATTCCTTCCTTATCTCGTTTCCTTCAAATTTTAATTCAAATTTACCTCTATCTAATATGGATCTGATCTATCTCTTAGCACTCATGCAAATTCACCTACCCCTCATAATTCTCCTGACCGAACCCTTTTACCATCTCCACTTGCTTGCATTCCTCCCACATCCAGTTCATGTTCGTATATTTCTCCACCTCCACCTCACTCCTTAACCACACCTATAATTCCTCTCACCTCTCAAAGTCCCCATCCTATAACCACTCGATCTCAAATGGGCCGTCTTAAGCCTTGCACCTTCCCTGAGTATAAGACATTCTACTCCACAAAACATCCTCTTAAGGCTCTCACCAGTATAGTAATGTCAATTGAACCTCGTTCTTACATGATGCACGGCCATGCAAGGGGAATATGATACTCTAATTGCAAACTATACATGGATACTTTGCCATTGCCCCTTGAATCATAATGTTATTGATAACAAATGTGTCTACAAGGTTAAAAAAACATCCAATGGTCAGGTTGATCTACTTAAAGCCTGATTAGTGGCTAAAGGTTTTGAACAAGAATGTGGCACAGATTTCACTGAGACATTCAGTCCAATTATTAAACCTTATCTTGCTCTTGCTTTTCACTTTGATTGGAATAAACGACAACTAGATGTTTCTAATGCTTTCTTCCATGGTGTTTTACAAGAGGAAGTCTACATGAAGCAACCTCAAGGCTCTATTCATCTGGATTTTCCTACCTATTTTTGCAAGCTTGAGAAGTCCTTATATGGACTCAAAAAAGCCCCATGGGCTTGGTTTATGCGCCTATCTCAATCTCTACTTCAATTTGGATTTATTTCCTTGCCAGTGGACTCTTCATTATTTATTTATCATCAAGGAAATATTCACTTGTTCTTTCTCTTCTATGTGGATGATATTCTTGTGACAGGCACACATCGTTCCCTTATTGCATCTCTAATTGGAATGTTGCAAATGGAATTCAAAATGAAGGATCTGGGTTCATTAAATTATTTTCTTGGCATTCAAGCTCATCAAGACTCTACGACCTTACACCTCCAACAATCAAAGTACATTGGTGATCTTTTCAATCCCACTAAGATGATTGGTGCCAAACCGTATCCCTCACCATGCTCCTCAGGAATTCAGCTTTCAACTCATGATGGTGAACCTCTTTCAGAAGCTCAAATTAATGAGTATCGCCAAACTAATGGTGCTCTACAATATTGCACTTTGACTTATTTGGATATTGCTTTTTCAATTAACCAACTGTGCCAACATATGCATTGTTCAAGATCCACTCATTGGTCTTCTACTAAGCGGGTTCTCCACTATCTCAAAGGAATAATTGACAACGACTTATGGTATCAAAAAAGATCTCTTACTATTCAAGCCTATTGCGACTCTGATTGGGCCGGTAATCCTGGTGATCGCTATTCGACTACAAGCTATGGTGTCTTTTTTGGTTCCTGTTTAGTTTCTTGGACTGCTAAGAAACAAACTCTTATAGCACGCTCTAGCACTGAGGTGGAATATAGGGCTTTAGCAACTACCATAGCCAAACTCTATTGGGTTAGAATGCTTCTCAAAGACTTATGTATACCTCTCTCTATCCCTTTAACAATTTGGTTTGATGACATTGGTGCATTAGCCTTAGCTTCTAATCCTATCTTTCATGCTAGAACCAAGCATATCGAAGTGGACAACCGTTTTATCCGTGAGAAAGTTCTTAATAAAGATATTACACTCAAATTTATTTGTTCCCATGACTAGATTGCTGATGTTTTTACAAAGGGATTAAGCACAAGTCGTTTTTATGAGCTTTGGCACAAGCTGGAAGTGTGCCTACCCCCTTCCAGCTTGCAGAGGGATGCTAAGCAAGAGAATCAGTCCACTTCCTTAAATCTCAACATGGAAAATATCTCTCCAATGACTTCAACATCTGCAACAAACATATCGACTTTGACAACCTGATTTAAATTTAATTTTTGCTTCCGCATATCTTGTACTCAATATTTATTGTTTTTATTTCAAATTTCAAATGTATCATTGTAACAACCCGTGTTGTATAAATAAACCAATACATGAACTAGTTTGGCATTGAGGCTAGAACCTTTTATTCATATCCTATTTCTTTCATATCTATATTATCAGAAAATATAAGAACATCATCTATATAGACGATGATAATTATGAGTATGATTGAATATGTGATTCATTAAATTTTGAAATTCACTTGGAGCCTTTTTTAATCCAAATGACATAACATTCCATTCATATTGCCCAAATGGTACGATGAAGGTAGTTTTATACCTATCTTTTTCAGTAATTTGAATTTTCCAAAATCCTGATTTCATATCAAATTTCGAGAATACTTTTGCATTATAAGTTCTTTTGATAAGATTAGATTTATTGGGTATTGGATATCTAATCCATTTTAAGGCTTTGTTTAAGGGTTTTTAATTTATTGCTAATCTTGGAGCACCTCTTTCAATTTTGGAGGCTCTTTGGACATAAAATGCCACACAGCGCCAAGGTGACTTTGACTTTCTGATTAGATTTTTGTCCAATAAATCTTGTATTTCTTTTTTACAATATTCTAAAACCTCTGGTGACATTTGTATTGGCCTGGCCTTGGTAGGAATATTGTTATTAGTAAAGTCCTTTTCATATGATAATTCTACTGTGTTTTTTCCTTTGCCAGAAAGCGTTTGGTAATTCTGAGCATATTTATTTGTTTATTTGATCTTGAAAAATCGAAATTTGTTCTTTAACTTTTTAATTTTCAAGGCCTTTATTCATCTTTTCATATTGTAATTCTTATTTTAAGAAATTGAGCTGGGTATATTTTTCTTGTCTCATTGAATTCATTTATTTTTCATTTTCTATGGATTTTTCCTTTAAAAGATTTAATTGCCTTTCTATGGGTGGATGGAAAATTTTGAAGAATATCTTTTTGTTGACATAATTTGTTAAGATTCCTTCATTTGTAATTTGGAAAGGGGTAAGAAGATAAAGAAACGGCAAACCAAGGAATACTGGGTGAGTAATTGTTTTTATCAGAATAAAGCTTGTTTTAAAACAAACTCTCTCATTGCAAACCCTTGCTAAAGGGTCTTTCTAATTTATTTGAAGTTTTTGTTTATTTGCCCCATATAAAGTTTCTTTTGTTTTTCGGAAATATTTAGTGAGGATTAATCATTCCCTAATACAATGGAGGTCAGCCCAGTATCAATAAGGGCTATAAATTTTATTGAGAAATTCGATTTTATACAAATCTCAATTTCGCAAAACCATTTTTGAATGGTAACTTTATTTATCAAGTTTATGAAGGAATTTTGCTCATTGTTAGAATTTAGGTTGTTGGATTCATTTTCTGAGTTATCATTTGAATCTGTTTCAGAGAGACTATGATGTTTTTCTTAGTTTCTATAGATTTGTTCTTGTAAATCTTGGGTTATTTGTTTAAGGATTTTAATTTATTATTTTAATTGAATTATTTCCTTTTTCAAATCTTGAATCGAAGTTTTATTTGGGTTTGATTTGAATTTTCCCAAAACTTCTTCTTCAATGCTTGGTATTCTTTGGTAAAGTAATTGGTCTTTCAGATTTTCAATTTTGTTGGAACTTTCGGGTTTGTCAAGAATTACTTCTTATTCTCTTGATTGTTTTAGTTTTTTAAGATAGATTCCTTTTTGAATTGGATCTTCAATTTTTTCTATCATTTCACGAAATAATTTGTAGTCTTCTTTATCAAGGACATTAATTTGTTTTTTGCAAAAACCTAATTCTTTGCCATTGCATTCTAACTCTTCTGAAGAGGATTGATGGGATGAATCTGAATTTATTGCTAAGAGTTCTCCTTCTGAAGTTTCCAAAGAAGGTTCAAAGGAAGATTCTTGGAGATTGTCTAGAAAATTAAAGATTTTATTTCTGGTTTCTTCTTCCATTTCTATGTTGTCTATTTTTTGTTTAAGTTTGCATTTGTTGGCATAATGATCTTTACTTCCACAAATGTAACATCTTCCTTTTTTTGCAGTAGTATGATTTTTTGTGGCTTTCTTTCTTCTTGATTTCATTTGTTTTTTGGGGCTCTTGTCCCATTCTCCTTTCCTTTTGTAATTTTTTATATTTTCTATAAATTCTTGGTTTTGAAGACTTAATTTTTTGTCTTTTTGCTTTCTTTTTACTCTTTGTTAGTATTCTATCAAATCCAAATTGTTCACACCAATTGCCTAATTCTTTTGTTAATTTTTGTTTCTTTAATTTTTTTTTCAATCTTAGATCACTACAAAGTTTGATTCCTATCATATTAATGACATGAATTATTTCTCCATAAGCCCAATCTCCTATATCAATTTGTTGATAAGTATCACAATCCTTGTATTTTTCATATTTTTCCTAACCTTTTGTGCAAATAAAGTTGGTAATCCATTTATGAATTTATCTTTCCAATATTTTGAATTACAATTTGTTTTCATAAATATTATTGTTAGAAATGTATCTTTATACCATTTGAAATGTGATAATTTTTTACATCTAATATTTTGTAGGAGTTTGATTTTCCTTTCTTCATTAAAAGGAATTCCTCTTGTAAAATGGTGTACAATTGTAAAGCAAAGGGTCCCAAACCCATCACCTTGAGTCTAATTTTAAGGAGTTTGTTATTTCTTCAAAACCAAGAATTTATAGAAAATATAAAAATTACAAAAGGAAAGAAGAATGGGACAAGAGCCCCAAAAAACAAATGAAATCAAGAAGATAGAAAGCCACAAAAAATCATACTACCACAAAGGAGGGAAGATGTTACATTTGTGGAAGTAAAGATCATTACGCCAACAAATGCAAACTTAAACAAAAAAATAACAACATAGAAATGGAAGAAGAAATCAGAAATAAAATCTTTAATCTCCTAGACAATCTCCAAGAATCTTCCTCTAACCCTTCTTTGGAAACTTCAGAAGGAGAACTCTTAGCAATAAATTCATATTCATCCCATCAATCCTCTTCAGAAGAGTCAAAATGCAATGCAAAGAATTATGTTTTTGCCAAAAACAAATTAATGTCCTTGATAAAGAAGACTACACATTATTCCATGAAATGATAGACAAAATTAAAGATCCAATTCAAAAATGAATCTATCTTAAAAAAACTAAAACAATTAAGAGAATAAGAAGTAATTCTTGACAAACCCGAAAGTTCCAACAAAATTGAAAATCTGAAAGACCAATTACTTTACCAAAGAATCCCAAGCTTTGAAGAAGAAGTTCTGGGAAAATTCAAATCAAACCCAAAGAAAACTTCGGTTCAAGATTTGCAAAAGGAAATAATTCAATTAAAATAATAAATTAAAATCCTTAAACAAATAACCCAAGATTTACAAGAACAAATCTATAGAAACTAAGAAAAACATCATAGTCTCTCTAAAACAGATTCAAAGGATAACTCAGAAAATGAATCCAACAACCTAAATTCTAACAATGAGCAAAATTCCTTCATAAACTTGATAAATAAAGTTACCATTCAAAAATGGTTTTGCGAAATTGAGATTCATATAAAATTGAATTTCTCAAAAAAAATTTGTAGCCCTTATTGATACCAGGGCTGGCCTCAAATGTACTAGGGAAGGATTAATCCCCACTAAATATTTCCAAAAAACAAAAGAAACTTTATATGGGGCAAATGAACAAAAACTTCAAATAAATTACAAAGACCCTTTAGCAAGGGTTTGCAATTAGGGAGTTTGTTTTAAAACAAGTTTTATTCTAGTAAAAACAATTTTTTACCTAGTAATCCTTGGTTTACCGTTCTTTATCTTCTTACCCCTTTCCAAATTACAAATGAAGGAATCTTAACAAATTATGTCAACAAAAAGATATTATTCAATTTTTACATTCCACCCATAGAAAGGTGATTAAATCTCTTAAAGGAAAAATCCATAGAAAATGAAAAACAAATAAATTCAATAATACAAGAGAAAAATACCCAGCTCAATTTCTTAAAAGAAGAATTACAATATGAAAAGATGAAAAAGGGCCTTGAAAAAAAAAGGTTAAAGAACAAATTTCGAATTTACAAGATCAAATAAACGCTTTCTGGCAAAGGATAAAACACATAGTAGAATTACCCTATGAAAAAGACTTTACTGATAAAAATATTCCTACCAAGGCTAGGCCAATCCATATGTCACTAGAGGTTGTAGAATATTGCAAAAAATAAATACAATATTTATTGGGAAAAAATCTAATGAAAAAGTCTAAGTCACCTTGGAGCTGTGCGGCATTTTATGTCCAAAAAGCCTCCGAAATTGATAGAGGTGCTCCAAGATTAGTAATAAATTATAAACCCTTAAACAAAGCCTTAAAATGGATTAGATATCCAATACCCAATAAATCTGACCTTATCAAAAAAAACTTATAACACACAAATATTCTCAAAATTTGATATGAAATTAGGATTTTGGCAAATTCAAATTGCTGAAAAAAGATAGGTATAAAACAACCTTCATCGTACCATTTGGGAAATATGAATGGAATGTTATTCCATTTGGATTAAAAAAAATGCTCCAAGTGAATTTCAAAGTATAATGAATGGCATATTCAATCCATACTCATAATTCATCATCATCTATATAGATGATGTTCTTATATTTTTCGATAATATAGATCAACATTTCAAACATTTTAAAACTTTTAGTAATATTGTTAAGACTAATGGTATCGCTGTTTCGGCAAAAAAGACAATTCTCTTTCAAACTAAGATTAGATTTTTCGGGCACAACATTGAAAATGGAACAATAATTCCAATTCATAGGAGTATTGATTTTACAAACAAATTTCCAGATGAAATCAAAGACAAAAAGAATGCAAAGTTTTGTATGACAGTTAAAGAAAAATCCTCCACCCTAGAATCAAGACCACACGGAGACGGTACGAAAGATTAAAGGTAATATTAAGAAAATACCCTGTACGGAAATTTCATATCCAAATGCTTATAAAATTGTTGAAGCAGATGCTTCTAACTTCGGATATGGAGGCATTTTAAAACAAGTTAGAGAAGGCAAAGAACAATTAATTAGATTTCATTATGGGGGGTGGAATGACACCCAACAAAGATATTCTACTATTAAAAAAGAAATCTTATCAATTGTTCGCTGTGTCTCAAAATTTCAAGATGATCTACTCAACCATAAATTCTTACTAAGAGTATATTGTCAATCGAAAAAATATATTTTGGAAAAAATGTAAAGAATTTAGCCCACAAACAAATATTTACCAGATAGCAAGCCCATTTATCCAATTTTTACTTTGATATTGAACCTATTAAAGGAGAAACAAGTTATCTTCTAGATTTTATAACTTGTGAATTTTTGCAGGGATCAAGATGAGTGAGCCTTCGCCACCAAAGGCCAATAAATCCAAATATACAATATTAGGAACATCCAGTGGATCTCCTTCTCTGGAAAATTTATCAAACTCACCTTCAAAAAAGGGAAATTTTAGCAATCTTTCCCCTTTTAGTATCCCCAAGGCAAATTCTTTCCCTAAGAAGGAGAATGTCATGGCAATTTCCCTTTTAAATAGATTCTCTCCTTTGAAAGGAGATTTCTCAACAATATCTTCCAATTTGATTTGCCCAAAAGAATCTTTCAAAGAAAAATTGGCAAATTCTCCTAGGGCTTCATCCTCAAGACCAACCTCTCAATTGGGAAAATTCCCTTCCGAGATCTCCAAAGCAAATTGTTAGCTTTTTGAGTCTGATCTCTATTTTGATGTTAACAAATACAAGTGTCTTATGTGTGTGCATAGTATTTTGAACAGGTTCATAATTCGGAATGCACACACAAAAGAGGAAGATGGAAGCCGGAAAGGACTTAAAGCTCACATCATCTTGGCTATTCCATGAAGACTTGAAGAGCAAAAGAAGAAGAAGACATTTATTCTATTTATATTGCATTTAATTTTTATCTTTAGTCTGTAATAATGCATGCATCTGCATGATATGGATTTATTGCTCAGACGACCTTAGATTGATTTTAGGGACCTAACCGTACACATAAAACCTTTTTCAAAATTGCCTAAATCAGACAAAGGTTTTCAAAATAAATTAAGGTAAAAAATTAGGGCTAAATGAATTTGACAAAGATTTCGATTGACTAACGTTGAATTTTTTGGGTTAATTAAATAGCTCTAGTCGACTGACCCATTGACATTTAAATCACCACGGTCGACCGACCACTCTATGGGCCAAAAGTCAAATTGTTGATCATGCCTCAAGCAACTGACCTAAAATGAACATACCTTCCACGGTCGACCGACCATAGGATCTTGAATTTTCTACTGACCTCGGGTAACCGAACTTTTAGTTCAAAATTGCCTAGATTGACCGGCCTTAAAGAACTGGCAGGCCGGCCTCAGGCTCAGGCGACCAAACCTACGAAGGTTTGGAAAATTGCCTTGGCTCGGCCAACCGTCGTTGCCCATAGTCAATTGAATTCACTTTTTTCTTATGAGTGTTCAGCTGATCGATGCCAAGCACCAGTTGACCGAACCTCTTAAGTTGGGTTAATTTTCAACGCCTAAACATGCTTAAATTTTAATTAAACAAATTCAAAAATACTAAGCGTGTCCCTAACGGTCAAAATTTTTTGAAACTTTATATATACCCCTTCATAAGCTAAGATTAGCAACTTTGATTAACAAATTTTTCTCTCAAATTTTTTACTTAATCAAAGTTCCCCCAACATACACTTTTACTTCAAAAATCATTTTGGGGTTAAATTTTTATACTCTCTGAAAACTAAGGTGTAGTCCAAAGAGGGGGGCGAATTGGATTTAAAAATTTTATTTTAATTCTTTTTAAGAATCCTTAACCTCATTTAATTATTTTAATGAATTTTTTAACTTCTTGTTGATTTATCAAATACACAATGAATACTTAAAACAAAACAAAATTCAATTCACAACCACAACACAGGTATAATCAAGTAATCAATCAATCAACCAAGCCAATCAATTTTCCAATCAACCACAATATCCAAAGATATAAGATTCAGTTTTAGTTTGTTTGCAGCCTTATAAATATGAAAGTTTGATTTAAGCCCTGTGATAATAAATTTTCTTTCTCAAAATGATTTTCAACAAAACATCCACACTCTTCCCAAAAATAAGAATTCAAATAAACTCTTAGTTGATTTATCTTTGGGTGTTAACCAATTAATGTACTCCCTTATGGTTTCTGCAAAGTATGGTTTAACCAACGTACTCCCTTTCGGTTTTCACAACCCTAATCAAAAATAAACTTTAAGTTTAGTTAATTTCCAAATTTACGTAGTATATATGATTAGGAAATTAAATCATCCACACTGTTTATAAGTGCTGAAAATAAAGAGCAAGGGAAAGAGAGTGATACTGGATTTTTACGAGGTTTGGATTATACCTAGCCTACGTCCTCACCTTTGAAAAACCACCAAATGATTCACTAAACCTGTTCCTTTTCTAGGTGGAACAACACCGTTTACACACTCCTTCAATAGGCTAGAGCTCGCCTCTCCAAGTGATATCCCCTCACTCGATCACTCCTTCAATAGGCTAGAGCCCACCTCTCTAAGCGATATCCCCACCCTTAGCCAATGATCCAAACACCTTGGAATCATAAAAAATATTGCAAGAAGAACACTCTCAAATAGAGTAGATTAGTACAAATTCAGTACTATGTATTTCAACAATTTAAATACCAATATGAAATAGAATTAAAGCTCAAGTGTAGAGATCACCAAGGGTTCTTTTGTGATTAAGAAAAATCAGTATGAGAATCATAGGTTGATGTTTTAGTAGCAATTCAGATGATTTCCTCTAGCAAGAGTATGAGAATTAGAGAACTATGAGAGAGATTGAGAGTTTTAATGCAAGTGTGCTGTGTAATTGCTTGGTTATTAGTTTCTTAGGATTAAGGTAGTATTTATAGACTTTTTAGGATTAGTTTCCTTGTTCCCCAAGTTACTTGGAGTGTCCACCAAGTTTTTATAACGTTCATGTTTGAAAAACTAATTTTTAGAAACTTTTCGTTAATTTCAAAAATTCAAATTCCTATAGAGTCAGTTGGCTGGACAGACGACTGGGTAAGCAATTTTCACAGGGTCATTCAGCTGGACAGGTAGCTGAAACCTTTATGTTTGTTCAGAATTTTACCCAATTAAATGCCAGTTGGCTGGCTCGACACAGTTCAAAAATGGTCAGTCGACTGGGCGTGTTAGTCAGCTGACTGATTTTAGTGTAAACTGTTAGCCAGCTGGGCAGTTATTCATTTTGGTGTTTTTTTGTCAATTGACTGAGTAAACCCAGTGTAATATGGTTAGCCAGCTGACCGGTCCATTTTCTTGGTTTTTTATTTTTAGTTTTCAAAATTAGTTTTACTCTCTTACTTTGATCTTTCCTGAAACATTTTCTGGGGTTTTAAAATAGGTCTCTAAGTCCATAAATATCTGCTAAAGAACTTCAATAATATTTCAAAAGATATTTAAACATTAAAACACTTACATAAAGACTTCTAAGCCATTTGTCATTCTTAAACACTTAAGTCTTTATGCTTTAGTCTGCTACTTGTCTTCAAGCTTTAAAATACTTTGAGCTTTTTTATCAAGTTCTCTTTAATATCCACGCTCTCATGATCTTCAAGCTTTATTCTTTGAATCCATGTCATTTAAGCTTCATATGATCATCCTTTTTTGAAGTATAAGCTTGCATTTTCATACTTGATCCTTGTGAATCCTGAAATATCATGACTCAACCAAATATATTAAGTTTCACTTGTTTGTTAGCATCAAAATAGGATGTTAAGCCTTGTAAGGTCAACACTCTCCAACTCTCTTTCGTTTATTCTTGAAAATATATTTTACAAGAGAGTATTTTATTTGGGCTTTTATTTGCATTAATAAGCACATACTCTCACTTTTTCGTTTATTTTTGAAAATCATTCTTGTGAGAGTTTGCTTGGTGTTTCTCCACTTATTTCATCTTCATGAATATTTTTGGAGAAACTCATTTTTAGTTTTTCAATATTTTTGCACACTATTTTCAAACCAAAGATTATACATATTCTTTTGTGCAAAAATTTTTTTGAAAGCAAACCCTAGGTTCTCCTTATTTTTACTGAAAAATATTTTTGAAGACAATATTTTATAGGGTTTAAATCTTTGAATGCTTATCATATACATTATTTCTTTCAAAAATTGGGAATATTATTTTTTAGAAAACACCCTTACTCTAGCGAGCATTATTTCATATCATAAGAGAGTACATTTTTTAGAGCTTTAACTTGTACATCTCTACTTATATTTTCAGAAGCATTTTATATGTACAAAAATATTTTATTGTACCGGTTGGATTCAGCCCGTTAATTGAACTGGGGAGTCTCCGCCCTATTAGGGAGACTGGTTCAATTCAGCCCAATAATTGAACTGGGCTATCTCCGCACCATAAGGGAGACCAGTTGGGCTCAACTTGGTAATTGAGTTGGGGTTTACCTCACCCCGTAAGGAGAGGTTGTAACGGCTTCTGCTCTGCCTATTTAAGTGAGTAGGGTTAGTAGAATCCTTTGGGGGTACGCTCAAGGCAGAGACATAGGCTGATTTAGCCGAACCTCGATAACAAATCATGTCTCTCTCTTTCTCTCTCTATCTCATTTTATTAATGCACTTTAAATTCAGTATGTGTATGCCTATTTATTTACTATTATATTTAATAGCATGCACACATTTACTTTGAATGAGATACACGTGTATGCATGGACCAATAGCTTAATCATTCTTTATACACAACTATAATTTAAATGGGATATGATGCGACGTTTGTATGCAAATTTTTAAACTATTGTGAATGCTTTATTTGTTTTAAATATTTGCATACTTGATCTATTTGGAGGAATTGTGAATGCTTAGATAGACCCTAGGTTGTGTAATATTATTGTCGCGACGTCCCAGCGCACGTGTGCCTCGGGCGGCGAAATAAAAATCAATTTTAATATTTTCAGGAAAAACAAGAATATCGGAGTCGCCACTAACCTTTAGTGTGGTTAGAACACATGATTACTACCCCATTAGGGGTAGAATGGGCCTACATTACCAGAGCTGGGGTCGGGAGTTCGGTTACGTGAGGGGAAGGTACGAGCACCCCCTACGCGCCCGTTCTTACGAACGGTACCTAACTAATTTAAAATTATCCCTAAGTTAATTTAAAAAATCTTTTAATTACTCCTTATTTTGTGAATATTGTAATTTGTGAATAACCTTGATTAATTGTAAATATTTTACTTCCATAATTTACAAACAACCTTAATTAATTAAAAATATTTTGTTTCCTAATTTTTTTTGAATATTAATAGTAGATATTTTGTTTCCAAATATTATGAATAAGCATATTAATTATAGATATTTTGAATAAGCATATTAATCATAGATATTTTGTATACTAATCGTAAATATTTTGTTTCCATATTTTTTTTAAGTAAGCATATTAACTAAAAATGTTTTGTTTCCAAATTTTTTGAATAAACATATTAATTGCAGATATTGTGTTTCCATATTTTTTGAATAAATATATCAATTGTAGATATGTTGTTTCCATATTTTTAATAGCATGTGAATAAATGTGAGGGTAGCGGGTTTAGGCTAAACTTATAAATTCACACACTCTCACGCTCTATACCCAGGCTTTACCTGCTAAGATTAGAAAGGAGTGTAATACCGTTTGTCCCCACGTGGCAGGGCTTGTGGGGACCCGCGAATCACTTCGTTCAGTTTAAACTTTATCCAAATCCCTTTGGGTGAGGATGGAGGTTAGATTGGGAACCTTTTTTTATCAATAAGGATTAGAGCCTACCCACACATACTTGTATATAATTTTCCTTAACTAAGATAGAGTCATGAAGAACCATGTATATACATACCTACCCTGAGTTGGGACAGGAGCTACATCCTTCTCCACGTATAACATGTTGTATATATGTTGTGAAATACTTTGTATTATATCATTCATTTTGCATCCACTTTAGATAAACATACTACTTAGCCAATATTTTGAAAAAGCCCAATAATGAGACTAAGGCCCATCATTTAAAAAAATGAAGCACTTGGCCCAAGCATTTTAAAATATGGGTCGGCCCAACCCTTTTCAAATAACTCAGGCCCAATTTTTTTTTAAGAAAAAACCAACATAGGCCCAATCTCTTCCTAAGCAAAAATTCAGCCCAGGCCTGATTTTCAAAAAGGGTAAAACCCAGATTTCAAAAGTGGGCTTCGGCCCTATTGTCTAAAAATATAGGCCAACATTTTTCTAAGCAAATCCAAGCCCAAGTTCTTTTAAAACTAGGGCTTGATCCCATCATTAAAAGCTTGAAGCCCATATTTTAAAATACTCAATATCTAAGTGCATATCAAGGTCCGTAAGCCTGCATTGAACAAATCCAATGGATTGACTAGCCTGGGTCTACTCCAAACTCATATTATAATCTGACCTTCCATAGAATGTGAGGCATATGGACCATAAACAAGGAAAGGAATGGTTGAGGGAAGATTTGAACTGAAATTGTAGCCCACCAATGGTTGTGTTACTATTGAAATCTTTCATTAGTGGATTTTTTCTAGAAATATGGCAAAGTAGTTACTTAGGTTACATTGCATTCATGCATAATTTCACTCATAACCATACGCGATAGGTTGCACACATGTTCATATCCCTATTTGTATGTATTTGTGCACTAGGTACACCCATGCATAAACACCCATTGCATAACATAATCTTTCCATGTTCAATTTCATAACCATGCATGCATAACCATCTCCAATGGGTCAATAATCATATTCCAATTGTCCGCAAAATCATGAGCCAAGGTGGCAAAGTTAAAGATTTGGGATTTCAGTATTGAGTAGAGCAAGATCATCTCTCTATAGAGAAAGGTTTGGGATCATGGGGACTCATTGTGTGATCATAGTAGGAATGTAATAAATGCCATTGGGCTGAAAGAATGATTGGTATTCAACTTTAGAAGGGAGTTCACATGATACAGAAATGATATGCTTGATCACCTAAGGGTGACAACAAGAGGAATGCATCCATGCTTTTCATTTAAATCACTTCGAAATTGAATGAAATAAGAATGTCTTTCGGTCTCATCTCATTTTATTTTCCTTGAACTATTACCTTGTGCCAAATTTTGTCCATTTTTGCTTGTATTTTGTGTAAGTGACATAGGAAATAACTTTATCAGTACAAAGGACTTGGAGCTAATAGTTGGTTTTGGGATTTTATTCAATGGGGCAAAAAAAAAAAAAAAAAGAGTAGATGAAGGAAAAGCCTCCAAGATGAAGTACCATATGCCACTTCAAAATGTTGTCAAGGAGCTTGGTGGGATGTGGATTTCAAAATGATAAAGAGTCGTAAGAGAATTATATGAAAATGACTTATCAAGTTTTTTCATACATTTATTTGATGAAATCAATGAACAAAGTCTCCTGTCTTTGTTATCTAAATTACAATTGGTGTCTTAAAGGTATAATGATTATATTCTGATCAAATGAGGGGTGGCCATCTTTGATTGACCAGTATCCCTAAAAAGAACCAAAAATTGATTTACTGTTTGTTAATCAAGTTGAGCTTGAATGTTAAACCAATCATTTCTTAAAAGTCAGTTCGTCAAAAATTCAACCTGGGGTTCGGGTCTCCTAGTGTTTGACAACTCATTTGAGGCAATGGTCACTACCAAAATGTTGGCAGGCTATTTTTCTACTACCCAAAAGAAAGTCAAAGAAGAAATCCCTTGCAAACCCTTTTGAGCCTAAAAAATTCATTTATTGATTAACCCGTCAAATGATCACACCCTACACTGGGGCAGTTTTAAAAAGATCAGTCTCAAGTAGAATTCAAATGAAAATGAAGTTAAGATTCCTTCATAACTTTTGGACAAAGTTTAAACTGAGCGGAGTGATTCGCGGGTCCCCACAAGCCCTGCCACGTGGGGACAAACGGTATTACACTCCTTTCTAATCTTAGCAGGTAAAGCCTGGGTATAGAGCGTGAGAGTGTGTGAATTTATAAGCTTAGTCTAAACCCGCTACCCCCACATTTATTCACATGCTATTAAAAATATGGAAACAACATATCTACAATTGATATATTTATTCAAAAAATATGGAAACACAATATCTGTAATTAATATGTTTATTCAAAAAATTTGGAAACAAAACATTTTTAGTTAATATGCTTACTTAAAAAAATATGGAAACAAAATATTTACGATCAGTATACAAAATATCTATGATTAATATGCTTGCTCAAAATATCTACAATTAATATGCTTATTCAGAATATTTGGAAACACAATATCTACAATTAATATTCAAAAAAAATTAGGAAACAAAATATTTTTAATTAATTAAGGTTGTTATTCACGAATTACAATATTCACAAAATAAGGAGTAATTAAAAAATTTATTAAATTTGAACTTGGATAATTTCTAATTAATTAATGGCTCGACTCTCAACATCTCCAGCGGAATCGCCAAGCTGTCGCGACGTCCCAGGAGCGCAGGTGCCCCGGGCGGCAAAATCAAAATCAATTTTAAATTTTCAAGAAAGACATGGAATGGTCAGAGTCGCCACTAACCTTTTAGTGTGGTTAGAATACATAATTACAACCCCGTTAGGGGTAGAATGGGCCTACGTTACCAGAGCTGGGGTTGAGAGTTCGGTTACGCGAGGGGAAGGTACGAGCACCCCCTACGCGCCCGTTCTTACAAACGGTACCTAATTAATTTAAAATTATCCCTAAGTTAATTTAAAGTCTTTAAGTTACTCCTTTTATGAGTTTATAAATACACATGAAAAATAAATAAATAAATAAATATAATATATACATATATATTCCCTCAGAGCTTAAGGAACGTGAAGCCCGAAAGCTCATACCCCCGAAAGCTCATACCCTAGCATTAAAATCATAGGGATATAAAAACCAAAAATATTTAATAACAAAAATGTAATAATACGAAAATAGTTACAAGTTAATACAAGTACTAAAAATAAATCAGTTGAATATACATATGCTTCAAGTGAGAATAATGATAGTAATAATAATAGAGATAACTAATACAATAATAATATTAATAGTAATAAGAGATAATACATTAATGACAATAATAATAATGGTAATAAATAATAGAAGTAACAAAGATAATATACGTATTTTGATAATATGATACTTACCTTAATATTTACACGCAGTTAAGGACATGCGCATATATATAAATAATTAATTAAAGAAACAAATCAGTCTTAGGATTAAAATATGGAAACCAATAATGATACGATGGAAATAAATCAAACTTTATACATAAAACCACAAATATGGGAACCGATTAGCCCTAGTATTGACATGCGACAAGTCAAGCCTTAAATACAGCATATGACAATCAAAACCCTTAGTATGCAAGGACGCAAGTTCTAACGTGTCATGCAAAAATAAGACCTCCAATTAAAACATGCAATGATCAGGAACTTTCCTGTAAGCAATATACAATCAAGAACCCTATATAAGCAATATATACTATAATGATATGAAAATAAATAAAAACCCTAAAATAATGTAAAACAATAACATAGAACTCAATCAACAATCCTAAAATTAATAAGTCATATGAAGTATTCAAGATTATAACAATATAAAATAAACAAAATCCTAAAAATATGTGACCAATGTTAATATGAAATAAGCAAAACCCTAATACCTAAATATAGACATAAAATAATCATAATCCTCGATAATAAACAATAATAATGAATGATACCACAATATTGGTTATGTTCAATAGACAATAATGAAAACTTTTATACATACCAAATACAATAATAGAAAACTCTAGCTAGGAATATATGGTAAGAAAACTACCTTAAAATAAATAGCCTGAATACCTGCCCATAAAAAATTAAACAACCCTGCCCCAACATCAATTATTATTCACATATATTCAATAAAAACTGAAGCTTTTAAATATTAACATATGACATACTCAAAAAATATGTATATATATAAACATGTATATACGCACGGGTGTAATTGGATGCACAGGGTGCTTGTGTGAGTTATGTGTGCAACAAAGTGGGGGTGGGCTAAGAGGCTTTCAGGGGGGTTGCCTGTGCTGGGTGTGTGCACTGTGTGCTGGGTGCGTTGTGTTGATGTGTGTGTGGGAGTAAAGGGGCTTACCAAGGGACTCACCATTGGCTGACGGAGATGGAGGCGGTGGGCGTCGCCGGAGGATTGCAGCGTCCTGGTGTGGCAGAGGGTGGTGTAGGAACAGAGGGTTGGCAGCAGGTTCACTCAGATGGCTACGCAGGAACAGAGGGCTGGCGGCAAGTTTGCTCGGATGGCAGCGTAGCAGCAGAGGGCTGGCGGCCGGTGCGTGGAGGTTGGACAGACCGAGAGCTTGACGGCGATGGCTATGGCCTTGACGCAAGTGCGACGAGGGTAGCCCTGAGGTGACGACGGCGGATGGGTAGTTCTGCGGTGGCAAGGAAGGGTGGCCGGAGGCACGCTCGGCCACTGGGCTGGGTAACCAAGAAGAAGAAGAAGAAGAAGAAGAAGAAGAAGGAAGAAGTAGAAGAAGAAAGGATGGCTGTTGGCAGGGAGCAGAGCCTTCGGCGCTGCTGTGGGAGCTTCTTGGAGAAGAAGAATAAGATGGCAATTTTTCTTTTGGTTTTTTTTTTGGCCTGCCCTCAGCGCTGGACTGCGTGCCCGCCCCCCGCTCCCCCCACCCCCTCCCCCCCTTCTTGGCTGTGGGAAGGAGCCTTTAAATAGGCTCCAACCCCAAAACCCTAGGTCAAAAATAAAAATAAAAATAAAAATAATAATAATAATAACAGTAAAATAACAAAGCAATAATAACAATAGTATTTAAAAGTAAAAATAATAACAAAGTAATAATAATAATAATAATAATAACAATAATAATAATAATAAAAGTAATAATAAAATAAAGATAATTAAAATAATAATAATAATAATAATAATAATAATAATAATGATAGTAATAAAAATAATAATAATAATAGCAAAATAAGAATATTATTAAAATAATAATAATAATAATAATAATAATAATAATAATAATAATAATAATAATAATATTGGGCATGGATAAAAATGGGATGTCTACAACTATTATTATTTGATTTAACCTAAGAGAAATTTTTTTAATACCCAATTTACCCCCCCTCTTGGGAATACACCAATTCCAACACAAATGTTAAAATTGGTAAAATCTTCCACTAAAACATTTCCTTACATAAACAAACAATACTTTCAAAATTTATTCGCTGTTGAAGAACCTTTTTTCAAGCCAAACTTAGATGCAAAGAAATTTGCAGAAAAATATATTAATGACAAATTTCATAGTCTATGAAGATCCTAAGAAAACCCAATTATTTTATGAATTTATACTTGTTGATACTAGATCTATAGATATCTTTGAGCAAGTTGATAGAAATAATCTGGCAAAAATCGCTTTTTCAAAATTAAAAATTAACTAAGTAATTTCTCCATCTGAATGGGGAAAACCCTCTAAAGACAAGGAAATTTTCTCAAGACTGTGACCCCAGCCATTTCAATTACTGGGATTATTGTGATGCTTGGTTTAAGGCAATTTTACTTCAAAATAAAACTTTTTCTTTCTCTTGATTTATCTATTTTGATAAGAACTTCTCTGGCAAAGTATGCTTCTGGTTCCATGAATGGTGGAACAAATTCGGTCCAACCATTGATATTTTCCTCGCAAATTCAAAATCATCATATAACTTTTGGATCGACAATCTCTCTCCTCCTGAAGAATGGATTGAATTTCTAGAATTATTTTTATTCTTCAAATTTTTCTAACTTGGATTTTGATGCTACAATATAATTTTTCAAATAAGTCCATCGGCAAACATCAAGTCCTCTGATTCAGAAGACAATCTCAGATTAAATGGTGGAATGACATGAAAATTGACCACCTTTCTAAAGAATTTCTCAAACAATGGTTCAAAGTAAATTCAAGCTTCTTGAATATTCCAGAGTTATCCGGGCAATCTAAATTCCTCCTCACCAAATCCCAGCTCTAGGAAAAATTGACCCAAGTCAAGACTCCAAAAGATTTCAAGGCAATCCTTAGAACAATGGCAGACTATGCTTCCTCTAAAAAATGACGTCAGCCATGACTTCGACTTCTTGTCATGATCACAATATTTCTAGATGATAGAATGCATGCGTGCTCAGTGTCGGCAATATTTCCTGATGGCAGAATCCATGTGTGTTCGGTGTTAGAAATATTTCCAAATGGCAAAATGCATGTGTGTTCGGTGTCGGCAATGTTGACAAGATATCAGCCATATCAAATTTTTAATGGGTGCCAACAATATTAAAAGTAATATTATAATAGATGCCAACTATATCATATTATAATAGATGCAATGTCGGCAAAATCATTTTAAAGATAAGATGAAAGATGACAATGTCAGCAAAATATTTTAATAAACAAATTTCGGCAATTTTATATTACAATGGAGATAAAAATGATGGGAAGCCGACCAGATGATGGGAAGCCAACAATTTACGATTACAAAAATGTAGGCCAACAACAATTTTTTTATTTCTCTACCTTTGAAGATTCATGAACCGGAAAAAAACTTTTTGGCTCTAGAAAATGTTATTTTAAAAACCTTGTTTAATATTAGTTTGAGTTCTAGGGCCTATTTATAAGACCCAATGTCTTCTTCCTTGAGCAAGAGTTTTTCCTTCACTTACTACCACAAACTCCCTTGTGGAAAAGTTGTGAAGAATGAGTGCTTAAGTTCTATTGCAATTCTAGTCTATTGCAATTCTAGTTAAAAGTTTGTAGCAATTCTATTTGTAGAAAATCAATATTGGATCTTAAAGTTTATAGCAAATCTGCGAATCTTGTAAGTTTGTTCCAAAAATCCATCCAATAAAGGTTGTATATATTTAAATTCAATTGCAATTATTTATTTAAATTTCCATTCTCTACAATTTTACTTCTTTCTTGTAATTTTATTCATGATTCCACAATATTCATGTTCTTGCAATTTTTATAAGTCTTATTATTATTACTGCAAAATTTATTATTTTTATTTCATAGTTCTTGTTATTATTATTTTGCAAGTTTTATATCTTGGGTTAGATATTGGTATCAGAGCCAGTTGGTGTAGGTAATCTTTGAACTTAATCCTCATAAAATTCTAAGCTTAAAGATGGTAAGCTACGATAGTAAGTCCTGATTTATGGGGAGGAAGGGTAGTAAAGCCAATGTGCTAGGCCGTTGCAGCTGAAAAAATTTGTGAAAATCAAGTTTAATAATTACTTGTGTCAAGTGTCTCAAGTTCCAGTTGCAATTTAGGCTGTGAAACTGGAAAAACAATAATAAGCCAAGAATCATGTTGGAATGATAAAGAACTCTCAGATTGGAAATTACCTAATATGGATAAAAATACATTTTACAAAAAAGGGAAAAATACTAGAATTTTGATCCTAGGACAAAAGTTAAAAGAAATTGATGTTAAATTTAAAGGAAAATTTTATACAACCAATATTCTATCTAAAAAATCCTTAAGAGGCTATGGCAAATTAGGATATAATAATCTTCATATTGGATATGTACAAATTGAAAAAAGAATTAGGCAATTGGTGTGGACAATTTGGATTTGATAGAATACCAACAAAGAGAAAAAGAAAGCAAAAAGACAACAAATTAAGTCTTCAAAACCAAGAATTTATAGAAAATAAAAAAAAAATACAAAAGGAAAGAAGAATAGGACAAGAGCCCCGAAAAACAAATGAAATCAAGAAGAAAGAAAGCCACAAAAAATCATACTACCACAAAAAAGGGAAGATGTTACATTTGTGGAAGAAAAGATCATTACGCTAACAAATGCAAACTTAAACAAAAAAATAAACAACATAGAAATGAAAGAAGAAACCAGAAATAAAATCTTTAATCTTCTAGACAATCTCCAAGAATCTTCCTCTAACCCTTCTTCAAAAACTTCAGAAGGAGAACTCTTTGCAATAAATTCATATTCATCCCATCAATCCTCTTCAGACGAGTCAGAATGCAATGACAAAGAATTATGTTTTTGCTAAAAAAAAAACAAATTAATGTTCTTGATAAAGAAAACTACAAATTATTCCTTGAAATGATAGACAAAATTGAAGATCCAATTCAAAAAGGAATCTATCTTAAAAAACTAAAACAATCAAGAGAACAAGAAGAAATTCTTGATAAACCTAAAAGTTCCAACAAAATCGAAAATCTGAAAGACCAATTACTTTACCAAATAATCCTAAGCTTTGAAGAAGAAGTTTTGGGAAAATTCAAATCAAACAAAAGAAAACTTCGGTTCAAGATTTGCAAAAGGAAATAATTCAATTAAATGAAGAGATTAAAATCCTTAAACAAATAACCCAAGATTTACAAGAACAAATCTATAGAGACCAAGAAAAACATCATAGTCTCTCTAAAACGGATTCAGAGGATAACTTAGAAAATGAATCCAACAACCTAAATTATAAAAATAAGCAAAATTCCTTCATAAAATTGATAAATAAAGTTACCATACAAAAATGGTTTTGTGAAATTGAGATTCGTATAAAATAAAATTTCTCAAAGAAATTTGTAGCCCTTATTGATGCCGGACTTGACCTCAATTGTATTAGGGAAGGATTAATCCCCCTAAATATTTCCAAATAAACAAAAACTTCAAATAAATTACAGAGACCCTTTAGCAAGGGTTTGAAATGAGGGAGTTTGTTTTAAAACAAGATTTATTCTAGTAAAAACAATTACTCACCTAGTAATCCTTGGCTTATCATTTCTTTATCTTCTTACCCCTTTCCAAATTACAAATGAAGGAATCTTAACAAATTATATCAACAAAAAGATATTATTCAAATTTTACCTTCAACCCATTGAAAGGCAATTAAATCTCTTAAAGGAAAAATCCATAGAAAATGAAAAACAAATAAATTCAATAATACAAGAGAAAAATACCCAACTCAATTTCTTAAAAGAAGAATTACAATATGAAAATATGAAAAAAAGGCCTTGAAAACTAAAAAAGGTTAAAGAACAAATTTCGAATTTACAAGATCAAATAAAACAAAGAAATATGCTCAAAATTACCAAATGCTTTTGTTGGAATTGGTGTATTCCCAAGAGGGGGGATGAATTGCACATTAAAAATTTATCTCCTAGGTTCAACTAAATCAGTAGTATAACACAACCTAGGGTCTATCTATAAAATCTCAAATGTGCAGATAAATATAATGTGCGGGAATTAAATCATGCACTGCAATCACAGTCTATTGAAAATAATCATACATGTGCAGTAAATAAATTACGAAAATATAAAGTGCACACACGATATGTTATCGAGATTCGGCCAACACTGCCTACGTCCCCTCCTCAGCTCGTAAGACCGAGGATTCCACTAATGCTCACTTAACGGGTGAAGCGGCACCGATTACAACACCAGGTCAAATTACTAGGATTGACCTTAACCTTTACAACCTGATCTTTATGGGCCAGATCAACACCCCCTCAAGCCTCGCTTGGAATACAATAGATGATAAGAATTTTTGGGAACAATTCAAATGCTTCTACACAAGTAGATATGTACCACTATGTACAATACAATCAATGCATTCACAGATGATAGAGAATTAATGCTCAAGTGAGATTTGTTCTAAACAGTGTATCTACTCACAACAAGATATGTATCAAAGTATACGCGTGAGTGAGTAAGGTCTTTGATTCTAGAATATGTATTCACAATGTAAGCAATCACAGAATCTAATTAACCTTAAGCAAATACCTCAATAATATTTTTCAGCAATAAAATCGGGAGATGGTCAAAATTAGCTTCTCAAAAATGTTTTGCAATAAGCATAACATCTAGCCTTTAAATCTTATAATAAAGATGCAAAGATCCTCAAGCTGAAAAGAGCTATTCCAAGATAATATTTATCAATGAAATAATTTGGGATCAATTCAAACTAACTCTCAAAAATAATTTCAACAATAATGAATAAGAGAGTATACTAGCTTTAAGATAATGTATGAAGCATATAGCAAGTGAAAATCAAACTCCCTCTAACTTGCACTTAGTTTGCAAGAAAGTAGTAAGCAAATAATATTCTCTGATTTTGAAAAGATTTTTCAAGCAAAAATATATAAGAGAGTATTAAAATTTTGGCTTGGAAATATAAAGAATAAGCAATATGGGCTCAAGAAAAATCAGGGAGAATTTTTTCTAATTATATTGCTAATCCATTACTAATCTCTCCAAATGAATGAGTATATTTAGATATCCTAAAAAATATTACCATTGGGGATGTAGGATGAATTTTGGAAAATGTTTAATGAAGGTTAATTAAAATTAACCTCAGTTTATTGCGGTAAAAATTTTATGAATCTGAGAAGTTTGGTCAACTGTGTTTTAAGTTCGATCGACTATATTGATAAGTACGGTCGACCAAGACACTTTTGAACTACATATTTAGTTGGCTGAATTAAGGTGATTTTGAAAACGTTCGAGGTTTGGTCGACTATATTTGAAATTTAGTCTGCTATTCATATGGTTCGGTTGACTCAATCATAAATGAACTAGAAGTTTGTTCGGCCAAACAGTTGGGTGTTAGACACGAGCTAGTTCGGTCAACTGTGGAAGATACGTTCAAAAACGTTCGATCGACTGAGTCTTGGTCAAACTGTGTACCCCTGTTGACCTCATAGGTCATACCCAATTTTGATAATAACAAATACTCAGGCATTTGATAGTTATCGAGTTTGTGTGTAGGTATATATTAGCATATCAATTGATGGCACATAAAGACTCAAAGTATAAAGACCCTGAAGTTTTCTTTTGTTGTAGTTTATATTATTGCTTAATTCGGGTTTGTAATAGTAAATATAGGAAAAGGTTTGTAATAATCTCTGCATGCCATGCATGTAGCTCAAGACCTTAGAAAAACCTTAGGGATCACCCTTTGGTCGATCGACCCCATATTTTTGGGACCATTTCAAAACGACCCTATAAAGACCTTAGGTCCCAGCACAAGCACATAAGATAGCCCCAAAATCACTTATAATATCAGGGGAATTAAATGAAAGGGAAAATAGACATAAAGGGCAAAACTGTGAGGTTTCAGGCCACTGAACCCTAGGTGTTCAAAACACCTCGGGCGATCGAACCCTAGACGAGTCAAAATGTTGACTTTGATTTTAGGCTATCGAACCATTCTGAATGTAGCGTCCAAGGGCGACCGAACCATAACTCTAACATTTCCCACCAACTCAGTTGCCTGAAGTTCACATTCAAAATGGCCTCGGGCGACCAAACACATGAGTTTGGTTAACCGAACTCTAGACCAAACGATTGAATCGTGGACCTTTTGGAAATTGACTTGGTTCAGCCAACTAGACTTGACTCGAGCACCCAAACCTTCAAAAATAACTTTTTTGACTGAATCTGTTCGGACGACCGAATTGTGGTTCAGCCACCCGAAAACTCTCGGGTTGTTTTATTTTTACCGCGGTTAAGCACGGTTAAACAGGGTTAACATTTCTTAATGGTTTTAAAACAATATTAATAATTCTCCCCATGTCCTTAACAGTTATAATTTGCCCTACTTCTATAAATAGGGCCTCATTTGTGAAGATTAGGGACATATTAGCAAGATCATTAATGAAAAATCCTCTCAAATTTAAAAAGCCCCATTTTGCCTATACTACTTCCAAATACTCTCACTCACTTATTTCCTTTATCATTCAAGCATTGTGAGAGTTCCTAAATGTGCTAGTGCTTTATTTTACATTGCTTAAAACTCTCATCTTTGTGATTGTTGATTGTTTGATTTTTTAGAGTTAAGCAAGAGTGTTTCCCACATATTTAACTTAATAAATCCTGTGTTGGGAAAACTCATTAGCTTGAGGATCTTAGCATTGTCATTGCAAGATTTCCTAAAGCAATAATTTGTTTGTGCAAATAATTTTTACAAGCTATATTTCAAAAGACTCTTGTGCTTATTTCATTGAGGAAATTCTTTTGAGTTAGTTTGAATATTTTTATCAGCATCTTTGAAACCCTAATCTAAATATTGAGATTTGTTATATCTTGTTTCAAAGAAATAGCTTGTTTGTACACTTTTGAGCATATTTGAGATTACACATTACTGAGTATTGATAACACACATACACATCACTGAGCTCACAATTCTTATATTGTTGGTGTGCATTAATTTGTGATTGTGCTTAGTGGTATATATTTTTTGTATTCCAGGCATGGGCTTGAAGAGGTAGACTAGCCCTGTGGAATAGTCTTGAATTGGCTTAGACCTGGTTAGGAAATCTAGGTGCACCATCCTAGTAAGGTGTGGCTAGGTTAAGGTCAGCCTCGCTAATTGACTTGGCTGTAACCGGTGCCGCTCCACCCGTTAAGTGAGCCATAGTGGAATCCTTGTGCTGGTGTTCCAAGGCAGGGACGTATGCAGTATTAGCCGAACCCCAATAACATATCTGGTGTTAGTTTATTTTCTGCACCTGTATGTTTATGCTTATTAGTTAAATATCTATTTGAGCTTGAAATTGCTTAGACTGTCCCTAGGTTGTGTAATACTGATTGTTGGATTAGATAAACCTAAGATAAATTTTTTAATTTTCCAATTCACCCCCCTCTTGGGATTGTACCAAAGCTAACCACCCTTGAATAGTTCGGTCGACTGAGCTGAATATAACCAACTAGGTTCAGTCGACTAAGTGACTTTCAGTTATTATTTTAGATCCTGATTTTGAGTATAGTTTACCCCTGTTTGCATAGTTATGATTTTTAAGTTATAGGGGACTTTTCATGTGATGTTTAGGAACCTAAAGTCAATCTATGGGCTTGAGCATTAAGTACAAAAAATTCGATGTCAGTTGACCGAAATCCCTAAGGTCAAACTATGGTGTTGAACATTAATTTAACTACCCGAAGAATAATGGTATTTAAATAATAAAAAGAGAAAAAGAAATGTAAATAAGAACAGAAGGAGGCAGTACTTTTTCGACGAATGCGTCGCGTTCATCAACGATGTTGCATTTTGGATGGGATAATCCCGAGAAATTTCCAAGGTCTTGTCGATGAACACAGGGGTTTTGTCGACTAGGGTTCTTCAAGATCTCGTCGACGAAGTTTTGTCTCATCAACGAGAAGATACAGAAAGAGGATTTTTAGAAGACTAAAATTCATCGACAAGGGTGAGGTTCGTCGACGAACTTTCGACAGGACTCGTCGACAAGATGACGTGGCTCGTCGACGAATCCCACAAGATAAATAGGGTTAAACGTAATTTTTTTAGCTCATTTCCTACCCAAAACCTCCCTCTCTCTCTCATCCTTCGGTTTTTCCCCCTTCTCTCTTTGATTTCAAGTCGAATTTCCACCGGTTCGAGAATCTGAAGTCACCATGACGCTCTAGGGAAAGTTTTTTGCAAATCTGACGGAGTGGATCGTCAGTGGGACTGAGGTGGAAACCATCCTAAATCCAGAGTAAGGCTTTTTACTCAGTATTTGCCTATTTGACAGTTGTAGAAAGCGTAGTACGCGTATAAATACTGAACTTTAGTTCTGGGGAACATTGTTTTCAGGGTGTTAAACAGGAAACCCTGCGGGTATAGGAGTGTTTGTTTTAGGGGCTTTTTAAGAATCAGGAAAGGGGATAAACTAAACTAGTAATTTTATGAAAAATATGTATATTATTACAACATTTTTCTTTAGAAAAATAAATATATTTATATATGTATTATGTTAGGAAATACTACTGAAAATGATAGTATGTTAAATATACGAAAATCCTATTTCGTGTGGCATGAGTTGAAATTGATATGAAATACTATTTTCTAGGAATATGTTAATGATACAAATTTTTATAATGGAAAACCGGCGTACGGGCCGAGATTTTGATATGATTTACCGGCGTACGGGCCGAGCTATATGTATGATTTTCTAGTGTACGGGCTGAGCTATGGATGTGATTTTCCAACGTACGGGCTGAGCTATGTATATGATTTGCTGGCGTACGGGCCAAGCTATGGAAATGATTTTCCAGTGTAAGGGCTATGCTATGGATACGATTTACTGGCGTACGGGCCGAGCTATGGTAAAATGTGAAATACCAGCATGTGGGCCGATGATTTTTATGATATACATATATATGCAAAATGATATGATTGATTTTAAAATTAATGATATGAGATATCCATGTATCACAGTTTCAGTATATGTTATATGATATCAGAACTTGGTTGGCTTGATCTAGGCTAGCACTTGCATGGTACCGTTGCTATGTGTCCATGGTCATCATGATCATGATATTTGTGTTAACGCCGCTGTACGGAGTGGTGTGAGATTGGATGGTCGATGTGTTTTTTTAAAAGTGTGTGAGCACCCTTGGTGTACGAATCAGGTCTGGCAAACCCATCAAACTTATAGACTGTACTTTTGACTTGGCAGTGGTTGGCCAACCATTGTCAGGTCCGGCCTTTGGGCCACACAACCCAGTCATGTGGGGGTAATACATGACAACAGCCAGCTAACCTACCAGGGATGTTTTTGTATTATTATTATATGAGATGATATATGTTTATGAAAATACAGTATGTTCTGCCATGTTTTGATGATATATATGTTTTCCCAGATTTGACATAATAGTTTACTGAATATGTTCTATATGGTATATGTATAACATGGAATACTCATGTTGCCACACACTAGTATTAGTTTATTTCCCTTACTAAGAGGTGTCTCACCCCAAAATTTTATAAACATTTCAAGAGCCCTTGATAGGAGAGCGAGTAAAGCCCCGCTGATCTAGTACAATTGATCTGCCCTTCCAAAAAGGTAAGTGTTTTGACAGGGTCGGTTGTATTTTGTGGGATGGCCCTAGATATCTTTTGGATTGTGTATTGTGTACATATATATACGGTGATTGTAGTAACTCTGGTATTGTGATGTATGGTATAATGAGATATATATATATATATATATAATTGTATGTTTCCTACAGCTTAAGCTTTCGTTATATGTTTTGATGTATCCCTAGTACCCACGAGTCCAAGTGGTTTATGATCTGTTGGGTTCTGTGATATTGATTTTATTATATTATGAAAAAAAAAAAATTAAGTAGGTCGTCACATTTTGGTATCAAAGCCTAGGTTGCTAGGTTCTGTAAACTTTAGAATGCAGCGAAAACAATACCAGAGTATAAGAAATGATTTGAGGTTTTGTTCTACGGTCTAGGGATAGGACTTCCGTGGTAGTTTCAGTATTTTTCCTGAGGTGACGATTTCAAGAAAACAATAGTAAGCTATTGTCTGGTTGTGTTCTTAGAATGTAGAATTGGGGGATCAGAAATAAGTTGGAAATGTTAAGATGAGTGGTGAGGATAGGTGGGTAAATTATAAGGATAGAATTTCTAAGTTGCGTTGTTGTTTTTAGGATGGATCTAGGAGGAAGTAGTACCTATACCAGTGGTAGTGATGGAGCAGATCCATTAGGTGCAGTTGGGATCGACTCTGACGCGGTATTACGTAGTGTGACTCAGTTATGGCTGAGATTGCTAGGAGCTCGAGGGAGCAAGGTGGTCCATCTATAGGCCATGGGTGCACCATAGAGAAGTTTATGAAGATGAATCCTTAGGCATTCTCAAGAAGAGTCGATCCTACAACAGTTGAGAATTGGATGCAGGAGACTGAGAAAGTTTTGGCTATGTTGCAGTGTACTAAGGAACAGAGGGTCCTCTTTGCCACTTATAAACTGATAGGAGAGGCTGAAAGGTGGTGGACTGTAGTGAGACTACTGGAGCAGGAGAGGGCGACTTCGATAGCCATGACATGAGACTGGCTTAAAAAGTTGTTCTTTGATAGATATTTTCCAGCTACTGTTAGGGAGGCTAAAGTAGAAGAGTTCTTGAATCTGAAGTAGGGTCAGCTATCCGTCCAACAGTATGCGGCGCATTTCATCTAGCTCTCTCGTTTCGCCCCGTATATTGTTCTTGATGAAGTGAAGAAGGCGAGGCAGTTTAAGAGAGGCTTAAGGCGAAGTATATTTAAGCAGGTGGTGGTGCTACGGATCTAGCACTTTGCTGAGTTAGTCGACAGAGCGACCTTGGTAGAGATTGGTGAGCGCCTTGATGCAGAGGAGCAGGGACAAAGGAAGAAATCTGTATCTACGGGCTACCAGCAGGGTCCTAGACAAAACCAGTGGAGAAGAGGTAATCATGGCAGAGGGCAGAGGCAGGAGACGGGACGACGTGAGGTGCAGGCAAGGCAAGGTCCTCCAGTCTGTCAGACTTGTGGTAGGAGGCACTGGGGAGAGTATCAAACTGGTGGTGTGGTCTGCTATTGCTGTGGTAGATCGGGGCACATGGTATGAGATTGACCTACCCCACCATATGCAGTTCCAGCTCTCAGACTATACCGTGGAGGTTATCAGGCGCCACAAGGGGGCTAGCAGAGGAATACGGCTCCAACCAGGGTGTTTACTCTGATGCCAAGTGAGGCTGAGACGGCAGGTGACGTGGTGACAGGTATGGTTATTATGCTTTCTTTTAAAGTTATTGCATTGTTTGATTCAAGATCTATGCACTCGTTCGTGTCTCCGGGGTGTGTTAAACTATGTGGGGCAGAAACACAGTTGTTGAATACTGAATTGTTAGTGTCTACACCGATTGAATCTATAGTAAGATGTAGTAGGGTACTCCGTGGTTGTCCAGTTAATGTTTAGGGGAGGATTCTATCTACTGATTTGGTAATGCTAGATATGCACGGGTTTGATGTTATATTAGGAATGGATTGGCTAGCAACTAATTTTACCAGCATAGATTGCCGAGCACGAGAAGTGATATTCAGACCTCTGGGGAAAGCAGAATTCAGGTTCGTAGGGTCACAGGTGCAATCCCCACCTCAGCTAGTTTCAACTATCCAGGCCAGGAGACTACTACTGAGTGGTTGTTAAGGGTTTGTGGTAGTTGTGAAGGAGATGTCAGAAAATGAATTGAAACTTGCTAGCACGCCTGTAGTAAAGGAGTTTGCAGATGTTTTCCCAGATGAGTTAGTAGGCTTGCCACCCAATCGTGAGGTAGATTTCCCTATTGATCTACTTCTAGGTACAACGCCAATTTCTAAAGTACCTTATCGAATGGCTCCAGCGGAGTTGGCAGAATTGAAGGATCAGTTGCAAGATCTGGTTGATAAGGGCTTCATATGACCCAGTGTATCTTCGTGGGGAGCTCCAGTTTTATTTGTGAAAAATAAAGATGGGTCTGTGAGGATGTGTATAAACTATAGGGAGATTAATAAAGTGACAATCAAGAACAAGTATCCTCTACCCCGTATAGACGATTTGTTTGACCAGCTCTAGGGTACACGGGTGTATTCGAAGATTGACCGTAGATTCGACTATCATCAAGTGAAAGTGAAAGCAGAAGACGTCTCAAAGACGACCTTCAGGACCAGGTACGGGCATTACGAGTTTCTTGTTATGCAGTTTGGTTTGACGAATGCTCCTGCAATATTTATGGACTTGATGAATAGAGTCTTCCACCAATACTTAGACTAGTTTATTGTTGTTTTTATTGATGATGTACTGGTCTATTTGAGGAGCTATGAGGAGCATGAGACACACTTGAGGAAGGTTCTACAGATGCTACGGGAAAAGAAGTTGTACGCCAAGTTTAGTAAATATGAATTTGGCTTGAGAAGGTCGTGTTTTTGGGGCATGTTGTGTCTGGAGATGATATTTCTATGGATCCTAGTAAGGTTGAGGCCATAGTGAATTGGACTAGACTGAGGAATGTCCAGGAGATCAGGAGTTTCTTGGGGCTAGCTGGGTATTACCATCATTTCATTGAGGCATTCTCAGCTTTGTCAGAGCCTTTGACATGACTAACTAGGAAGAATGCCAGATTTGAATGGGACGACAGCTGTGAGCAGAGTTTTCAGGAATTGAAGCAAAGGTTAGTCATAGCGCCAGTACTAATCATCTCGTCAGGGGGTGAGCGTTATACTATTTATAGTGATGCGTCCTTGAAGGGACTTGGCTATGTATTGATGCAGCATGGCAGGGTGGTGGTGTATGCATCCTGGCAGTTGAAAAAATATGAAAAGAACTACCCTACTCATGATCTTGAGTTGGCTGCAGTTGTACACGCATTGAAGATTTGGAGGCATTATTTGTACGGCGAGCAGTGTGAGATCTTCTCTGACCATAAAAGTTTAAAGTAATTTTTCACTTAAAAGGAACTAAATATAAGGCAAAGAAGGTGGTTGGAGCTAATTAAGGATTTTAATTGTATCATCAGTTATCACCCAGGAAAAGCAAATGTAGTAGCTGATGTGTTGAGTAGAAAATCCAGGGAACCAGTGTTGGCGGCTATGGAGATCCAGTATCCGATTATGATGGATCTAGAAAGACCAACATTGAATTAGTTGAAAGTGGTTCTCAGGCTCACATTGCCGGTTTAGTGGTGCAGCCTACTCTGCAGGAAAGAATTAAAGTTGCTCAGAAAGAAGACGCAGAATTAGTAGAGGTGATGGATAAAGTACAAAATGGTCAGGGGGAGGAATTCAGTATTGTAGATGACGGAGTTTTGCGGTGTTGTACCAAATTATGTGTTCTTGCCGATGTGGATATCAAGAGGACCATTCTAGAGGAGGCTCACAGATCTTTGTATATAGTTTATCCCGGCAGTATCAAGATGTACAAGGATCTACAAGAGTCGTACTGGTGGAGTGGTATGAAGAGAGAGATTGCCGAGTATGTAGCACAATGTCTAACATGCTAACAGATAAAGGCTGAGCACCAGAGGCCAGCAGGGCAGTTGTAGCTGTTATTTATTCCAGAGTGGAAGTGGGATCATATATCCATGGACTTCGTGTTAAGACTGCCGATGGCGTTACATGGCCAGAATGCTATCTGGGTGATTGTTGATCATTTGACTAATATCGCCCACTTTTTACCTATCAAGATCAGCTACTCCTTTAACCGTTTAGCGAAGATCTACATTTAGGAGATAGTTTGTTCTCATAGGGTGCCGGTATTGATTATTCAGATCGAGACCCATGTTTTATGTCACATTTTTGGAAGAGCTTGCAGGAAGCTCTAGGGTCTCAGTTATTATTTCACACGACATTCCATCCTCAGTCAAGTGGGCAGACTGAGAGGACGATACATACATTATAGGATATGCTCTGAGTGTGCGTATTGGATTTTGAGGGTAGTTGGACTCAGTTTATGCCATTGGTAGAGTTTTCGTATAATAACAGTTATCAAACCAGCATTGGCACGACACCATTTGAGGCTCTATATGGCAGAAGATTCCGTTCGGCTTTGTTTTGGGATGAGATGGGTGAGCGGCAAGTTATGGGGCCAGAGCTAGTACAACAAGCGTGTGATAAAGTTTGACTTATCAGAGATAGAATCAGTGCAACTCAGAGTCGACAGAAAACTTATACTGATAATCGCCATAGGAATCTAGAATTTGATGTGGGTGATCATGTGTTTTTGAAGATAGCTCCGTTGAAAGGGGTTATGCGATTTAGGAAGAAGGGTAAACTTAGTCCTAGGTTTATCAGTCCATTTGAGATTCTAGATAAAGTGGGATCGGTAGCCTACAGACTAGCTTTGCCACTTGTGTTGTCCAGGATCCATGACGTATTCCATGTTGTTATGTTGAGGAAATACGTCCCAGATCCTTCTCATATCATCAGTTACGATGAATTAGAACTCAATGATTCACTGGTGTATGAGGAGGTGCTAGTACAAATTTTGGATAGGAAAGTGTAGGAGTTACGTAATAAGGAGATTCCTTAGGTAAAAGTTATGTGGAGGAATCATATACTTGAAGAGGCTTCTTGGGAGTTCGAGGAGTAGATGAAGTAAAAGTACCCACAACTATTTCAAGAAACTTAAGTAGTTAGGTAATATTTCTTTTGCAGGTACATGTAATGGTTTAATTAGTGAAACATTTTGGTTTTTGGAGAATTTTTCTTTTGTATATGTAATCTCCCAGGAATTGGAATGTAACCATGGTATTCCTCCACCATAAGTAAGGGTAAGTAATAAAATAAGTAGACCCTTTTCCCTGTTAAGGGATGATGAGTTACGTGAACAGTAAATTTCAAGGACGAAATTTTATGAAGGGAGAATGTAACGACCCGAAGAATAATGGTATTTAAATAATAAAAAGAGAAAGGAAAATGGAAACAGGAACAAAAGGAGGTAGTTGACTTTGTCGACGAACGCTTTGGATGGGATAATCCCGAGAAATTTTCCAGGCCTTGTCGACGAACACAGGGGTTTTGTCGACGAGGGTTCTTCAGGATCTCGTCGATGAAGTTCCATCTCGTCTACGAGAAGATACCGAGAGAGGATTTTTGGAAGAATGAAATTCGTCGACAAGGGTGAGGTTCATCGACGAACTTTCTACAGGACTTTTCGACAAGGTGATGTGGCTCGTCGACGAATCCCGCAGGATAAATAGGGTTAAACGTGATTTTTCAGCTCATTTCCTACGTAGAACCTCCCTCTTTGATTTTGGGCCGAATTTCCGTTGGTTCAAAAATCTGAAGCCACCACGACGCTCCTGGGAAAGTTCTCTGCAAATCTGCCGGAGCGTATCGTCGATGGGGCTAAGGTGGAAACCATCCTAAATCCAGGGTAAGGCTTTCTACTCAGTATTTGTCTATTTGACAGTTGTAGAAAGCATAGTACGCTTAGAAATATTGAACTTTAGTTCTGGGCAACGTTATTTTCAGGGTGTTGAATAGGAAACCCTATGGGTGCAGGAGTGTTTGTTTTAAGGGCTTTTCAAGAATCAGGTAAGGGGATAAACTAAGTTAGTAATTTAATGATACAAATTTTTATAACGAAAAATCGGCGTACAAGCCGAGATTTTGATATGATTTGCCGGCGTACGGGCTGAGCTATATGTATGATTTGTCGATGTACGGGCCGAGCTATGGATGTGATTTTCCAGCGTACGGGCTGAGCTATATATATGATTTTCTAGCGTACGGGCCGAGCTATAGAAATTATTTGCAAGTGTACGGGCTGTGCTTTGGATACGATTTGCCGACGTATGGGTCAAGCTATAGTAAATGTGAAATACCGGTATACGGGTCGATGATTTTCATGATAAACGTATATATGCAAAATTATATGATTGATTTGAAAATTAATGATATAAGATATCCATGTATCACAGTTTCAATATATGTTATATGATATCAGAACCTGGTTGGCTTGGTCTAGGCTAGCACTTGCACGGTACCATTGCTACTTGTTCATGGTCATCATGATCATAATATTTGTGTTAACGCAGCTATACGGAGTGGTGTGAGATTGGATGGTCGATGTGGTTTTTAAGAAGTGTGTGAGTACCCCTGGTGTACGGACCAGGTCTAGCAGATCCATCAGATTTATAAACTATACTTTTGACTTGGCAATGGTCAGCCAACCATTGTCAGGTCCCGCCTTTGGGCCACACAACCCAGTCATGTGGGGGTAATACATGACAACAGCCAGCTAACCTACCAGGGATGTTTTTTGTATTATTATTATATGAGATGATATATGTTTATGAAAATGCAGTATGTTCTGCCATGTTTTGATGATATATATGTTTTCCCATATTTGACATAACAGTTTACTAAATATGTTTTGTATGGTATATGTATAACACGGAATACTCATGTTGCCATACACTAGTATTAGTTTATTTCCCTTACTGAGAAGTGTCTCACCCCAAAATTTTATAAACATTTCAGGAGCCCCTGATAGGAGAGCAAGTAAAGCCCCGCTGATCTAATACGATTGATCTGTCCTTCCAGAAGGGTAAGTGTTTTGATAGGGTCGAATGTATTTTGTGGGATGGCCCTAGATATCTTTTGGGTTGTGTATTGTGTACATATATATACAGTGATTGTAGTAACTCTGGTATTATGATGTATGGTATAATGAGATATATATGATTGTATGCTTCCTATTGCTTAGGCTTCCGTTATATGTTCTGATGTATCCCTCGTACCCACGGCTCCAGATGGATTATGATCTGCTGGGTTCCGTGATATTGATTTTATTATATTATGAAAAAAAACGAAATTAAGCAGGTTGTCACAATTAAACCCTATCATGCATGAGATGTAGTTATTACAGACCATAAAAAACTTATTACAATTACAATATAACTTGAAATATAAACAAAAGAACTTCATGCTCTGATCCTTTGTAATATCATGGATTGCGCCGAATGATGTGCTCGTTTAAGTGTTTCTCGACTTCCATATCTCATCTATCATTCGTGCTAAGAAAAGTAAACATGTTTATACACTTCGCACAAAGATAAGATATTATGGTTTGTCATAATCAAAACTGGAGACGGACTCAAAAAGTCAACAGCTTTCTGGCAAGGAAAAAACATATAGTAGAATTACCCCATGAAAAGGATTTATTGATAAAAATATTCCTACCAAGGCTAGGCCAATCCATTTGTCACTAGAGGTTTTAGAATATTGCAAAAAATAAATACAATATTTATTGGACAAAAATCTAATCAAAAAGTCTAAGTCACCCCAGAGCTGTGTGGTATTTTATGTCCAAAAAGCCTTCGAAATTGATAGAGGTGCTCCAAGATTAGTAATAAATTATAAACCCTTAAACAAAGCCTTAAAATGGATTAGATATCTAATACCCAATAAATCTGACCTTATCAAAAGAACTTATAACGCAAAAATATTCTCAAAATTTGATATGAAATCAGGATTTTGACAAATTCAAATTACTGAAAAAGATAGGTATAAAACTGCCTTCCTTGTACCATTTGGGGCAATATGAATGGAATGTTATGCCATTTCGATTAAAAATGTTCCAAGTGAATTTCAAAGTATAATGAATGACATATTCAATCCATACTCACAATTCATCATCGTCTATATAGATGATGTTTTTATATTTTCTAATAATCTAGATCAACATTTCAAACATCTTAAAATTTTTACTAATGTTGTTAAGACTAATGGTCTTGCTGTTTTGGCAAAAAAAGACAATTCCCTTTCAAACTAAGATTAGATTTCTCGGGCACAACATTGAAAATGGAACAATAATTCTAATTCATAGGAGTATTGATTTTACAAACAAATATCTAGATGAAATCTAAGACAAAAAGCAATTACAAAGATTTTGAGGCTTTCTAAATTACATCTATGATTTTTACCAAAATATTAGAAAAGATTGCAAAGTTTTGTATGACAGGTTCAAGAAAAGTCCTCCACCCTGAAATCAAGACCACACGGAGGCGATACAAAAGATTAAAGGTAATGTTAAGAAAATACCCTATATGGCAATTTCAGATCCAAATGCTTATAAAATTGTTGAAACCGATGCTTCTAACCTTGGATATGGAGGCATTTTAAAACAAGTCAAAGAAAGTAAAGAACAATTAATTAGATTTCATAATGGGGGGTGGAATGACACCCAACATAGATATTACTTATATCAAGTGTCTCAAGTTCTAGTAGCCATCTAAGGCTGTGAAACTGGCAAAACAATAATAAGCCAAGAATCATGTTGGAATGATAAAAAACTCTCATAGTGGAAATTACCTAATATGGATAAAAATATTATTTACAAAAGAGAAAAAATACTAGAATTTAGATCCATAATAGGACAAAAGTTAAAAGAAGTTGATGTTAAATTTAAAGGAAAATTCTCTTCTTGTCTGTCTTAGAGATGATAGAATATCATAATACAAATAATCAATTTTAGGGATGGTAGAATCTTCCCTTACTAATGGGCCAATTTATTTCAAATGTTACACAAATTTTACAATTAGTCTAAAGGCCGATGATTTAAAAGAAAAATTTTTAATTTTAGATATTCAAACCCATAATTATCAATTCAAACACGGAACAACACCATATAAAATAATCTATAAAATACACTATAGATTAATAATTATTATAATATAATATGATTAGTAATAATATAATATATTAATATATAATATTATAACAATATTATATGAAATTTAATAAAAAAAATGTATTATATATTAAATGTTACTGCTTATTATATATTTATTATAATATTATTATTATTAATTAATATTATTTTTATTATATTTTTAATTATTATATATATTATATATTATAGTAATATTTAATATATGATAATATAATTATATAGTTTTATAATATATATACTCATATTATTGATTAACTAATAATATATACTATTATTAAAATATACTAATATAATATCATAATAACATTAATATATTATTATTATTATTAGTATTAATCATATTATATTATAATATATTATAATTATTTAATATAATATTTAATTAATTATAAAATATTAATATTATAAAATATTAGTATAATATTAATATTATAAATTAATAATCTAATTAGTAATTTTCATCCAATGATACAAATGATTAATAAGATATTTACGGAAAATAATATTAGTTTATTATCCATTCAGTAGTGATCATTCAAATAATTAATTTCTGTAAATCATAAAATGATACAAATGATCCACTAAAAATGCAGTGCAATAGTGATTTCCTAATTAAGAAGTACATAGTACAATTTTGTCCTAAATTCGGCCCCAAATTTTGCTCCATAATAAGTCTCATCTAATTTTTATTTATTTTTTATTACATAGGAACTCCAACCACCAACAAAACCTTTGGACCCCCTGCTGTGGCACCAAACCTACAGATCAGCGTCCTTTCCCTAAGTCTCACTGATCAGGTAAAGAATGGAATGCAGACATGGCTTCCGTGCATTAGTTGGACGTTCGGCCAACCTAACTCCCAGGACACATCTCTATTACTATCCACGGTCCCTGCTGGCTCACAGAGAACTCCCACTCTCCATGGTCCTCACTGGCTCACAGAGCGAACTCTCACCATTCACGGTCCCCGTTGGCACACAGAGTAAATTCTCACCATCCACAGGTACCGCTGGTTCCATGAGTGTATCTACCTGGAATTGATTCCCACGTATAAAAATTTTCTTTATACTGTCCACTTTTCCCATTTTATTATTAACAGGTATCACTGGTCCGTGAGTGTATCTACCTGGAATTGATTCCCATGTATAAAAATTTTCTTTATACTGTCTACTTTTCCCATTTTATTATTATTATTATTATTATTATTATTAAATTGTAGGTTTCTCCTTTGGAATAATTACCTTCTCTCTATATCAATATCCCTACCATCCATATCTGCACTCATTAATTACATATCAAATGAACTATAATTGCCACATTGTATATAATATTATATATTAAATCATATTATTATTATATATTTCTTATAATATTTAATAATAATAATAATAATAATAATAAATACTATTATAATATTGTTGTATTATTATATATTATTTATTATTAATAATAAATATTATAATTTATAATAATTATATAAATATTTAATATATCATTAGTGAAAATATTTATATAATCTCTCTTTAGATTATACTATCATTTCTACTAAGAGGAGACTAATAATATATATAAATAATATCTTAACTAATATATAAATATTAGATTATACTAATATAATCAAATAATATTTATATTATTAATATAATAATCCATATTTAAGATCCATTTCAAAAAGTGAATAAAAATATTAATAAAAATAATATTATAATATGATTATTAATTTTATTAAATATCAGTATAATATTAATATTATAAATTAATAATCATAATAATAATCTAATTTCCGGAATGATAAAGTGAGGAGAGTCAAGTTTAAAGGACATGTTGAATATTAAACTTAAGGGTGGTAGCCATTTCCACCAACTCCAGTCCACCTTGGTTGAAATTAAGTTACATTATATATAATATTATATATGAAATAATATTATCTATTGTATATTTATTATAATATAGTATTAGATAGTAGTATTTATTATAGATATATTAATAACTAATATAGGAGTATTATTATTAGAAACTATTTACCTCTATACTATTATATTATAAATTAAAATAATCTATATGAAATTAATACTATTAGAAACTATTAGTCCCATTATAACTTATATTCTATATTCTATTAATATCTTATATTAACATAGTATAGTAATTAGTTCATTAGTATTAATCTAAATACTATTAATAACTTATAAATAATATATTATAATTTATTAAATATTATATTAATTAAATATAATATTAATTAATTAATTAATTAATTAATAATTTAATTTAATAACAATAATTTCTTTTATACTTACATGTATTCTATTTTTGGGGTTGTTACATTAACTCTCAAATTAGGAATTACCTAATATGAATAAAATTACAATTTACAAAAAGGGGTACAATTTACAAAAAAAAAGGGAAAATACTAATGGACCAATTTACTTCAAATGTTACCCAAATTTTACAATTAGTCTAAAGGCCGATGATTTAAAAAAAAAATATTTAATTTTAAGAATTTAACAATCAATCCTATTGCTTATATATAAAGATTAAATGATAATATGACAACTCCAATACCTTAAGTTAAGTTATTTTATACTAAACCAAGTGCCCCAAACCTATAATATGAGGAGTCAATACCTTATCGAGTCTATTCTCGTAATGCTGTTTATCATATTTTAATATTATATAGACAAATGTTTAAAGTAGGCCAAATTTATGTGTTCAAACAAAAACATATAATCCCACATGCTGTTAGGACACTTGTTATAGGATTTGAAGGACAATTATGTCATTGGTAGGAATTAGTGGGTGAGCAATTGTTTTTATTAGAATAAACATAAATTTTAAACTTAACAGTGGCAGCCACCTCCACCAACACCAGCTCACCTTGATTGAAATTAAGTCATATTATATATAATATTATATATTAAATAATATTATTTATTATAATATAGTATATTTATTAATATATAATTACACTAATATATTATAATATTAATTTATAATAATTAGTGTATTATTGTTATATAGTATATATAATATTATAGTATTATAACATTAATATATTATAATAATTAGTATACTATACACTATTAATAAATTATAATATATTAAAAATAAATATTTAGTATAATATTAATAGAACTTATATTATATATTATAACTAATAACTTATATAAATATATAAGTATAATTAGTATATTATTAATTAGTCTATAAATACTAATAACCCTTAGATAATGTATTATCGTTAATTTATCTTAACTCCTATAAATCTTCTCTCCTATATTATCATCTAATAGTATCTCTTCTGTCCCTCTCTCTTTCTTAATCTCCTTCTATTTATAATCTATTTCTCTCCTCTCTTCTCCTCTTCGCCCTTCTTTTTCTCCTCTGTATTAATATTATTCTTCTCTCTTCTATATTTAACAATATATCTCTCTCTTTCGTCTTCTTTATTTAGTCTCCTCTCTCATTATCCCTATTATTATATTCTTATTACTAGTCCTCTCTATTATAATATATCTAACCTAAGAGCGCCGTTGAGTGGAACTCGAAGACTCAAGTTTTTCCCTAATGGAAATTAAACCCTCAACTTGGTGCAAGGAAATAAGGAAATAAAACTTCTAATTTATAGGCAAAAAGGCTCGGATTTGAAAACGTTTGGAATCTGAGAAAATTAGTGCGGGTGCTCAATGGGCCCCATCAGCTACTAAAGTCATCATGGGTTCCTTACAGGACACTCGAGCCGACACAAAAAACAGAAAATAAAGTAAAGGTTACTACAAATGGACGACAGCATTTATGAGGTTAAGCCACAATCTAAACTTTATCAGACTGACGCGATAGAAAGAAAAATACAATCCTGGCCGTAAGGTGGACAGGTGTAAAATAAAATACAAAGCTGGGCTAATTAGCTGACAGCTGAAAAAATTTTCTTGACAATGCATGAATAAGTCTTGAAAGGTGACAGTGTGGCTTGTCAATTTTGAATAAGTGGAGCTAGAACTTTTGACAAATTTGAGATAAGATTTTATTTTCTTCACAAGTCTTCTTTGAGGAAATTTCTTCTGGATTATGAGTAAATTTGTACTAGGTGTCAATGTCTGAACCCAGTAAGTTGAAGTTTGGAGCAACGGGTGAATCTGGTTTAGAGTCTTAATCGTCCGAGTTGAGTTGAGTAATAATTTTGAGTAATTTTGACTTTGTATAAAATTTTGACTTTCTTGATGATACTGTTGACATAGTATCATTGTCTTCAAGAGCTTTCTTCTTTTCCTTTTGAATTTAATAAGGAGTTTCTAGACAAAGGGACTGTGCAAGCCATGCACGAACTTTTCCATGATACTATGTCAATAGTATCATCAAGAAAGTCAAAATCTTCTATAAAGTCAAAATTACTCAAAACTATTGCTCAACTCAACTCGGATGATTCAGACTCAGAACCGGGTTCACCCGTTGCTCCAAACTTCAACTTACTGTGTTCAGACATTGACACCTGGTATAGATTTATTCATGATCTAGAAGAAATTTCCTCAAAGAAGACTTGAGAAGAAAACAAAATCTTCTCTTAAATTTGTCAAAAGCTCTGGCTCCACTTATTCAAAATTGACAGGCCACACTGTCACCTTTCAAGACTTATTCCATGCATTGTCAAGAAAATTTTTTCAGCTGTTAGCCGATTCGTCGAGCTTTGTATTTTATTTTACACCTGTCCACCTTACGGCCAGGATTGTATTTTTCTTTCTATCGCATCAATCTGATAAAGTTTAGCTTGTGGCTTAGTCTTAGAAGTGCTGCCGTCCATCTGCAATAACTCTTACTTTATTTTCTGTCTTTTGTGTCAGCTCGAGTGTCCTATAAGGAATCTGTGATGACTTTAGTGGGCGATGGGGCCCATTGAGCACCCGCACTAATTTTCCCAGATTCCAAACATTTTCAAATCCGAGCCTCTTTGCCTATAAATTCGAAGTTTTATTTCCTTATTTTCTCGCACCAAGTTGAGGGTTTAATTTCCATTAGGGAAAGCCTGAGTCTTCGAGCTCCACTCAACTTCTTTCTTCTCCCTCTTCTCCCTCCTTCTGCCAGTAAGTTTCTAAATATTAATTTATAATAATTAGGGTATTATTATTATATAGTATATATAATATTATAGTATTATAACATTAATATATTATAATAATTAGTATACTATACACTATTAATAAATTATAATATATTAAAAATAAATAATTAGTATAATATTAATAGAATACTTATATTATATATTATAACTAATAATCTATATAAATATATAAGTATGAATTTTTTTAGTATATTATTAAATTTAGTACTATTAAAGTACTAGTCAATAACTTACGAATTAAATAATAATTTATTAATAAATAAAATATTATTAAACTAATTATAATATATTATAATTACGTAATGAGTTTTGTCAGTAATAATATAATATATTATTATATAACATTAGAATAATATTATATGAAGTATAGTAAAAATAATATATTATATATAATCTTATATATTAAATATAATTAATTATTATATATTTAGTAAAATATTATTTTTAATAATATTAAAAATTATTATTATAATATGTTTTATTATTATTATCTATATATCTTAATATAATCTTCTAATTTATAATAATTCCTCCTTCTTTTATCTATCTTTAGTAGTCTATCCTCTCTTATCCCTCTTCTTCCTTCTTAAGTAATATTTAATATATATCCTATATCTCCTAATAATTATGTATTATTATAATCAATTTGTTAAACTCGCAAGTCGGCTCGTTTAATAGCTTGAAAGCTAGCTTGTTTAACAGTTTGTTTACTAGTTTGTTAGTAACTCACACGTGAACTAACTCGATGTAAGGTTAGTGAACAAACACAATATTAATCATACTAATAATTAGTATTATATAATATATACTATTAATATAATACTATTTTATTATTATTATATTAATTATCTTATAATATAATATTATAATAGTATATATAATAGTATATATTATAATTTATAATAATTAATACATAATAATTATATATAAATTATTAATAATATTATATATTATATACTAATATTATAATATTATTACTATTATATTGTATTATTATAATATTGTATTATAATAATATATTATTAATAGTATTATTATATATATTATAATAATTATAATATTACTTATATATCTATTACAATATACTATTATATTACATATTAATATTAAATATTATAATATATATTATTAATAGTATTATATAATTAATATATTAATAATATAAAAATTTATGATGTCTTCTAATATTATCTCCAAAAAGACTTCCATATGCTTGAACTTATTAAATATTAATAAATTGACTTTTGTTTGCTAGTGGGATGCTTCAAGGAAATTTCTTTTGTTTGCTAGTGGGAAGCTTAAAGGAGATTGTTTTTCCAAATGAGCTCGCTTTTGGTTTTTGCCCCCCTAAAAGGCATTCGGCAAATCAGAACAAATTTTTTTTTTTATTTCTTGTTCTAATTTAAAGATTTTCTTTTTTATTGTGTCATTTTCTAATTTTTTTTTAAATTTTTTCAAAAGTGAGGTCTTCTTTCAGATAGTTTAATTGTCTTTCTTTTTCACAAATTATGTAAATTAATTAAATATTATATTATACTATGATTAATATATAATATAATATATTATATAAAATATTATTATTATATATGAGTAATATAATATATTTTATTATTATATAATTATAATATCTTTAATATATTATTCGTATTATTAATTTTTATAGTTATATCTATATCTGTCCTATCTTTTTAGTATTCTCCCCCTCTCCTTCCTCTCTCTTCTCCCTCTTCTTCGTCTTTAATATCTCTCTCCTATCTATTTCTTCATTCTATATCTCAAATTAATATTTCCCTTTGTTTAGCCTTGCAAGTCGGCTCGTTTAATAGCTCACAAGCCAGCTTGTTTAACAGTTTGTTTATTTGTTCGTTAGTAACTCGCACATGAACTAACTTGATATTAGGTTCATAAACAAATACAATGTTAATCATACTAATAATTAGTATTTTACTATATACATTATTCTAGTATAATATATAATTATATAATTAATATTATCCTTCTCTATTTCTCTTAGTATATCCTATAATCTTCTAATTTATACTCCTCCTCCTTTCTCTCCCTTCCTCCTCTATTACTTCGTCTTTCCCCTCTTCTCTCCTAGTTTCGCCTATCTCTCTTCTCTGTTTAAGTCTTCTTAATAGTATATATGATTCTATCTGTTATATATCCTCCTTATATCTCTCCTCCTCTTCTCTATTCTTCTCTATCTACCCTTAATTTTTCTGTCTTCCTATATTACTATAAACTTTCCTGATGTCTTTTGATACTATTCCCAAAAAGACCTCCGTATACTTGAACTTATTAAATGTTAATGGATTGACTTTTGTTTGCTAGTGGAAGTTTCAAGGAAATTGCTTTCTTTTTATAATTGTTTTTCCAAACGAGTCTGCTTTTGGTTTTCCACTCTTAAAAGGCATTCGACAAATCAGAAAAAATTTCCTTTTTTATTTCTTATTCAATTTAAAGATTTTTTTTTTATTGTGTCATTTTCTAATCATTTTTAAATTTTTTCAAAGGTGAGGTTCTTTAAGATAGTTTAATTGTCTTTATTTTTTAGAGATTATGTTTATTAATTAAATATTATATTAACTAATTTTAATATATTATAATATAATATAATTAATAATAATATATTATTGGAATTGATGTATTCCTAATAGGGGGTGAATTGGGTATTTAAAAATTTTGTCCTAAATTAAACCAGATTCCATAACTAGTATTACACAAACCTAGGGTCTTTCTATATATTCATAAACCCAATCAATCTCATTAGTAAAATATAAACATTCAAGTACTGGAATTTAAAATGCGGAAATTATAAGCAATCATAAGAAATGTTATTAGGGTTCGGCCAACTATACCTACGTCTCTTCCTCAAGCTCACAAGTAAGAGGATTCCACTAAGGGCTCACTTCAAGGGTAGAGCGGCACCGTATACAATCAGGTCAATTAACGGGACTGACTTCAACCTACAACTATACCTTACCAGGATAGTGCACCTAACTTTCCAAATCGGGTCTAAGCCAATTCAAGACTATTCACAGGGCTAGTCTCCCTTTTCTGACCACACGTCGAGAATAGAATAGATAATGAAATTTTTGTACAAAAAAATATGCTTCTTGTACTAAACAGATATGTACCACTGTGCTCAATCAATTAATGCACTCACATATGATAGTATTTATGCTCAAGTGAGATCTTGAAAGTTTAATTCAAGATAAAATATTCAATGAGTGAATATTCAAGGTTACCTCAAAAACCCTAATCAAGTATCACACAAATATTTTATCAAATATAATTATAACAAATACTTAAGGTTTAACCTTGTAAAAGATTTATCAAATAAAATATGCAAGCTCTCAAGTCTTACAATTTGAATGCAAAGACTAGGAAGTTAAAAAACAGTTTATCCCCAATCAAATATTTACATACGAAATATTATGGGAATAAAAAATTAAACAAAACGCTCAAAAAGATTTTTCAAATATGTATGAATGTGTGAGAGTAATGCTAAGGAAATGATTTGAAATGATGCGCAATAACACAAACAAATCTGTCTACACCTTGCAATTGATTTGCAAGTTCGGAGAATTAGAAAAAGCAAACTCTATTTTCAAAATGATATTTGCTAATAAATATGTAAGAGAGTGTATAAAAATATGCTTGAAATATTGAGTATAAAGCAAAAGAAGTATAAAATATTTGAAAGAATTTTTACTAATGACTTTTGCTAGTTACTTGCTAATCAAGACAAATAAAGGAATATATATAGAGTTGGGAAAAATTATAGCCGTTGGGGATATGCTCAGTATTTTGAAAAAAGATTAATTGAGTTTAATTAAAAATAATCCTGTTTAATCTTGGTAAAATTTGAGCAACCTGAGAGGGTTGGTTGACCATTTTTATGGTTCGGTCGACTAGATTGCTCAGTTCGGTCGACTAGGATGAATTTGAATTGAGAAGATGGTCAACCAAGCTTAAGGCAATTTTAGAACCTTCGAGGTTCGGTCGACCAGATTGAGTTTGGTTGACCGAACTTGAATGTTTGGTCAACCAGGTCAATTTTCTACTAAATATTTGGTTGGCCAGGGCATTAGAATTTCCTCACGTGCCAGTTCAGTCGACCAAGGCATTGCTACCTATTTTGAGGTTGGTTGACTGAAGGGTTAAATCGTTGACCCTAGGGAGGTTCGGTCGACCAAAGTGCTTAGGGTGTTTGAGTTTGGTCAACCGAACATGCCAACTTTGTGCATTTCGATTTTATTCTTCTTATGAAGTTGCCCCTATTCACATGACAATTAATTCTAAGATTATGGGGAACTATTCATGCAATATTTTGGTGACCTAAAGTCAATCTATGGCCTTAAGCATTAAGTCCAAAAAATCACACATCGATCGACCGAATCCCAACGGTCCTGTGGTTCCCTATGGTCAAACTATGGTCATTGAGCATATAAGCTTATCATGTATGAAATGTAGTTATTATAGACCACAATATTACAGTCCAAATGTATTTACAATTTAAAAAGTCTTCTTCTTCTTCTTTGCTCGTTCATGGAATGCACCAATACTTATGATCTTGGTGTTTCGTCTAACTTCCAAGTCTCTTGATCTTATGTGTGTTGAAATTTAGACATGTTCACATACTAAAACACACATTAGATATTGGTGCTTTGTCAGCATCAAAATAGAGATCAGACTCAAAAAGTTAACATATAATATAATATATTATTATGAAGAAATTATAAAATAATATTTATTAATATGATTAATTATATATATTATAATAAATATATTTATATTAATATATTATATTTTTATAAGAATAATATATATAATATTCTATATTCTATTATATCATAATCTTTTATAAGCGACGCTGTATTACTCTTTTGTTAATACTCGTTTAAATTTAAGCAGATTATTATTGTTAGTATATTGCTCCGATATTAGGTTTGTGAATAACCACAATGTTAATTATATAATAATTATAATATTAATTATATATATATACATTATAATAAACTATTATATTATATACTAATTCTATATATTATAATATATATATATATATATATATATACTATTAATAGTATTATATTATTAATGTATTAATAATATTATTATAACTAAATTAATATAGTAATTATTATATATTAATATATTATTAATTAAGTATAATCATAATAAATCTTGTCAACAACAAATTTATCTCAATATTATGGTCTTGAAAATGAAGATGACTGTTTTGGAATTGCCTGATATTTTGGCACCTACAAGTAAGGAACAATTATTGAAGGAAGCTTTATCTTTACAGTAACACGACATGTGAAGTGGACCAAGTAGAAGAACAATTATTATTGCAACTTAAAAAAATATATATATTTTTCACTATGGCGGAGCATCTTTAGAAACCATACGAAGAACCATGTGAAGTTCTAGTACTTATATAACCAATGTGAAACTCATGTATTTATGGCCCGCCAAGGGCATCTTCTTTTCTAAAAATTAATTATTGTTACTTTGTCCCCTTTTCCAATCATTTTTCTATAAAATGAGTCATAGTTCTTCATTAATGATCACTTCTTCCATTTACTATTTCAAAAAAAGAAAAACTGTGAAATATCCTAAAATGAAGTTGTCCGTCCTGTTAACCTTCCAGTTCTTCTAGTCTTACTACTAATTTGTAAGTTGTAATTTGTGCAATATTCAGTAAAAGTATTGTTGTTGTTGTTGTTTATCTAGTTTCTCTGTATTTATTATCTTCATTACTATAATATTTTTCTATTATCGTTATAATTGATAATTGTAATTATTTTACCATTAGTCATCTTCCTGAGAAAGAATGGTATTAGAGCCAAGTTTTAAGAATATTAAGATTAGTTATTCTAGTCCTAAAGATTCTAAGGTTAGGCAGTAAGTATCGTTTTGATGATTTTGGAGGGCAATAAGTCCAGAATAACTTACGGAATTGAGAAATAAAAAAACTATAATTTACGGAATTGAGAAATAAAAAAACTTTTTCTAGGTCTCCTTATGGCTAGTATCTCAGGTACTAGTAGTACACAAGGAAGTGAAACTGTTAAAACAATTATTAGTCAGGAAAGTTAAGTTTAAGGGGGAATGTTGAATATTAAACCTAATGGTTGTAGCCATTTCCATCGACTCTAGCCCACCTTGGTTGATATTAAGTCACATTATATATAATATTATATATTAAAATAGTATTATAATATAGTATATTTATTAATATATAATTATATTAATATATTACAATATTTATTTGTAATAATTAGTATATTATACACTATTAATAAATTATAATATATTATAAATAAATAATTAGTATATTATTAATATAACTTATATTATGTATTATAATTAATATATTAGTATTCTATTATTCCTTATATATAATTATTCCTACGTGACTTAATAATCCCTCTCTTATAATTTCCTTAATCTAACTTTTCTTATTTTCTTTAATATATTATCCTTAAGATTATTTATTGTCTATCTTATCTTCTTATTCTATATATTATAATAATATATATATAATATATATTTATATTAGTATTATATATTATATTATTAGTAATTAATAATACTATTATAACTAAATTAATATAGTTGTTATTATATATTAATATATTGTTAGTATAATCATAATAAATCTCATCAACAACAAGTATATCTTAAGATTATGGTTTTTGGGATTGCCTAATATTTTGGCACTTGCAAGCAAAGAACAATTATTGAAGGAATCTTTATCTTTATAACAACAAGACATGTGAAGTAGACCTAGTATAAGAACAATTATTATTGCCACTTTGAAAAAGGAGAACAATTATTATTGCTACTTTGAAAAAGAAGAACAATTATTTATCACTACGACAGAGCATCTTCAGAAATCATATGAAGAACCATGTGAAGTTGTAGCACTTATATAACTCATGTGAAGCCCATATTTTTATGGCCCACCAAGGGCATCTTCTTTTCTAAAAAACAATTATTGTTACTTTGTCTCTTTCACCAACCATTTTCCTATAAAACGAGTCATAGTTCTTCATTAAGGATCACTTCCTCCGTTCACAACTTCGAAAGAAGAAAAGTTGTGAAGAATCCTCAAATGAAGTTATCCGTAATGTCTACCATCCTGTTCTTATAGTCTTACTAATAATTTGTAAGTTGTAATTTGTGCAATATTCAGTAAAAGTATTGTTGTTGTTATTGTTGTTGTTGTTGTTTATCTCATTTCTTTGTATTTATTATCTTCATTACCATAATATCTTTCTATCATCAATATAATTGTTATAGTTGATAATTGTAATTGTTTTACCATTAGTTATCTTTCTAGGAAAGAATGGTATCAAAGCCAACTTTTAAGGATATCTGGATTAGTTATTTTAGACCTAGGCCCATTTTGATGATTTTAGAGGGTGATAAGTCCAAAATAACCTACAAAATTGCAAAATGAAAAAACTCATTCTAGGTCTCCTTATGGCTAGTGTCTCAGGTACAAGTAGTACATAAGGAAGTCAAACTGGTAAAACAATTATTGGTCAGGAAAGTCAAGTTTAAGGGGGGATGTTAAATATTAAACTGAATGGTAGCAGCCACCTCCACCAACTCCAACCTACTTCGGTTGAAATTAAGCCACATTATATATAATATTATATATAAAATAATATTATTTATTATACATTTATTATAATATAGTATATTTATTAATATATAATTATACTAATATATTATAATATTAATTTATAATAATTAGTATATTAAATGGTGTATTATTATTATATAGTATATATAATATTATGTTGATTTTTTGAGTTCATTCCCTAGTTTTGATAATGATAAACCGTAAGTTACTAATATATATGTCTAAGTACTTTAACAAGTTAATCATTGAGAGCGCGCACATGAAAGTGAAGTGGATGCCAAAAAAACCTTAAAGAGTACATACTTTTGGCATACTTCATGAAGTGAAGAGCAAAAGATCAAGAAGAAGACATTTTATTGTATTGCATTTAGTTTATAATTTGTTGGTTTGTAATAATGGTCTGTAATAATTGCATATCATGCATGATGGGGTGATTAAGCTCAAAGAGGCCATAGTATGACCATAGGAACCAATACCCTTAAGCTTAAAAGACAGATGCTTGATCACATAGGGTTGTTAAAGCATAGAGGCCAAAATAGGACTTAAAAGCTCAAATTTAGTGGTCTCGGTCGACCGAACTCTTGATAGTATAAATGCCTTGGTCGACTAAATCGGTCAGAAGTCAACATGTTGACTTCTCTCAGTTGACCGTTTGGTTTTGAACGCACTGTCTTAGGTCGATCGAACCATAAAGTGTTTGACTCCCGAACTACTTGGTCGACCAAATATGTAGTTCAAGTTAGCCTTAGTCGATCGAACTTAGATGAGTAGCCAACCAGACCTTTGTCTTGGTTGACCTAACCCATGAAGAGTTTAGAATCACCCTGAGATGGTTGACCAAACTTGTAGTTGAAATTTACCTTGGTTGACCGAACCCTATCCTTGGTCGATTGAACCTCTCTGGTTGGTCAAATTTTTACTGCAGTTAAATAGGGCTAATTTTTATTAAACATAACTAAACAATTCCCAAAATGCCTTTTATGTCCTCAATGGTTATATTTTTCTAAAAGGCTATATATACCCTTTCATTTGGAGAAATTAGCAAGAAATTAACACTTTGATTAGCAAAAAAATCCTCTGAAATTTCTTGAGCTATTTTTATTCTCTCTTCTATTCAAGCTTAAACATTCCCACTCTTACACATTCCCCTTACAAAAATTACTTTGGTAAGAGTATCTTGAGATCATCCATACTATTGGTATAAGCTTACACTCTTATTTCATATTCCTTGATTGATATTGATTTTCATTGAAAGTAAGCCTGAGTTTTTCCCTTGTGATTTTATTCATAAGTATTTTTGGGAAAACTCTCTAGGGCTTGTGCAACTTTGCATAATTACTGTAAAGATTCAAGAGCTTGTATTTTAAATTGAAAAATAATTTTTATACAAGCTAGAGACTTAAATATCTTTTATACTTAATACTTGAACAATTATTTTTTTTTGAGAGTTGTTATATTATACTTCATTGAGCTTGTAACTCCTATCATACTGAAGTGTAATTAATTGTATTGTGCATATTGGTACATATCTGTTTATTGGAGAAGTGCGTACATTGTACACGCAAATTTATATTTCATTATCAGTTGTATTCTAGACGTGGCCTAAGGGGGTGTTGATCTATCCCATAAAGATTGGTTGTATAGGTTGGGGTCAGCCCTGTGAATGTGACCTGGGGTATATCTCGCCCAGTAAGGAGAGGTGATGCTGTAATCGATGTCGTTTCACCCGATAAGCGAGCATTATTGGAATCCTCTTACTTGTGAGCTTGAGGCGGAGATGTAGGCAGTATTGGCCGAACCCCGATATCATATTACGTGTTCCCTTATTTTCTGCACTTCAATTTTCGTACATGCATGCTATTGTTTATTATCTTGATTATTTTACATACATGATTTGAATGGTTGGGAAATATTAAGATTGGTTTATTTGTTTAAATATTTGCTCAGTAGTTTTTCTGTGATATTGGGAAAAGCTTAGATAGACCCTAGGTTGTGCATTACTATTGCTGGCTTAGCTAAACTTAGGAAGAATTTTTAAATTTCCAATTCAGCCCCCTCTTGGGTTTACACCAAAGTCAACATATTATAGTATTATAATATTAATATAATATAATAATTAGTATATTATACACTATTAATAAATTATAATATATTATAAATTAATAATTAGTATATTATTAATATAACTTATATTATACATTATAATTAATTGCTTATATTAATATATAAGTACAATTATCATATTATTAATTAGTATCATTTAAATATTATTAATAACTTATCATTAATATATTATAATTAACTAAATACTATATTAAAAATAATTAATATAGTATATGATTAATATATATAATATATATGATATATATTCTATAATAACTAATATCTCTTTAGTACTAACTATTTATATAATATATAATATATATTATAAATATTATTATTTATTACTAGTAATATTTAATATTGATGATCGTCCTAGTCTTGGGAGAATACACTAGAGTCTAAGAGGGGGGGGGGGGGGGATGAATGGACTCCTTTCGTGGAATGCGTATTTCTTTACAAAATAAAATACTTGGCAAAAATGCAAGCGATTATATCACAATATATAAAGTAAATTCAAGCATAAGACATAAATAAAAGAATGAAGGGAGAGAAAGCTTAATACTAGAGATTTAACGTGGTTTGGCACCAAGCCTACATCCACACCTTAGCATCAAGTCAAGGATTCCATAATCCACTATGAACACTCCTTACCCTGTACAACAAGCCTTACAACTCGGGTACAAAACCCTGTCGCGCTCACCAAGAGCCACAAGGATCACCAAGATGCCTTGCAAGTTTAGTTCACAAAGAACTTCCACTAAACGGTTCACAAAGAACCTATTACAGTGAAGATGATATACAAATGATGCTCCTTACAATGAGCTGATTGCAATTACAAAACAATCTCATACTAATCTCTCAAGAAATGATTCAAACAAGATTAGAGAACAAGAGAGTTTGAGCACTTGTGAATATGAACTAAATGTAAAGTGTTCGGTTTTGTATAAAATGATATTTTTGACTAAAATGATCAAGATCCAATTAAGACCAAGTTAATAAAAGTCTAATAGCTTGTATTTATAGCCCAAGAGCAATAAGTGTTGACTTTTTGAGTTATATCTCGTTTTGATTATGACAAATACAAAGTATCTTACCTGTGCATTAAGCTTATGAATAGGAACTTACTTTTAGCATGCACAGATGGTGAGGGAGCAAGGAAGCCATAAGGACCACAATGATCACATCAACCATGGCATTGGAAGAGCAAAGAAACCAAAGAACCATATGGAGATGAAGACCATTTATTTATTGTTTAATTTATTTGGGTCTGTAATCTTATATGGTCTGTAATAATTAATGCATTGTATGCATGATAGGATAGATAAACTCAGTAAGGACCATAGGAAAAATCAATGACCATAGTTTGATCATAGGAAACCACAGGACCTTATGGATCACCTTTGGTTGACCAATGTCGGATTTATCGGACATAATGCTCAAAGACCTTAGACTGACCATAGGTCCAAATATATTGCATGAAAATGTCCCCCATATCATAGAAGTAATTATCATGAGAATAGGGGTGATTTCAAAAGAAAAATAGGACCTAAATTGAAAAATGTTATATGGTTGGTTGACCGACCCAAAGTACTAAGAGACCCTCGGTCGACCAAACCTCCCCAACTTAACAGTTGACCATTGGGTCGATCGAACCAAAATGTACCAAGACCCTTCGGTTGATCGAATATGTCCAGGGGCAAAATGTTGACCATTTTGTCGACTGTCTTTAAAATGAACTCCAACACCCTATTTGATCAAATTAGCACATGGGAAATCCCAACGCTCTGGTCAACCAAACTCTCAGTTGTAAAATGGCTCAGTCGACCGAAAGTTCAAATTCGGTCAACCAAACTTAGCCTAGTTGATTACGCACTTAAGTTGCGTAATTAGGTGCTTTAATTCATGCATTACGAATTATATTTTTTTTATTTAAATACCTAATTACTCTCAATATTCTAACATTGAGTTTTATTTATAATATTTGGATTTTATTGGGTAATTTATGAAATTTTGGTATTTTTTTATTGCAGGACAGCTATTGGAAGCTAAAAACCGATAGTACTTTGTAATCTGTGCGTAACTCTCTCATAAAATCTCCGATTTAGATGATTCAAGATGTCGTAGAAATATAAAAAAATGCTCTACAATTTTCACGCTTGACGTTTTGTGAAATACTGGCTGCATCAAGGTCGAAATCAGATGTGAAGTTACCATACGCTATTTTATGGACTATTTCAACAATTCTTCGTAATATGGGTGTAACTTTCTCGTACGAACTCCGATCGAGACTATTCAAAATTCTAGAGAAAGCTGAGAAAGATTTCTACAACTTTTTTGTTTTGAGTATTGAGAGTTACGAACCGTAGGAGGTTCTAAATTGGGCTTAAAGGTGGAGGGCAGATTGTGTACCTTTGAAAAAGGAAAAGAAAAGAAAAGAAAATAAAAAAAAATAAAAAAGGTGAGTTGTGACCCGGCCATGCAGCCAGGTCATCTTAGCTGGGTGAGGTGTTGGATTACACAAAGAAATGGAAGGAAAAGAAATTAAAAGAGAAAGAAAGGGAGGTAAGAAAAGTCAAAGAAAAAAGGAGGCATCTTTGAAGTAGGGTTCTTTGGGAGCCGGGCAGAAGGTTTGGAGATATAAGGGTGCAGTAGACGCTGAGGCATGGGGAGGCTGCACATGCACAGGAGGAAAGAAAGAAACCATTTTTTTGACATACAAGAGGCCGCACCAAAATTTGGGAAGAAGGGTTGAAAAATTCTTTCTTGCTGGGGAGAAGAGGTCGCAATCAAAAAGCTTCCTGGCTGGTTCCTTTGGGGGTGAGCACAGACAGAAGACATAGCAGCAAGGGAGAGTTGCCGGCACACAGAAAAAAATAAAATCTTTTCGAAATTGGAAGGTGGCGAACAACAGCGGTGCCCAGGGTGTTCGCGGCGCGTGACGGCGGTGCTGCAAGTGTTGATTTTTTCTCTACTCTCCAAATAAAAGAAAACATGGTGAAATCTTTATTGTTGGATTTAATTTTCGTAATGAACTAATTTTTGAATTCTAGGAAAACGATGTAACTCGGTTTTAAACTATGCTTGCTCATTGATGCTAATCTGAAGTAGTTTTCCTTTATGTTTGTTTGAGTTATTCTGCACTTAATGCTTTTAATTAACTCGCCATTAATTAAATGATATTAGTCTTGTGATTTGCTACCGAAAGGGGGGATTATAAGATAGATCGTGGATAATTCAACGTAGGTAAATATAGAGATCGAAAGAATTTTATGAACTTACATAGCATTAAAAATCAAGGGTTTTATTGCATTTTTATGTTATTAATTTGCATAATCTTATATTAAATAATAAACAAGAATAGGTTCTGATTGACTATCGAAAGAGGCTTTTGGAAAAATTGGAGATTTGCTAACAAATAGGGATTACAGATTCGAATTGGCTAGATGAGTTAAGCATAGTGAGAAACTAGCTGAAATCGGTTTCCTAGAAGTTTTCACCATCAGTAATTTGATACGCGGCATCTAGTTTTAAATTCTTTTGAATAGTTTATTTAAAGTAGCTTTGTTTAAATTTCGCAATCAAAAATTATTAATTTTTCTAAATAAAATCAAGGATATTATAAATTCGGTACTTGGTAAAATTAAGACATCAATTCCTAAGGACGATACTCTACACATCATTATATTGTAAAACTACGATACTGTGCACTTGTAGTTTGCCGGGGATTGATTTTTTCTTATTTTTGCCAATATCGATACAAAGTAATCTTGGTTTTAATTTAGAATTTTATTTTTATATTTTTATTTATTTATTTTATTTTTATTTTATTTTATTATTATTATTTTTTATGTATTTCTGGTGTGTTTTTTTTTTTTTGTTGGATGCGCAGTGCTAGAACCTATGCCATTATTCCTTTTGATCCGGAGATTGAAAGAACACTCAGAGCACTAAGGAAAAAAAGGGTACTAGCCATGGAGAACTGACAAGATAATGCGCAACCATGTGCCTTAAAGGATTATGTATGACCAGTTGTGAATGACAACTATTCGAGCACCAGACGCTAGCCCATTAATGCCAACAATTTTAAGCTCAAACCCGCATTGATTAGCATGGTGTAGCAGGCCCAATTCAGTGGATCATCACTTGATGATCCCAATATTCATCTGGCAATGTTTTTGGAGATTTGTGACACTGTGAAGATCAATGGTGTTACTGAAGACACCATTAGATTGAGATTCTTTGAGGGACAAGGCAAGAGGTTGGCTACAGTTTCTACAATCGGGGAGTATCATGAGTTGGCAGGACATGACAGAAAAATTTCTAGCTAAATTCTTTCCACCTACAAAAATAGCTCAACTCAGGAGTGAGATTGGTCAATTCAAGCAACATGATTTTGAATCACTCTATGAAGCATGAGAAAGGTATAAAGATTTGATTCGACGCTGCCCACAACATGGATTGCTGGATTGGTTGCAGATTCAGATGTTCTATAATGGGTTAAATGGGTAAATGCAGACTTTAGTTAATGCTACATCTGGGGGAACTTTGATGTCAAAGACACCTGAAGGTGCTACTACTCTTTTGGAAGAAATGGCCTTGAATAACTCTCAATGGCCAACCGAGAGAACTATGGCTAAGAAAATTTCTGTAATTTATGAATTAGAGCCGCTTGATGCACTTTCAGCTCAAGTTGCTTCTCTGTCTCATCAGATTTCAGCTTTGACCACTCAGAGGATACCACAAAGTGTAGAATATGTGACAGCTACAAGTAGGATAGATCCGAGCAATGAAGCGAGTCATGAACAGGTTCAATACATCAAAAATTAGAACTACAACTATCGGAGTGATCCTTTGCCACAATATTATCATCCTGGGTGTCAAAATCATAAGAATTTGTCTTATGGAAATACAAGGAATATGCTGCAACCTCCTCCAGGACTTGATAGTCATCAAGGTGAGAAGAAGAGGTCTCTTGAGGATGCCATGATATATTTTGTTGAGGAGACAAAAGTAAGGTTTAAAAAGACAGATGCACGACTGGATAACATTGAGACACATTGTAACAACATGGGAGCCGCCATGAAGAATCTTGAAATGCAAAATGTGCAACTAGCCACGACCATAAATACCCAACAGAGAGGAACTTTTCCTAGCAACACAGAAGTGAATCCTAAGGAACAATGCAATATCATCACACTTAGGAGTGGGAGAGAAATTGAGAAGTCACAATCAAAGGAAATCATGTCCACACCTACAACTAAAAATAATGGCCAATGCAAGAATAAAGTGGAAGAAGACGAGATGGTGGATGACACACTAGGAGAGACTGACACGTCACCGACAATTTCATTTCCTGGAAATCCTTCTATTCTCTCTACTCCACTTCTTTATCCTCAACGTTTTCAAAAAAAAAAATTAGATAAGCAATTTTCTAAGTTTTTGGATATTTTTAAGAAAATTCATATAAATATTCCTTTTGCAGATGCCTTGGAACAAATGCCAAATTATGTCAAATTCCTAAAGGACGTCATTTCCAAGAAAAGAAGGTTGGAGGAGTTCGAAACAGTGAAGCTTACTGAAGAGTGTAGTGCTATTCTTCAAAAGAAATTGCCTAAAAAATTAAAAGATCCAGGGAGTTTTACTTTGCCTTGCACTATTGGAAATACATTTTTTGATAAAGTTTTATGTGATCTTGGTGCTAGCATTAATCTTATGTCACTTTCTGTTTGCAGGAAATTGGGACTTGGAGAGATGAAACAAACAACCATTTCTTTACAACTAGCAGATCGATCCATCAAGTATTCACATGGAATCATAGAAGACGTATTGGTAAAGGTGGATAAATTTGTTTTTCCTACTGATTTTGTGGTGTTAAATATGAAGGAAGACCAAGAAGTTCCACTAATTCTTGGCCGACCATTCTTGGCCACTGGAAGGGCTTTAATTGATGTTCAAAAGGGTGAGTTAACATTGAGAGTGGACAAGGAAGAGGTTATGTTCAACATCTACCAAGACATGAGATTCCCAGAAGATCCAAGCACTTGCTTTCAAGTAGATGTCATTTAGCAAGGTGTATAAAAAGCCTTTCAAAAAGATGTACCAGCTGATCACCTAGAACAATCCTTGCAGAAGATTGCAACACAGTAGCGTGTGGGGAGGCTAGAACCTGTGGTAGCAAGGACGAATTCTATAATCTCTAAAGAAAAGATTCAGCAACCTATATCTCCAGAGTTGAAACAATCCCCTGAGCATCTTCACTATGCATTCTCAAGTGATGCGTATGAAAATGCAAAAATCTACGAAGAGCAGACGTAGAAGTGGCATGAAAAATAGATTCTTAGGCGTGAGTTTGCTCCAGGACAATAGGTTCTACTCTTCAAGTCACGATTAAAACTCTTCCCAGGGAATATATTCATAGTTAATGGTCAAAGATTGAAGCACTACTATGGAGAAGAAATGGAGAGGAATTGTGCATTTATTCTTCTTGGAGATCCTGGTTGATGAAGATTGAAACGTCTGGTGTTTCTGGCTGGAGACGTTAAAACAATCGCTTATAGGAGACAACCCAAAGAGTTTTATTTTATTTTATTTATTTTATATTTATTACCTTATTTATTTATTTATCTATGCACTTTTGAATAATTTAGATTTTCGATGCAGGTTTATTTGGCATGAGTACAGATATGAAAATTTAATTCCTCGACAGATTCACCAATAAGTCAGGGAAGTTTCTTTATTTTCTTTAATCTTTCTCATTTTCCAATAACATTGAAAAAAATAATGTGTGAATATGGATGATTAGGCCATGGGTGACGCTACTTATGCCCTTCACATACTTGCATATAACCTAAGAGTATACACTTGGGTCATTTATGTGTAGTTTCTATTTATATGGCTAAACTAGGAATCGTAACTCATTGAAAGTTGATTGGTAGTTCAATTGTGCTAATCTGGTTATATAAACTCTTGCATCTACATGGTATCTCTTGAGGCTTAAAAAAATACATGTTCATGTGACTTGTAGCACTTAGGGTTCCTTGTGAACATTGAGAGAGTGTCCGTGGCAACTTTGACACCTTGTGAGGTACTATTGAGTCATTTATTGTTCTTTTGAGTTTTTGAGGTCAACTCAGAGTTCATGAAACTCAACTTTCCCTATTTTTTTATGGATATTCTTTGTACACTAGTCTTGGTTTTTGAATTGCTAGCCTAGAGGTGACATCTGGTGGGGAGATAGAAACCTAGGTCTTGTAGCCCACTCAAGATGTGAAGGCTGAGCCACCCCTAGAAATAGATTTATTTCATGGACTCTTGTTTGAGCTTAATGTACACAGGTGGTATGAAAACAATAAAAGAAGTGTTATTATTGTCCTGGTTATCCATAAAAAGAAAGAAATTGAAAAATGAGCAGAAGAAAGAAAAAGAGAAATAAAAATACCCCAGAAGAGGTGAAAGATTAATACTTGCTCCACATAACTACAACAAAATTCGGGGACAAGACACATGTTATCCACATATGATGACTCTTCACACGCCTAATGCCTTAGATGTATTCACACCTGGTTTGTGAATAAGTTGATCTAGGGTAGCCTTGGTTGGATATGACGAGTAGGTGAAAAGATGCTAGGGTGAAGGATCTGACACCTCGTCAATAGGCTGGATCCTTTTCAGACTAGTCCACTTCGTACATTTAGCATTTTTTTTTTCTTGCAGTATGTGGGATGTTTGATCATGACACTCCTCCTCACTATGATGAGTGAACCCATCCTTTTTGAGTATTTTTTAGGGTATACCAGTTAGGCCGAGTCAAAGCGACAGTTCTTTAGGTGTCCATAGATATCCCGAGTGTAACGAATCACACACATTACACATGCTTCCAGATTTCGCCAATTTATACTCGAATTTATATGACTACATTAACTCTTAATTGTGATTGTTGGTTAATCTTATGTGAGTATAATGTGCTTAATGGCTATATAATGATGAAACTTACATGAATGAATTATTTCGAAGTTGCGTGAATTGGGTATGAATGAGTTTGTGTGAAATTTGGTGATATTTTTGTATGTGAAGTGGTATGGTTGTGTTGCATATGCGTTCATTCATTAAAAGTTGTGGGTACCACCCTGAATTGCATTCACGTTATTTACTAGGGACTAGCAAAACTTTAGTTGGGGGATGACTTAGCTTAGTCGACCGAACCTCGAAGGTTTTGAAATCGCCTCAAGTCCGGTTGACCATCTCCTCAACTCAAATACACCCTGGTCAACCAAACTGAGCACCTCGGTCGATCGAACCATAAAAATGGTCGATTGAACTTCTCGGGTTGCTTGAATTTTACCGTGGTTAAAAAGTGCTTAATTTTTACTAACCCTATTTAAAATTTGCCAAAAATACCAATTAGGTTCCAAACGGTTATAATTTCAGGGGTGTCTATATATACACCCTCATTTGCATAGATTAGCATGAGATTGGCAAAAAACGATTAGTGATTTTTCTCTGAATTTCAAAAGGCCTATTTCTCATATTCAAGCTTCACACTACCATTCTTACTCATTCATATTACAAATACCACTTAGTAAGAGTGCTCATGTGTAATCTCATTAAGCTTATACTCTCATCTGCTTGCGTTGATTGAGATTATTTTATTTTGAGAGTACGCATTAATTTTTTTCTAGGAGACTTCGTTTATAAGTCTTCCATAGGAAAAATTCTTTGAACTTGTGAGTTTTGCATATTCATTGCAATACTTAAGAGTTCGTATTGTGTTTTTTTTGTGAAATAATATTTTACAAACTGATTTCAAATATCTTTTGTGGTTTATTTTGAGAAAAATATTTGTTGAAGATATTTGAAGTGTGCTTGAAGATCTTCATCATTGCACTTTGTGATTAACATTATCATTTGACACAAAGATCCTACCACAAACACTATCTCGTACTGATTGCAATATTGGTAATATTTTTTAGAGTAGACATTAACATTACATTGAGCTTATCATATCTTATCATTCAGTAGTGTGTTGATTATATTGGTGCAAATCTGCTTGATTGAGAAGCATATAGTTTGTACGCAAATTTTATTATAAATCTACTGTATTCCAAGTGTGGTCTGAGGGGGCGGTAATCAAGTCTAGAAGGTTTGGTTGTAAAAGGTTGAGGTCAGCCCTACATTAATTTGACTTGGTTGTAAAGGTTGAGGTCAGCCCTGTGCTAATTGACTTGGTTGTATTTAGGTGCCGCTCCACCCGTCAAGTGAGCCCATAGTGTAATCCTTGTGCTGGTGAGTCAAGGCGGGGATGTAGGCAGTTTTCTGAACCTCGATAACATTTCTGGTGTCATCTCTATTTACTGCTTTGTCGTGCATGCTTAATTAAATCTCTTGCGCAGTTTAATTTCCGCAGAATATATACTGATTTATTTTATACACACTAGATTGACCTTAGGCTTGTGTGCTACTGTTGTTAGTGGATTAACCTAAGGGATTAATTTTTAAAATACCTACTCACCCCCCTCTTGGGATTGCACCAAAGCTAACAATTGGTATTAGAGCCTCGTTACTTAGACTTAAACGTTGTTTAGTAAAAGATCATGATGAATTGTGTTGGTGCATCCCCTTCTTGTGAGGGAAGGTTAGTTATGAACCCTCCAGTGTTTTGTGGTGAAAACTTTGCCATATGGAAATTTAGAATGACTATATTTGTTAAAGCCTTAAATTGGAGGTTCTGGAAAGTCATTGCTCAGGGAGATAGTATACCTATAAAAGTCATTGATTGTGTTGATGTTCCTAAATCATAATTTGAGATGAATGATAATGATAGGAACTTAATGCAAGTAAATTTTGATGCCATGAACACCTTGTTGCCTATTTTAGAATCTAATATTCTATGTGAGGCTACGGTATGTAACTGTGCTAAAGAGATATGGAAGGAACTTGAAAAGAAAAATGGAGCAATTACACAAGAAAAGGCGATCACTCCTTGTGACTCAAGTTCTACAAATCTTGAAGGAGGTAAACTGTGCTTTATAGCTCTAACTAATGATGAGGTAAATTCATCTCCCACTACTTTGTTAGATAAACCTGATAATGATTCATGTGATGATTTGAATGATGCATCTAATACTGAATCATGTGATTGTTCTGATAGTAAAAGCATGCCTACTTATAAAGAACTATAAATTGAATATATTAGAATTCATAAGTCTCTTGTTAAAGCTAATAAGAGATATATTGCTTTGAAAAACAAGTATGAGGCATGTGTAAAAGAATGTGAGTCAAAAGTTCTTTTTGAAAGGGAAAATGATTCAAAAATCAAACAGTTAGTAAGCAAGAATGAAAAATTAAAAAAAGAGTTGAATGCAGTAAGATCTCAAATATCAAGTGATAATAATAAAGATATTCTCATTGTAGAACTTGAATGCAAAGAAAACAAGATGACTAGAGAGTTTTTTAAATTACAAGATGTTTGCAAAGGTCTTAAAAACTTAAAAATTCAAGACCTAGAAAGAAAAATTGAGGATCAAGCTAAGATCATCCATACATTCACTAGGGGTAAAGAAAACTTTGACAAGCTCTTAGGTTCAAAAAAGTGACCTTAGAAAAAGAAGGTATAGGTTGTAATGGGATTGAAATTAAGAAAAGAAAGAACCTATACATGGGGTACTTCTTAAAAGAATCTAAACTTTATGCTAGTACCTCCTTTGGTCCATATACTCACACCACATGTGTCTTGTGTAAAAGGAAAGGGAACACAAAATTGGATAGCCCATTTAAAAGAAAAGGTGTGAAACTCAAACGAGTAAGGAAAGTCAAAGAATCACCAAATCCTAACCCATCAAGAATCAAGGACAAAAAAATGGTATGGGTTGTTAAGAAAGCAAACCCCTTGAAATTCGAGGAAGAATTTACTCAAACAGGAATTACATGATCACGTAATTCTTCCTTAGCATTTAGGATTAGCTATAGGGGGTAATGTTGTCTAAAGGCTTAGGAAGTGGTTCGGGTTGAAAATGTAAAAACTTAGTATATGTCTACTATTCAAAATTTTACATACTAAGGATCTTGAAAAATTAAGCTAATACGGAAATTCAAGAAAAATGTCCAACTTGAACTTAATACATATATGTATCATAATGATTGGATAAAATGTGAGAATATTGGTAGAAGTCTGCTTGAAGTCAAAAATCCACTTCCAAATGGACAAGGCAATTGTGCCTGGTATATATTTCCTAATGCTTAATTCATGCTTAAATATAAACATCTTAACCTAAGCATACTTTGTACATTCTACAAAGTTAAGGTTTAGGGATTTGTTGCACACTATATATCCTTTATCCCCAAGCTTATCTTTAAACCTAAAAGCTTGGATCAAAATTTAGTCATCACTATAGGCTTAAGCACTATTGATCATAAACGCCTATTCTACTAGTGCCAATTAACAAGTATCCTTATGATCATATCTAAAGGATGCCTTCCAATCTCCAAAGAGCATTGTTCACAACTGGCATATATATCCTTAATGCTCTTTGCCCAAGCCTGGACATGATTGCTTGCACGAAAATATTTTGAAAAATGTCTGAAATCTCTTAAATACTCTTTTATACCCATTAGTGATTTAAATCTCCAAAGAGTGTTTACTTAAATCATCATCACAAGTTCTCAAACTTTAAGTCAAATCCTTTAGAGCTTCAAATGTTGTTGAATGGCTAAGTTGGTTGCACTAGGTCTTAAATTCAAGGAGACCTATGCAATATGCAGTTTAAATCGAAAGCCATTCTGAACTCGTGCCTCTTACACGTATTAAAATTCATATCAATAGAGGCAACTTTGGCTTAGTATATTTTAAGAAATATTCATTGTGACTTTTTGGTCCTCTTAGCTGAAAGCATTTAAAGCCATGATTAAATCTTTGAAAATCTTAAAACATTTGGCTAAAGAATTAGAAAGTTAAGAAAAGGCATAAATTGAATGAGTGGATAACTTAGGGGAGCATCTCTCTTTCACGTCTATATAAATTTAATCCTTCTTATTAGTATTCGCTTATATACCTTGATGAGAATAGCATTGCAGCCCACTATCCATTGGTTGTCTAATGATTATATCATTTGTTGGATAGCATATATTTGAACTACTGGATTGCATGCCTGTATTGAAAGCCTCCTACATAGCAGATGCAGTTGATGTGAACTACATGCTGGTAGTGGAATTTAAGTTGTTGCATGCCTTATATGAACTATTTGATGAAAACAATCTATCAGGTATAAGTTTTATGGGAAAATGTTCGATTTACAGATGGTATGTTGTCGAAATTTCGATAAGAATTTTTCCAAAATAAAACCTTGTAAAAAGATGATTAGGATAGAATAAATGTTTAAATCTTTTTTGAAATGATGAGTGAAAATCAATTAAATAATTAAATTGTATCATAACATAATCATCAAATAGTTGGAGGAGCTCAGCTCCATCCCAAGAGAAATTGCATAAATAACTCATATGCATCATACTTTACTTTTTAAATATTGAGGCTCTTCTAAGAACCTTGAACATCATATCCGGCTTTTAAAGTTCTATGTTTTGATATGGCTTGTTCTTGGTTATGTGCTTTATTTCATGCCTTAATATATATTTTCTGATGCATGTGTGACCTATAGGGATGATTATATTGGTCGAATGGTAAAATGAATAAATATTAATCTAGTATATTCGTTTTAAAAAGACTTAAAAATGATTCCTTATACTACGAAGCATAATCAAATAAATCTCTGATTAATATAAGCAGTCCATTCATCTAAGCCATGTTTCTAATCGATAGGGGGAGCATCCAAAATTAAATCTTATTCTGTTATACTCCTCAATATATTTAGCTTAGACCTTAAATGAATTCTTTGAGGCATGTGCTAAAATGCATTGATTTCATTGATGACTAATATTCCCACAGGTTGGGGAAGTGCTATTATGTTTGAAGTGTTGGCCGAGCATAGGCTTAGACGTCCCAATAGCAATCTAGAACAAATTTGAGAATGAATAATTTATGATAAGCTTGATAAACATTCAGCAGGGTTTTTGATGTAGAAGATCGTCTTAAAGACGCAACTACAGAGCATACTTATCAAACATAAAACTTTGAATAAAATAAAATCTTGACTTTTATTAAATGCTTGTATTACACTTTGGACAAAATTCCTAAGGATGAAGATTGAGAGAGAAGAGGGAGAAGAGATAATTTAGGTGGAGCTCAAGGCGTCTTAGGCTCTCTTTAGAGAATCCCTGAATTGGTGCTAGAATTTACAGGACTCAAAGTTCTTATTTATAAGCAGGGTGGCTCGAACTTCAAAAGGTTTGGAATTTAGGGTGAATTAGTGTTGGTGCTCTTTGGGCCCCTATCGACCACTAAATTCAACTTTGGATTCTTACAGGACTGATGAGCCAACGCAAAAAACAAAATACTTTACTTAAAGGTGACAGCACATGGACGACTGCATTTATGTGGGTGACCCACCACCTTTAAATAAAATAATACAACCCTGGCCAAAAGTGGACAGGTGTAAAACACACTCCTTACCAAATGCTCAAATAATTACAAGCCGGGCCAAATGGTTGCCAGCTACAGAATTCTTGAGTAAAACCTTTAAGTAATCTTTGAAGAGACAGGGTGGCATGTCAAAGCTTGAAGTGGTAGCGAGCAGTTTCTGACTTTGAGAGCAAAGAAATTATTTCTTTTTCTTTGCCTTTCCTTTTGCTGATCTGGGTTTGAGATCATCTTGAATAAATTGATAAAAATCCAAACCGAGATCAAGATCAATGGTTCTATTTGAATTAGTGTTGTCGGCAGAATCTGACTCGTCTGATTCTTCCAATTGTTTGATGAGCTTGAGTAAGTGGGCTTTCATCTTTCCCGATTTTGATGATTTTGATCTTCTTGAAGAAATTGAAGCAGCGTCGTCTTCATCAACGACTCTCAGTCTATCTTTTGATTTTAAAAGCGATCCTTGAGAACTCGAAGGTGGAAGAACATGTTGAACCAGCCAAGAACAGACTTGACCATCTGGCAGGGTAAACTTTTCCCACCAATGAACTTTGAAAATTCTTCTCATTTTTTTTGAATAACAAAGAGTACTTTCTTCTAGAGAGACTGAAATATAGTCCCAGCATAAAATCCAAGTAATTCTGAAGTTTGAACAAAATTGTAAAAGTTTGAAAAACGGATGAGATTGATCTTGAGGAAGAATGAAGTTCTTTTTGAAATAATTCAAGATCATTTTGAATTATTTCTGGAAAAATCTCTTTTTCAGGACCAAAAATTTTGAACCATTTTAAAAACCAATTTGGAAAGCTTTTGCAAATTTTTGGATCAAAATGCATAAACCAAGAATGAGAATAATTTCAAAGGAATAAAACATTTGACCAAGCGTCAATGTAATCTTTATAATCATAAGTTTGAGGAATAAAATTTCCTTTGAACCGTCTTGAGTTTCTTGGATGTGTTCCCCATTCAAAGGGAGACATGATTTTGAAAATTTTGGAATTTTGAAAAATTAATTTTTGAAGAATCTTAGAGGTCGTAATTATGATCCATTACAACTGAATTTGATTCAACAAGAATTAATTTATTAAATGGGTCCAGAGTGTCAAAGTGGCACCCAGAAAAGAAATAGTTTTTGATGACATCGAAGGGAGTGGAGTCTTCCCATTCGGGCTTAATGGGGAAGAGATCTTTGAAGCCTTTTGAATAGTAACCTTTAGTAATTGGAACCTTTTGAATTTGCTGTTGAGCCACAGATGACTGGGCCTAACTTTCCATTACTTCTTAGAATGAGGGAGTTTGAACAATCTGAGGTCTTGATAGAGGGTTGAACCTATTATGAATAGGAATTTCTCTTTGGGCTTTTGAACTGGATGATTGGGCTTGAGGTTTTGAGTAAAGGTCTTTAGCCGTTATCCTTGGCATTTTGTCCTATCAAGAAATCTCTTGAGTAGATCTCTTTTATTAGGTATTGGATACCTAATCCATTGTAAAGCTTTATTTAATGGTTTGTAATTAATGACAAGCCTTGGAGCACCTCTTTCTACTTCAGCTTGATTTTGAACATAGAATGCAGCACAACTCCAAGGAGATTAACTCTTCCTGATTAAATTTTTATTGAGTAATTCTTGAATTTCTTTTTCGCAGTATTCAAGTAATTCTTTATTCATTTGAATGGGTCTTGCTTTAGTAGGTATCTTGTCTTCTGTAAAATCTTTGGTGTAAGGTAATTTGATAGAATGCTTTTTTCTATTCCAAAAAGCATTTGGAAAATTTGAACAAACTTCCTTTTCAAGTTTTTCTTCGAATAATTAGATTTGAGTTTTAATTTCTGGATTTTGAATTTGTTCTTCAATTCTTTTATGATGAATTTCTTTGGTCAAAGATTTTATATGTTTTCTTTTATTTTGGATAAGATTCATTCTACTAATGGCTAAATCCTTTAGCATGTTGACTTCCTTTTCTTGCATTTTATCAATGAATTCAAATGAAATATTTTGTCCACCAATTGAAGTGTGAATCCCAATTTCATCAACCTTGAAAGGGTAAATCATTGTAAAAAATGGGGTTCCTAGTATGATTTCTTGTTGCATATTTTTGACAAGTACAAATGTAGTTTTGAGGCAGATGTCTTGTTTACAGACGTGGATGTCTGAAATTTTGTACTAAATCTTTAGGGTTGAATTTGTTGCACTATAAAGTTGCATTTTTTTTTTCATAGTAGTAAGTTGGTATGAGACCTTCTTGAATACAGTTCATATCGACTCTTGTATCTAAAAGGGCACGAGCTTCAAGAACAAATGTTTTATTGATTACAATCTTTATTTCTAAATACCATTTGTGAATATTGATTCTTGATAAAAATCCAAGGAATATTTCTTCCTTTGGTTTAATTTGTTATTGAAATGTTTCTTCATTTGGGTCAATGATTTCTTCAATCTTTGATTTTCCTTTTGAATCAGCCCTATCAATTCTTGATTGTAATTGATACATGTTGTACTCGAATTTTTCATTTTGTTCCTTTAATGATCTAATTGCTTCTTTAGTTTGATTTATTTCTCTTTGTAAATCTTGAATGTTTGGTTCAATACTTGTTTTAAGTTCTTTATCCTTATACCTATTAATAATTTCATTAAAGTCAAATCCTTTATAAATTTTTGGAATCTTATCCTTTTCTAAATTCTTTTTTAATTGATGTAAATATTTATTTTTTATCTCTGGATCATTGATGTGTTCGATCATATAAAAAATAATCTCATTTTCTTTTGAAATTACGTTAATTGATTTGGAGCATTTGTTGCATGAACAGAATCCAATGTCTTCTTGACATGATTCTTCTAAGTTGCTTTGTTCTTTTCAACTTGAACTTGTTTGAATTTCATTGACCAAATCATTATCTGTTTCTGATAATGAAGTTTCTTCAGAACTTTCTGATTCACTACTTATTATTAAATTTAGCATTTGTTGTTTGAGTTTTTTTCAAAAATTTAATTCTTTGATTTCTTGTTTAACTCTACAATCTCTTGTATAATGTCCTTTCTTTCCACATTTGAAGCAGGTCTTTTGATTCTTTTCTCTAGCTTGATATTTTTCTTTATTTTGAAATTTTGAGGGTTTCTCTTGTTTTCTTCTTTTCTTTTTATAATAATTTTTGTCATATTTCTTGTAATATCCTTTTGATGGTTTGTAATTTTTTCGTAAATGTTTTTTATGATGTTTCTTAGAGGGGGCTTTGATTCTCTCATAGCCATATTGAGGGCCAAAATCTCCTAATTCTCCTTTATTTATTTTGAACTCATTTTTCATTTGAGATTGGATTTTTAATTCATTACAACATTTGAGTCCTTCATGACTTATAACACAAACAATTTGGCCATAGGTAATTGACTCATAATTTGATCCTAATGTTTCTTTGACTCAATCCCTAACCCTTTGAGCGAATAACTTTGGTAATCCGCTTATGAAATTTTCTTTCCAGAAGCTAGATCTTCCATCTGGTCTGCTCATTATTTTTGTAATGAAAATATTTTTATACCATTGAAAATCTGATAATTTTGGACATGCAAGATTCAAAAGTATGACACTACTCTTTTCGTGTTGACTTGTTGAATCTCCTATAAATTGTCTAAAGATTGACCAAATAAGTGCTGTGACAGCATCACTTTCTTGAGTTTGGACTCCATTTTCTTCTTTAATCTTTTTTGCTTCCATTATTTGATCTTTTTCATAAGGAGTGAGGTAATGATCCCACCATTCTTTGAGGGTTCCAACAAAACCATGAGTTAGGAGAGCAACAATTTGATTTTCACTAACTTTTGGAGAATGTAGCCTAAAGGCTGTTGCTGCAATTGACATTTGATGTAATAAAGCATGAATTTGATGTTCCATTAAACCATCAATTCTCCACTCATGAATTTCATTTCCTTGAAATATCTTTTGTGGTAGCATATAATTTGATTCTTCAAATAAAAGACTTGGCGGTGTTGGTTTTTTGTAATAAGTTCTCAGACTTTGGTTTTTCCAATTTCTGATTTTATTGATTTCGAAATCTTCATTGTCTTGAAAATTGGATTCTAAAGCATTAATGGCTTCATCCTTTGATAACATATTGATTTTTAAATTTGTAGTTTTATTGATGAGTTCATCTATTTTTTGAGTAAGTAATTCATTTTATTTTTGAAATTTAAAATCCTTCAAACTTTTATCTAAAGTATTAATTGGTAATGGGTTTTCTAATTTAGGTTTTGTTTTACTGGATTCTCCAATTTCATAAGTACTATTGTCTTTAATTTCTGAAAGGTATTCTAAATGATTTTCAATTCTTGTTGATTGTTCTGCCATTGTTCTAAGTATTTGATTTGTATAATTATTTTGACTAATTAATTGATCAACTTTTGAGTTTCCTTTAGTTTCTTTGAAAGGTGAAGCTGTAATCTCTGATTTTTTATATTGAATTTTGAATGAACTTTCAGGTGGATGAATTGTTGTTACATAGTTGTTATCTATTAACTTCCAATTTTTTCTTTTGTCATTTATGACATTTACTTCTTGTCTTTGTTTGACATAGTTAAAAAATGGAATATCTCGTTTTGATCTATTCATTTCTTTAAACCATGCAACTTTTATTCTTTCTCTTTCTTCGTCATCATAATCTTTAAAAAAAATTTCTCTATTATCTTTGTTAAGTTCGTGTTTGTAATCTTTTCTAATTTTTTCCATATCTGGTTCGAAAGCTTTGTCAATTACCATAAGGTTTTTCCTTTGATGTTCTTCCTTTAGGATTTCTCTTTGATCTTCTGTTAATATTTGAGATTCTGTTGGAGAGGTTGGTTCAGATATTTCTTGATAGTATCCCTAAGGGACTTCCGAACCAAAATCAACTCCTTTAAGCTTGAGATTTTTATTTGGTTCTGTGTATGTATAAAGGCTCGAAATACTTTTTCTTCCTGAGTCTATTGATTGTTTTGAAGATTGACCAATGCTTCTACTTCTTGTTAATAATGATTGAAAATTAATTTTAAAGTTTCCACTTTCATCTTGAATAATTTTTGTGGCAACTGTCTTTTGAATATTTGGAATAATTTCATGATCAGTTTCATTTAAGTTATTGAATTCCCAATCTCCCCTGGCTTGAATCTCATGCCATAGAAGTTTCTTGGGATGAGATACAAGGGATTGTATATTAAAGTTTGCTTGAAGCATGATTGTTTCTCCTTTTTCACTAGTTTGAAGAGAGTTTGGAAGAATTGTTGAAGTTGCGGCTTTGTAAAAAACTTGATAGATCATTTCTAAATTTGAACTTCTTGAATCTATATTGTATCCTTTAGTTTGAATATCAAGAGTTAAAAGTTTGTATAATGATTTATCTTGAAGATTTGCTCTTTTGTTTTAATAACATTCAAAATAGATTGGTCCTCTTGCAATATTTGACTCTAACATCCCAAGTAGGGAATCATTGAATTCATGATGCCTAGCATCACGAAGGATAACACAAACTGGTTTGTTTAATCCTGCTCTTGTAAGAGGAAATAGTCCTACTTGAACCATCCCAATATGAATTCTATCATATTTTGAACTTAGTTTTTCTAGATCTTCAATATCTAGAAGTCTCTTTTGTTGTCTTGCTTCATTTGTAGTTAAGGAGATTGATTTATTAATGACTTTAATAAAATATTCTTCATTATTTTCAATTGATCCTTTTTGCTTGATAATTTGACTTTCTGTTCTTGACATTTTCCAGATTTTGTTTGAATCTTGATTTGGTATGTCTTTTCCATTCCAGTTTGCAAGTTTTCTTTCAATTTTTCCTAAAGAAATTTGTACTTCTTTTTTGCCTGATCTCTTGCTTGAAGATTCATTTTGTTTATTTTTTACTTCTTTTAATAACTTCCCTATGTTCATGATACTTTGAACTAGCTTATCCATCTTCTTTCTTAATTTTTCTAGTCTTGCAGGTTTTTCTTTCTCTCAGAGGGAACACCACCAGGACCACCCTAAACGCTCTCTCGGCTTGGCGGGCTGACCAATGGATTTTCACTAAATTCTTTGAGGCATGTGCAAAAATGCATTGATTTCATTGAAAATCTGTAGTTTATATGGTTGCTTTTGTCTAGTTATATTAAGAATGTGCTTAAATGCTTAACCAGATGATTGCTTGTTTACATTAAATTAAAGTTTTTTTTTTTCAGCAAGCAGCCCCAGTATTTCTTGAAAACATCAAAGGGGGATATATATTTATATACGCATATATAATTATATATATATATATATATATATATATATATATAAATTTTAAATTTTTTTTGAAAGAAATGGTTTTACGTAAAATATATTTTATTTCTTGCTTATGTGCTTCAATGTAATATTTTTAAAACAATGTTAAATTTTTAGATGCCCTTTTTGCTGATGCCAAAAGGGGGAGAAATACTCATGCGAAATTGGGTGGGTACTCTTGATACTTGAGCTTAAATAACAAACTTGAATGCATCTCATATTTGAAATGTCTTCCCTTCTAGATATGCTTGATTTGTATTGAAATTTTAAAATGATGCATATTCCTAGAGGGAGCCTTCTTCGGCTTTACCCACTTTTGCATTTATATTTGTCATCATAAAAAAGGGGGAGATTGTTGACTTTTTGAGTCCTATCTCGTTTTGATTATGACAAATACATAGTATCTTACCTATGCACTGAGCTTATGAACATGAACTTACTCTTAGCACGCACGGATGGTGAGGAAGCAAGGAAGCCATAAGGACCACAGTGATCACATCAACCATGGCATTGGAAGAGCAAAGAGGCCGAAGAACCATATGGAGATGAAGACCATTTATTTATTGTTTAATTTATTTGGGTCTGTAATCTTATATGATCTATAATAATTAATGCATTGCATGCATGATAGGACAGATAAGCTTAGTAAGGACCATAGGAAAAATCAATGACCATAGTTTGACCATAGGAAACCACAGGACCTTAGGGATCACCCTCGGTCAACTGATGTCGGATTTTTTGGACTTAATACTCAAAGACCTTAGACTAACCATAGGTCCAAATATATTGCATGAAAAAGTCCCCCATATCTTAGAAGTAATTATCATGAGAATAGGGGTGATTTCAAAAGAAAAATAGGACTTAAATTGAAAAATTTTATATAGTCGGTGGACCGACCCAAAGTACTCAGGGACCCTCGGTCGACTGAACCTACCCAGGTCAATAGTTGACCAAACCAAAATGTACTAAGACCCTTCAATCGACCGAACATCTTCAGGGTCAAAATGTTGACCATTTTGTCGACCATATTTAAAATGAACTCCAATGCCCTGGTCGACTGAATTAGAATGTGGGAAATCCCAATGCTCTGGTTGACCAAACTCTCATTTGTAAAATGGCCCGATCGACCGAACGTTTAACTTTGGTCAATCGAACTTAGCCCGTTCAATCGAATCTCGAAGGTTTTGAAATCTCCTCAAGTTCGGTCGACCATCTCCTTAGTTCAAATACACCCTGGTTGACCAAACTGAGCACCTCGGTCGACCGAACCATAAAAATGGTCGACCAAACCTCTCGTGTTGCTCGAATTTTAACATGGTTAAAACGTGCTTAAATTTTATTAACCCTATTTAAACTTTTCCAAAAATACCAGATATGTGATGCCCCAATTTTTCATACCATTTTTTTCCCACATATTAGCATATATAACATATCGGCCACGTCACCACCCCGACACCATTTAAGCATGACCCAGCCCAGGGTGGGTACCGGATAAAACGGTCATACCAGTATTCCTATCAGTATAAGTCACAATATATATACATCACAGTGAATACACATACGAGAGTGTTAACCATAAAGAAGCTTATAGATCAACATACATCCCCAAAAAACAAAACTCTAGGGGAATCATCCATCCCTAGCTCACACACTCACCTTCTATGTCAGGGTACCAGCTCCACTCTATCTAAGAGCTCTATCACCAACTTGATCTTGATTTCCTGTAATATTTAAATGTTTGGGTGAGACACATCTCAATAAGACGAAATAAATTATTTACAGTGTGTGGCAATATGAGATTCATTGTTTCATAACATATAACATATCAGTGATAGTATCTTCTGAGAAAATATATCATTTCCATAATCATAATCATATAAATATACAACACAAGCTTTCATAAGATTTTAGTTCATTTCCAAAATCATTCATTCGTAATCCAAATTTACCCACGAAGACTTGAGAATTGGAAAACTTACTCACCCATACAAGCAGCTTCTCTCTGCCCTAAAATCATTTGCAACCTAGTCTTATTAACTCGGGTTCATCTACAACTGATACTTATCAGAACACTCACCTTACTCAGTAAGCCCTCAGATAGTGCAGCTACAACTGATACTTATCCAAGCACTCACCTTACTTAGTATGCCCTTAGGCGGTGCGTCTTACTTCAATTTAATTATTTATTAACTCATGCAATATCATTTCTCATTTTCATTTCCATATTCCCACTTCCTTTCCATTTTCCTTTTCCATTTGCATATCTAGCATATGAGTATCCTCGATAACCTATACACCCATGTCTGTAACTCATGAATGCCCTGAGGATTTTTCTCCATGCCATGCTTCCCCTCATGGTCAGGGTTGTGTGGCTCGAAGGTTAGATCTAACCGTGATTGGCCGACCCGGTTAAATACCATATACCCGTCTGTAGTAACGAATGGCCTACCTTATACCCTGGTCCGCAATCCAAGGGGCAATATACAACCCTTCTCTAGTCCATTCGTACTACCTCACCACATGCTTCACGAGTTTGTGTGGTTGCACTTTTCATTCGCTAGCATCGGTACTGTGCTCGATATCATAACCCATCGCTGGGGTTTACATATCCATTCCATTAGGGTTCTCTTTTCCACTATTTCACTTTTCTCATATCTGCATTTCCAAATTCAATATTCATTACAGTTGTTAGTTGCAATGTTCACATTTCAATATTCCTAGTAAATTCACATTTGTCTACTGATAAATTCTCGGTATTTCAATACTAGTTTCCTTTCATAACAATATGCATATATATATATATATATATATATGAAAATATATTACATATCACAAGTTTCATCATTTCAAGTATGCACATATCAATATTTCATTTTTCCTCCATTTCATAAAACTATTTCCATAATTCACCTACTTTTACATTTCTCTATATTCACATATATCCGTGTTTCATACCTTCACTGTTTTTGTATAATCATTTCCAACATCCATTTATCCCATTTCATTATTTTCTAGAAATTATATTAAGATTTCCCATTTCAAATCACCTATTACACTATACGTTTCATCATTTTCATATAATCATATGCCACATAATTTTCATTTGTTAATCATATCATAATAATTTTAGAGAAAATACTATAATTTTTTTCACATATAATTCACCTGGTATTTCACAAAAATACCTCCTATAATTTATTCCCTTTACTTGCCTTATTGAGATGCTCACAATTTAATCCAAACCTACATCCATGGTGTTCCCAGCTCAACACCCTAAAATTTACATTTTCCCATACAAAACTTCAGTATTATTCCATCTACTACACTTTTCTCAATCCAAAAATATCAAATACCTTAAAAAACTTAAAATAACCAATTTACCCAAATTTTGGGATGGTGCCCAAGTTGGCCTAACCAACGAACTACTTTAGCGGACTTAAAGAGAATTTTCCTAGGAGTAGTGTGGTGGCTTTCGATCATCAATCCAACGAGAATTGAAGCTGAAAATGAAGAGAAAAGGTGGAAGGGACGAATTTGAGAGAGAGAGAGAGAGAGAGAGAGAGAGAGAGAGAGAGAGAGAGAGAGAGAGAGAGAGAGGGTTTGCATGCGAAGTTTCTTACTGAAAAATGTGTTTTGGCCTATTTATAGAGTGCTGTCTACATGGCCTCGTTGATGAGCCACAACACCTCGTCGAAGAGTCGAAGAAAGGAGTTCGTCACCAAACGCTGCAGGTTCATCGACGAACTTCAGGCCTTGAAATCACCCTCTCGGTATCTTTTCTTCAACGAGACACATGTCCTCATCGATGTACTTAAGAAGGAAATTCGTCGATGAGCATTCCATGCTCGTCGATGAGACCCTGCTGAGCTCCCTTTGGAAAATCTTTTTCTAGCCTTTCTTTTATTATTTAATTACTATAATTCTTTGCATCTCTATAAGATAGGTCCCAAACAGTTATAATTTCAGGGGTGTCTATATATACCCCCTCATTTTCATGGATTAGCATGAGATTAGAAAAAAACGATTAGTGATTTTTCTTTGAATTTCAAAAATCCTATTTCTTATATTCAAGCTTCATACTACCATTCTTACTCATTCATATTGCAAATACCACTTAGTAAGAGTGCTCTTATGTAATCTCATTAAGCTTACACTCTCATCTGCTTGCGTTGATTGAGATTATTTTATTTTGAGAGTAAGCATTAAAGTTTTTCTAGGAGACATCGTTTATAAGTCTTTCATAGGAAAACTTCTTTGAGCTTGTGAGTTTTGCATATTCATTGCAATACTTAAGAGTTCGTATTGCGTTTTGTTTGTGAAATAATACTTTACAAATTGATTTCAAATATCTTTTGTGGTTTATTTTTGAGAAAAATATTTGTTGAAGATATTTGAAGTGTGCATTAAGATCTTTGTTATTGCACTTTGTAATTAACATTATCAATTGACACAAAGATCCTACCATATACACTCTCACGTACCGATTGCAATATTGGCATTATTTTTGAGAGTAGATATCAACATTACATTGAGCTTATCATATCTTATCATTCAGTAGTGTGTTGATTATATTGGTACAAATTTGCTTGATTGAGAAGCATATAGTTTGTACGCAAATTTTATTATAAATCTATTGTATTCCAAGTGTGGCCTTAGGGGGTGGTAATCCTGCCCAGAAGGATTGGTTGTAAAAGGTTGAGGTCAGCCCCGTGTTAATTTGACCTGGTTGTAAAGGTTGAGGTCAGCCTTGTGCTAATTGACCTGGTTGTATTTAGGTGCCGCTCCACCTGTTAAGTGAGCCTATAGTGTAATCCTTGTGTTGGTGAGCCAAGGCAGGGACGTAGGCAGTTTGATGAACCTCGATAACATTTCTAGTGTCGTCTCTATTTACTGCTTTATCGTGCATGCTTAATTAAATCTCTTGTGCAGTTTAATTTTCGCTGAATATATGTATACCGATTTATTTTATGCACACTAGATTGACTTTAGGCTTGTGTATTTCTGTTGCTAGTGGATTGACCTAAGGGATTAATTTTTAAAATACCAATTCACCCCCTCTTGGGATTGCACCAATACTAATAATAAGAATCGTTAACTAGCCGTTAGGAGCATGTCCCAAACGTTTGGCTCAAGTTCTAGCCATTGGAGCTCTAATCTCGAGGCCAATGGTCAACCGAACACCCTTATTGGTCGACCAGTCATATGGTTTGCTAGAAAAAAAAAATAGCTACTGGAAAAGCTGGTAAACCATTCCCCTATTCTGGTCAACTAGAGCCCTGAATAAAAAAAAGTCAACAATATAAAAGTTGTGAGATTTTTTCTTATCTTTCCATAGACACCAAGATCAACGTTTTTGGACTATTCTAACATAAGTTATGTCTAAAATATCAAAGGGTGTCCAGGACTCAAGGTTGCACTACATTAGTCGACGATTGCTCTGTTTTTTCTTTAACAAAAAGCCTTTTAATGATTTAAAAAATTTCTTGGACAAGATATATAAAGTCTAATGAAGATTAAAACTTGTCCAAGTGAGTTTCGTTTTGAATATAAGATATCTTGATTATGAAAATACATTTGAAGCTTGTTTCGATATCTAATATGTCAATATGTCCTTTAATGAAAATATGCTTGACTTCTTAAAGCTTTTAGACATAAGACTTGTTTTGATAAAACCAGGACCAAGTATGAAATATTTATTTAACCAAGATGTTTGAAAACTTGTCCCTTTGAAAACTTATTTTGAGTTTAGGATTTATTTGACAAACTCTTTGCTTTTATATTTGAAAACTATGTATGCTGAGTTTGTGACTTTGTGAAATCCTAGTGCTCATGTGTCCTAGTATGCATGTGCAATTGCTTAACTCTTGCTCAGAAATCATGCAGAAATAAAACGCAAGAGTTACAACATAAACTACCTCAAACTTACACCCTATTACATAAGATGCAACATTAAACTTCCTTTGGTGTGCTTGAGTCCTTTCCGAGTACGTGTCCAATTAATCTTCCTATTCGAATGTCAACTCGGTTCGATCTTTGCCTCTGATCTTGGTACTTCATATAATTGCCACTGAACCTGTACTAAACATGATTTGCAAAGATGAAAAACACTAGAAACCATATATAGGTTAATATCATCAAAACATATAAGACCATGATAGTGTAGCCAACAAGGCTAACAAGTATATTATTAATATAACTTATTTTATATATTATAATTAATAGCTTATATTAATATATCAGTATAATTAGCATAGTATTAATTAGTATCATTTAAATACTATTAATAACTTATAATTAATATATTATAATTAACTAAATATTATATTAAATAATTATAATATATTATAATATAATATGATTAATAATAATATAATATAATAATAATATTATATGAAATTTAATAATAATAATATTTTATATATAATATTATATATTAAATATTATTATTTATTATATATTTATTATAATAATAATTATTATTATATATTATATATTATTAATCATAAATATTATAATTTATAATAATTATATAAATATTTAATATATTTTTAATAATAATATTTATACAATATATAATATATATTAGAAATATTATTCTTTATTACTAGTAACATTTTTTTATTTTTTATTTTTATTTTTATTTTTGGTAAAAGAGGGCGACACCTCCTTTCTTAATTTTATTAATAACCCTCACTTATGGTGGAGGAATACCATGGAAACAAAAGGACACTTGGAGCTTACAAATAACCAATAAAACACCCTATGCATCAAACCAAACAAAAGAAGAAAACAATCATATACCAATACCAAAAGGAAACCAACTAAACATACCTCATATAAGCTGTACTCATCTTATCCAATCTATATAAATCTTTGATAACTCTAGGAAGTTGACTACTATTTTTAACAAACTATTTCTCCCCATGACACCTTGTCGAGCCAACGCATCTGCAACTTTATTCCCTTCTCTATAGAGATGATTTATCGAAAAATCTACACCCTCCAATACACCAATAAGCTGTTCCCAAAAATCTCACAAATACCATAAAGAGCATTTACTGGATCTTATCCAATTTACTACAATATTCGAATCACATGCAATGTCAATACTGGTATGGCTCAATTGTTTGCAAATCTTTATTCCTTCAATTATTGCTCTCAATTCATCTTCATTATTAGAACGCGAACCAAAATATTTTGAAAAAATAAAAAATAAAAGAACATGTATAGTCTCTAAGGATGCCACCACCACTCGCCAACCCTGAGTTCTCAAGCTGCTCCTATCTAAATTTAGTTTCAACCTCCCTCGCCTCGGTTCTAGCCATCTCACAATTTGCATAGCTTTATTCTTTTTATTCACAATCTGCATCTCCAGATTCTGCAATATTCGAACATCAACATCATTTAAATGAGCCATAACTATCATGTTATCACTCAAAACCCCCACCCAATTCTTAATGGATAGCCACACATATGTACTACTCTTCAATTTCATCACTGTTCTAGCCACACATCTCTTTCTTCACAACCTCCAAACTACTAAACAAGGAATCAAACCTATCAATGTTCCCAATTGAGAGTATCTAGAAGCCCTATTAAACCACATTTGGATGCTTTCTTTCCAGCTTTGGTGCCTAAGGAATGGTATACCTACCTTCACCGAAACCTTCCTCCATACATCAGCAGCAAGATCTCCCTTATTCAAAACATACTCTACATCCTCTGATTGCCTTATCTCATAACAATCACATGCCGAAACAAGTGATACCCCCACCCTTCCCACCTTTTCATCAACGTTTAAGCACTCAAAAGTAGCCTTCCACATACAAATAACAATTTTCTTTGGTAACCATTTGTTCCTAACCCGCTTTGCCCAATCAAACTTTGGAGTTTTAACTTTGATAGCATCTCATGTCAACTTTGTATTAAAGCAATCATTCTTTTCCAGGAGCCATAGCAGGATGTCCGAAGAGTTTCTAAGTTTCCCAACTCTTTCCATCACTTATTCCACTTTATTTAAACCCAGAATCCTTTGCAAAATTTCCACATCCCACACATTATTAATAACCAAATCTTTTAATCTGATATGTGAATGTGCACCATCTCAAAATTTTGAAAACAAAGGTCTTGAATCCAGAAACTTATCATACCACAATTTTACATCTCCTTCTCTAACCTTCCACTTAGATTTACTTAACAGCTCAGACATACACTGCATAATTTTCCTCCAAAAAGAAGAATCTGATCCATGTGGCCTACAAATAGCAATGTGTCTTCCTTTAACATATTTAGCTTTAAAAAATCTAGACCACAAAGAATTTTGTGCTAATAACTGTCAACCAAACTTCATAAACAACGACTGTTGCACTTCTGAAATTTCCCTTACTCCTATGCCCCCCTCTCCATAGGAACACACAATTTCTTTCAAGCCCTCCATTTGATTTTTTTGTTTCCCATCCTTAAATCCCTAGAAAAAAGAGGCAAACATACCTTGTATCTTTTTTATCACTAGCTTCGAGGCATTTAAAATAGCTAATAGATGCAGTGTCATGCTCGAAAGCACATGTCTCAACAAAACTAGACGACCTCCTTGAGAGAACAGTCTACTTTTCCAGCCCTCAATTTTCTTATTAATTTTTTGAATTAAAGGGTCAAAATGACAGCCATTCAATTTACTATCCACGATCGACACTCCTAAATACGAAAAAGGAAATTTACCTTCAATAAAACCAGTCTCTTGTAGAATTTCCCCCTTCCTCTAAGCATCCAACTTCTTTGAGAAAAAAATAACTAATTTATCTTCATTCACCCTTTGGCCAGTCCAACTTTCATACTCTTTGATCACCTCCATTAATTCACTTACATATTTTTTACCAGCATTAGCAAAAAATAACAACATCATCCGCATACATTAAATGCGATATAATAGGTGCACCAGTCGGATGTGCAAACGGTATAATCAGATTCTCAGTCATCTTCTTTTGAATTAATCTAGAAATAACTTCTTCTATGATGATGAAAATATATAGGGACAACAAATCCCCCTACCTCAAACCCCCTTTTGACTTGAAGAAATCTTTGTAAGTGCCATGCATCATAACCGATAACTATGGAGTAGAAATACAATTCTAAATCAACTTACAAAAATAATCTGGAAAATCAAGAGCATGGAAAATCTGATCTACCACCTACCACTCCACTCGATCATATACTTTGCTCATGTCAAGTTTTAGCATCATATTACCTCCTATCACCCACCTATGTAATAGTTTTGTCATCTCTCGAGCAAACATTATATTTTCAAAAATACTCCTCCCTTTCACAAAAGCACCTTGCTCAAGAGAAATTAAATCACCCATCACTAATGATAGCTTGCCAACAAGGATTTTGGAGAATATTTTATAGATTATGTTACAAAGGCTTATCGGATGAAATTTATCAAAAGATTGAGGATCTTTTACTTTTGAAATAAGAACTATATAAGAGGAAAAAAAAATACTGAGGCAATATATCACCTTCGAAGAACGCCCTTCTGCTTCCATCACATCATTTTTAATAATCTTCCAGCAGGTAAAATAGAAAGAAGACCCAAAACCATCCGGTCCCGGGCTACTGTCCACCGAAATAGATGAAATAGCTGCATATACCTCCTCCTCCATCGGTTCTTCCTTTAGATGTCTTATAGAATCCTCAGAAACCACCGATTGGATAATACTATCCAAGTTTGGCCTTTGCACTGAACTATTCTGCCCCAAGATTACTCAAAATAATTCACAGCCTCATCATGAACCATCCGCATATTTCCGAGCACTGAACCATCAGGAAGCACCATTGAATTAACACAAGAATAACGCCTTCTTTGTGCAATCACCGCATGGAAGAATTTTGAATTTTGGTCACCATTAGTTAGCCATTTCTTCTTTGCTTGCTGCGCCAGCCTTGTCTTTTCCCTTCTATACCAGACCCCCAATTTAGCCTTGGCAATAAGGAACTCTTCTTTAACTAATTATGAGTACTCTGTTTGCAGTACATTCTCATATTTTTCCATCATTTCCTCCAACTCTTATATGATACCACCAACATGACCAAAAGTCAGTTTATTCCATATCCTAAGCCTTTGTTTTAGCCTTTTCAATTTACTCGCCAATTTACTAAACACTGAATTCGCCAATATATGTTCTCTCCAAGATGATTCAACCATTTTCAAAAAATCCCCATGTGACATCCACATGTTTTGAAATCTAAAAGGCGCTGGCTCGTACCTCTCCATACTCAAACCCAGCTATAATATGATAGGAGAATGATCTGAAGTAATTCTTTTCAGCAATGATGCCTTAACCTCATTCACAACTTCTTTATTTTTCTCATTCACATTCAAAGGATCACTTACATTTTCATTCTTTTCCCTTCCACCCTCTAAATCTTGAATCCGAAAAATAGGACCTTCCTCTTCTACTATCACATTTTCTTTTCTATCCACTTCTTTCCAAACCATCCCATCTCCCTCCTTTCTCATACCTACCTTCCTTTTATCTTTAGGCTTTACTCCAAACCAGCATACCACATCAGTGTGACCATGCCTACAACATTTATTACAATAAAAACCCCTCTTCTCGTATATTACCCTTTGCCAACTCTGTTTTTTTCCTACCATCAACAGAAAACCCTCCACAGGATCCTTCTGCAAATCTACTTCAACACACAATCTTGTACTATTGGCTTGTGTTCTATATAATGTGACATTATTCGCACCCAAAAATATACCAAATCTAGTAGCAAAACTCTATAAACAGTCTAGTCTATATAAATGTAAAGGAAAACCTAGTAAGAAAATCTACTGTAGTGCGATTAATGGCTCCTTGTTGACATCAAATGGTCTAGTTAAATAGCCGAAATTGGCACCTTGCCACCCATCTTCCTTCTCGTGCCCATGCATGAATGTAGTCTTTTTCATTTATTAAATGCAACAAAACATGATAGTTGTCCATAAAACTTATCATTGGAACTTCATAAAGACCCCATGATTGGATAATATGCCTCCGAAGGACATCAATAGATGACCTTGCAGAAAGAAATTTAAGCACCAACGCACACTTCAAATCCTCAACAGCCTTTTCCATCTCGACATCCAAGAAAACAAAATCTAATTCCCCATTAATTAGTTTCGGCTTCCTCAAAGGGATTTTGAATTTCAAACTAATAAGTTGACTTGTTTAATAGCTTGGAAGCCAGCTTGTTCAAAAGCTTGCTTAGTAGTTCGTTAGTAACTCGCACGTGAACTAACTCGATATTAGGTTCATGAAAAAACACAATGTTAATCATACTAATAATTAGTATTTTATAATATATACTATTATTATAATATAATACTAGTATAATTATATAATAATATATTAATTATATTATAATAGTATATTAATAGATTATATAATAGTATATATTATAATTTATAATAATTAATACATAATAATTATATATAAATTATTAATAATATTATATATTATATACTAAATAGCAATATAGTCTTATATTATCTTCCATCAGAATTATTGATAAAATCGTATTATACTCGTATACTCCTTAACTAGTATTACTCTCTCTATCGTTCCTACTCCTTATCCTATATAATCATAATAAATCTCATCAACAACAAGTTTATCTCAAGATTATGGTCCTGAAAATGAAGATGACATTTTGGAATTGCCTAATATTTTGGCACCTGCAAGCAAGGAAGAATTATTGAAGGAATCTTTATCTTTACAGCAACAAGACATGTGAAGTGGATAGTAGAAGAACAATTATTATTGCAACTTTGAAAAAAAAGAACACTTATTATTGCTTGAAAGTTAAGGTGTTATCCCAAAAAGGGGGGTCTATTGGGTTTATAAAAATTCCTTTAAGTGATTTTACAGATTTTTAATTTTTTATATATTTAAGCAAACACACAAGAATGAATTAAGTTTAAATCAACCACAATCCAAACACAAACCAAATACCAATCACAAACCAACCAATAAACAATCAACCAATCATTCAATGCTTAATTAATTTGTGAAAGTTTTGCAACACTTTCTTTATTTTCAGCGTTTAGCTTATAGCCCTATATGTATGATTTTTATGCACTTCTTTTAATCAAGATTTCTGCAAGCGGTTAATCAATGTACTCCCTTGAAGGTTTCCGAAAAATATTAACCAACATACTTTCTTAGATTAAAAGGTCTTCTCAATCTCATATTTTCAGCAACCCTGCACTTTGAAACACAATTTGTATATGTGCTGAAATTTAAATAGAAAAGGGTAGAGAGAGTGAGACTGAGATTTTTTACGAGGTTCGGCTTATCCCCAACCTACATCCTCGCCTTAGGGAAGACCACCTAAGGATTCCACTAACACATTCCTTTTCGGGCGGAACAAACCGATTACAATCTTCCTTTAGGGTAGAGCCCCCTCTCCAAGCGATACCCCATGCTTGGTTACAACGGTCCAAATACCTGAACCTTCAAAGAAACAAGAAACAAGAAAATAAATTCTTTTTGTACAAAGAATGCTCTCAAATAGAGCTGGTTAGTACAATTGAAATCTATATACTTCAATAACAAATACCAAATGAAATAGAGTTGAAGCTAAAGAACAATATCACTGGAATACTTCTCTAGATGGAAATCAGTATTTTAGATTATATAGCTCAGAGAAGAGTGATTGGTGCTTCAGAATATCTCAGCAATTCATAATGATTGATTGAGTAAAAGAGAACTTTGAGAGAATAAGAGTGCGTTCAACTTTAGAGCAAATTTTTCAATTGCTTGGTGTATCTTTAATTCATGAAAACATGTATTTATAGGCTCATAAAGCTTAATTCGTGTTGCCCAAGTTTACTTGGAGTATTTCCCAAGTTTTTACCAAATTTGTGGCACAAGAAACTTAATTTTGAATTTTAAAACTTTTTAAAAATATAGCTGTTAATAGTGTTTAGTCGCCTGAGGAGTCTAGGTTGGTCACTTGAGGTTCATTAAAACTAAAATTTTTGAACTGAGAACAGGGTTAGTCATCTGAGGTGAAAAGGGTCAGCTACCTAAGGATACACTGCCTCTTCAAGAATTCATTAAGAAATTCTTCAAGCACCTGAACTTATTCTTCAGTTGCCTGAGGAAATTTTTCAAGCGACTGAGCTTTGACTTAAGTCGCCTGAACAGACAAATTTCTTGTTTTTCTATTTAGTTTTCAAAAATACTTAACTCTCTTGCTTTGTTACTTTACAAAATCATTTTCTAGGGTTTTAAAACAAGGTCTCTAAGTCTAAGATAAACCCTAATGAGCTTCAAACCATTTCATATGATATTTGAATATGAAGTACTTACAAAGTTCATCTTAAAGCCTTAAACACTCTAAACTTTGAAGTCTTCATATGAGTTTTTGCTTTGAGTCCTCTAAGATTTTAAGCTTGAGTCAACTTTAGGTTTCTAAATCATTTTGGTCCACTTGAGCTTCCTTTGGATCACTTTGAAGTTAAGTGTGGTTTTGTGGTCCTTGGTGATCTTGAATTTGCTTTTCTTTTGATATTTTGAACTTTGTCATTTAGGCATTCCTGAAACATCATCATTTAACAACACATGTTAAATCAACCTTCATTTGTTATCATCAAAATGAGATTCGAAAGCCATGTTAGGCCAACATTGCCACTTTAAAAAAGAAGAACAATTATTTATCACTATGGCAGAGCATCTTCAGAAACTATATGGAGAACCATGTGAAGTTCTAGTGCTTATATAACCCATGCATAGCCCATGTGTTTATGGCCCACCAAGGGCATCTTCTTTTCTCTAAAACAATTATTGTTACTTTGCCCTATTCTCCAATCATTTTCCTATAAAATGAGTCCTAATTCTTCATTAAGGATCATTTTTTCCATTCACTACTTCGAAAGAAGAAAAGCTATTAAGGATCCTCAAATGAAGTTCTCCGTCTTGTCTACCTTCCAATTCTTCCAGTCTTACTAGTAATTTGTAAGTTGTAATTTGTGCAATATTTAGTAAAAGTATTGTTATTTCTGTTGTTTATCTCATTTCTTTATATTTATTATCTTCATTACTATAATATCTTTCTATCATCGTTATAATTGTTATAATTGATAATTGTAATTGTTTTACCATTAGTCATTTTCTTGGGAAAGAATGGTATTAGAGCCAAGTTTTAAGGATATTAGGATTAGTTATTCTAGACCTAGAGATTCTAAGGTAAGGCAGTAAGTCTCGTTTTGATGATTCTGGAGGGAGATAAGTATAGAATAACCTACGGAATTGCGGAAGAAAAAAACTAGTTCTAGGCCTCCTTATGGCTAGTGTCTCATGTACTAGTAGTACACAATGAAGTGAAACTGGAAAAACAATTATTACTTAGGAGTGTCAAGTTTAAGGGGGAATGTTGAATATTAAACTTAACGGTGAACACCACCTCAACCAACTCTAGCCCACCTTGGTTGAAATTAAGCCACATTATATATAATATTGTATATTAAATAATTTTATTAATTATATATTTATTATAATATAGTAGATTTATTAATATATAATTATACTAATATATTATAATATTAATTTATAATAATAAGTATATTAAATAGTGTATTATTATAATATACTATATATAATATTATAGTATTATAATATTAATATATTACAATAATTAGTATATTATACACTATTAATAAATTAATAATTAATATATTATTAATATAACTTATATGATAGATTATAATTAATAGCTTATATTAATATATAAGTATAATAAGTATATTATTAATTAGTATCATTTAAATACAATTAATAACTTATAATTAATATATTATAATTAATTAAATATTATATTTAATAATTATAATATATTATAATATAATATTGATTAAATAATAATATATAGTAATACAATATAATAATATGAACGAGGTAATATAAAAATATATTATTATATGTAATATTAATATTACTATCTCTATAAATATTATTATTTATTACTAGTAATATTTAATATATTATAATATAATTATGTATTATTATAATATATATTACTAATAATTATATATTATTATAATCGACTTGTTAGACTCGCAAGTCAGCTTGTTCAAGAGCTCGCAAGCCAGCTTGTTTAAGAGCATATTTATTAGTTCGTTAGTAACTCGCACGTCAACTAACTTGATATTAGGTTCATGAACAAACACAATGTTAATCATACTAATAATTAGAAATATAATATATATATATATATATATAATTAATATAATATAATACTATATTATTATTTTTATTCTTTAGTATAATTATATATTATTATATTAATTATATTATAATATAATATTATAATAGTATATAAATAGTGTAGTAACCCGGGGAAAAATTATTTAATTAATTAAATAATAATACTTATTATTAATTAAATGATATAATATTATATAATATTATATATATATATATATATATATATATATATACACACACTTAGTAAGTTAACTTGAGATTGAATTTCAATCTCAGGATTTCAATTCCTCTCTCTCTCTCTCAGGCGTCTCTTTATGCCACTCTCTCTCTCTCTCTCTCTCTCTCTCTCATCTATTTTCTCGACAAAACATGCGCCGATTGAAAAATGGAAAATACCCCTGGGTTCCATTCTCCGCCACCGACATTTTAGTCGGAGTGGATTTGTCGTAGGAGCATTGTAGACATCACTCCTAAGATAAGATAAACTCACTCACTCTCTCTTCAATTTCTCCCCAATCTTTAGCAAAACTGACGATCAGAAACCAACACGTGGTTCTAGGGGCGATTCTCTCCAAGATAATCAGAGTGAATTTGTGATATAGGGTTCTTGGGCACCACTCCAAAACTAGGGTAAGGGAACTATTTTTAAGAATAATTAGTTATTTAACTGTGTGAACTTAGAAATGTTATAATATTGGGCATTCTGGGGTTGAACTAATTAAGTTAGGATTTTTGAAATACAGGGTTTCGTTTTTCCTTTCATTTTAGGTAGAACTTCGAGGAACAGGTAAGGGGAATAGATTAAGCCAGTTGTAATGACCCAGAAAATTTTAACTATTAAAATAATGAGGAAGATAATAAATGGGATAGGAAAAAATAAAAGAAAGGGGAAAAGAAATTTTAAAAGTATCAAGTAGGGACTCATTGACAACATTGATCTTCTTGCTAACAAGCGATCTTCTGGGTTTTGTTGATGAATATATGCATCTCGTTGATGAGGAATTATCGAGAGCAAGGAAAATTTGAGTTTTTAAACGCCTTGTCAATGAACATTTTTGACCTTGGTAAAGAATGTTCTTCTTGGCCTCATCGACGAATCCATGTGTCCCATCGATGGGGGCCTGGTTATAAATAGGCCTTGACACTTCTTTCCACAAAATTCTTGCTCCTCTCTCATTTTCTCTCTTTGGGTTTCAGTTTCCCTACCTATTTTCTTCGAATTGGGCTCGGATTTAGCCCGATTCTACGATTGGAAACTAACATGAGATTCCTGGGAAGATTTTCTACAACATAGGTAGAGCAGATTTTCAATTTGGAGTACTTGGGTACCACTCCAAAACCAGGGTAAGTAGGGTATTTTTAAGTTTCATTAATAACATGGAGTATATAAGGCATAGAGAATGATAAAATAGCATTTTATTGAAGTTTGGGTTGATAAACTTGGGTTTTTGAATTAGGTTCGGGTGAGTACTGCGGGCAACATTACGGGGTTTCCATGGGCATGACTTAGGAAACCAGGTAAAGGGAAAATGTTATAGTAGCCTTTTAATTAATTTTTGAATCAGATAAATTCCAGTATATATATATATTCAGATATAATTTTCTGAATGGTTAGACATTTGAATTAAGGATGATTTTAATTAAATATATGGTATTTGGGAAAAATTGTGTGGTAAGGAAAATAACTTTCATAATTAAATGGTTACAAGTACTGCGGGATTATGATTTATTGTGTGCTTGTGGTTACTGTTTGGGCTTCAAATTCTGTTTGATTGAAAATATTGATCGGTTGTGAATACTGCCTGATTGTGTAAACTGTGGTAAATGCATGGATGTGTTTGAGTGGTTGATTTTATTATTGATATGTATTTTGGTTCATGTAAATTACAATATAGCGTTGGCAGTGGTATGAGGAGGTCGTTATATCGTACCTGATATAAATTGCCATATAACATTGGCAGTGGTATGAGGAGGTCGTTATATGGGCATTATATTAAGGGGGTGAAATATTGGCAGTGGAATGAGGAGTTTGTTTTACCTATTTACTATGAACGGGTTTGATCAAGTGAAGTAGTAACTTGTGTGGTTGATAGTCCTGTGTGGACTGTGTAATCTATGTGATGTTAGTCCTGTGCAGACCAAATGTAGTAATCTGGATAGTTATAGAAATTAAATAATAAAAGGAAGGAGAGAAAAGGGAATTTCAAAGGGGGAACTCAGCAGGTTCTCGTTGACGAACGTAGAGCGTTCGTTGACGAGTAGTGTTCTTGGGCATGTCGACGGGGACACATGTCTCATCAACGAGAACTTACCAGGAGGGCTAATTTTAGGGTTGAGATTCTTTGATGAGGGTTATGTGTCCATCAAGAACCTCCTTTTTAGTCTTGTTGACGAGGCGACGTGGCCAGCCATCTATATAAGCGCAAAAATAAGATTTTTGACAGAAAAATCAGCTAATTCTCTCTCTCTCTCTCTCTCTCTCTCTCTCTCTCACTAGGTTTCAGTTTCTCTCACTTCACTCTAGATTTTTGGCCCTGTTTCTCCTTGGTTTGACAATCAGAAGCTACCACAATGATCTTGTGGAGATTCTCTACAACCTAGCTTGAGTAGAATTTTGATTTAAGAAGTTTGGGAACCATTCCAAAATCAAGGTAAGTAGATTATTTAAGCATTATTTGGTTTGTAGGTTTTTCTAAACACAAATTTAGTAGTAGATGTTTTCATACTGGTGTTTGGGATGATTTATGTGGGTATTGTGAATTTAGGGTGCAGGGTAGGGAACCTAGAGGGTGTTCCTAGGAAACTAGGTAGGATAATGAATGGTTTATAATTCAAAAAATATGAGTATGAAAATTTATTTTGGGGAATTCAGTTATTTGAAAGGAAAATATATATATATATATATATATGTGTGTATAATTTTAGGATTTTGTAATTATGAATGTTGTGGGCATGAGTTAGAATCAGTAAGCGAGTATAACTAGCCACGTAAGGGAAATATGTTATGCTAGTAAATTTAGAAAATTTTATCAGTGAAGTATAATATTTTTTTATTAAGATACAGGGTATAAACTATACAATTTTATAGATTTCAGAATATGAGTTTTATTATTTGTGTGGCATGAGTAGGTATTTGCTCAGTATAGTGTTTATGTAGTTTTCAGAATATCACGATTTACAGTATTTTTGCACAGAAAAATGCTTTATCAGATACTATTCAGACATATATATTTTATAGACAAATACTATTCAGACAAATATATTTTACAAACAGATACTATTTAGACAGATTTATTTTACGGACAGATATTATACAAATAGATATTTTATAGTATTTACAGAATTCCATGATTTTCCAAAACCATAACACAGATATTACAAATTATTTAGTCAAATATTATAGTTATTTCAGTCAGATATTACAATATTTCAGATCAGATTTATAGTGTTATGGTTATTTTGGAATCATGATGAAACAACAAGATAATTATATATATATTAGTATTATATAGTAGCAGATCCTTGATGAATTATTTCAGTCAGATTAATTATTTCAGATTGATTCAGTCAGCAAAGCACTGTATTGTTGCTATTTTAGATCAGAGTGCAACCACATATCTCAGATAGTGTGTGGATTCCATCTACCGTGCCTATGGAGGGATTGCAGTCTCCCCAGATTCCTGGGTTAAGGAAGTCGGTTTGATGAGGTAGATACTAGTATCGTGCCTTTGGAGGGATAGCAGTAATAGTTGGACTGAGGATTGGTAGAGTATTCAGGTGACTTGTCCTGGTAGGCCAACCAGTGACTTAACATTTTTCAGGTGATCCAACTAGATAAGCAGATCAGGCTCGCAGGTAGAGAAGTTGTCAATACTACCCTTTTTATAGGGTAAGTGTTATGAGGGGGGTTGTATTTTCGTGTATCATTCAGGAGTTTTGGTAGTAGGTTCTAGGATGATGATTAATTATGTATGTATATTTTGAGAAAATACTAGATTATAGTATTGTAAATATGGATGTATGACTTTATGTTTACCACTGTATAGGTATGTTACTCTGTAAATAGGAATTTCCTTAGTGCCAACTTGGGGCCTGAGATGTTATAGTAGATATTATTAGGGGTATCAGAGTATTTTATTTTGCAGTATATTTAAAAAAAAAATTGTATGAAATTTTAGGTCATTACACCAGTCTTGTGTGGACGTTGTATTTTGTGTGGATATAAACTCTATGTGGGTGTGAATGAAGACTGTGTGAATAATACTGTGTGGACATGGGTCCTGTGTGGACTATGATACTTGTGTGGTTATGGACCCTTTGTGGGCATGCATGAGCAATGTGTGTATGCTGTGTGGATTGGTTGTGGTATGTGTATATACGTGGATCTCTTTGAAATGATGGTATTGGATGTGTGTAACTATAATTACATAAGTATTTATGGTAAAGCAGAATTCTCTACTTTAGGGCTTATTAAGAAAGGCGAGTGCCTTGGTAATTTTCTATTAGTACTAGAGTAGAGGGAAGCTACTTATATGGGTGGGTAATCTTCCCTATTCTCAAAGACTTTATCTGGATATATAACCTGAGGGCTTACTGAATAAGGTGAGTGCCATGGTATTATCGCTAGAGTAGAGGGAAGTAACCTATATAGGGGTAAACTTCCTTATTCTTGGGAGTTATCAGTAAAAATAAATATGGTTGTGCGTAAAATATCAGATGACAGTGTGATTGTTGATAATGTGACTTCTCAGCTTCTATGTTATTGATAATCGGATAATTACTTTTAATATGTATAACACTCTCAGCCACACACTATTTATAGATTTTTATTCCTTACTGAGAGGTGTCTCACCTCGTCAAATTATTAATCTTTTTAGGTCCTCTAGGTGATCGAGCTTGGAAAGCTCCGGGATGGGATTAGTTTTGCGAGTAGTTAAAAGAACGTATATGTATAGTTTTGTGTTTAATAATTTTGTCCTAGTTATGTAATATGGAGAATTTGGTTATGCTACTTTATAATTTTGTATATATGTTATAGAACTCTGGTATTGTTACTTAATTAGTTTTGCTATGTGAATGGTATTAGAGACACTGGATTGGTCTCATAACATCCTGGGCTCCACATGGCGGGTATGGGGCGTTACAGTTGGTATCAAAGCTTTAGGTTGTAGATTCTGCAGACTTTAGGAGGATTAATACCATAGTATAGGTTTGAGTTGAATAAGGGTAGGAACGGGTAAATAGGTACTAATGGGAATTTGAGTTTTATTTCATAGCCTGGAGGTAGAAATCCTTTGACGAACTTCTGTGATTTTATGAATCAGTTGATGGTTTCAGAAAACCACAGTAAATCCATCGACGATGATGTTTCCAAGAAGAGAAACTAAAATTTTGAATTTGAATTTGGAGGTTAAGATGATTGTGGATAATTGGATGTCAGATGTTTAATTGAGGATTTGGATATTAAATTGGTTTCTTGTTTTATGATTTTGTCAGATATATTCAGATATAGAGATTCTAAACTTGCCTCTGTTATATTTATATATATATATATATATATTTATATTTAGGATGGATCCTAGAGGCAAAAGCATGGATGAAGGAGAGGGAAGCGAGTTAGGAGAGTGGGGATGGGATTGACACCTCTCGACTATTGCGAGGAATAGCTCGTTAGGTTAGGGAAAAGATAAGACGAGACTTTGGGGGATCAAGCTACCCACCAGTGCATCAGGGTTGTATGATTGTTCAATTCATTTGCCCAAAACCCTCATCTTTTAAGGGTGGCACTGACCCGATTAAGGCTGAGACGTGGATGTAAGAGATGGAGAAGTTACTAGCAGTGTTAAATTGCACTGAGGAGTAGAAAGTTCTTTTAGCCACCTTCAAGCTGACCGGAGAAGCTAAACGGTGGTGGCATGCGGTGAAGTTGGTGGAAGAGCAGCGAGTAGTACTTACAGCGATGACTTGGGGTCGTTTCAAGCAGGTCTTCTACAACCGATATTTTTTCACCACCACTAAAAATGCAAAGGCGGAAGAATTTTTCAACTTGACTTAGGGGCGTCTCACTGTTCAGTAGTATGCTGCTAAGTTCTTGAAACTTTCCTGCTTTGCACCTTCCATGGTTCCAGATGAATACCAAAAAGCAAGGTGTTTGAAAAGGGCCTAAATCAGAGGATTCAAAAGCATATGGCGTGTTTACAAATTCAGGATTTCGCAGAATTGGTGGAAAAAGCCACTGTTGCAGAGTCGAGTTTACAAAGAGGTGCAGAGGTGTTATAACGAAGAAGGAGATCCATGTCTACTCGTCCCCAAGAAAATGTCATACAAAGGTCATGGAGGGGAGACGGAGATGCTGCAGAATAGGGGTCGGAAAGGAATGATCGAGGACGACAGGGCAATTTGTCATGCCCCCACTATTCTAGATGCAATCAAAGGCATTGGGGAGAATGTCGGAGTAGGGGTGTCGTGTGCTATAGATGTGTCAAATATGGCCATATAGACTGGGAGTGTCGAGAACTGCCGAACAATGCACCAATTCTAAATCAGAATCAAAGGAACAACCCAGTGCCTCGTGGCGGTGGCGGCGGCGGCCCATCGCAGGTTTATATGCTTGGTACAGTTGAGGGGAACAATACCAGAGGTGCATGTAATATGTTTACGATTGCATAAGTAATGATCTTGTTTGACTTTAGGTGATTTGATGCTATATATGTTAGAATTAAGTGAATTGTATAAATGTTGTGATTAACAAATTTCGAGGACGGAATTCTTTTAAGGTGGGGAGAATGTAACGACCCGAAAAATTTTAACTATTAAAATAATAAGGAAGATAATAAATGGAATAGGTAAAAATAAAAGAAAAGGGAAAAGAAATTTTAAAAGTATCAAGTAGGGACTCATCGACGACGTTGATCTTCTTGTCGACGAGCGATCTTTTGGGTTTCATCGACAAGTATATACATCTCGTTAACGAGGAATTACCAAGAGCATGGAAAATTTTGGTTTTTGAATGCCTCATCGATGAAGATTTTTGACCTCATCAATGAATCCACGTGTCTCATCGACGAGGGTCTAGTTATAAATAGGTCTTGGAACTTCTTTCCGTGAAATTCTCTCTCCTCTCTCGTTTTCTCTCTTTGGGTTTTGGTTGTCCTACCCAATTTCTTTGAATCTGGACCAGATTTATCTTGATTTGACAATAAAAAATTACCACGAGATTCTTGGGAAGATTCTCTGAAACATAGGTGGAACAGATTTTCAGTTTGGAGTACTTGGGCACCACTCCAAAATCAGGGTAAGTAGGGTATTTTCAAGTTTCATTAATAATATGGAGTATATAAGGCCTAGGGAATGATAAAATAGCATTTTATTGAAATTTGGATTGAAAAACTCGGGTTTTTGAATTAGGGTTCGGGTGAGTACCACAGGCAACGTTACGGGGTTTCCGTGGGCGTGACTTAGGAAACCAGGTAAGGGGAAAACGTTATAGCAACACTTTAATTAATTTTTGAATCAGTTAAATTCCAGTATAAAATTATATATATTCAGATATAATTTTCTAAATGGTTAAAATTTTGAATCAAGGATAATTTTAATTAAATATATGGTATTTGGGAAAAATCGTGTGGCAAGGAAAATAACTTTCATAATTAAATGGTTACAAGTACTACGGGATTATGATTTATTATGTGCTTGTGGTTACTGTTTGGGCTGCAAATTCTGCTTAGTTGAAAATACTGATCAGTTGTGAATACTGTCTGATTGTGTTTACTATGGTAAATACATGGATGTATTTGAGTGGCTGTTTTTGTTATTGATATGTTTTGTGGTTCATATAAATTGTAATATGGCATTGGCAGTGGTATGAGAAGGTCGTTATACTGTACCTTATATAAATCGTCATATAACGTTGGTAGTGGTATAAGGAGGTCGTTATATGGGCATTTATATTAAGGGGGTAAAACATTGTCAGTGGAATGAGGAGTTTGTTTTACCTATTTACTATGAATGGGTTTGTGTGAGTGAAGTAGTAACCTGTGTTGTTGATAGTCATGTGTGGACCATGTAATCTGTATGATGTTAGTCCTGTGTGGACCAATCCTATGTGGACATTGTATGTTGTGTGGATATGAACCCTGTGTGGGTGTGAATGAAGACTATGTGAATAATCTTGTGTGGATGTGGGTCTTGTGTGGACTGTGATACTTGTGTGGTTATGGACCCTTTGTGGGTGTGCATGAGCTATGTGTGTATCTTGTGTGGATTGGTTGTGGTATGTGCATATACGTGGATCTCTATGAAATGATGGGATTGGATGCGTGTAACTTTAATTACATAAGTATTTATGGTAAAGTAGAATTCTCCACCAGAGGGCTTGCTGAGAAATGCGAGTACCTTGGTAATTTTTTGTTGGTACCAGAGCAGAGGGAAGCTACCTGTATGTGCGGGTAATCTTCCCTATTCTCAGAGACTTTACCTAGATACCTGAGGGTTTACCGAGTAAGGTGAGTGCCTTGGTATTATCGCTAGAGTAGAGGGAAGTTATTTGTATGGGCGGGTAAACTTCCTTATTCTCGAGAATCATCAGTAAAAATAAATATGGTTGTGTGTATAATATTAGATGACAGTGTGATTGTTGATAATATGACTTCTCAGCTTCTATGTTATTGATTATCAGATAATTACTGAAAACCAAGGTGTAGTCCCAAGAGGGGTGAGGGGGGTGAATTGGGTTTTAAAAATTTTCTTTTAAACTGTTTATGAATTCTTAATCTATTTTAATATTTTTAATAAATTCTGGACTTCTTGTTGATTTATCCAATACACAACAAATACTTAAGTCTTTATTCAATTCTTGAAAACAATATTCAATCCACAAGCATTCACCAACAAAGTAACCAACTAATTAACCAAACTTTAAACCATTCAACTACAATATATTCAATCAATCAAATATTCAATCAAGAAAGCTTTATAGAAATTCTCAGCTTTTGTTAATAGGTCTGTGTATATAAATTTGATTTAAGCCCTATAGTAATGAAATTTTTTTCTTCAATGCAAACCATAACTCAAATTCCCAACAACTCAGAATTTAAATAAACTCTTAGTTAATTTGTCTTTGAGTGTTAACCAATCAACACACTCCCTTTGAGGTTTCTGCAAAATATTGATCAACCAATGTACTCCCTTTCGGTTATTCCAATCCCAAAACCAAATTAAACTTAAGTTTATTTATAATCCAAATTATGTAGTATATATGGTTAAGAAATTAAATCATCCATGCAGTTTATATGTTTGCTCTAGTTTAAAGAGAGTAAGGGAAAGAGAGTGATACCGGGTTTTTTACGAGGTTCAGATTATCCCCAGCCTACGTCCTCGCCTTAAGAAAATCACCTTAGGATTCACTAAACCAATTCCTTTCCAAGTAGAACAAAACCATTACACACTCCTTCAATAGGCTAGGGCACAACCTCTCCAAGTGATACGCCATACTCGGTCACTTCTTCAATATAGGTTAGAGTTGCACCTCTCTAAGTGATACCCCACACTTTGCCAACAATCCAACAACCTGGAATCGTCAAAGAAACAAGAAACAAGAGCTATGTACAATAAAGCTTTCACACAAAGCAGATTAGTACAGTTTCAATCACTCCGCACTTCAATATTCAAATATCAATATGAAATAGAATTGAAGCTCAAGTATAGAATTCACCGATTCCTTCTCTAGATGAGGATCAGCAGTAAAGACCTAAGTAGGTTGGATTCAAAACTTCAGATTATCTCAGCAAATCATTTTTGCAATGAGTGAGCAAGAGAAGATTGAAATTAGAGAGCTTGAATGCTGATATTATGCTTGAGTGATTTGATTCTTTGGGTTAAAGGAGTATTTATAGACTTTTTATGGTGGGTTTCCTTGTTTCCCAAGTTACTTGGAGTGTCCACTAAGTTTTTATAATGTTCACATTTGAAAAGCTAATTTTTAGAATTTTCCCGTTGAAGTTCCAAATTTAAATTCCCATAGGGTCAATTGTCTAGATAGGTGACTGGGTAAATATTTTATACAGGGTCAGTCAGCTAGATAGGCGGTTGAGACCTTTCTGTCTGCCAGAAATTAATTCCATTAAATTGTCAGTTGGCTGACTAAACATAATTCAAAAGTGTCAGTTGGCTGGGCTTGTCAGTTGGCTAATTGATCAGAAGTCAAAATGGTCAGTTAGCTGGGTAGTTTATTCAAATGTTATATTTTTGTTAGTCGGCTAAGAAATTTCAGAATATTTTGCTCAGTTGGTTGACCAGTTAATTTTTTTCCAAAATTTCTATTTTTTAAGATTTTAATTCTTCTGTTATTTGAAAAACTTAAATGTGACTTTTCAAAAACATTTTTCAGGGTTTTAAAAAACTGGTCTCTAAGTCTTTATTGTATCCTAACGAGCTTCAACATATTTCAAAAGATATTTAAAATATAAAGCACTCACATAAAGACTTCTTAGGACATTTGACATTCTAAGTGCTTGAGTCTTCATGCTTGTTTTCCTTTGAGCTCTCTTGCTTTGCTTTTCTTTGGCTCTCTTGCTTTTCTTCAAGCTTTGACATACTTTAAGCTTTTTAACATCCATGCTGTCATATTCTTCAAACTTTAATAGATCCTCTTGGAATCCATGCCTTAAGCTTCATATGATCATCCGTCTTTGAAATATAAGCTTTCATGAATCCTTCTGAACACTTTACCTTGCTTTCTCATAGTTGAGTCCTGAAATGTTATGACCTAACCAAATATATTAAGTTCCACTTGTTTGTTAGCATCAAAACAGGATTGTAAGGCCAACAATTACTTTTGGTATGTATTAAACTCTCTGCCACACACTGTTTGTAGCTTTTTCTTCCTTACTGAGAGGTGTCTCACCCTGTCGAATTATTAATCTTTTCAAGTCCTCCAGGTGATCGAGCTTAGAAAGCTCCGAGGCGGGATTAGTTTTGTGAGTAGTTAAAAGAACGAATATGTGTATAGTTCCGTGTTTAATAATTTTGTCCTGGTTATGTAATATGGAGAGTTCGGTTATGCTACTTTATGAGTTTGTATATATGTTATAGAACTCTGGCATTTTATTTGTGGCTGCTTAATTAGTTCTGTTGCATGAATGGTATCAGAGACACCAGATTGGTCTCATAACACCCTGGGCCACACATGGTGGGTATGGGCTAGTTGTTTTGTAAATTCTATTGGTTAAAATGGAAATTATATGTGTATGTGTATGATTATCATGCAAGTTTTGAAAGCCAACCATTTAAACTGAGGGTTTAGAACCTAGGGTTATGTTAATAGTTATTATTTTCCAAAATGAACCGATTAAAGTAAAGAAAAAAGTTACAGAATTTAAGTAATGAAATTTCTGGATAATTTGGTTGGTTGAAATGATTGGTTGGAGTTGTTTTACATTTTCTAAAATTGGTCAAGGTGAGTAGGGTTAATTATCTCAATTTTTCTTACTAACGCTTATTTTGAGTATTAGATAAATTGTAGAGATAATTTAACCTATATTTTTAGTAAAGCAGATAATGAACATGGATTGACTTATTAATTCAGTAGTTATATTAATATGTGTATTATTCAAATTGTGTGGTATGAGAAAAAATGAAAATACTTTGTTGAGTTATGAAATATGTATAATATGTTGAAATACTGAAATGCGTTGGGATTATATTGTATTTAGAATTATTTAATCAGAATAAAGTATTATTGTTAAATTGTAATGTATGGTGTGAGAACTTTGGTGGACCATAGTACACACGGTACCGTTACAAGAGTTATGGAGAGCTTAGTGCAACCACATTGACTCACTTTAAAAATGAGCAGCGTGAAGGCTATCCCAAGTATAGGAGTTCAGTTGTGTAATAATTAGCCCAAAAGCTAGATCATCTCCTTAAGAAATGCATCTTAATTCCAAACTTCATGTAATCCCAAAGAAAATAAGAAAAGAAATTTTACTGAATACAGTTCAGATTTAGGTTTTTCGAGCTATTTGAGATTTTCTTTTTGATGAATAAAAAAAAATGAAATTTAAATTATGAATCCTAAAATGCACTAAATTTAACAATGAGAAACGAAAATCCTATGTTTAATTAGCCAAGCAAGAATTAAAACCCACATTTGAACTTCGAAAAAAAAAAACTAAAGACGATAACTTCACTACTTAATTAAAGCATACAATTCTAGCAACCTCAATCAACACAAGAAGAAAAAAACTTTAAAGCAATCAAGAATGAAAATTTAACTCCTTAACAATTAATGATAAACGGAAACACAATAAAAATTCGGATTTTAATTAAACTAAACTTAATTTAAAGAGAATCCAACAAAATTTAATTCTAAAGAAAACAACAAATTTAAATCATAAAGAAAATATTATTTTTCTTTTTATATTTTATTCTTTTTTTTCTTTTTTCAAGAAATCGAATCAAACTTTGATCAATTAAACAAATAGCTCAAGCAAGGATTAAATCTAATACTAATATTAATTAAGAGGGGAAGAAAATAATAAACTTTAATAATAACACCCAACCAATATTTAAAAATTAAACTTTAAAGGAAATTCTAATGGAACTAACAATATTCAACCAAATAATTAAACTACTTAAAGGAAATGATAAAAAAAAGAAGAGAGGAAGAGAAGAGTGTTGTTGGCCGTGTAGAGTTGAAATAGCAGTAGCAAGCTCAGCAAGGAGAAGCAGAAGAGCAGGGGCGGCCATGGGTAGTTGTAGTAGGGAGGACAACAGCACAAGGAGCTACATCAAGGTGCTCGGGTTGTTGGGTACAGCAGGGGAGAAGGCGTTGCAGCAGGTAGCAGGTAGGGAGAGGAAGAGAAAGGAGAAGCAAGAAGGAAGAGAGGAGAGAAGAGGGAGAAGAGAAAGGACGAGAAAGGGAGACCGAGAGCGAGAGAGAAGAGAGAGGGAGAAATAAAGAGTTTAGGGAAGAGAGGAGAGTTGGAGAGGGGCTTTCTGTGTAGGAAGAAAGAAATATATGTAACCCCCCCAAAAAAAAACCTACACACCCAATTGCAAAAGAAGGACCCGGATGCATGACCGAGTCAAATCAACATATGTTATTATTATTATTATTATTATTATTATTATTATTATTATTATTATTATTTTCTTCTTCTTCTTTTTTGTTTTTTCTTGTTTCTTTGTTTTTTCTTTTTGTTTCCTATCAAACAAGCCCAATTTTGACCATCTTAAAACCCGTATCTCTCAAAACTTAAAACACAAAAATTGTAGAGCACTTTCTCATCTTTTCATAAAATTTTTAATCATTTCGATCAGAGCTCGGACGAGAAAGTTATACACAGTTTACGAAGTAATATCGGTTTTAGCTTCCAATAGTTGCCCTACAATAAAAAATACCAAAAATTCATAAATTACTCAATAAAAACCAAATATTATAAATAGAACACAATGTTAAAATATTGAGAATAATTAGTTATTTAATTAAAATATAATTCTTAATGCATGAATTAAAACACCTAATTATACAATTTAATTGCGTAATCACACCCCCCCAACTAACGTTTTGCTAGTCTTTTGCAAATAACGTGAATTAATTCTAGGGCGGTACTGACAAATATTAATTCCAATGAACATGAAATGAATGCACATGTGACACAACCATACCATATGACATATTGGAATATAACCATATTACACACCAGCCGTTCATACATAATTCATGCAACTCTGAAGCACGTCACTCATGCAAGTTTCATCATTATATAGCCATTAAGAATAGTATAGTCATATAAAATTAACCAGCAATACAATTCAGAGTTAATGTAGTCATATAAATCCGAGTATAAATAGGTGAAATCTCGAGGTATGTGTAATGTGTATGACTCGTTACACCCATGATACTAGTGGACACCTACAGAACGGTTGTTTTGACTCGGCCTAACTGGTATACCCTAAAAGACACTCAAAAAATATGGGTTCACTCGTCATATGTGAGGAGGAGTGTTAAGATCAAACATCCCACATATTCCAAGGAAAAAATGCTAAATGTAAGGAGTGGACTAGTTTGAAAAGGATCCAACCTATTTGTGAGATGTTGGGTCCTTCACCCTAGCATCTTCTCACCTACTCACCATATCCAACCAAGGTCACCCTAGATCAACTTATTCACAAACCAAGCGTGAATACATTTGAAGCATTAAGCGATTGAAGATTCTTCATATGTGGAGAACATGTGCCGTGTCCTTGACTCTTTGTGGTATTTGTGTGGAGCAGGTATTAACCTTTCATTTCATGTGCATTTCTATTTTTCTTATTATTTCTTATGCTCATTCTTCAATTTATGTCTTTTTATTATCAATTAGGATAATCATTACACTTCTTTTATTGTCTTCATACCACCAATGGGAATTAAGCTCGAATAGTAGTCCATGAACTAAGTCTATCTTTAGGGGTGGCTCAACCTTCACATCTTGAGTAGACTACAAGACTTAGTTTTCTAATCTCCCCACTAGATGTCACCTCTAGGCTAGCAAGTCAAAAACAGAGACTAGTGTGCAAAGAATCGGCCAGAAGAAAAGAGAATTGAGTTTTATGAACTTTGATTTGATGTTAACACTCAAAAGGACGATAAATAGCTCAAGGATACCTCACAAGGTGTCTTAGTAGCTACGGGTGTTCTCTCAGTACTTACAAGGAACCCTAAGTGCAATGAATCATGTGAATGTGTCCATTCAGCCTCATGAGATACCATGTAAATACAAGAGTTTATATAACCAGACTAACTTGAATGAATTATCAATCAACCTTCATGGAGTTACAAAATCATATAAAGAGAAACTACACATAAATAACCCACTATACAACTTAAGTGTGTAACTCTTAGGTTATATGCAAGTATGTAAAGGGTATAAGTCAGTGTTAATCATGGCCTAATAATCCATATTCAATTTTTTTTTTCAATTTTCAATGTTTTTCTCATCCCCCCCCCCCCCCCAACTAAAGTGGAACATTGTCCTCAATGTGAAAGCATAGGGGAAATAGAAAAGATATGCACGGGGGGAAATAGAGTGTACCTGGGCGGAGAAGTAAGGGAAAAGAAAAACTGGAACATTAGAAAAATGTACCTGAAAATAAACTAAAAAGTAAGGTAAAACAAAATGAAAAGAAGGGAAAGAAAAACATCATAGTCTGTCTAGTGGAGGCTCTAGAGGAATTTCATCTAGAAGGTGCAGGTCTATAAATAGAACACAATGTTAAAATATTGAGAATAATTAGTTATTTAATTAAAAATATAATTCTTAATGCATTAATTAAAACACCTAATTACACAATTTAAGCGTGTAATCACACATGTCTTAGAAAGAGTGTTGGTATTGAATAGTTGATTGAGCTGTAAAGGTTAGAGTTCCCCTGAGAGTCTAGACCAGCATGGGAAAGCCAATCAGACTAGTAGACTAAAGAGTTGAAAATTGATTTAACTCTGGTGGGCCGGCCAGGGATAAGTCCAGCCCATGGGCTGCACAAATCGTCATGGGGGGAAGCATGTCGGTTTTTATCCATCTAACAGTGAGTTCTAAATTTATATTTGTAGATTTAACCAGGGTATAATAGAGCAATGCATGTAAATATAGAGCAGTGTATGTGAATACAGAATATACGAAGATAGAGGATGTGAAATGTGATAATAGAGTATGTTATAGGGGAACAGAGCATATGAAAATAGAGATTATGAAGAGTTGAGTTTTACAGAGATAACAACATACAGAGTAAAGTAACAAAGTATTAAATGTATTAAATATAGTAGTATTATATGTATTTGGGGTAAAGTAGACTCTCCGACCGAGGGTTTGCTGAGAAAGGCGAGTGCCTTGATAGGTATCAATTATAGGCACATCAGGTTGCACAACGTATTAGAGCAGAGGGGAGCTACATGTATAGGCGTGTAATCTCCCTTATCCTTGGGAACTTTTTCTTATAAAGAATTGTGTGTGTGTGTGGGTATGGTCTAAGAATGATTTTACAACTGTGGTTAATTAACAACTGATGATATTTTGTATACACTAAACTCATGATAGCCACATACTAGTATTAATTTATTCCGTCTTACTGAGATGTATCTCACCTGTTATACAATTCATCTTTTTCATGACTTTCGTGTGATCGAGTTTAGAGAGCTTGGGACTGAATTTATTAGCATAATATTTTTTGTGAGAGGGTACAGATCTTGGATGTATTTTTGGGTTTATGTTTTTAGTTTTCTGAGATGTATATATATGGATACTGGATGTTGGGAAATTTTTGGGATGTTTATATAGAACTCTCGTATATTATTGAGGATGTTTATTTATTTTTCCGCTGCGTGATTGAGGTTATGGTATCAGACACAAGTGATTGAATGACATCACACCCCGGGCCCCACTTGGCGGGTTCGGGGCATGACAAATAGTATATATAATAGTATATATTATAATTTATAATAATTAATACATAATAATTATATATAATATTATAATATTATTAATATTATACTATATTATTATAATATAATATTATAATAGTATATTATTAATAGTATTATTATATATTATAATATATGTATATATATATATTAAAATATACTATTATATTATATACTAATATTATATATTATAATAATATAGTATAATATTAATAATATTATAATATTATATATAATTATTATGTATTAATTAATATAGTAATTATTATATATTAATATATTAATAATTAAGTATAATCATAATAACTCTCGTCAACAACAAGTTTATCTCAAGATTATGGTTCTGAAAATTAAGATGATTTTTTGGAATTGCCTGATATTTTGGCACCTGCACGCAAGGAAGAATTATTGAAAGAATCTTTATCTTTACCGCAACAAGACATGTTAAGTGGATCCAATAGAAGAACAATTATTATTGTCACTTTGAAAAAGAAGAATAATTATTTATCACTATGGCAGAGCATCTTTAGAAATCATTTGAAAAACCATGTGAAGTTCTAAAGCTTATATAACCCATGTGAAGCCCATGTGTTTATGGCCCACCAAGGGCATCTTCTTTTTTAAAACACAATTATTGTTACTTTGTTCCCTTGTCCAAACATTTTCCTATAAAACGAGTCCTAGTTCTTCATTAAGGATCACTTCCTCCATTCACTACTTCGAAAGAAGAAAAGTTGTGAAGGATCCTTAAATGAAGTTATCCGTCCTATCTACCTTCTAGTTCTTCCAATCTTACTAATAATTTGTAAGTTGTAATTTTTGCAATATTCAGTAAAAGTATTGTTGTTGTTGTTGTTGTTTATCTCTTTTCTCTGTATTTATTATATTCATTACAATAATATCTTTTTATCATTGTTATAATTGTTATAATTGATAATGTAATTGTTTTACAATGAGTCATCTTCTAGGGAAAGAATGGTATCAGAGCCAAGTTTTAAGAATATCACGTTAATTATTCTAGTTCTAAAGACTCTAAGGTTAGGTAGTAAGTCCCGTTTTTGATGATTTTGGAGAGCGATAAGTCCAGAATAACGTACGAAATTACGGAATAAAAAAACTAATTCTAGGTCTCCTTATGGCTAGTGTCTCAGGTACGAGTAGTACACAAGGAAGTAAAACTGGTAAAATAATTATTAGCCAGAGAGTCAAGTTTAAGAGAGGATGTTGAATATCTTAACGGTGGCAGCCACCTCAACCAACTTCAGCCCACCTTGGTTGAAATTAAGCCACATTATATATAATATTATATATAAAATAATATTATTTATTATATATTTATTATAATATAGTATATTTATTAATATATAACTATACTAATATATTATTATATTAATTTATAATAATTAGTATATTAAATAGTATATTATGATTATATGGTATATATTAATGTATTATAATAATTAGTCTATTATACACTATTAATAAATTATAATATATTATAAATTAATAATTAGTATATTATTAATATAACTTATGTTATAGATTATAATTAATATCTTATATTAATATATAAGTATAATTAGTATATTATTAATTAGTATTATATAAATACTATTAATAACTTATAAATAATATATTATAATTAATTAAATACTATATTTAATTAATATAGTATTTAATTAATTATAATATATTATAATATAATATGATTAATAATAATAACAATAATAATAATATAATATATGAAAATACAATAGTTTAAAAATATTATATGAAATTTTATAGAAATAATATATTATATATAATGTTATATATTAAATATTATTATTTATTACATATTTATTATAATATTATTATTAATAATATTAATATATTACTATTATAATATTATTAATTATTATTATATATTATATATTAATAACAATAAATATTATAATTTATAATAATTATATAAATATTTAATATATTTTTAGTAATAATATTTATATAATATATAATATATATTATAAATATTATTATTTATTACTAGTAATATTTAATATATTATAATATAATTATGTATTATTATAATATATATAACTAATAATTATATATTATTATAATCAACTTGTTAGACTCGCAAGCCGGTTCGTTTAATGGCTCATAAGTCAGCTCGTTTAACAGCTTGTTTATTAGTTCATTAGAAACTCGCACATGAACTAACTCGATATTAGGTTCATGAACAAACATAATGTTAATCATACTAATAATTAGTATTATATAATATATATTATTAATATAATATAATACTATATTATTATTATTATTATTATATACTAATATTGTGATGCCCCGAAAATTCTATATATATTTTTCCTATATATAAAGCTCCGATACCACAAGTAACAACCCAAAAAATTAAAACAACTAAATAACATGATTAACGACGCCATCAGATAAATGCTCTGATACCACTTACCACGACCTCGAAAAATTTCAACACATCATATACATAAATACCCACAATGTCATATCATAACTACCATCAACACATACATGCCTTGATACCACGATTGTCATACAATAAAGAACCTAGTGAGGTCCAAGGTATCACTATCCATAATTAACATAATTAAACAAACAACCGAAACAAATATTTTTCCTAATATCATACCTACCAGAGTACTAACCCAACCAGGACATCTATTCATCTAAAAAAATACATACGACCACCCCAAATATCCAAAAACATATAGCATAAACCATACAGTATCCTACCTACACTCACCCTCAGTGTGATCGTTTAAGTCCCGCCTTGGAGCTCCTAGGCTTGACTTCCTGAAGGACCTGAAAAGTTAATATTATGGATGGGGTGAGACACCTCTTAGTAAGACAAAATACATTATTATTATTGTGTGACAGATGAGTTCAACTATGACAATTATTTATATATGTCTTTTATATTACCCCGTAATATGCTCAACATCAGTATAATCAATATGATGCAGTTAGATAAGTCTACTAACGTAAGTTTTATGACATACCACATACAAGGTAAAGCAGTTTATAACAAATCTACTAACGTAAGGTTTCACAACACATCATAGATAATTAAATTTACACTTCTATAGCACTTCTATATGCCACACAGGCCTTCTCCTTCGTTTTTTATGCCACACAGGCCTTCGACATCAGTATAGACTTCACACAGAGTTTCTATACTGAGCATCACCACTTCAATTTAAAGTCCACATAGGCCTTCGACATCAGCATAGACTTCACATAGAGCTTCTATACTGAGCATCACCACTTCAATTTATATCTCACTCAAGCCTCCGACATTAGTATAGGCTTCACACATAGTTTCTATATTAAGCGTCACCACTTCAATTTATATGCCACTCAGGCCTTTGGCATTAGTATAGACTTCACACAGAGTTTCTATATTGAACATCACCACTTCAATTTAATACACCATCCAGGCCTTCCGCATCAGTGTAGAATTCAATAGAAGTTTCTATATTGAGCATCACCACTTCAATTTTTTATAATCAAATGCATAATCTAGCTTACCATTTAATGATTAATTGAATTAAATTGTCATATCCCCATATCCATATCAAACCTGTCATTTTATAATTTCACAGTAATCTCACTATATACATATATCCATAAACTAATATTATGCCACAAACTCATAATATCATACCATAACAATTTCAACACATTCATGTAAAATTATTTTTTAATTAATCTCATGCCACACGGTTATACATTAAAATTTTCATTTAAGTAATCCGCTAGGAAAAAGCACGTATTTCTAAAATCTTGTCCGATTATTTTTAAAAAATTCTATTTAATTTAAACATGCAATTTTTCCTAAAATGGAGGCACACAAATCACCCTCTTGGTTATTCCAAAATATGTATAACACTAAAAAACGACCATTCCATATGCCCAAATCATATAGAAATTTAAATACGACGTATACGTATAATATCCAAAAATTCTATTTAATTTAAACATGCAATTTTTCCTAAAATGGAGGCACATGAACCACCCTCTTGGTTATCCCAAATATGTATACGACTAAAAAAAATGACCATTCCATACGCCCAAATCATAAAGAAATTCAAATACGGCGTATACGTATAATATCTTAAAATTCTGTTTAATTTAAATATGTATTTTTTCATAAAATGGAGGCACATGAACCACCCTCCTGGTTATTCCCAAATATGTATACACTCAAAAACGACCATTCCATATGCCCAAATCATACAGAAATTCAAATATGGCGTAAGGTATAATATCCTCAAATTTAATCGGTTCAAAATCTTTAAAAACTGACATAATGTATTCCCCTTACCTTAGCCTTGGAGTGGTGCCTTGAAAGCCTAAACCTAAAATCTACTCTGATTAACTTGCTAAGGATCGAAACCAGGATCTCATGGTGATGTTCATTTTTCGATTCGGCTTACGGATGAAAAAATAATCTAGAGAGGGAGTGGGAGAGCGTGAGGAGAGAGAGAGAGTGAGGTTGTACGACCAGAGAAGAATATGAGGGGGGGTTCTGTGATTGGAATTTGAATTTCAAATTCCAATTTGGTTTGGGTTGCTTACAAAGGAAGCATCCTTAATGCTTTAACTATCTATTATAATATTATTATATACATATATATATATATACACACACACATACATACATATTACTTTTATCTTTATATATATATACCCATCATATTATTTACTTAATTAATTCAAATAAATAAATAAATAATTAATAATAAATTTTTTTCCGGGTTACTACATTCTCTCCTCTTTATAAAAATTTTGTCCTCCGAATTTGCTAACAGTCACTTATTACATTATCTGTCTAGCTCTGAGCCCCGTTAAACAAGTGTGGGTACCTCTAGCGCATTTTCCTTCTCTAGTTCTCATGATACTTCCTCAAATGCATGATTACACTAAAGAACCTTTACCAGTGGGATTTTCTTAGTACCCAATTCTTGCTCTTTATGGTCTAAGATCTGAACTGACACTTCATCATAGGATAGAGTATCTCTAAGCTCCAGTACCTCATAACTTATTACGTGTGACGGATCTAAGACGTATTTCTTCAACATGGGCACATGAAATACGTCATGGATTCTGGATAATGCTGGGGGTAGCGCCAGCCCATAGACAACTAGACCAACTCTTTCTAGTATTTTGAACGGCCCAATATACCTAGAGTTTAGCTTACCCTTCTTCCCAAATCTCATAACTCCATCATCTAAAATATTAAAATCTGTTCCCAATCCACTCTGCACTTTATCCTTAATTTCCATTAGTTTTAATAATATCTCTAGATTTTTAATACAAAAACCACCACCACTAATTCCAAGTCACGCGTCAGGTAATTCTTTTTGTACTTTTTGAGTTGCCGAAAAGCATACCTACTTACTTTCCCTCATTGTATTAGCATGCAACCAAGCCTTTTCTGAGACGCATCACTGTAAATTACGAAACCCCCTTCTCCTAAAGGAATGGTTAGTACTGGCACAGTGATGAGTCCCTACTTTAACTCCTAGAAACTTGCTCGCATTCGTCTGTCCATTCATATCTTATATTCTTCCTGGGTAACTTGGTCAAAAGACCTGACAACTTAGAAAAACCCTCTATGAATCGGTAGTAATATCTTGCCAATCCCAAGAAACTCCTGATCTCGTGGACATTCTTCGGTCTTGCCCAGTCCACCACTACCTCTATCTTACTTGGGTTCATAGAAATACCACCCCTAGATATCAGGTGCCCGAGAAATGCAACTTGTTCTAACCAAAACTCAAATTTCCTGAATTTGGCATACAATATCCTTTCCCTTAACAGCTGAAGTATCATCCCCAAATGATCCTCATGCTCGTCATGACTCTTTGAATATACCATAATATTGTAAATCAACACCACCACGAACTGATCCAAATATTCATGAAAAACTTTGCTTAAGAGGTCCATGAATGCAGAAGAGGCATTAGTCAATCCAAAGGGCAAAACCAAAAATTCATAATGGCCACAGTTCGGAAAGTTGTTTTAGGTACATCCTCTTCCTTGACCCTCACCTAATGGTACCCGGATCGAAGATCAATCTTAGGGAAAACCCTTGTTTCCCAAAGTTGGTCAAACAGATCGTCTAAACGAGGAAGCAGTTACATGTTCTTAATCATCTCTTTATTTATCTCTCGGTAGTAAATGCATATTCTCATTGACCCATCCTTCTTTAACAAACAACACCGGTGTACCCGACTGTAATACACTTGGCCTAATAAACTCCTTGTCAAACAACTCTTGTAACTGTTCTTTTAACTCTTTCAACTCTACTGGAGTCATTCTGTATGGAGCCTAAACAAATTGGTGTCGTTCCCAAAGACAGGTCAATGAAAACTCTACCTCATGCCTGGGAGGTAACCCCGGAAAATCCTTCGGGAACACATCAAGAAATTACCTTACTATTAGGATATCCTCAAGTTTTAAATTACCCCCTGACTCCCATCCAGGAGTAGCCTTTTAGCTTGTATGACTGATAGGATCGGTGGGGAAGCATGTATGTACGACCCCATGAATTTGTACTCCTACTCCTCGAAAGGTTTAAATACTACTTACTTCTTATAACAGTCTATACTGACATAGCTGGATGCTAGCCAGTTCGTCCCCAGAATTACGTCAAAACCGTGCACATTAAAAACCATAAGATTAGCTAGCAATGTTCTCCCCTGTATGTTGATCAGATAATCCTTAAAAATCCTTCTACACATTACCACGGTCCCCATCGGCATGGCCACCGATAGATCAACACCCAATGGCTGAGTTTTCACCCCACATGACTTGATGATCCTCCCTAGCTATAGCTGCATATGTTGCCCTTGAATCAATCTTGCATGAAGCAACTTAATCATGAACTCCAATTTTGAGAATTTTGCATAGTTTGGATATAGGGGTACTCATGCTGTAACGCCCCGAACCCTTAAACCCGATCCAGTGCATTATACTTGATAAAATCCTGATAATCCATGAATTAAAACATATGCAGCAGAAAACATAAACATAATCTCCAAAAATATAATACCATAATACCATAGTTAACTAATTCCTATCTACAATCCATATTATCCATTCTTCACCTGCATTTCCATATATTCACATATCTCCAAAACATTTCAGTATTCACAATCATTCCCTCCTCAACAGACTTAAAACATAATGACATAAAACATAACACAAAAACTTAAACTTTATACAACCCCATAATTTAACAAAAATATACCCTTTCTTTTTACAATTTTCAAAAGACTATAAACACTCGAACTCTCTAGGCCCGACCTCGAGGATGTCTTGAAAAAGAAATAATCATATTCGAGTAAGATACATCTCAGTAAGGGAAGAAACAATATATTAAAACAGCGTGTGACTAACATGAGGTATATAAATATCATTTTAATAATATTTACAAAACATTATCATAAACACTAAAATCATTCTTTGAACCTAATCAATCACATGCAAAAGATTAACCCACGAGATTACCTAAGGATAGAGGTGATTACCCGCCCATACAAGTAGCACCCCTCTGCTCTGATACTTTTGGCAACCAGAAGGTCACTACTAAAGCATACCAGGGCACTCACCTTACTCCGTAAGCCCTCAAGTATTAGATTGATCTCGTACTCACATAGTTCAACGAAAGTTTACCAATAAAGGCCCCAAGGATAGGGAAATCTAACCGCCTATACAAGTAGGTTCCTTTTGCCTTAGTACGTTATACAACTACTGCCACATCTGAAGTTACTAGCATACTCACCTTTCTCAGCAAGCCCTCAGGCAAAGAGTACGCCTCACCCAATCGTAACATGTTCTAATAGCGTAAATACTTCTAATAACATAATACATTATTGTTTCTGTCATTATTCAACCATTCACATCGATTCATGTTCATAGCTTAAACATAACATTACATTTCACTTTAAGTGACTCTTTCCATTCATATCGTTCACATTTCATATTTCACATTTCATTCCATTGTCATTTCATTGCCATTTCATTTCATTCATTCGTACTACAGCGGGTCTTTAGCCATTATCAATTAGTTTATAGCTCCTTTTAGCTGTCATCAGTTAGTCTACATAAAAATGTGTTAAAATTTTCTAAAATAGCTCTTTTCATTTGTCTTACATTTACATGGTTGCATTAACATATACAAGTAGCATAGTCCATAACATATTTTTTTCTTAATGCTTTACTTAGCCTGCATCTCATACATTTAACATATATTTGCACATAACTTATATTTACTCATGCCACACAATTTAACAGTAAAATTCATACATATTCCTGTAAAATAGGTCAATCAACTTTTTATGTTCATATACTAAAAATATACCTTTCATCTCTTACATAATTATCCTAAAAATATTATTCACTTTCATTGGTTCATTTTCAAATATACATAGCTATATAAGCATCCTAGGCTCAAAAAATATATTTTACATGACTGGCATTTTATACCCAAATGAAAACTCATATACATATATATAGCATGGTCTATTTTATTTAATACATAAAAACCTAATTTAATATATAATTTCCCCTTACATAACTGTTGACCTTATAGGTTACTTTCGGTTTTGATTATGACAAATACTCATAATATCTAATGAGTATATGAGATAATGTGCAAGAACCAAAATTGTCAAGATCAAGACGCACATAGAGCAAGTGAAGATTGAAGACCTAACTACTTTGTGTTGTAATATATAATTCATTCATGTAGTTGGTCTGTAATAGCAATTAGGGTCTTTGGTTTGTAATAAGCACACACACATCACATGCATGGTATAATACGTAAGCTCAAACCAATTATAACTAAAATGACCTTAGAAAGACCTTAGGGGTTAACCGACACTGGATTTTTTTGGTGTCTTCAAAAGGACCCAAAAATGACCCTAGGACACTCACTCATGCTCATATATATCTTAGGTACATTGAATAGGGTGTTTGTGAATCAAAACATGACTGAAATGCACACTTTGTGCACTTTCAGTCGACCGATCTTGGCAGTTCATTCTGCCCCGGTCGACCGAATCCAACCTGGGTCAACAATTTGACCTCAACCCGGTCGACCGAACCCGATTGTTCATTTATAGCTCGGTCGACTGAACTTAGGTCTAGGTCAACGGTTGACCATGTCCTGGTCGACCGAACCATTACAGTTCAAATACCCTCGATTGATCGAAACCTCCTGGAGTCAAACATTTGACTACCTGGTTGATCGAGGGTCCTCGGGAGAAATCCCAACGATCTGGTCGACCGAATCATCCAGTTCAAAAAGGCCTGGTCGAGCGAACCTCGATAGAATGAAAAATCATCTTGAGCGTGTACATTTTGGTCGACCGAGTCCCAAGTTAAAAAATGTCCTGGTCGACCGAACCATATGAACTTCGGTCGACCGAAAAGGTTTCTAGTCAACTGGACCTCTCAGGTTGCCCTGATTTTTTACTGTGGTTAAAATACTTTAAACATGGTTAAATTAATTAAAACGCCATTAAACTTTTCTAATAATACCAACCTTGTCCCCAACGGTCATAATTCATGGGGTGTCTATATATACCACTTCATTTGGAAAAATTAGTAACTGGATTAGGAAACAAAATTAAAAGTTTTCTCTCAAGCAAAAATACTCTCTTCTTTTCCTACTGTTTATATTCTCACTCATACCACTCAAACTTACCTTCTTTAAGTTTCCATATCCTCTGTAAGTGGGCTGAGTGTTTGTGAAAAGAGGTTTGCTCTCTAATTGTGGTGAGATTGATTTGATTTTCATTGAGAGCTAAACCTAAGTGTTCTTAGGGGGTTTTTCTCATAAGCCTATCCTAAGAAGACTTTCATAAGTTTCTGAGTATTGCATTTGTATTGCAATATCTTAGAAAGCTTGTATTTGTCTTTGGCTTGCAAAAATATTTTCAAACTTACTCAAATATCTTATGGGATCTATATTGATATACTTGTGAAGAGATATTTGTGTTTGTGATATTAATCTTTGTGCAATATTTATTCACTCACATATTATTTGCTAGATACAAAGATTACATATCTTTTACAAACCAAGCATATATGATATATTCGTGATTGAGACATCCTACTAATTGACATACTTGAAACTCACTTGACATTCTGCGTGAACACGTTTGATTGAACATTTTGAGATACACAGATTGTTGTCGACACTCTCACGTACTCACTACACTGATAGAAAATACATTTGAGATTTGAACTATTGGACCACACTAAGCTTACATATTAAATCATTTGTGTTGTATGTGATTGAGCGCATTTGGCTACATATCTACTTTACTTGAAAGCACTTTTATCTGTACCATTTGATTGTAAATCTGAGTGATTCCAGGCATGGCCTAAGGGGGTGGTAATCCAACCTGGTAAGGATTGTTGTAAAGGTTGAGGTTAGCCCTGTTCTAATTGACTTGGTTTGTATCGATGTCACTCCACCCGTTTAAGTGAGCAAGTTATTGTGGTAATCCTTGTACTTGTTAGCCAAGGTGGGGACGTAGGCAATTGGCTGAACCTCGATAACATATCTACATGTCACCCTTTATTTACTGCTTTCTGGTGCTTGTGTAATTGATTAAATTGCTTTATTTACTTTCTGGTATACATTTACTTTATTTGCACTAGATTGACCATAGGGTTGTGAATATACTGGTGTTAGGAGATTGACCTAGGGATTAAATTTTAAAAATACCAATTCACCCCCCCTCTTGGGATCACGGTAAATCTAACACTGACTTTTAAACTACGCTGGCAAGATCCCTGAACTAATACCCACAACGTTCACTTGGATCCTGAATCCAAAATTCCTAGTTTAATTAAAATAAACTCCAACTGGCTTAAATCTTAAGAAAAGTACTTATTCAATACTTCATAGGCTCCAAATAATAATATTCGTTAAGAAATTCCCAAAATAACTCACTTATCTTGTTTTTGGGATGTTTCTTAAACCTCTCAAACCAACAAGTAGTTCCTATAGCCTTGCAGAGAACGATCCTACGAACCTCTTAGTGGTTTCGGATCATCAAACTGGGTCAAATACAGCCCAAAATTGAAGAGAGAAGGCTAGGAAAACTGTTTTTTAGAGAGAGAACCAGAATAATCCCGAATTTTCCTCGTTGAGAATGAGAATAATTCAATTTATAGACAGGGCTTCGTCGACGAGACACGTGGGTTCGTTGACGAGCCACTGAAGATACTTTGTCGACGAGAAGATACTTTCATCGAAGAAATTTAAAGTTTTGAATATACTCTCTTGGGATTCTTTCGTCAACAAGGGACTGGAGTTTGTTGATGATCTCTAGAAGGACACTCGTTGACAAAGACAGGACATTCGTCGAAGAGGCCTGCTGTTCCTTTAAAATCCTTCCTTTTTTTTATTTATCCAATAATCCATTTCATTTATTATACTTCCTAATTATTTTAATAATTTTAATTATCCTGGTCATTACAAGTGCATCCCTCACGAGATTAGAAAATCGTTTACCGCTTCGATTTAACATACTAGGATCGCAAGATATGGTACTTGCTGAAGTAGATTCATCACCATTATGTGAGACACTAACATTGTCTGTGTCCACTGCAATCCCCTTTTGCAAGTTACCTAACATTTTGATTATCATTACCTACTATATTTGCCCCCTCAGTTTCATCTTCATCATCATCGTTCTGAATTGTGTAATCTTCACCATGGAACACCTATGTTGTGTAGCTTTTCTCCATTTCGAAGCATAATAGATGTCTACGAACCAAATCAATGTGCTTGAATGTTATGTTTTGGCATTTCTTGTAAGGCCACTGTATTCTACTGGCTTGGTCTACATGAGGACGCCCGAACTCTATGAAATCATGTACCCTTTTCACATATTCGTCCAAAACCCTACCCCGAGCATTCATCCAACTCTTATCCATGTTTATTAGCTATCCTATAATATGTTCAAGTAAATGGTGTTGATTACATTCACAGAATAATGTTTATATAGCATATATCGTGAATCCTTAAATCAACAACCTTCTGTCTAAAGGGTATGGATCCTATCCCATTCAAGAATTTGCATTGCAATCAATCGCTCAAATTTCTTCATCATAGTCATTCTAAATTTCGACAACATCTCCCCATGGTTCTTTAAGTACACGAGATGGGGGAAGTGAACATGTTGCTAGTGTTCCATCACTAAAAAATTGTCACGACACCCCACTATGCACCCAAAGAATACAAGTAGAGACGCGTTCAAAATATATAATGACAATGAACAAAACGTGAACGATGACAACAATATAAATATAACTTTATAAATTGTCCACATTGGACAATTCAAGAATGGTTGAAATACAAATATCACTAGTCGTAAATGAAACAAATACTGAACATGGTCAATTGATTATTAGTCTACATAGTATGACTAATAATCAATTGAATTTCATTACTTGATTTGTCTCACATGTACGATAAGGCATGGATGTATAGTAACCATTCTTAAACGGGTCTAAGCTTCAATGAATACATGAAATGCAGTTCTCAATTTGTTTAATTAACCGGCATGCAACATCCTAGTCAACTAAGCAGTATGCATTTCACAATTTATGCATCAACATAATAATCTGTCAACTCAACCAACAAGCAATATCCTAGTCATCTATCCTAGTCAATCAACCAATCATTGCCTTTTATCACTTTTTGTAAATTTTTTGAAAATCTAACATTAGAAATTTATATTTTTTCATGAGAGACAGATATACAATGTAAGCGCAATAACCATTTTTAGAACAGGTATTATAGAATGTTAACCAATTAATTTATTATTTGAAGAATTAATGGTCTCTTTAAAAATGTTTTCCTTTATTTTTATCTTTTCAAACAAATAAAATAGTGGTGATTCCATTTTCAAAGTATAGTATGAGTTAGAGAACTGGTAATTCAATTTTCTATACTTTACTCATCTTCTCAAAATGGTTATCAAAATTGTTGGTTATAAACAAGCCATTCAAATTTGGTGTCAATAGTTGGCTAGGTGACAAGTGACTTGAGATTGAGTCTTTAACTGTTTATAACTTCAAGTGTGCGTAGAGCATAGAAATATTGAAATTTTTAGCTCTAAAAGCACTTGAAAAAATCCCTTCAATTTTAGTTGGGTTTTGGCTTATTTGTTCTTGTTTCCTATATATGGAAGGAGGCATGTATTTAGAGGACAAGAACATGCGGTTGATTTACTTCCATTTTACCCATTTTAATATATTAGCTAAACTAGGGATAAAAAGATGATATTTAAAAATATTTTCATTGTTTAAACAAAATTGCCTCTCACCATCTATAATTGTTTCAAAACTCACAAGGAATACTAAATAATACTGAAATTTACAATAACGATAATCTAAAACATACAAACAATAAAAACAATAATAATACAATAATAATGAATATACAATAACTATAATAGTATACAAATACGATGACAAATAATAATACCCAAAACAAGAATCAAATAAATTAAAATTTTACATAAACAAATACAACGTAAATAAGAATCAAATGAAACTGAAATTTAAACTACTTACAAAATAACTAATTTAATTCTATCTTTCAATCTTGAATTTCTAACAAAATTATACAACACATACAAACATACAAATTATATGTAACAATTTATAGGGAATGGGAATCAGATTGTAGTATGCAGACAAGTACTCAAAGCCACACACAATCAAACCGACACACACACACACACACATCCACATACACTCACAGCCACACACACACACACACCTGTGCAGACACACCCACACACACACACACACACACACACACACAAACACACGCAAGCACCATGCACGCACACACGGTCAACCTGCAAAAGAAGAAGACGAAGAAGAAGAAAACAAGGAAGAACCGTACGTACCTAAAGCTTCTGCGAGCGATAGCGGCGAGATTCTATGAGCTTTGGCGGCAAGCTTCAACAAGCGGTGGCAGTGGGAGGAGGTTCGGTGAGAAATGGAGAGCAACCGAGGGAGGGAAATGAGGGAGGAAAAGAAAGGGGAGGGGAAAAAGGGGAGGGAAAGGATGGAGGGTTCGCTCGGGGAATTGGAGATTTTAACCATTAGTGACAGTTTTAAAATCGTCACTAATAGTTTGTTATTAGCGGCAGTTCTCCTAAACCGTCATTAATAGTATGTCATTTAAAATTAAAATTAAAAATGGTGAAAGTGGAACTTCCTTGGGGAAAAAACTATATAATTAATATGATGTATAAGGGTTCTGGTCCAATAAACCTAGGACAAGCTCTGAATTGTAATCATCGTAATTCCATGAGCAACCCACCTGTGCATGCATAGACATTTGAAGAAAGCGCGTTGTTTCTCTTTCATGCACCCCATTCCTTGTTATTGTACATGATGAATAGTTTCAAAAGATCTCTCAAATTATAGCTCTATTGCATAATTAAATAATCAGTCAAATCATTGCATCACTTTACCACACCTTAATTTCTTGGTCTGTACACAGTCATTCCAAAAGGTATGAACTTGAAAAGGTTTAAATTTAGAGAATCTTTTAAAACAATATTCCCTATCAATGATAACTCTTCTATTATTTTCTATCCACTATGTTAAGAACAATAATCCCGATCCATGACTAGACATATAGATCTTTCCTTATTCATATTTGAAAGAGGTTGCTTCTATTAGGAAAAGTGAGAAAGATCTTCAGGACTTGATTCACTTAAGATACTAAAATGAGTGATGCTTACTACAAAGTCTGTCTCAAAGAAGATGGAAAATTTTTTCGCAGATGATGAAAGTGGAACTTCCTTGGGGGAAAAGTTATATAGTACACTAAACATTATATCTAGTCTACTAGCTATCAAATAGAGCAGACTGCCAATCATGCCTCGGTAGAGCTTAATTAACATCTACTGGTATACTCATCTTTGTCAAGCTTAGTGGAAGTGCTCGTAGGGGTCCCCAGCCAATACCTTGTCATCTTCCAGGTTAAATTTTTTGATAGCAATTCTTTCACGTATTTTGATTAGTTAATGAATGTGCCATTTTCTTCTTGTTTGATTTGAATTCCAAGAAAGAAAGTGAGCTCCCTCATCATGCTCATTTCAAATTCTTCTTGCATGCATTATTTGGCAAAGTCATTACACATATCCTCGTTGGTAGCACCAAATATAATAACATTTGCATATATTTGAACTATAAGCATGTCCTAATTTTTTATCTTTATAAACAGAGTAGTGTCAATTTTCTTTCTTCCATTATTTTTCGTCCACTATGTTAAGAACAATAATCCCAGTCCATGGCCAGACATATAAATTTTTCCTTATTCAGATTTGAAAAAGGTTGCTTCAATTAGGAAAAGTGAGACAATATCTTCAGGACCTGATTCACTCAAGAAGTTAAAAATAAGTAATGCTTCTGTGAAGCCTTTGCACAATACTACATAGTCTGTCTCAAAGAAGCTAGAAAAATCTTTCGCAGATGAAGAAAGTGGAACTTCCCTGGGAGAAAAGCTATATACTATGATGTGTAATGGCTCTGGTCACATTAAACCTATAGGAAATCCACTTCTCATTGTATTTTATCTTCAACTCATCCAAATTCTCATTTGGGTGTCAAGTTGCTTACTGGAAAATATCAGCAACTGTAATGCCCCAACCTGGGCCTTCCTGGGAGCACTGCGTTTCTTCTTCTTCACAAGACTAGACAACAGGCGGGGCGTGCCTTATCTGACTAATGACTGAACCCACAAAGTAACATGTGACCTTTTCAGTGTGTTTTGTCATCACTCACACACTTCATGAGAAAAATTCTCGGAAGGTCACCAATCCCAAGATTACTCCAAGCCAAGCATGCTTAGCCGTGGAGTTCTTATGGGAAGGCTCCCGAAAAAAAAGGTACACCTTGTTGATATGAGTAGTAACATCTAATCCTTTTTAAACCTTTCTTCCACGGGGTATCACAATCTCCCCCACTTATAGAACGCAACGTCCTCGTTGTGAACCCACATTTCCAAACCCAAGCAATGTGAATCTCATCAAATTTTGATTGTGTAATTGCTCTGATACCAAACTGTGACACCTCGATTTTTCATACCATTTTTTTTTTCAATATAAATAAAACATGATAGTCATATATCGGCCATATCAACACCTCTGATACCATTTATACATAACCCGACCCAAAGTGGGTACCGGGTACACAATTATTCTCATATACACAAACCTAACAGCGAAGTCATTATATCTATACATACCATAGTGAAAACACATACTAGAGTACCAATTCATCCATAAATACATGTCTAATACATTCCCAAACACAAAATGCTCTAAGGGAATCCTCCATCCCTAGCTTAGAATACTCACCCTGTCTGTAATAATCTGGAAAAAAAATTAAAATTAATTATTAATTAATTAATTAAACATGATGAAATTAATTAATTAAGTAAAAAAATAAAAGGAATAGTGTGAATGAAAAATAATAATAAATAAATAAATTATTATTATTAATCATATAATTAATTAAGCATTATTAAATTAAAATAATTAAATAAATGGTATGATAGATATATATAAGTATACAAATATATATATATGATAAGTAATATTTAAATATGTGTATATATATATGGTTTATTAAAGGAAGCAGAATCCAATTTGAATTTGGATTCTTCATTCTATAATTCAATTCATGCGCATCTCCCTTCTCTCAGTCTCCTTCTCTCTTCATCACTCCTCCGTCTCCGTCTCTCTCTTCTTAATTTCTCGCCGAATATTCGGCTAATTGAAAAACCGAAGGTACTGTTGGGTTCCTAACTCCGCCACCGACATTTCTACTGGAGCAGATTTGTCATGGGAGCTGCGTAGCTACCATTCTTGGGGTAAGGCAACTTTTCCCAAATTTCTCAATTTCTCTTTAAATCTGCCATTAAATCGATGATCAAGCACCACCACGGGTCCTAGTCGCGATCGTCATCATTTTGACGTGAGTAAATTTTCAATTTGGATTTTCTAGGCCCCACTCCAAAGCGAGAGTGGGATTTGGAAAATTTGGTAAATTGACTATATTTAAGGGTATAACTATTTATGTGGTATTTAAGCACCTATGAAATATTAAAATAATATTTTATTTAGGGTTAATTTAATGGAGTTAGGATTTTTTATTTAGGGCTCGGGTGAGCGCCACAAGTATTTTTTTAGGGTCCCTGTTGGCATAGTTCAAGAAACCAGGTAAGGGGAAATTGTATATTAAATCAGATTTTATGAAATTAAAGGTAATAAATTATGTTATAGTTATGTATATGCTTTGGTGTGGAATATTAAAATGCCAACCATGTAAAATTATGTTTTTTGAGCCTAAGACCATTTATTTAGCTATGTATATGTGAAAATGGAATGATGAAAGTGAAAGGTATTTTCTAGGAAATTATATAAGAAATGAAAGGTATTTTCAGTATATAAATGTTAAACATTGGTTGGCTTATTTTACTAACAATATATGAATTCTACTGCTAAATTGTGTGGCATGAGTAAATGTAAGTTTTGTGCAGATATATGTTAAATGTATTAGATGCAGGCTAAGTAAGAAAAACATTAAGAATAAAATATGATATGAATCGTGTTGCTTTTGTATGCTAAATACAATCATGTAAATGTAAGATAGCTGAAAAGAGTCATGTTAGCAGATTCTAACACATTTCTATGTAGACTAACTGATGACAGCTAAAAGGAGCTATAGACTAACTGATGATGGCTAAAGACTAGTTGTAGTATGAAGGAATAAAATGAAAACGTTAAACAATGACAATGAAATGATAAAGGAATGAAATGTGAAACATGAACTATATGAATGGAAATAGTCACTTAAAGTGAAGTGTAATGCGATGTTTAAGTTATGAACATGAATAGATGTGAATGGTTGAGTAATGATAGAAAGAATAATGTATTATGATATTAGAAGTATCTATGTACGTAGAACATGTTACGTTTGGGCGAGGCAAACTCTTCCCCTGAGGGCTTTTGAGCAAGGTGAGTGCACTAGTAACTTCAGATGTGGCAATAGCCGCATAACGTACTAGGGCAGAAGGAACCTACTTGTATGGGCAAGTAGATTTCCCTATCCTTGGGGCCTTCACTGGTAAACCTTTGTTTGAATTATATAAGTACAAGATCAATTTAATACTTGAGGATTACTGAGTAAGGTGAGTGCCTTAGTATGCTTTAGCAGCAACCTTAGGGTTGCCTAAGTATCAGAGCAAAGGGGTGCTACTTGTATGGACGGGTAATCACCCCTATCCTTGGGTAATCTCGTAGGGTTAAATATTTTGCATATGTTTGATTAGACTCAGAGAATGATTTCAGTGTTTATGATAACGTTTTGCAAATGTTATTAAAATAATATTTATGAATCTCATGTTAGCCACACACTATTTTAATATATTGTTTCTTCCATTACTGAGATGTGTCTCACCCGAATATGAATTTATCTTTTTTCAGGATTTCCTCGAGATTGAGCTTAGAAAGAGAAAAGGGTATATTTTTATGTTAATTTTGGAGATGTATATTTTTTGTTTTATGTTTTATGTATTGAAGTCTTTAGGTAGATGAATAGATGTGAATATTGGTATTTGTGGATAATGTTTTGGAGATATGTATATATGTGAATACAAGTGGTGAATAGATAATTTGGGTTATGAATAGGAATAGTAAACTCTAGTATTATATATTTGTGGAGATTATATTTATGTTTTTCGCTGCGTACATGATATTAGTATTGGGTGAGACATATCTCAGTAAGATGGAATAAATTATCTACAGTGTGTGGCAGTATGAGTTTCATTATATCATAACATATATTCATTTCAATATTAATATCTTCTTAGAAAATATACCATTCCTACTCATAATCATATAAATATAAACACAAGCTTTTACAAGCTTTAATTCCATTTCCAAATTCATTTCCATGTCATCCATGTTTACCAGCGAAGTTCCCAAGAGTAGGGGAGATTACACGCCTATACATGTAGCTCTCCTATGCTTTGATATCGTTTTGTACCCTTGCCCGATTAATTCGGTTTGTCTACAACTGATACTTATCAGGGTACTCCCCTCACTCAGTAAGCCCTCAGGAGGAGTGTTTTACTTCGCTTTCATTATTTTTATTATTAACTCACGCCATTTCATTTCTCATTTCCATTCTCATTTCCATTTCACATCTAGCTCATGAGTGTCCTTAGCAACCAATACATTTGCATCTGTAACTTATGGTTACCTTGAGGATATTTTCTATGCCATGTTTCACCCCATGGTCGAGGTCACTCTCCATATTCCACGCCATGCTTCCCCCCATGGTTAGGGTTGTGTGGCCTGAAGGCTGGACCTAACCGCAGTTGGCCCACTCGGTTAGATCAAAATAAACATATCATATACTCATCTGTAGTACGAATGGCCTGCCATATACCCTAATCTGGACTCAAGGGGCAAAACTACCCTTCTCACTTGCTTATTCGAACTCTCATGCCACACGCTCCCCAAGTCCGTGTGGTTGCACTTAATCATCACTACCAAGGGTACTATGCTCATTTCAACAACACATCCATTCATCAGGGTTTCATTTTCACATTTCAATAATTCACAATTGTAGTATTTCATAATGCAATTTTCAAATTTTCAGTATTTTCATTTCATATCCGTATTGCAGTACTCATGTTGCAATATTCACATTTCTTATATTCACATTTCAATATCCATATTGCATTATTCACATTGAAATATTCATATTCTCATATTCACATTTCCATATCCATATTGCAGTATTCACATTGCAATATTCACATTTTCATGTTCACATATCAGTATTAACATTTTCATGTTCACATATCAGTATTCACATTTCATCATTCTCATTACATTATTCACATTGCAACATTCTCATTTTCAGTATTCACAACCCATTTCATCATTTCAATGATATTTCATCACTTCAATACTTATTTCATCTCATAATAACATATACATATCTCATTTCACATTATTCAACATTTCTCAATTAAATATTTCCATTCCTATTTCATCATTTCTCAGAAGCTACTTTTTAGTACATATCACTTTTCATCATTTTCCACATTTCAAATCTCATATTTCAATACACATTTCATAGCTTCATTATTCTTAATGCAAACCATTTAACTCAATTTCAAATATATTTCAGTATAAATCATATGCCACACAATTTTCATATGATATTCGTATCATAATAAATTTCAAGTAAAGTATCATATTTCCATTTCTTATATTTCTCAACCAATAATTTTAAGAAAAGACTGCTATAATTTATTCCCCTTACCTGGCTTATTGAGAGGTCTACTAACACCCTACAACATACGCTCCTCAGCGTTTGTAGCTCAAAACCCTAAAAATCACATTTTTCCCCAGTTATTCAACGCAACCTCCATAATATTGAATTTAATATTCCATAAGCTCTATATACTCCAAATTAACTTTAAAACTCTAAAAATACCCCACTTACCTTGGTTTTGGGATGGTTCCCCAGAACTCCAAATTGAAAATCTGCAAGGCCTAAGTTGCAGAGAATCTTCCCATGAACCTCATGGTGGTTCCTGATCGTCAATCTAGGCTTTAACGAAGCCGAAATCGAAGAGAGAGAGAGAGAGAGAGAGAGAGAGAGAGAGAGAGAGGAAAAATCGTAGGTTTAGAGAGAGAGAGCGAGCGAGAGGAGAGAAAAAATGGCACTGAAAATAATGGTTTCCACTATTTATAGGCCGACATTCATCGATGAGTTCAAGTGATTCGTCAACAAACACATGAAGGCAATTCATTGATGAGGAGACTAGTTCGTCAACAAACTTGAAATTTCATAAAATCCCCAAACTCTCGGTATCTTCTCACCGACGAGACACATGTACTTCATCGAAGAAATCTACAGGACATTTGTCGACAAAGGTCTTGGGTTCATCGACGAATTGCTACTATTTTCCTTTTTGAATTTCCTTTTTTTTTTCTTATTCTTTTCCCCTATCTTTCTTTTCTTTTCTTTTTTATTTCTTTTCTTTTCCTCTCTCTTTCTTTTATTACTTTTATTAATTTAATTTTTTGGGTCTCTACATTCTCCCCTCCTTATAAAATTCCGTCTTCAAAATTTGTCATTTATCACATTTTCATACTTAAGAAACACCACCATTTTATTAATTACCCTCACTTATGGCAGAGGAATACTGTGGTTACATTTACAGTCCTAAGAGATTACAATAATCCAAACAAAACTCTCCCAAAACCATACTTATCCAAATCAAAACTCTACCCGTATTATACAAATCAAAATACATACCTTAACCCTAGTTCCCACTGAACAAATGTGGGAATCTCTAGATCATTTGTTCCTCTAATTTCCAAGAAGCTTTCTCCATTGCATGGTTGCACCACAAGATTTTTACCAGGGGTATGCTTTTCATACGCATCTCTTGCTCTTTCTTATCCAAAATCTACACTGGCACTTCCTCATAAGACAAGGCATCACTAAGCTCTAGTGCCTCATATCTAATCACATGAGAGAGATCTGGGGCATATTTCCTTAACATGGAAATATGAAATACATCGTGAATCCTAACCAAAACTAGCGATAATGCCAACCTGTAGGCAATTGGACCCGCTCTTTCAAGAATCTCGATTGGTCCAATATACCTAGGGCTTAGTTTACCTTTCCTCCCAAACCTCATAACTCCTTTCAGCAATGCCACTCTTAGAATCACACGATTGCCTATGTCAAACTCCAATTTTTGTTGGCGAGTATCTGCATAAAAAGGATTAGATGTTATTACCCATATCAATAAGGTGCACCTTTTTTTTCGGGAGCCTTCCCATAAGAACTCCATGGTTAAGCATGCTTGGCTTGGAGTAATCTTGGGATGGGTGACCTTCTGGGAAGGTTTCTCAGAAAGTGTGTGAGTGAGGACAAAACACACTAAAAAGGACATGTTTTGGTTTGTGGGGCCATTCATTAGTCCGATAAGGCTTGCTCTTATTGTCTGGTCCAGGTGGAAGAGGAGAGACTCAGTGCTCCCTGGCAGAACCACGTTGGGGCATTATAGTTTGGTATCAGAGCCTAGGTTGCTAGGTTCTACAAACTTTAGTAAACAACAAAATATAATACTAGAGTATAGAAATGGATATTGACGAGATATGAGTTAGTTGTTGTTAAAGGATGAAATTAGAATTTAGGGTCCTATCTTGCGACCTGGAGGCAGGAGTTTTGTGGTTGTTTCTGTGTTTTTCTTAGGGTGTCGACTTATGGAAAACTATGGATACTATCGTCAGTTCTTGTTTCTAGTGGTAGGATTGAATCTTAAATGGGGATTGAGAATGTTAAGAGAAATGTTATAGAAAAATATCTTGTGGGTTTTAGTATGCTGTGTGTGTTAGTGAGTTATGATGAAAGAGTTCTAAAGCAGTTTTATACCATTTGTAGGATGGATCCAATGAGTAGTAATGCACATATTGGGGGTGATGATGCAGGGTATTCCAGTATGGGTGGCGAAGATCCTGATGTTGTACTATGTGTGTCACCTAGCAGGTGATGGCAAATATAGCTAGAGGTTTAAGAAAGTAGAGCTGCACAATTGAGCAGTTCATGAGTATGAGACCCCCATCATTATCTAGAGGAGCTGACCCACTTGTGGCTGAGAACTAGGTCCAGGATATAGAGGATGGTAGTTCTCCCATGTATAGATGAGCAGAAAGTGTTGTTTGCGACATTTAAGGCGACGAGGAGCTAGTTCGTCGATGAACCTGAAATTTCCTGAAATCCCCAAACTCTCGGTATTTTCTCGTCGACAAGACACACGTAGTTCATTGACGAAATCTCCGGGACATTCATTGACGAAGGCCCTGGGTTCATCAATGAATCCGTACTGTTTTTCCTTTTAAATTTCCTTCCTTTTTCTTATTCTTTTCCCCTCTCTTTCTTTTCTTTTCTTTTATTTCTTTTCTTTTCCTCTCTCTTTCTTTTATTACTTTTATTAATTTAATTTTCCTAGTCTCTATAGCAACTGTTCTTAATTTCATGCTTCCCATCTCTCAAACTCTATTGCATTTCAAAAACCATTCCAAACATTGCAGAACTTCACCCCACATTAATCTTCCCTAGTCTATACATGGTCATTCCAAAAGGTATGAACTTTAATTCAAAAGGTTTAAATTTGGAGATCATCAATTTTTTCAACCACTATTCACTAATATTATATAAATGACAGCTCTTCCAACTAAATTTTTGGTCCACTATGTTAAGAACAATCCCTATTTCGAAATGGCCAAATATAGATCATTCCGCTTTCGAGTTTAAGAGGGGTCCAACTCATTAGCTAGGGTCAGTTTCGAAGTATTTTTGCCAAGATTCTCTTATATAATTTAATTAAACATATTGAAGTTGACACCTTTGGAATGACCGTGCATAGACCAAGGATGTTGTGGTCAAGTTCTGCAATGATGAACTAATTTTTTAAATGCCATAGACTTTGAACGATCTTTTGAAGTTGTTTATTGTCACAGTACTAAAAATGAATGGGATGCACGAGAAAGAAAGAGTTTGGTTCAAATATCTATACATGGGTGGGTTGTTCATGAAGATGAATACAATTTAGATGGGCTAGTAGGAGATTGTCTTCGTAGTAGTGGACAGCTACTGATATTGGTGAGGAAGCAAAATAGAGAAGACTCTTAGTGATATTTTGATAAATTCGTCGCTAATAATAGACTATTAGTGACGGTTTTCATAAACCGTCACTAATGTAATTAAATAAATTTTTTATATTTTTTAAATAAAAACTATATTAGTGACTGTTTAATAAATCGTGACTAATACAAGACAAATAGTGACAGTTTGGAAGAACCGTTACTAAAAGGCAATTATTAGTGGTGGTATAAAAGAACCGTCACTAAAATTGTTGACTTTTCTCAGTCAACATGCATTATTAGTAACTGCTAAGGGCACCGTGACTAATATTATACGATTAGTGATGGTTAAAAAATTGTCACTAATAATTGCCTTTCAGTGAGGCCTTGAATTTGTTACTAATACCTTCAGAAACGTCACTAATATTTTCTCGGGATTGTTTCCGTGTGAAAAATAGTTTCCCACAATGGTGTGAGTGGGAAAACTAGTTTTTAATGACGAAACTATTAGTGACGGTTCCAATTTCGTCACTAAAAGGTACTTATTAGTGACAATTATCAAAACCGTCACTAATACTTAGACTAGTAGTGATGGTTTTCAAAAATCGTCACTAATAAGTTACTTTTAGTGACAAAATTGAAACCATCACTAAAACTTTTGTCACCAAAAACTAGTTTCCTTGTAGTGATCAGACAACCGATAAGTGTTGTAAGGCCTCCCTCACCTTAAGAACCACACAAAGAACAATAACATGTTCTTAAGGGATCCGTTCTCAGATTCATAAATTAGGGTTTATGATTATCAACTTTTCATTCATCCAAATCACCTCACAATCAAATAAATATTCAATCATAGTTTTGAAACAAGTCATAATTAGATATTAGCAAAACGACATCACATGTCATTGAGGCCTCATATGTAATTCAAATTATCATGATCCCTAACAAACATATATCACGAGCTAGGGTGTCCCTTGGTTGCTCAATTCAATCATTCAAACATTTGCAAATAAGTAAATAAACATAAAATGAGGTACCACGGACCGTTGAAGTTCAATTTTTAAACATTCTTTGACACTACACTCAAAATAGGATGCCAATGAGCTCAAGACACCTAAAAACTTTAAAAACAAAATACAAACCTCTTTTAAAATTTTTGGTATTTTCAGGAATTTGCTGCAATTTTTATAATTTTTAACAATTTATAAAGGCAAAAAACATAGGAAAATAGAAAAAAAAATAAAATAAATTTAGAAAGAATAAGAATTAGTCTAAAATCCTTAAATGTTCAAGAAGACTCCCTAAAATTATCAAATAGAATTTTAAAGAAAATGAACTAGAAGAAACACTTTATCAAATTGGAAATAGCCAAATAAAAGCAAAATAATTAATAAATAATAAAAAATTAAGAGAACAACTTAATATGAAATAAGATTTTTTTTTATTGGCCACTCCTTTTTATGAATTTTTGAGATTCAAAACTAATTTTTTAATATTTTAAAGTCGAAAACAAATTTTTAATAAATAAATAACAATAATGAAATAAGATGGACTGATCAAACGGTCTGAGTGACCTAGTTTAAGTAGCACATGTGTTGGGCATGTGACGTGTATGGGGAGACTGAAATCATGTCGATTATCTTCTCTAGCCAAGATCCAACGATATGTTGGAACCCTAATGACACCTTCGATTGAAACACCTCACTCCGACCAATTTCAGCATTGAAAAATTTCGAACCACCACCTTCGAATCCTTTTAGCCTCCAAATCTCCCTCTAACAAAAAATATGACCGATTTAAGTCCCAAACCTCTTTATTCGTGACTGGCAAACAATCACCTATGATAATGCTGGCGACGATAGTTTGATGCAGTCCTTGCTTGTTTTGTGTGTTTTTTAGCCAGTTTTGACTCTTTGAATCTCTACTTACCTCTTTTGGGACTTTTCGTGGGTTTATGCGTGTGAAAACATGCTTTTCTCAAGCTTTCTCTTCTTTTTTGTTTTTCCAGCTAGCTAACAGCTCCAACCACTCTTTTCTATATTTTTCTCTACATTCTCTCACTATTCAAAGTCTTTTCTAGGTTTTAAACACAAATATGACCTAAAAATCTAAGCTTTACCTTGAATTTCATGTCAAACATAGGCTAACTTATCTTGAATCACAAATACCCTTAAGCATGCTTCCATGACCAAATTATATGTATTCATACCTAAAACTAATAACTTACCACAATAACGGTGAGAACAATGTAACTTTTATCTAATGCATGAAGAAAAAGTATAAAAATCTCACCCTAGTTAGCAAATAACATGATTATGAAGTCTAATTATTCATACATGTGTACAAATAATGAAATCATGCAAACAAAAGTTGGAGAATGAGAGACTTACCTTGATCCTTTATAGGCTTTGCTTTCTCTAACCTAAGATGATCTCTTCTTTCTCTTGGATTGAATCTTCAATCTCTTAAGCTTAAGCCTTACTTCTTCTCTTTATCTCTTTCTCTCCTTTTCTCCTTATTTCTTCTCTTGCTCTTCTCTCTAGCTTGCTCTCTCTTCTTTGCTTCTTGGAAGTAGATGTACACTCCTTCCTCCTTTTCTATGTCTCTTCTTTAAAGCTTAAATCCCTTTAAATAGAGTAAAGTTAAGGTTTCCTTTCTTCTCTTTTTCCCAAAAATACCCTTATCTCAAAACGATCTTGCTTTCATGTCCAATGAGAGTGTTTGGGCACTATTTCTGCCCTATCCTTGTCCCCTTTTTAATTATAATAAGGATAAGTCTCCTTTCTTGATTAAATGAGCATCAAATTACAAATTAAGGCCCCAAATTACCCTAAATGCAAGATTGCCCTTTGAAATGCAAAGGAAAAGAATTGGATTTCAATTAACAACGCTTGAGTTTCCATTGATTCCTAAATTACTCTCCTAACCCTTAATCAATTCTAATTGTAGCTAAATTGATATTAGACAAAATAGGGTGTCAACACTAATAATAATGATGATGATGATGATGATGATGATGATAATACTAAGCACAACAACAATAACAATAACAACAACAACAACAACAACAACAACAATAATTATAATAA